>NC_067245.2:284067728-284692728 GCF_019359855.2 Lolium perenne
GACAGAGTCAGAACTTTGAAGCTATATTGTGTGTGACAATATTAGTGACATATTTTCAGACCGCAGAATTAAGGTTCCACCAGAAGACCAAACATATTTAAATGCCGACTCATTTGGAAATGAGTGATGCGTTGAGACGCAAATGAATTACAAAATACATACGTTTCTGAGCGTGTCAGATCCGTTGACTAAAACCTCTCCCGTAAGCAATACATGATAAAGCACCAGAAGGCCAAGGTGTTATATCTTTACAAATGTAAACTAGATTATTGACTCTAGTGCAAGTGGGAGACTGAAGGAGATATGCCCTAGAGGCAATAATAAAGTGGTTATTATTTATATCTTTATGTTTATGATAAATGTTTATATATCATGCTATAATTGTATTAACCGAAACATTAGTACATGTGTGATATGTAGACAACAAGAAGTCTCTAGTATGCCTCTTAAACTAGCTTGTTGATTAATGGATGATTAGTTTCATAATCATGAACATTGGATGTTATTAATAACAAGGTTATATCATTATATGAATGATGTAATGGACACACCCAATTAAGCGTAGCATAAGATCTCGTCATTAAGTTATTTGCTATAAGCTTTCGATACATAGTTACCTAGTCCTTATGACCATGAGATCATGTAAATCACTTATACCGGAAAGGTACTTTGATTACATCAAACGCCACTGCGTAAATGGGTGGTTATAAAGGTGGGATTAAGTATCCAGAAAGTATGAGTTGAGGCATATGGATCAACAGTGGGATTTGTCCATCCCGATGACGGATAGATATACTCTGGGCCCTCTCGGTGGAATGTCGTCTAATGTCTTGCAAGCATATGAATAAGTTCATAAGAGACCACATACCACGGTACGAGTAAAGAGTACTTGTCAGGAGACGAGGTTGAACAAGGTATAGAGTGATACCGATGATCAAACCTCGGACAAGTAAAAATATCGCGTGACAAAGGGAATTGGTATCGTATGTGAATGGTTCATTCGATCACTGAAGTCATCGTTGAATATGTGGGAGCCATTATGGATCTCCAGATCCCGCTATTGGTTATTGGTCGGAGTGAGTACTCAACCATGTCCGCATAGTTCACGAACCGTAGGGTAACACACTTAAAGTTGGATGTTGAAATGGTAGAACTTGAATATGGAATGGAGTTCGAATATTTGTTCGGAGTCCCGGATGAGATCCCGGACATCACGAGGAGTTCCGGAATGGTCCGGTGAATAAGATTCATATATAGGAAGTCATATTCCAAGTTTAGAAATGATCCGGTGCATTTATGGCAGGTTCTAGAAGGTTCTAGAAAAGTCCGGAAGAAATCACCATGGAAAGTAGAGTCCCGGAGGGACTCCACCTTGCATGGCCAGCCAACCCTAAAGGGGAGGAGTCCAAGGTGGACTCCCCTAGGGTGGCCGGCCAACCCCCCTCATGGAAGGGGGGAATCCCACCCCAAGTGGGATTCCCACCTTGGGTAGGTTTCCCTACATATGGGAGGTTTCATTGTTGGGGTCTTATTCGAAGACTTGGATACCAACACTTGGGGATTTCCACCTATATAATGAGGAGGAGAGGGAGGGGGCTGCCCACTCTTGGCCGCACCACCTAGGGCTGCCCTTGGCCGGCGCCCTAGCCTCCCCCTCTCTCCCCAAACCCTAGCGGTATCTCTCCTCCACCACATCCCGCACGCTTAAGCGAAGCTCCGCCGGATTTCTCCACCACCACCGACACCACGCCGTCGTGCTGTCGGATTCAAGAGGAGCTACTACTTCCGCTGCCCGCTGGAACGGGGAGGTGGACGTCGTCTTCATCAACAACCGAACGTGTGACCGAGTACGGAGGTGCTGCCCGTTCGTGGCGCCGGAAGCGATCGTGATCAAGATCTTCTACGCGCTTTTGCAAGCGGCAATTGAACGTCTACCGCAGCAACAAGAGCCTCATCTTGTAGGCTTTGGAATCTCTTCAAGGGTGAGACTCGATATCCCCTCGTTGCTACCGTCTTCTAGATTGCATCTTGGCTTGGATTGCGTGTTCGCGGTAGGAAATTTTTTGTTTTCTATGCAACGTTATCCTACAGACTTTCAATATCCAACCTCCCGCCAATATTGCAAGTATGTTTCGGAATTGGTTAAATATAGTAGCTCAAAAAGATAAAGACCACATTAGAGTTGATGTGTGCACTTTACTTTGGATATATAGAAAGTGTGAAATGACATTATCTTTAACAAAAAAAAATGTTTACTACCATTTTTGCAGGTTATTCCTTTGGCTACGCATTGAATCTATATGTGATCATATCTTCAGCCGGTGGAGGGTCCCCAGGCCATGGAGTTTGAGTGTAACCGTTTGGCAATGGTGCATGGAATTTCTCTAGCCGATGCAGTTGGCCTGGTAATCTAAGATTGAAATTATAGTGCCAAGTACCTTTTAAGCTATAATACATTTGCAATAAGATTTTATATAAATCTTGAATAAAGACCTGTATGCATCAATTGATGCAAAGGCTGAAGCTTCCCCATTTTGAAAGAAAAATCTCTCAAAACAAAAGATGCATATGCTGAATTTGTTGCCAGTGCGAGTGAGCAGTCCAAATGTGTTGTTAGCGCGTCACACATTGGATGCTTCAACCAGTTTGATTTGGACTAGACCTACATAACGGGATTGCTGGCTCGAGATAAACCTCTCAATATTTAAGCAATTTCAAATAGATATGCAAAAACTAATAGTTTGCATCTTTGAGCAATTGTTGGGGTTTAAGATAAGAGGCCTGCTCCGGTGCTCCCCCCTAAACAAGTTAAAGGATTATAGTTGAATTTTTTTCTATGTTGGGTCCTCCGAAACCAATATCCAATCCATGTATACCTGTCTATCATGTAAGAAAAAAAATGGTCACGCGAGCAAAATCTTTATAGAACCTTTCTATTTTGGTACACACACGTGACCGTAGATACGTACAAAAACGAGGTGCAAGTGCAACACAACGCGAGCCATACGGATCTATACATGGTTGGTGCACCTACACTGAAATTACGATCGTGCCCCGTTTATGAGCAAATATGGGAAGATCTCCACCATTGTTATGTTTAACGCGCCTAAAATTTTACCAGGGGAGGAGCACCGGAGCAGAAGTGTAAAGATAAATTTTCATAAGAGTGAGATTTTTTTTGTTTAGCAAGGCAAAAGTGGTCAAGAATGACTATATGATTCTTTTTTTGGGTGCAATAGGGTTCCTCCCTTTTAGATATCTGGAATTCCAATCCATTACCGTAAATTAACAAATAGCGAGTGGAAACTGATTGGGGATATCTTTAAGAAAAAATGAGTAGTTGGATTGGAAATTGTCATCTTATGGGGATCGGTTAGTCTTAATCAATTATGTCCTTACCAGCCTACCAATGATTATGTTCTCTTTCCGTAAAGTACCTAAAGAGGTTACACAGGGACTTGGCGTTTACAGGTCTAGATTCTTTTGGCAAAGTGATGAGCACAAGAAAAGATGTAGTCTAACTATGTGGAATATTATTTGTAGACCAAAAGACTAAGGAGGTTTAGGCGTGAAGGTCTTAGGTTAAAAAAAGAGTTGCTTAGCAAGTGTCTTTTTAAACTCATGAATTAATGAGGAAGGTATGTGGCACGAACTCTACAAAAAATACATACAAACTTAAACTTTGTCTGAGGCTGACTCTCTCTTCTGGAAGGGTTTGATGAATGTTAAAGATAATTTCTTCAAGAGATGTTCTTTTGTGGCCGGCAACAACGAGAAGACATGATTTTGGGAGGATACTTGGTTAGGGAACAAGTCTTTAGCCGAGGAGTACCCAAGTCCTTATAACATTGTCCATCATAAAAATGTAACAGTTGCAAATGTGCTAAGTTCTAATCCTTTAAACATAGGTTTTAGGCCAACTTTAATTGGAAGTAAATGGGCTAGATGGGTTCACTTGCTGCATCATCTAATATTGGTTCAACATACAATTGAGGACGATTCCTTTACACGGAGTTTAAACTCAGCTGGAGTTTTCACGGTCAAGTCAATGTATCTAGATGTTCTTAATGGTCATATGGTGTATCTAAGGAAATATATCTGGAAAATAAATGTACCAATGAAGATTAAGATTTTTATCTGCTTTCTCCATGGAAAGGTGATAATCACAAAGGATAACTTGATTAAATGGAACTGGCATGGATGGACCAAATATTGCTTTTGTGGTTGTTTGACACGAGAAAAACGTATGACGCGACTCCCGCGAGTAGGGCGGAAGGGCGTGGTTTCTCTCATGCGCACCGGGGATCGGTAGAGGAAAAAGATGCGGGCGTGCCAGTGTATAATGATACACAAAGTAACAAAAGAAAAGAGATGCGGGAACAATATTTCATTAATCATATAGTTAACAAATACAATTCCCATGTGTTGCGCTCCGTGGCCTACTAGCGCGGCCAGCCTGACTAGGGCGATTGCAGTCTCCTGATTCCCGAGGCCTCGGAAGGCTCCCGGTTAATTACTCCCGCGGGTTACGCCGCGAGACACCTCCGATTAAGCCGTGTGGTCGTCTTCGTCGTCTTCGCTTCACGTCCTGCATGCATGATGGTGGTGAAAATGTGTGTGGGCAGCGGCAGAGCCCATGTCCTCGTCGGTACATGCGCCGCTGTAAGCGTGGCCTGTGCTGCGGCCTCGCCCGCCCTCGCCGTCGCGCCTCGTCGGTCTTGAGCGGCGATGATGAGTGTTGTTGAAGTAGCATGATGCAGTCCGGTTAGCTAGGACTTCTTGACGACTTAGCGGCATCGTCGGGGTGCGCAAGGGGTACGCCTCGTGGGAGTAAATTATCGGGAGACCGGCGTCGGTGTAAAACCAACACGCGCTCATGTCGGCATGGCCAGTGTGGTCAGCGCCGTGACTGGGCCTGACGCCGAGTACACGGCTGTCAGCGCAGCTTGGGCGCCGTCTCACGAGGTCACGGTAGAGTCCGTGTCGGGGCGCCGTCCAGCGGTGCATCGTAGTGGTATGGTACTTGAAGCAGCACCGCAACAACATGTATGTCGCGAGCAACCTGTACGTCGCAAGCATAGCAGCTCATGGCTCGTCGTCTCGAGTTGGTCAGTTCATCAGCCTGCATGGAACACTCATGGCCTGGTGCATCACACACCATGGTCTAGTGCATCACGTGTACTTGGACTCTGCAAGCTGTATACATGCATAGCTGCCTCCGCTGCTGCTCCTCATCTGCGCCACTTGAACCTGTACATCAGGGACAAACCGAGTCCCACGCCGGCAATACGCCGAGATGCACGTCAAGTCGAACTTGTACGCCGATGAACATAGGCCCGTAGGTGCCTCCGAGGGTTCAATGAAGCCAGCAGTAACAGGCTGCACACCCGCAGCGCCTCGGTGCCATTGTCTCGTCCCTGGTTCAAGGTGTGGAGATGGCCGCGACGTGCGCTGCACCGGCGCTCCGTATTAAACCTGTACATCGGTGATGCTTCCCCTCGACCTGTCCACCAAGCAGTATGTCGAGCTTGCGCGGAGTGAAACCTGTCCGCCGCGCCGAGCTTGTAGCTTGGCATTGCCCCTGTGCACCAAGCGCCGTCGAACTGCCCTGTACGTCACCGCCTGGCTGCACCTGTCCGCCAACCGCCGAGCTGTTTCGAGCTCCGAGTTGCACCTGTACTGCTCATGCCTGTCGCCGTCGAGCTGCCGGGAGTACGTCCAAGCGTGTACGTGTACGTCAACCTCCTGGGACTGCGTCGATCCATCAACGTCCTGGGCTGCGCCTGAACTTGCACGCCGACGGCATGGCTCTCCTTGGTCATTGCCTTCGACCTCTGATGAGTCGCGGCCTTGGTACCGCACTGAACACCGTCGCGCAGGCTCCGGTGAAGTCCGCGTCGATGGGCTGCACGGCCGCAGCGCCTCGGCGTCCTTGACTTGGCCTAGCTCATGGCGATGGAGATGGCGGTGGGCTGCACGCCGGCAGCTCCGGCGCCGGTACTTCGTCACCGTCCACGGCCTTGCCGGTGTGTGTGCTGTAGAGAGAAATAGGGAGAGTTTGGCAATATTAACCGTGATTCTCACCATTGGAGAAGCTCATCTTCGCTTCCATGGCCGCTCCTCCTTCTTGAACCTGTACGTCTTGCTCCAAGTGCGGTTGCCGCTGGCTATGGTTGAGTGCTGGATGCGATCTCTCCCTTGCCAACTCCTCCCTTCGCGTCTTCTCTGTATCTTTTTCTCTGTCTCCTCGCACGGTGCATGGTTGCTTCTATTTATAGGCGGCCTGCCCAGCATCAAGATAAAGATCGCAGCGTGTTTTCCGGAACAAACTCCCCGATGGATTCCTCTGATTTCTTTCGTCGACCGCACGTCTGCTGTTTAAAATTTTATCTGTTTTGCTTCTAGAAGATTCTCTTCTGAACCAAGTTGTTATGCATCGGACTCTCGGCTGATCGGTTCGTCGCGTGCGCGGGGAGATGCTGGGCCGGACAACATCATGCTCGTATACGTGCTGAATCCATTAGCATACCAGAGGTATACATACACATGTATTTAAATGGTTTCTTGGCTGACGAGTGGACCTGGCCGATCGATGCATACTCATGTACGCGTGATGAGCTAGCTCACGTATATGTTAGGTCTTTTCAGACCTTAGAGCTCTGCATACTTATACGTATATAAAATTTGCTGATAATTTAGCAGCCGAACTCTGTCATTTAAACGCCAAAAATTCATCGAACAGATTGCCCCCTCACCAAGAAAAATTCGAGCGCGAAGCTGATCGAACTTGGCTTGGTGAAGATTTTTTTACTCGTGTCTTCAGAGACAACCATTCGTGTCTCATCACCAGAACAAGGAACAGTCATGAGGCATGAGAGCAACACTTTGGCCAGAGTGCCGTCACGCCATGGAGACAACGCGCCGAGTCCTGAATCGTGCTGCGACCAGCACCGCTTGTCAATCGGCCGCTGACTGACGTGTTGACAGTACGCCCACCATGTGCCGCTCACGATCGATGACATCTCAATGTGTTTGGCACCGTGGGCATGGAGCCAGAACCTGCATACACATCAAGATTACATGTACGTACCAGCTCCCTTCAAGTCTTCTCTTGAAGCCTTTGCACGAGCGAAGCGTGGCAGAACACGCATATGCTTCCGGGCTTTGGTGCAGCGACTTTTGGTGTTGTAGTTGATTTCTGCCGCGGGGAAGAGTGCGTCGGCATGTGTCAGGGATCCCAGACGGTGATTGAAGCAATCCGGCGCAAGGTGCGTACGTCTGTTCTTGAGCTTCCGAGAGCGGGTTGGGACCGTGTATGGTGCCAGCCAACCAACTATATCTTCATCTTCACTATGTGGCGAAATACCTTGCCATTTTCTGAAGAAATTTTTATCAATCTAGTCGCGACCGCCTAGCCATGCGGTGCCAGCCGACTAGGTTGAAGGGTTTCACAGCTTCACGCTAACCGCACTGGCGCGCTACACTGCTCCCGTATCTTGATGTGTTGATGTAGACGAGACACCGGAAAACCGTCGGTGTGAACATCGTTGCATGGAGACACCACCAGAGATGGAAGTGCCTCTGGTGTTGTGGATGTAGGTTGGCGTAGAGACCTAAAGGCCGATACATTGCTAGCCTCACGTGTGTCCTGTTGCTGTTTTCTCCTGCAAAAGCTTTGGTGTACCTGCTTGGTTTAAGGCACGAAGCAGCCGAGAGCGAGAAAATACGCAAAAGGCAAATTGCGAGGAAAAAAAATGTCTTTGGGGTTGTGTTTTTTAAAATGTTGGCTTTCCCTTTATACACTAGCTATATGTGTGATATCCGAGAAGGCCGCCGAAAGACTTGTCATTGGGAACCGTCGAAAGACCGTGACGGTTACAACATGTCCTTACGTGTACGTGTGTGGAGACGCCGTCTTCGGAGATGCTTCCGAGAGGCAGTAGAATGTCATACCCTAGCCCATCATGATACCGAGGAGTCCCACAGCCGGACCATGCCCCCTGCATGATGCCCCACAAACCCAGAGACTTGGGCGCGGTAGGTTGAGGCTGAATGGTTTTAGGATGATGGCTTGTGGATTTCCATGCCTTGTTGAGGGGTGGTGAACGGCTACCTTCCGCCTTCTTTCCAGTGGTCCCCTTGATGCTTCAGGCTATTGGACTTCTTCATATTTGGATATTTGCCCTCTTGTGAGGACGCTTTGTACAGGCCACTTGAACGGCCATGGACTTCATGAGACTTCTTGTACTTCTTTGTGATTTTCTTGGATTGCTTGAGCTTCTTTGGGATTCTTCGTTGCTTGGACTTTTTCGAGATTCTTCGTTGCTTGATGGGGGACCCACCTTGAGAACTTGGAAGGCAACCACTCACCTTGGTGGACTAAGGAACCCTCCGGCACTTTATCTGGAGCTTATGGTGGCACACCCCAGGGTTGTCACGCGGCTTCTCACCCAGTCCAACTTGCGTCGGTCAGGCGGCCGTTCAATGATCTTTTTCCTAGGGGCTTCCCCGGGGCGTGAGCCTCTGTGAGTGAGTGGCCCACCGGGAAACATAGGGGCGCGGAGCCTCGGTACAATGAAGTGCCCAAGTAATCTTCTCCACTGCCTCCGGAAGCATACACTTGGTACGTGTCGTGATTTGCGGGTGTGTTGGTTGCTTTGTTCGCAACACTTTGTGCCGCCCTCCGACGAGTCCTAAGGCAGCCCAATCTTCCATCACCAGCCTGGTATGTTGAGGGAAAGCCTTTTTTTTTTTGAAAATGGGGAAATGAATATCCACGCCATGCATATGTGAATGCACCATGGATTCGAGCCGACTGAAGAGTTCCCCATCACAAGAAACGCCAAGGGGAAAAAAAATGGCAACGGAAGAGGCAAATTCAACAAAAATACTTCTTGAGGAACCTTCCGTTGATTGGGGGCATAGGCCGGGATCCTCGAGAATCGACCAGCTGGTATGCACCCCCGTCGTAGACTTGCTCGATGGCGTAGGGTCCTTCCCACTTTGGCTCGAACTTCCCTTTCGTCTTATGTGTGACAACGATAGGGCGCCTTAGCACAAGGACTAGTTCACCTTTCCGGAACACGCGATGCTTGACGAGCCTGTCGTAGGCTCTCACCATGTTCTGGCGATAAAGCTCCAAGTTCTGCAGGGCATAAAGACGCTCCTCCTCGAGGGCGTCGAGCTCCTGGAATCGCAGGTGTACCTGTTCGTCCTTGGTGAGTTCATCTTGAATGGCCACCCGTAGAGAGGGTAGCTGGACCTCCAATGGAAGTACGGCTTCACTTCCATAAACGAGGGAGTAGGGAGTAGATTGAGTTGGGGTACGGACCGTGATGCGGTACGCCCATAAAGACTCGAAGAGACGGTCATGCCAGTCTCTTCTATGTCTTGTCACCGTCTTCTTGAGTATCTTGCCGAGCGTCTTGTTGAAGGCTTCGATGGCTCCATTGGCTTGAGGGTAGTAGCCGGTGGAGTAGTTCCACTTGATCTTGTACTTCGCCATGAACCTGTACATCTTCTTGGACTTGAAGGCCTTGCCGTTGTCCGAGGTGATGCGATGTGGAATCCCAAAGCGATATATAATATTTCGCTCTAGGAAGTTGATGACGTTGTCGCTCTTCACCTCCCGCAGCGGGACAGCTTCCGCCCATTTGGAGAAGTAGTGCAGCCGCTGCAAGGATAAAACGATGGCCCTCGAGGAAGGTGGATCGATCGGGCCGATGACGTCGATTCCCCAGGCGTCGAATGGCCAGGAGGGAACAGTGGGGTGTAGAGGAACCGGCGGTTGATGCTTGAAGTCGCCGTGGATTTGGCAGCCGTGGCATGACTTGGCTACCCGAAGGCAGTCCGTCATGATACCGGGCCAATAGTACCCAGCTAAGCGTATGCCGTGGTACATCTTTGCTCCGCCTTGGTGTCCGCCACAGACTCCGTGGTGCATTTCCTGCAAAATCTTTTCAGCCTCACCTCGGTTGACACACCTAAGTAGGATCTCCTGCCCATGAGACCGTTTGTATAAGACACCGGCCTTATAGACGTAGGAGGGCAATCGTCTTTGGAGTTGGCGCCTCTTGACGGGGTCGTCGGGGAGGCTGCCGTGCTTGAAGTAGTCGAGGAAGGGTTGCAGCCACTCATCCTCTTCCACCATGTTTGTTGTGATGGAGTTGACTTCGTACTCCGGCGGGATGAGTTCCAGAACAGCGGGAAGAAGCCACCTTTCTTCGACCGTCACCTGCATGGATTTATCATCTGGAAGCACCAGTGCTGCCGCCAGTTTCGCCAAGGCGTCCGCAGGCGCGTTTACGCTTCGTGGCACATGGAGAACTTCAATCTGAAGAAATTTCCCCATGAGATTCCGGGCCGCATTGTAGTACGGCACCAGTTCAGGCTTGCGTACTTCATAGATACCGTTGACCTGCCTGACGATGAGCTGAGAATCTCCATAGGCCCGTAAAGAACGGACATCCATAGAGAGAGCCAGGAGGAGGCCAAAGATGAGTGCCTCGTACTCCGCCTCGTTGTTGGAGCACTCCTCCTTAAGAAGGGAGAAGGAGTGATACATCACCTCCCCTCGTGGAGTCTTGAACACCAGTCCTGCGCCGGCTCTTCGTCTTGGGGTTCCGTCTGAATTGGCCTCCGTACGGGAAGCACCGTCGAAGTAGAGCTCCCATGGACCTTCGAGCTCGGCGGTGAACACCTCCTCATCAGGAAGGTTGGTGATGAGCGGGGAGTCCTCGGGGATGGGGTGCGCTGCAAGGAAATCTGCCAAGGCTTGCCCCTTGATCGCTTTCTGGGGGACAAAGGTTAGGTCAAACTCCATCATGAGGAGTGCCCATTTTCCTAGTCGCCCCATCAACGCAGGCTGGCTTAGTACGTACCTTATAGGATCCGCTCTTGCAACGAGGTGGATTTGTAGCGCTAGCATGTAGTGTCTCAACTTCTTCAAGGAGAAAATTAGCGCTAAGCATAACTTCTCTATTGGAGAGTAGTTCCGCTCGGCACCCACCATGGTGCGGCTTAGGTAGTAGCAAGCCACCTCCTTCCCTTCATCATTGTGTTGAGCGAGTAGAGCGCCTATCGAAGCAGGCTGCGCTGCAATATACAGAATAAGGGGGCGCCCTTTTACAGGAGCTGCCAAGACGGGTGGACTAAGCAAGTACCTCTTGATGTCATCGAAGCCTCTTTGACAAGCTTCATCCCATACGAACGGAGTTCCTTTCTTCATAAGGCTTGAGAAGGGCTGAATGCGTCCGGAGAGGTTGGAGATGAAACGACGAATGTATGCCAGCTTTCCCTGCAAGGCCCGCAACTCCTTGAGATTGCAGGGTGGCGGCATGTTGAGGATGGCCTTGATCTTCTTGGGCTCGATCTCTATGCCTCGATGGTGAACGACGAAGCCGAGGAAGAGCCCTGATTGCACGGCGAAGGCGCATTTCAACGGGTTCATCTTGAGCTGGTGTCGACGTAGACGCTCAAAGACAACCCGCAGGTCCTCCTTGTGATCTTGGCGTTCTTTGGTCTTGACCACCATGTCGTCGACGTAGCATTCCACCGACTGATGGATGAGGTCTCCGAGTATGTACGTCATGGCGCGCTGGTATGTTGCACCTGCATTCTTCAAGCCGAATGGCATGACGGTGTAGTAGAAGTTGCCCTTCGGGGTCCGGAACGCGGTGTCGATGGCGTCTTCTGGGTCCATCTTGATCTGATTATAGCCAGACGAACCATCCATAAAGGACAGTGCGCCATGGCCCGTGGTGGAGTCGACGACCATCTCCGTGATGGGCAAGGGAAAGTCGTCCTTGGGGCATGCTCGGTTTAGGTCGCGGAAGTCTGGCAGACCCGTACACTGGCCGTTCTTCTTCTCCACGGGCACGATATTTGCGAGCCACCGGGTGTACTTAGCCTCCTTGATGAAACCTGCAAGGATAAGTTTGTCTACCTCGGCGATGACCTGGTCTTCAAACTACGGACGTAAGCGTCGCGGAGGCTGCTTGACCGGACGGTGATATGGGTCAATCGCCAGCTTGTGAGTGGCGACACGAGGGTCGAGGCCCGGCATCTCCTTGTAGTTCCAGGCAAAGCAATCCCTGTACTCCATTAGAAAGCATCGATAGCCTTCTCGCTCCTCTTCTGTCAGCGTGGCACTAACAAAAGTTGGGCGTGGATCATCTTCCGTCCCAAGGTTGATTTCAACGAGCTCATCGACGGTGGGTTGTCCGCCATCTTCTAACTCTGGTGGAGCTGATGTAGACCCGAGCTCCTCCTCTACCTCCGATGGCTCACCGTCGTGGTAGCTTTGTCGGTGAATACCGCGATGTGAACTTTCGGCATCGTCCCCTGAAGAAACGAAAGTAGCATGACAAGTGAATCGTGAGCCCTCCTCTTCCTCGTCGGATCCTTCGAGCTTGATGTAGCCAAGCCCGAACTTGGGACGAGCCTTGTGCTTCCTTTTGATGAGATCTTCTGCTTGCCTCCACCACTCCTCGCACACCGCGGGTGGTGGGGGTATCTGTTGTTTATTTGAAGAGTAAAGCCGGCTT
Organism: Lolium perenne; assembly: GCF_019359855.2. NCBI lineage: Eukaryota > Viridiplantae > Streptophyta > Magnoliopsida > Poales > Poaceae > Lolium > Lolium perenne. Next base: position 284,080,274 of record NC_067245.2, read on the forward strand.
TCTCCATCAAGCGAGCCATCTTGGGCTCAGCCTTCATAGTGGATAGCGCTTCTTCTGTATCACCGCGAGGTTGAGGAAGTTCGAATATAGAATCACAATGTTGTACCTGCGGAACTTTATAGAAAATGGTTTGGGTTTTAGACCCAGACAAACTTGGGATAGCCCAAACCTCCAATGGGGAAGTCATAGATATGTAAAGAGATGGGGGCTGCATGCATTGAGCTCCCCTTGCTACCTCTTCCATCTCTTGTATTCTTCTTCTAACCACCCCTCCTTGCGCGGGCATGTGCTCGTCCTTTCGAGCGCCGCGTGCTCGCAGCGTGATGGGCGCCGGCGCATCACTGCTGCCGATAGGAAGCTTCGAGTCCACCTGGGCACTGCGAGCTTCCAAGAGTTAAACAACCGGGCTCATGGTGCGCCAAAGTCGATTTGGATGTGGTAGTCGCGCGTGAAGGGGTCGTGGTCGACCTCAAAGTGATTGTTTCGGTGATGGTAATCTCGCCTTCAATAGCAGCGGTGCCGATGGGGTAGGCGTCGAAGAGCCTGCCCCCGCCGAGGTTGGAGTAGAACCTCCCGCCCCCGGTGGGAAGGAGTGCTTGTATTGATGTTGCGCTGTTGAGGAAGATCGTCTACGCCCAACGTGTTTGCGACTCCGGGAGGGAGTGCCCTGTACGTCGGCCGGAGAACACGGCATGATGAGGCGTCTTGTCTCCGCTTCGGATGTGACACCTGGTTTGACTAAAACGTCAACCGCTGGTGTTGTACGCCCCATCTTCTGGTCGCTATCTTCGACGGGGAAGTAGTACTTCGCATCTGCATGATGTGACTCTTGGACGGTGTAGGGGTTGGTGTTGCCAATGATGCGTTGATGTGTGCCGTTGCCGTCGAGGAACTTCAGGCATTGGTGAAGAGTAGAAGGCACCACACGATACTTATGTATCCATGGCCTCCCCAAGAGGGCCGAGTAAGAGGTGTTCGCTTCGATAACGAAGAACCGCACCTTGAAGCTGAAAGTTGACATTTGGATCTTCACCGTGATGGCGCCCAACGTCGGCTTTCCTTGATTGTCGAAGCCGCATATCATCACGTCTGTGGACTCCAAGTCTTCTTCCGTGAAACCGGCCCGCTTCAGACTCCGAAGGGGCAAGATGTTTACCGCAGATCCTGGGTCGATGAGGATCCGACGAAGGTACGCAACGCCAATGTTTCCCTCCACATAGAGCGGACGGTTGTGGGCGCCATCTTCTATGAGGTTGTCCTCTTCGTCAAACGTGATCTCATTCACGAACAAGGGGTTGGAGAAGAGGCGGTGTTTTGCCATGCACACCTCGTAGAGTTACGGAGCTTGGAGCGCCTTGACAAGGGCTTCGCGAAGGTCCGGGACCATCATGAGTGCATCATGCACGCTCGAAGTGCAGGGATCCTCTTGAGGTGGGCGATGATGTTGTAGTCGATGTCATGTGGCTTCGTCTTCCCTTCGCCATGACCTTCTGGCGCTTCCTCGTGCGAAGGAACCTCCTTTTGGGCCGCTGGCTTGTCAACTCTAGCTTGCTTGGTCTTCACGGGGTCGGGTAGAACTTTGCCTCCACGCAGGTTCATGTTCACCTCTTCCACCTGCAAGTTCTTCATGGCGTCTTCAGCAAGGAAAGACTCCTGTTCTTCGGGAGTAAGCATGCCATCGGAATCGGAACTAGGCGTGTCCTTGTAGTCAAGGATGACGTTGCAGCTCACGACGTTGGATGATTGGGAAGAGGTAGCTTCCGCTTGTACTTCCTCCGTCCCATCGCTTGGCACCTTCTTCTTCGGCATGAACTCTGCCAAAGTGGGCAGAACGTGCCCCCGGCGAGGGAACGCCTCGTCTCCCTCTGATCGAGGGACAAACCTTGACGGAGGGCGGCGTTGACTTGGGTTGAATCGTTTTAAGATTGTTGGGGGCGCGCGTGTTGATGATGTTGAGCGATGAGGCGGAGGTGGAAGGTTCCTTGAGTAAGACCTTCTACGCGCCATGCTCCATGGCTCCTCCTTGCATGCGGTCGGGGTCGCATGCCTTTGAGAGATGGGCATGGGTACCGCCGCAAGGACAACGTTGGATAGCTGGCTCTCAACTTGTGAAAGCGGCACCCATGCATCTTCGCACTCTATGCCTTGGCTTGGTGTAGAGGTTGGCGTGACGCTCACCATGTTCACCGCATGGTAGTCGGGATTGATGGCTTCCGGGTCCAGGTTGATCCTCTTTTCGTTGACAGCTCTTTGTAGCCATTCTTTGAAGGCGATGCAGTCCTCGATGACATGACCCACGTACCTATGATACGGGCAAAACAGAGCATTATCCGTCATTCTCACCTGGTTGGGTCTTTGAGGTTCTGGTAGGTTCAAGGCTCGATGTTCCATCAGTTGATTGAACATGTCCTTTACTAGCTCCCTGCGGAAGATGTATTGCTTCTTGAGGAGTTCCTGTAATGATGGGCGTTGCCTCCCTCCGGCTTGATCACCTCTTGCACCCAAGAAGGGCACATTGCCTTGTGGTGTCGAGGAGAAAACCCTGGTGGCGTTCGCCTCCGCAGGTGCCTTCATCTTGCCTCCATTGTTCGTTGGCTTGGATGTTGATGCGAAGCGTCTATTGGGGTCGAATGCGCTGGCGTTCTTATAGAGCTCCATGATCTGCGGTGATTTCTCGAACTCTAACTTCGTGGCTGCCACCGCCGAGCTTAAGGCACTAAAGGTTCTTGGCTCACGCCGAGATACCTCAAGCGACCAATGTTGCTGCATCCCATGGACACACATCTCGATGGCGTCCTCAAGGTGCATCTCCCGAGCGAGACGCACGTAGCTGTTGCGGAAGCGGATGATGTACTCGTCGATGGACTCTTCTCGACGCTGTCGGACCTGCGATAGTTCAACAATAGAGAAGTCCTTCTTCATGGCGACAAAGTGCTTTTTGAAGACCTCCTTCATGCCTGCCCAACTTCCGATGGCTCCGACCGGCAAGCGGCTATACCAGTGGAAGGCGGGGCCGGTTAATGACCCTGAAAATTGGCGAAGGAGAAGGGATGAGCTATTTGCGGTGTCGCCGCACGCCGCCTCGAAGTATGCCAAGTGCTCCCTTGCGTCGCCAGTCCCATCAAATTGACGGAACTTTGGTGGGTGCCATCCAGCGGGGAATGACACCCTATCGTGCCATGCTTCGTATGGCTTTTCTAGCTTGCTCTCTGAGGTTTGAGGGGTTTGATCGACCGTCAGCTGCTTGAACCTCTTGGTCACCATGTCCTCAATGAAGTCGTGGTATCCTTTTAACACGCTTGGTTGTGGTGCTTCATTGGAAGCACCTGCCGGGCTTGCCCACTGTCGAGCGTGTGTGTTTGGTTCTTGAAGTTGGCGCCCATCGTTGAGCTGCGTTGCTGCTGCAGCGCCATCTTGAAGCTCCTTCTCCTGTGGGTCTACCACTCTGTGTGGCAAGCTTGATGGTGAAGCGCCGTTGTTGGTGGTGTTCGCTCTATTCATCATGACCTCGATGAATGTGTCAAGCTTTGTCGTCAGGTTGTCAAGCGTCTCGCCCTGCTTCTTCACTTGTTCTTCCAGGGCCATCTCTCGCGCCGTTGGCGCGCTTGCTTCCGCAGATGCGGTGCCATCCTTGTTCACCTCGTCTATCGCCATGTGGGCAGGTGCGGTGTGGAGATCTTCAAGTCCGTCCTCGCGATCCGACAACTCGGAAGGAGCGAGTTCGTGGTACGGCGGAGAGTGTGGAAGGTTCTGCAACGAAGATGATGAAGAGGCGTCGGAGAAGCTTTCTTCGTCATTGTGGTCATCGTCCGTGCCCTCCTCTCCGGCTGACCCATCTGTCACACTTCGAAGTGCAATGGACTTTAGTCGTGTGCTTGGTCCAGGCCGACTTGCTACCTGCCAAAGTTCATCTCGATCCTGTGGAAGTCTCGAGGTTATGTCGGTGTAGTGACGCGGTGATATATCCGGATGATATCCCGAGTCTCCATCGGAAAGTGAGCCCTTCCCGGTCATGATAGGAAGACATGGGGCAGTCGATCTTGCTCCCTCCTCTGACGTGGATGTGCTTGACTTCGCCCCTGCATCGGCGCCCTTGAACCATGAGCGTACATGTCCAAGACGTGGTAGGAACGCCATCTTGAAGTCCGCTTTTGGGTTTGGGACAATCTCCTCATCTGAGGGATAGTCGAACTCGTGGGTGACTTGGGGAGGCTTCCATTCTTCATTTTGCTCCAGCCGTGGGCGCACTGCTACGGTGCCGCACAAAGCGAGGTTCTTCTCTGAGGACGCCTTCTCATCTTCAGCCTTTCGTCGTGCGATAGCTTCCTTGTCTTGTTCTACACCTGAAAGTAAAACAAGAGAAGGTTCCGCGGAGAGCATCGTGCCTTGTCCCGAGGCGGCATTGGTTGCCGCCCCAAGATCCACTCCGTTGTTGGAGGAGAACGGGGCATGAGTTCCCTCGACGCCTTCCATGGGCGTAGGTGTTGACGTTGGCGCCTTCTTGTTCGCCGAAGATGCAGGTGTCGTGGTAACCTTCACCTGTTCATCATCTTGTCGAGGAGTTGCTGAAGGAAGCGAGGGTGGAATCTCTGCACTCTTTGCCTCCGCTGGTCTTGGGGGTGTCTTGCGTGGCTTCGGCGTTAGGCGGTTGAGCAGGTAATTGTACCGCTCATGACGCTCCAACTCGGGGGAGATGCGGAAGCCGATCCTGTCATTTTCTTGCACGACCCCGCCATCGGGTCGCACACGAACTTGGGTGTACCGCAACACCAAGTCCTCGAGTTCTTTGTACAGAACTCGTCGGTTCCTTCGGCGTCTCTCACGCTTGCGTTGGTTTTCCGTGGCGGCCCTCGAAGGTACCTGCGGGGTGGGAAGAATTGGTGGTGCATCACGGGTAGATGAAGTGGCCGCTTCTCTTGGTAAGCGTGCCTGAAGTTGCTCTCCCCGCCTATGAGGGGAAGAAGGTCGAGGGGGAAGCGGCGCCCGTGGAGGATCCCTTGGTCGCCACACTTGCGTGGGGCGAGAGTCCCGCTCCTCGTCTTGATGGCGTGACCATCGGTTCCATCGCGGGGGCATGTTAGGATGCCTCCCATAGATGGGTCGAGTTGGTGAAGGCGGACGTCGAGGCGCCAAGGTTCGACGCTCATGTTGAGGTCGATAACTCGGGACTTGGCGCGTCGTCCTGCCCCCAGCTCGCGTCGGCGATGTACGTGGCGCCCCTTGATCACGAAGCCGCCGTTGGATGTTGTCCATTTGGTCCTGCAATTGACGAAATTCTCGCCGCAGGTCCTCGTTGCGTGGCGCAGGTGCCTCGCTCCGAAGAACGGAGAACCTATTGTCATTGGGAAGTGACCTCCCGTCCACCGTCGACGTGTGGAGGCATGTTGCCCATGTGCCCCGCCTATAGTCTTCAAGGTTGATGGAGACCGTAGGACCTGGAAGAACGGGCTCTTTGCGTGAGCGCCGCTTCCAAAATTCCTTCATGATGGTTCGCCGCACCATCTCCTTGACCCTCAACGGCTCGTTCGCCCATTCATCGGGGAACAAGTTGTAGGGCGGGGTCAAGGTATTCGCGTAGGTGAACACCTTGTCAGCAAGGTCCTTTGCATCAAGGGACCAATCTTCCTCCGGCACCGCGCATTGAGCGATGCGGGAGCTTATCTGTTGTTGGAGGTTTTGTACCTTACGGTACTTCCTCCTGTAGTTTCGAAGCGGGTGCGGGCTATCGGACAAGCGTGCACTCGCCATTAGCCTCCGCAAGTCGTAGGATGCCGCTTCCAAGCCCTCGAGGAGCTCGACCTCAGTGCGCCCGGTTGTTGGTGCAGGCAGCGCTGGAGGTGGTGTTGGGGTAGGCGCGCGCAGTGACGCCGCACCTGTTTGCCTATTGTTGGCCATGATGCGGAGGCGTTCAGCCGCCTCCACATCACCTCGCATTTCGGCCCTTGTTGACTCCTTCAACAGGGCGCGGGCCTCAAGCATAAGCTCGCGGCGCTCCTTCTTCGCTTTGGCGGCCGCTCGCCTTTGCGCCTTCTTGGACTGCACAACTTGGAATTGTGCAGGGTCCTGCGCTTGGTGCATGTACACCTTGGCGCCGACCTCGAAGAAAACTGTCGGAGGCCGGGTCCCAAAGTGGATCGTCATCGGCTCTGTGTACTTGTATAGTCCTCCTGCATAAGATATCTTCGATCAGCGGAGCTCTATACCTTTGCCTTGTCATGCAGCATGATGTGCAGATGGATGGACGGGCGAAGACGATTCCGACGACCACAGCGAAGCAAAGATGGGAGGAGAACCATGTCCCACCGGGCGTGCCAATTTGTTTGACACGAGAAAAACGTACGACACGACTCCCGCGAGTAGGGCGGAAGGGCGTGGTTTCTCTCATGCGCACCGGGGATCGGTAGAGGAAAAAGATGTGGGCGTGCCAGTGTATAATGATACACAAAGTAACAAAAGAAAAGAGATGCGGGAACAGTATTTCATTAATCATATAGTTAACAAATACAATTCCCATGTGTTGCGCTCCGTGGCCTACTAGCGCGGCCAGCCTGACTAGGGCGATTGCAGTCTCCTGATTCCCGAGGCCTCGGAAGGCTCCCGGTTAATTACTCCCGCGGGTTACGCCGCGAGACACCTCCGATTAAGCCGTGTGGTCGTCTTCGTCGTCTTCGCTTCACGTCCTGCATGCATGATGGTGGTGAAAATGTGTGTGGGCAGCGGCAGAGCCCATGTCCTCGTCGGTACATGCGCCGCTGTAAGCGTGGCCTGTGCTGCGGCCTCGCCCGCCCTCGCCGTCGCGCCTCGTCGGTCTTGAGCGGCGATGATGAGTGTTGTTGAAGTAGCATGATGCAGTCCGGTTAGCTAGGACTTCTTGACGACTTAGCGGCATCGTCGGGGTGCGCAAGGGGTACGCCTCGTGGGAGTAAATTATCGGGAGACCGGCGTCGGTGTAAAACCAACACGCGCTCATGTCGGCATGGCCGGTGTGGTCAGCGCCGTGACTGGGCCTGACGCCGAGTACACGGCTGTCAGCGCAGCTTGGGCGCCGTCTCACGAGGTCACGGTAGAGTCCGTGTCGGGGCGCCGTCCAGCGGTGCATCGTAGTGGTATGGTACTTGAAGCAGCACCGCAACAACATGTATGTCGCGAGCAACCTGTACGTCGCAAGCATAGCAGCTCATGGCTCGTCGTCTCGAGTTGGTCAGTTCATCAGCCTGCATGGAACACTCATGGCCTGGTGCATCACACACCATGGTCTAGTGCATCACGTGTACTTGGACTCTGCAAGCTGTATACATGCATAGCTGCCTCCGCTGCTGCTCCTCATCTGCGCCACTTGAACCTGTACATCAGGGACAAACCGAGTCCCACGCCGGCAATACGCCGAGATGCACGTCAAGTCGAACTTGTACGCCGATGAACATAGGCCCGTAGGTGCCTCCGAGGGTTCAATGAAGCCAGCAGTAACAGGCTGCACACCCGCAGCGCCTCGGTGCCATTGTCTCGTCCCTGGTTCAAGGTGTGGAGATGGCCGCGACGTGCGCTGCACCGGCGCTCCGTATTAAACCTGTACATCGGTGATGCTTCCCCTCGACCTGTCCACCAAGCAGTATGTCGAGCTTGCGCGGAGTGAAACCTGTCCGCCGCGCCGAGCTTGTAGCTTGGCATTGCCCCTGTGCACCAAGCGCCGTCGAACTGCCCTGTACGTCACCGCCTGGCTGCACCTGTCCGCCAACCGCCGAGCTGTTTCGAGCTCCGAGTTGCACCTGTACTGCTCATGCCTGTCGCCGTCGAGCTGCCGGGAGTACGTCCAAGCGTGTACGTGTACGTCAACCTCCTGGGACTGCGTCGATCCATCAACGTCCTGGGCTGCGCCTGAACTTGCACGCCGACGGCATGGCTCTCCTTGGTCATTGCCTTCGACCTCTGATGAGTCGCGGCCTTGGTACCGCACTGAACACCGTCGCGCAGGCTCCGGTGAAGTCCGCGTCGATGGGCTGCACGGCCGCAGCGCCTCGGCGTCCTTGACTTGGCCTAGCTCATGGCGATGGAGATGGCGGTGGGCTGCACGCCGGCAGCTCCGGCGCCGGTACTTCGTCACCGTCCACGGCCTTGCCGGTGTGTGTGCTGTAGAGAGAAATAGGGAGAGTTTGGCAATATTAACCGTGATTCTCACCATTGGAGAAGCTCATCTTCGCTTCCATGGCCGCTCCTCCTTCTTGAACCTGTACGTCTTGCTCCAAGTGCGGTTGCCGCTGGCTATGGTTGAGTGCTGGATGCGATCTCTCCCTTGCCAACTCCTCCCTTCGCGTCTTCTCTGTATCTTTTTCTCTGTCTCCTCGCACGGTGCATGGTTGCTTCTATTTATAGGCGGCCTGCCCAGCATCAAGATAAAGATCGCAGCGTGTTTTCCGGAACAAACTCCCCGATGGATTCCTCTGATTTCTTTCGTCGACCGCACGTCTGCTGTTTAAAATTTTATCTGTTTTGCTTCTAGAAGATTCTCTTCTGAACCAAGTTGTTATGCATCGGACTCTCGGCTGATCGGTTCGTCGCGTGCGCGGGGAGATGCTGGGCCGGACAACATCATGCTCGTATACGTGCTGAATCCATTAGCATACCAGAGGTATACATACACATGTATTTAAATGGTTTCTTGGCTGACGAGTGGACCTGGCCGATCGATGCATACTCATGTACGCGTGATGAGCTAGCTCACGTATATGTTAGGTCTTTTCAGACCTTAGAGCTCTGCATACTTATACGTATATAAAATTTGCTGATAATTTAGCAGCCGAACTCTGTCATTTAAACGCCAAAAATTCATCGAACAGTGGTCAAGATGAGACAATTCAACATCTTTTTATTCCCATGCCTTTATTTAATGTATGGAGGATTGTATACATGACTTTCAATATCCCACCTCCCGCCAATATTACATGTTTCGGAATTGGTTTAATAGATTAGCTAAAAAAAATAAAGACCACATTATAGTTGATGTGTGCGTTTACTTTGGACTATATATGGAAAATGTAAACTGACTTTATCTTTAACAAAAAAAAAAAATCCTATCATTTTTGCAGGTTATTCTTTTGGCTACGTATTGGATCCATATGTGGTCTTATCTCAGCCGGTGGAGGGTGTTCATGCCATGGAGTTTAGGTGTAACCATTTGGCAATGGTGGCATGAAATTTCTACAGCCGATACGGTTGACCTGCTGATCGAAGATTGAAATGATAGTGGCAAGTACTTTTTAGATGGTTGGTTCGTGTGGAGACTTTACGTGATCCATGAGCTATAATACATCTTTAATAAGACTTTATATAAATCCTTAGTAAAAAGGGTTTTCTGCATCAATTGATGCATGTGCTGAATTTGTTTCCAGTGCGAGTGAGCAATCCAAATGTGCTGTTAGCGCGTCACACATTGGAAGCTCCAACCAGTTTGATTTGGACTAGACCTACATAACGGGATTGCTGGCTCGAGATAAACCTCTCGATATTCAAGCAATTTCGCTTGATTTGGTTCCTGTGTGTATCATATATGATTGCTGCCGGTCCCTCAGACTGCAGTAAGTCCAGCACGATGCGGGGCTCAAGCTCAACTGCCTCTATTATTAACTAGACCATTATGGCGCGCTTCGCCGCGCCCGTCCATTGTGAAGAAAATATGAAAGAACTACTTCAAAAAGTGGAGCAGGACAAACATACCATAAAACTTGAATTTTTATTTACAAAAAAAGCCTGGGCATAGAAGGTCAAGCTTGTTTGTTTCATTACCTTTCCTTGACATACCACCCCACGGTCCCACACTTATTTTACATATTAGTAATGTATAATAGTTGTACGTCAAACACAAGTACATAGTAGTAATCATATAAATGCATTCATTTTAAGCCATTATTTCGAACCGGAGGGAGTAATCAGCTCAACTGGAATCACCTATAAGTTATAAATGACGTGTTTGATATACGTCTCACTGGGAAAAATAACTATACTTCTTGGGAGAGGTGTTTCTGGTCCCGAGCACAGATACACCCTTTATCTGAACCGTGCGTGGAGTGTAGGGATCTACGTCCCAGCAGCTTTTCCGCTGAACTACACCTCAGCAATAAATGGCGTAAATTATGGACCTCGCCGTGTACGGTAGGCCAAAAGTGATGGCCGTGGAGGCATGACGTTCCTGGACTGCGGGGACATATCGCAGGAATTACATGGACCTTGGTACAGAAACACGCGTCTGTGTAATATGTAGGCCTGGATTAGCCTGCAGATGGAGCTAAGGCGAGCGGCGGCAAAAAATCGGTCGACACAAACTCGGCGGCTGGACCTTGGGCGGCGCTGGATCGAACGCGGACGGCATCGTTGGCTTCACAGCCTCCTCTACTTCTCTCTCTCTCTCTCTCTCTCTCTCTCTCTCTCTCTCTCTCTCAGCCTCTCAGGCCGGCGGCGGGGGCTGCTGCCTTCAGCTCGTCACTGTCTCGGGCGTGGGTGGAAGAACGGCGAGATGGGCCGGCGGCGGTCAGCGGCCGAGACGAGCAGCCGCAGAATCTGCGTGTGCCCGGCCTCCGACGCCGCCTCGTGCGCCACAACGAACGCCTCCTTGGTCTTGTGCGATGGGAGGTGATGCCGAATCGTGGTGCTGGGTTGGGGAAAGAAAATGAAACTGCGTCTCTCCGTCAAAACATTACGTTCCCACAGAAAATTTCTCAATTGCGAAGGAGCTGGGTAGATTCCCCTCCGGCCGCGCTGTAGCTTGGATGGATTGATGCAACGGAGACGGCCGTGAGCACATTGATGAGCTCTTATGTGGTGGTCCATGCACTATTCACAATAAAGAATACACTTAAAATACATGAGCAAATACACTGGAATGCAGAGAGAAGGTGAACGTGATTGGTTTAGAAATAGGGAGCATCTGAGCCCGGGATCAGATAGGCATTTCCCATACTTCTTTAGTTACTTTGTCTCTCAGTCCTTGGCCCAGTACTTCAGTAGTAACTCGATCCCATACAAGAATGTATGAAGTCTCAATTAACGATTGCTTTAGTTTTTTTGCTGATTCCTAAAACTGTTAATCACAATGCAAGTAAATCGAGAGAAAAATATAGTAATCACGGCAAACGGGTAAGCCATAGATGTCAGTGAAACTGTGAAAGATAGCCCTTGTGCGTGCTTGCAGCTATTAGACGCACTGTCGTAAAATACCTTGGGCCGCTTGAAAACAAAGCTCATCTGTGAAGACGGGAGTAGGAAGCTACTTGATAATAAATAATGTCTAGTTAACTATCATATAAAAGATCAAACCTGATGAACTACAAAAGTACATGTTTCATAGAGTGAGAGGTCACGGTCTGTGATGTTTTGTACAATCAAGAGATAAGTAGTGAAACGTAGCATGTTTCTATGGGCTATGGCACAAACATGAGATCAGTGTGCTGGACATAACAAAAACATAAGTATGCATGAAGTCTACAAGGCAAAGTTTCCTTTGAAATTTTGTCAAATATCATAAAGAATTATCATTAGCTACCTTTGGAAATGAAGAAACCGAGAGAAACTCAAATGAAGGAGGCAGAGAGAAAAAACATCTCATATTGAATTGGTTGCCATAAACATGATATTGAGAATCCCGGCGCCACCGCGTGGACAAATCTATCTTCCGATTGACTTGTTTGCAGCCACATCCTTGATATGTATGTAGTTGTATCAACTTGTCCCAGTCTATCAAGACTAAACAGATATTAAACATACATGTTTGCTTCGGAAAAAAAACGATCTATGCCTTCTATTTACTACTGTGGGATGACTTGAGGCCAATATATTTTATTGCAGCAAAAGTCACCCTTTTTAATGATGTTTATCGTTTAGTCGAACAACTTGATCGCATGCCAATACCCGAAGTCAGCATAACCTCATTGTTGCCAGCCTGCCATCATGCACATTTAGTAGATCAAAATATAGCATTTGATTGAATATCCCTCGACGATAGAGGGAGGGTGGCAGATCATACCTGCATCTGCCAAGCGTCCGTCGCCACTGCCATCCTTGCCACAAACCACTATTGCCAGTGCCATACCATGAGTGGCGATATCCATGATGCCACTCCAATTCGACAAGAAGGGATTTTTGATTTGTTGTGTTGAAGTTCCCTGTTGTGATAATAACATGTAGCGCTAGTTCTTGTGTTTTGAGGTCAGACGGTGATGATTGTATCAAAAAGAAAAAATTGTTCTGGCGAACTGTTTCTTGCTCCTGCTTGGGCACATGCATGTTTGTGTATATCATTTTCAGTGAATGCAGTGGCGCTAAGTTACTCAATTCGGGAAAAGGGTGGACTGTAGGTAGCATCATCTTATGCATATCCTATTTGACTTCTTGCACATAATACAACATCGCCATGTTTTGGTAGTTTTTTTGCCCCATCATGTGTGTCAAATTGGATTCAACAAAAAAAAAGTCTAATTCCTGCTACACCGTAATAATAATTGTTCGAAACATATGTGAGAAGAAGGAAACCTCATTGCGTCTGACGATAGTTTTCTGTTTCTTCTTTTGAACAATTGAAACCCTGATTTTTATACCTTTTCCAATCTGTGTGGAAAGAAATTCACATGATAACTACAAGAATTAACTCTTGAGAAATTCTTCCGCAAAAAAATCTTGAGAAATTGGAGTCGTGAATAAAAAAGAGACCTAAAGGAAGAAATGAAAACAACCGCGGTTGTGGTTGCAGAGTTATTGCGAGAATCAATTTCTGCTAGTCTCTTCTATCCAAGGGAGAACTAAGAAATATTAGCGCCTCAATATTAAGAAAAACATGTGCTAAAAGTAGTTGATCGGGCTGCTGCAAAGGGACTCACCAGGCACCAGCAACATCCACGTCTAGATCTGTGTTTTGACGGGTGGAGAAGACAAACAGCCAGGTTTATTCTCAAGACGAAGTAGGTGGGCGAACCAAGAAAGATGGGATGTACCCGGCGCCTCCCATCTAAATAGAAGAAAATAAGTCAGCCCAAGCGCCCGATGGATCTCAATCACCATTATTACCACGCAAGGAAACAGTCGGGTATTGTCATCATGAATGGTTAATTATGGGGCTGCAGAAACGGATTCGAAAAGATAACCTCGTAGCGCCGGAAGCCCGGAAAAGCGAACAGGATCAGCTGAGAATAAAAGAAATCAAAGCGCCTCCCGTACACATTCGTCGGCTCATTTGATTCACTATGAGCCCAATTAACATCTGGGCGCCGAAATCAACCTCTAGAGTAGAGGCCCAGCTACGCTCGCCCGCTGTTACCGGCAAAATGAAGAATCTAACAACGTGCAAGTTAATGTGCGGGCTGATGAAATGATCGTGTCCGTTTGGAAGTAATATCCGACGGCTGACGTGCTCAAATCACTGTAGATGGCCGTAGGTGGTTCCATTTTACTGTTTACTAATTCGCGCCTCCGATCACACCACCACCACCACAGCATCCTTCACTGTTAGTGTGCGACGAACTGATGGCCCGACCACGATGCGGGGCTCTATGCATCCTGCTCGCCGTCGTTTTCGCTGCGGCAGCGGCGGAGGAAACAGACAACCAGTCCACGTACATTGTGCACGTCGCGCACAAGCACGCGCCGCTGCTGCCAGGCCGCGGCGGACTGCTAGCCACCGGAGCATACGGCTCGTTCCTGCGTGACCACATCCCCGTGCACATGTCCGTCCCGGCGCCAAGGGTGCTCTACTCCTACTCCCACGCGGCAACGGGCTTCGCGGCGCGCCTCACGGGACGCCAGGCTGCGCACCTAGCGGCCCAGCGTTCCGTCCTCGCCGTCGTCCCCGACGCGACGCTTCAGCTGCACACCACGCTGACGCCGTCCTTCCTCGGCCTCTCGGCTTCGTCCGGCTTGCTCCCGGCGTCCAACGGCGCCACGGACGTCGTCATTGGCGTCATGGACTCCGGCGTGTACCCCATCGACCGCGACTCGTTCGCAGCGGACCCGTCCCTGCCGCCGCTGCCGCCTGGAAAGTTCCGAGGGAGCTGCGTCTCGGCTCCGTCGTTCAATGCCTCCGCGTACTGCAACGGCAAGCTCGTCGGCGCCAAGGCCTTCTACGAGGGGTACGAGCTTGAACTTGGCCGTCCGATCAACGAGACGGAGGAGTCGAGGTCGCCGCTGGACACCAACGGCCATGGCACGCACACCGCCTCCACGGCCGCCGGCTCTGCCGTCGCGGACGCGGCCTTGTACGGCTACGCCAAAGGGAAAGCCGTGGGCATGGCCCCGGGCGCGCGCATCGCGTCCTACAAGGTGTGCTGGAAATACGGGTGCATGACCTCTGACGTCCTCGCCGCGTTTGACGAGGCCATCGCCGACGGGGTGGACGTCATCTCCATTTCGCTCGGCTCCACAGGCTCGGCAGAGTCGTTTGATATGGATAGATAGCATCGCCGTTGGCGCCTTCAGCGCCGTCCGCAAGGGCATCCTAGTCTCGGCCTCCGCGGGAAACTCCGGTCCCGGCGAGTCTACTGCCCGCAACGTCGCGCCGTGGTTGCTCACAGTCGGCGCGTCAACCGTCAACCGCCGGTTCGCAGCGGACGTGGTTCTCGGCAACGGCGATACATTTCCAGGCTCTTCCTTGTACGCCGGCCCCCCGCTTGGCGCAACCAAGGTACCGCTGATATACGGCCGGACCGTCGGCTCAAAGACCTGTGAAGCCGGGAAGCTGAACGCCAGCCTGGTCGTCGGGAAGATCGTTCTATGCGACCCCGGCGTGAATTTCGAGCAAGGGGACGCTGTGAAACTCGCCGGCGGCGTGGGAGCCATCTTCACGAGCGCGAAAGAGATGGGCGAGCAGGCGTTCGGCAGCCCCCAAATCCTCCCCGCTACAGCCGTCACCTTCGCCGCCGCTAAGAAGATTCAGAAATACATAAGCAAGAATACATCCCCCATGGCGACGATCGTGTTCCGTCATCGGCGGCCCGACACCTCCTTCCCCTAGAATGGCGTCCTTCTCGAGCCGCGGGCCAAACGTCCTCGCGCCGGAGATCCTCAAGCCGGACATCAATGCCCCCGGCGTGGAAATCCTCGCTGCTTGGACCGGCGCCAGCTCGCCTTCGGGCCTCGAGTGGGACACGAGGCGAGTGCAATACAACATCGTGTCAGGGACGTCCATGTCGTGCCCGCACGTGAGCGGCATCGCGGCGTTGCTCCGGCAGGCAAGGCCGGAGTGGAGCCCCGCCGCCATCAAGTCTGCGCTGATGACCACCGCGTACAACCTAGATAGCGCCGGCGGTGTCATCGGCGACACGTCCACCGGCAAGGCGTCCACGCCGTTCGGACGCGGGGCGGGACACGTGGACGCCAACCATTCAAATTTTCCGTTCAGATTTTTATAAATTTCTAACTATTTGATTATTTTTTTGTTGGTCTGTTTGAATTTTGCTTTTAACTTTTTTTTTTTGGGTAGACTGTATTGGAGGCGCCGCTTTGGATATATGTCAACAATAGAGTGACATTGTGTTGGTGCCCCCAAAACGGCTTGTCAAATGCTGTTTTGGGCTTCTATTTGGGGTTGTTCGGTGGAGATGATGTAACCTTGCACTTCGTGTTATTGTTGCTTGTAGTTTTGTGATGGGTACTTAGGGCTTCTCTGGTTGAGGGCATGCTTGGTTTGCAGAATTCTACAAACATAATAAATATATAAAACACAAGAATATGATAGAAATGCGCTTCAAAATATAGGATTGACATACACACACGAATTCAAAATATAGCATCCAGGTGTTGCAATTGCATGCATCTCCGTTCCAGCAAATAAAGGTAACATACCATGCATGACCATACTCCCGTCGGTCGGGTATATTAGTATTCCTATAAATTATCAATTTACTTATTACGAAAAGTCTCTTTGCCTTCTGAGCACTAGTGAGCCCGTTGTTATAAAGAGTATAAAAAATATATATTTACAAGTTTTTTTTTTTTTTGAAAAGAAATCCTACCATAGCCAATGAAGTGAACTACAAGTATGCAAAATCGCAACGCGAAATTGTTTGTATTGCGGGCTACACAAAAATGAAAATTTCTGATAAATTTAAATATTTTTAAATATGCATACTCAAATCCACATGTTTGTCATTGTTGTGTAGCTTTGAATACAAAGTATTTAAAATTAATGTTTTGCACGTTTGTGGATACATGATTGGGTACATCCAGATTTTTTCAAATTATTTTGAAATTTGTAAATATGATTTCCGGATTTATTAAAATAATAGGATCTTGGTGCCCTGGAGCCAAAAAAAATTCCACTCATATATATTGCAAAAAAATATATCACTATAAACTTGAGATGTGATTTATATTATATAGGTGAAGTTGATTCTTAGGGATAATGCAAAACTAATAAACCCAACCGAGGGAGTAAGTAATCACCCTTTGTTGTTATACACGCATGTCATGTTTAATTGATTGCATGCGGCTAGTACTTTGCTCGACCTAGAACTAGATAAATTCTATGACATCACTAAGTTTTATGTGCAATTCATGTGCACTGAGAAAAATATGTGTAATTGCACACATATGTGCAATTCTCATGTGCATGAATCACGATACAAATTTAACGGTACTAGAGTCGACTTAGAACTAATTTAATTGTGATCGACTAGAACTAGCAAAAGGGATATGATTAGTCAGAATAGAAGAAAAGTGTCCCAATAAAACATACATCAAATGTGAAAGCCCTAACCTGCAATACTGCAACCTAATCTGAAAGAATGTAACAGTGGGAGTAGGGATATGACACTAGAACTTTATCTTCACACAATCTTGTGAGCCCCAGTGCTCGCTTTGTTCCCCGGCAAACTGGACCTGCTTCTTGCACAGTGTGCAATAGCTGGCTTGGCACGACCAGCAGAAAATATATTTATCATCATCCTGAATGCATATGGCCACTGGTTAGATGCAATAGAGGCAAACTGGTGATCTGTAATGTGGAACAGAATGTTCCAGTCTGAAAAATGATGTGGTTCATTACCTTATAAATTTTTTGACGGCATTTTGGACATTTTATGGTACTGCCTACAGGTTGTTTTTCAGTACGTACGCGATTTCTTGTTTCTAACTGTTCCAGCAGCTTGCTGAGTCTGTTGTGTCTTTTTCTTTATGATGAAAGAGGTCACATCTCCCGCTGCAGTTTGTTAAAACATGCATGCATAAAGATAAGTAAGCCTAGATTATGAACCTTTGTCTTTATTTATATAAAAGACCCTGCATAGTTCAGACTGCCAACCTGAAATGGGCATAGCCAGCGATGATAGCCTTGCCACAGCGGAAGCGAATGTCGACCACAGCTGCTACACACAACTTTGTTGCATCCGTCAGTTTTGCTGATGGTCATTTGACATTTTGGACATGATCTAGCATTGCTGTAAAGCAGTTTTACACTAATCATGTCCTCCACCATCCCCCGTGTGGCCATCTTGCTGATGCCTGCAAAGATAAAATTGAAGACGGCAGATGTTCGGTAACCTGAAGTTATATTTCAGCAGTCAATATGACATGTAATGCCCCCAAGGAGGTGCCAAAAGCGTATGACACTCTACGAAGATCTATGAGAGATTTGCAGATCAAATGCATATTGGATATTTGAAAGATTTGGAAAGAAAACAACAGATATTTTATGAAGGTACACCGACCCCGACTACGAAAGTGAGGACCAATTGCGCGGTATAACAACAGATGCAAGTTTCAAACATACAACATTAAAGATTTTAGATGTATTTCTACCTGCTGCCGCTGGAGCTTTTCTTCCAGAGTTAGACACAACTTTCCTGGATGGCGTGGGTCCTTGCACACCGAACAGAAAACAAAACAACATTTTGGGCATTGCGCATTGCTATCCTCGTCCTCCAAGCAAGCGATTGCACACCTTGGACAACTGGACCACGTCTGACATTGAGTCCAATGCCTTCTCAAGAGTAAGCTTATCCCAACGCTCAAATTCTTCCTTGCCCAGAAGCCTCTTTAGCAAATACGGCGGAATAGAAACATTGCACTTAGTATCAGGGCATACCAACTGAAAGAAAGTACCATCCTTCACATGCATCCTGCATAAGGTCTCCATGCACTTGACACAGAACAAGTGCTCGCACGGAAGCTTGATGAAGTTTGAACCTGATTTTTCCAAATGAAAGTTAGTCTACAAGGAGGATAAAATTCCATGGGCCCAATTGAATTTCCTAATATGCTTAATTAGAAGCCAGACGGTTCTTATACTATCTACTGTGAGCTATGAAAATTTTAACCGCAGATTGGTACCACCGTGGGACAGTTCAAGAAGAGCTAGCACAGCGTGGAATAGATGCCATAGAACAAGTGGTATTCTTCCAAGGAAGACCCAATAAAAGAAAATAATAACTTTTTTAAACATTAGGCATTACGCCCAGCTTTAAATTAATAAAGCCACCAACGGCCAGAAAATAATAACTAGGCATGCTCATTATTTGGCACTACTGCAGAACAGAAAAGAAGTCAAAAAAGAAAAAAAAAACTTACCTTTGCTCTGGTTAAGGCAAATCATGCACATGTGGAGATCCTCAAGAAAAACTTGATGACACTTCCTACTATTGTAACTGAGCATCAAAGGGATCACAGACTCCAATGAGAGACTTCTAGAGATTGCACGGCTATCTCCTTTGTGCTTAGGAATATCTGGACCTAATGTTATTTTGTTGTCGAACCCGAGGTGTGGCAAAGAAGAAGTGTGTATCCACTCAACCCATCGGTACACAACTTCTTCCCCCGGCAGCTCTGCCCAAATGGTGTCAAGCATCTCACAGATCTGAGAAACATTAGGCCCGTCCATCCATTTAGCGGTGACTGTAAAATATGGGGGCTCTTTGCTTGGATAGGACTGCGGGAGCAAGCATGTCAATATTAGAGGGGGTAGGTGCTCAAAGCTGCAAGAATAGGAGAAGTCATCCCCTTTATCCTCCTCGTGTTGTTCTATACAATCATCAGGAAATCCTCTGTCTTCTCCAACTCTATTGACTGGAGAAAACCTAGCGCACACTTCAGCGGCATTTTGCAATTCGTACCGTATGTAAATCTGGAATTAAAGAAATTTAAAAAAAAATCATCAAAACAAAGTTTTTATCACCCAAACAAAACACTGATGGACAGTATAAGTAACCTGAAAATGGCGGAGCGCTCCTTTGTTTTCTAGTACAGCGAGATCGTCCCCGTATATTGCCTCCAGTGCCATCATCTGTAGTGAAGATCAAATGAGGAAGCAAAAATTAGCCATGCTAGTATCGTGAAGTATCAAATTGTACAATGAAGCAACGCTGTTGGCAAACCCTGAAGCGACGCAGTTCGTAATTCCAAAAGCAACGCCATCACAACCTCAAAAAGTCATTTTTTTTCCTTTTTTTTACAGTATATGCGCAACTTATAAGGAAAATTAGCTAAACTTCGTTTCTTAGAAATTGAAATACGAGAATATCCCAGTTTTACAGTAAGTAATCTAATATCCACTCTATGCAGTTTTCAGCAGAACCTTCCAAAATAACAAATCAGACGCAGCGTCACGACCGTACGAATTGAGAAAATGCATTGCAACTTTTCGCTATAGCTCAGATCAAGATCATAGGTAAGATTAGTGATGAAAAATTCCAATTTTGATTTTGGTAGACCGACCTCGTCGTCCTGTCGCAGCAGGTTGTCCCGTATCTCATCTGCTTCTGCCTCGTTCTCGGCGCAAAGACGGAGTCCCGCGGCAGCCGCGGCCTCCTCCAGCCTCGAGTCCGCCTCAGCCGGCGCGACCCACGGGGAGTCGAGGTGGAGCTCGCCCTCCTCGGCGCCGCCCTCAAAGGACACCGGTCCCGCCTGCGCCTCTGCGGCGCGCGATGAGGACGAGGAGGGCGCACAGGATGACGCTCCCGGGCAGGCGTTGCGGAGGGGAGCGACCGCTCGCGAGGTCGCGGCGGCGACGGAAGCTGCTGCCATGGCGGGAGCTCGGAGTTGCCGTTGAGTCGGGGTCAGTCCCTGATTCGGGGGAGCGGTGTCGATGCTGTTTCGGTTTTTTCAGCCGATCGTCCCCCGTTGCGTTTGTGTAGGTTTCCTTGGCCCTGTTTGGATGTATACGCAATTATACTTTTAGGTTTGTACCGAGTTGAAAATAAATTCAGTTTGAAAAACTTTATAAAAAAACTCGTGGTACGAGTTTCAACGGCAAGCTATGTACACGGGCGCCAAGGAGTTGGGTGAGCTGGCCCCCAAATCTTACCCGCTACGCTACAGCTGTCACGTCCGCGATTGACTTGGTAATAATTGCGCGCGGGTTTCTTGACTTTCTTCCCACGTTTGTTCCGTTTCGGTGCAATCAAAAGAAAAGAAAAAGAGACTGCGTTACGAAAAAATAGAGAAAGATGGTTGGGTTCAGCCGGCTGGTTCCGCGCACGGCCGATCGATGCATGGAAGGCACTATTTGGATGCCGGCCTCCTTTTTCTTTTTCTTTGTTGAAGCGATACATTTTCGCGGAGTCCTACCACCCTCTCCTTTTTTTTTCTTCTTCGCCCAAACAAATAAATAGCGCGTGCACTCAGAATCGGCAAACAGAGTGCGCGCTATTTAGCATCGCCCTGGTTCGGTCACTGTTTGCTATACTTCTTTTCTTTTCTTTTCTCCCGCAAATAATATCAAAGGAAAAAAAATAATAAGACGCGCTCTTTTGTTTCTTCGCTCGCTCCCTGCACGCTAAACCACAAAATCAAAGGAAAAAAAATAACTACTTACTGTAAACACGGGCACGACGATACAGCGCACAGGTTCCCGTTTCCTTCCTTTTCATCCGTTTGCTTAATCCAATCAATTCATTATTATTATTATTCAATCAAGCTTGACGCTTTTCCCCGCGGGTTTGGTTTTTTACTCTGCGCCACCCAAACTTGCCTCTTTAACTGCGTCGATTGATTTTCAAACTCGCCCAAGTACGTGCACCCCAGCGGCAGCTACTACTCGACTCCATTTATGATGTTTCAATCATTTTCTTTCTTGATCCATCCATCGATTCCACCATCTGTACGCAACGAATTCCTGATTGAACCAAACCTATTTTTTCTCTTCCTCCATCCATTTGCAAACTTGCTTTGCTTCTTTCAATCGCACCACCCACTAGCCAAACCTGCTACAAAAACAAATCGTCCAAACATATACGTACTACTAAATAAGTGTTAATAAGAAACGCCCAGGAAATGGAGGATTTATTTTTTCAACCGAGTACTAATAAGGTTGCAAACCGAGTACATACTATCAATTACAATCTCTGAAATAAGACTCTACAGTACAAGACTTGAAGCACTAATCTTTCTACATAAACACGGCACCAACAGCATCATCTCCAAGAAGCAGCAGAGCCTCACTCTCACCCACGCCGTCTTGTACTTGAACACCATTAAACTTTCGCAAATCTGTACAGCTCTTCAAAACTACACTCTTCCGACAGATGGATACCATTAAAACAACAAAGGGCATGTTTCAACAAGCAAAGCTTCAGCAAAACATTATGCCAGCAACACTAAACATTTTGTATACATGCTGCTCACATGGTACGTGTATATGCATTCATTTTGCATTTAAAAAGCCGAAACACAACAGGAACAGATTTGCTACATAGTTGCATGATCACTACGACCAAATTCAACCAGATTCAGCCAAGGCGGGCATCCTAACATGACAGGCAAGGACAAACTGCCAACACATACAAGCTCTTCTTCACACAGACGGTCCATAAAAACACCAAAGGCCCATGTTGCAACTCCCAGCCAAATTGTGTACATTTCGATACGTGGCCAGATCAAAAACTTTCCATGCCATTAAATGGTTATACATCACTCTGATACAACAGCCTGACCTGATGCATGGCATGCCAATAAACACTTCAAATAATCATGTTCATGACATAGGCTAAATGGTAGGAACCAGTAACTTACCGAAACCCATGGGCATCGAAGAAGAAGGCCTCCGATGCCAGCGCAAGCCAGCGAGGGCGGAGGTGGACCTCTGATATGCTATGAACCTGAAAAATATGTAACCCATACATGCAGGCTTCCTCTGCTGCCTACAAATTCAGTTTATTCAACAGGAGAAAAGAAACAATTTTTTGGAAGCTAGAGATGTACATGAGACTCTAATCCAAGATGTCCACACAAGATTTGTCCAATCCACCTACTGCTCGAGCTGCTCAATAGCCGATTAGCATAAGTGAACTTCCTAACATAATAAAATTAACAAGCTACTAAATCGACCTCCTAGCATGCCAAAGCAATAACATAAACAGCTGATAGCACTACCCTATCCACTTCAATAAAAAACAAACTTTGATCTTATTTTCACCAACCTAAAGTTTCAGCTAACTAATTAGAGCAATTGGTGAGGAAACTAGTATTAAACAATTGAAATTAGTTAACTAAATAGCTGCAGGTAAGGACAGTTTGCTAACACACACAAAATCCATGCTTAATTTACTAAACTGAAACAACTCAATCTCCTTATAAATTGTTCAAATTGCATATTTCCCAAATGTTCACATAGACCTGCTTTGCATCTATCTGCAACCCAAAAGGTGGAAAGGAGCTCTATTTCTGCTCCAACAATGAACAAGATCTTGGGTGTACAGCTAAATTGGTCTCAGTAGTAGGCAAAAAAAAATCGACCTTGGTGGCCGTGCTGGTCGTCGGGGATGAGCGCGGACGCGTCCACCTGCCGCACGGCCATGGCCTAATTGCCGTCGGCGTCCCTTCCAGACGCCGGCGGACTGGCGCACGGGAAGGAGTCGGGCTCCAACGGCCATGCGCGCGACGCTGTCCGGCGAACTCGACGGTGCCGCGCGCAACGACGCGCGCGCGCGCCGGCGAGCAAGCCAACAGCGCCGACATGGTTCCGGCCAACGAGTTGGAGCGCCGCCGCCTCTCTCGTCGCTGGAGGGGACAGAGCGGGAAGGGGAGCGGAGAGGAAAATGGTGGGTAGGCTTAGGGTTCGATTGATTTTTTTCTGGTCTAATAAATCAACTCCAGCCGATGATCTTCCAATTCTCCATCGAACGGTGCCGAGCGTGAAGGAAGCAGAACGGGCCTCCTTGCTGCAGGTTGGCCGAATTTGGCTATGTACCCCGGCCCACATTTTCTCTATTTTCGCCATTAGCTAGCTGATGCCTTAACAGCTTACATGCATGCATGTCAGCCGGTTTGATTAGTATGCAACTGGTTCTGATTACCTTTTTTGTTGTTGAGAAATTCTGATTTTCTTTCTTTCTTTCTCTAGCTAGCAAGGCCACTCATGGATACTCACTCTTTGTTCATGGCTAATCCTTGTGATCAAATATAACAACGGGTACATATGCTCTAGCTTCTACTTTTTTTTTTCCTTTAGCAAATGCAATAACATCCACTAATAATATATTTTTTCCATTTTTCCACTTTCACAAACTAATACAATCGGTTTTATTTTTCAAACACATAATTATTATCTTTTGACATCTATAGACCTCTTGTTGACCAAATTGTAATCGATGGGCGGAATGACTATCGGGTGCACTGCCTCGGGGGTGAGGTAGTGGTCTCAAAGCCTAGCATGTCACGATCAAAGGGGTTGTCTCATGAGATGCTTGCATGCACTGTCTAGGCTCTTAGCCGGACCGACTCACGCGCATGTCTGGTCGCGTGTACATGGTGTACACAAACAATGGACACCAAAGTATATATATATATATATACGCATGGCGAAATCTCCTGGTAGACCCCGTCGTTGAACCCACATTGTGATCATTTTAGTTTTGTTAATCTTGATCATCTAAATTTGATGATTGTCATGACCAACAATGGAAAGTAATAGTATATATTGCATGGATCAGTACTAGAAGGTAGCAAGTGTCGTGCATGTGATTGATTCATTGGTTCTAGTACGCTAGCTATCTTTTGGTGGCGGCGCGGCAGACGGGGTGGGGGTGGTAGTGGGAGAGAGCCAGAAATGTGGGATTAAGTAGTGTGGGGGGAGTCGGGGACGTGAGGAAGATGATGCAGTGGTTTTTGTTGGTAGGTCATGTGGAAAAGTTGTCGGCCTAGAACAATGGGCTACATCGCTGGTATGCGTCAGCGGCGTAGCTTAGTGGGCCACACTGCCCTTTTTCGATCGGTCCAGGTTACCGGGGCCCACAAAATTGACAGTGTGCCATGCCCCGGCTACACCGTTGATATGCCACTACTAGCGGTACGTGTTCGAACATTATTGTGTACGCTGATGGTATTTTGTCCAAATACCGACATCATGGAACTTTTATAGTGCGCCACTACTATTTTTACGCCTATAAGCTAATTCCTACTAGTGACACAACTACGATCTGGCAACTTCTACGCAAGAAAAACTACCCGCTAGGAAGATTGTGAACTTATAGTGCAAACTCCCACTCCGAGGCCATCGACCCCACTCTTGTTTGAACGTGGCCTATTTTTGGGATGATTGTGTTGCAACAGACATATTCTAGAAGAAAGAAGGTTATGTCACATGAAATAACCACTTTCAATGAAAAAGGTAGGGGGTGATATTGCTCACGAGTCAGGGCTTCTCATGAAAGTGTGAGAAAGGGTCAAAAACTCTCCCACTCTTGCATGAGATCCTTATATGGGTATATAGGGTGATGTATAGAGAAAAATCTAGCGCTCAACTCTGAAGTGACACTTGCTTCACGAACAAAATTATCATTTAAGAAGGTTCTACACTTATAGTGTAGACTTTGAGGCCATCAACCTAACGCTTGTTTGGACGCGGCGTAACTTCTTTTTTGTGTTGGTCATGCCCTTATGAAATATTCTAACATAAATAAGGAGTAATTAAGTCACATGAAATAAGCATTTTAGATGAAAAGCTAGGGGTACACGTCAGAGAACCCACGAATTAGGGTTTCACATGAAATATATGCGAGGAAAGGTCGAGAACTCTCCTCCGCTTGCATGGACTATTTTTGAGTTGGTGTTGTTCCTATGTCATATGATATTATTACTATCAAAGAGAAAAGTCACATAAAGTCACCGCTTGGAAGAAAACAAAGCATATTTATGAGCCGTATATTAGGGGGACACATGACATCACACACAAAAAACCGTTAGAAACTCAAAATAGCCACTAGGTTGTGTTTATGGTGTCCCATGCAAAATTGCTTGGGCGTCTTGGGGTGGCGCCGACTTTCGACCATGGTGACAACACTTTGATGCCGCATGTTTGTGGTCGGGGGAATATGCATACACCGATTACCGTCACATACTCTTATATATTTAATGCCTTTCAATCGCGCCATAGACACTCCAATACGTTCTTGTACTTGGTGTATGCATATCCCCTTTGG
Source organism: Lolium perenne (assembly GCF_019359855.2). Taxonomy (NCBI): domain Eukaryota; kingdom Viridiplantae; phylum Streptophyta; class Magnoliopsida; order Poales; family Poaceae; genus Lolium; species Lolium perenne. Next base: position 284,105,659 of record NC_067245.2, read on the forward strand.
TTCTTCATTTGGTATTTTTGGCACCTTGGGTGTTGTCAGGTTCTCGACGAACCATGTAGAGTCTAGCGCTTCAGCTCAAGGTTTTCCAACGCGTCGTCTCGGTTTGTGTCCGACTCTGCATCGCCTTTCGGCGGGCAACATGCTCATGCACGTGGCTCGGTCTGGGCTCCGTGGGTCATCCACCATCATCAGGTCACAAACCGCTTTTTCGAGATAAAACTGTTTACCCTCATTTCCACAATGTAGTGTGTATAACATATTTCAAAAGTCAAACGATGTAATGTTTGAATAAATTTATAGATAAATTTAGTTTTATCTACAAGACTTAATGTATACTGTATGAAAATATAAATGATGATGAATCTAATGGTAATTCATTTGGTATTCCAAATGTTGATATTTTATTCTACACATACTTGGTCAAACTTTACATTGATTTGTCTAAAAATTCATATGCACTACATTTTACTAGTAAGGAGGGAGTTCGTAACAGGTGTGGATGCACGCGTGGCCATATTGCAATTCCTTTACTCCAGCACCTCCCATTTTAAAACAAAATCCAGCGCGAAACGAAAGTGCACGCCGCTGAAATTTTGGAGATGCTGAAATTAGCGGAGAAAATTTAGCCTCTTGATCTAACCAATGCGACCCAACCTCAATTGTCCAGTAGTATTATTAGAGTAAGTACAATAAGTCCTAATCAGCTGGCTATAAGGATTAAAATATTATATTATTGCTTAGTTGGAGGAGAGAGAAGGAGAGTGGGCTCTTATGCAAGAGCCAGCTCTAGCACGTGCTCCTAGGCACTTTGTGAGAGTGAAAGGTGGGCCACACATTGATTAAGTATACATTTTTATAGCTCACTATTGTATATGTTGGCTCTAAGTTGGCTATAGATGACATGACACTTAGGTGTGTTTGGTAGCCCGGGGCTACTCAGATTCTCCATCTCTCCTCATACAAGCTAACCTTAGCTGAGTTGAGCTGAGAAATTGTCATGTGTTTGGTAGCCCGGGTCAGCTGAGATATGTTAAGCAGAGATGTTGTTTGTTAGCCTGTGTCTATTGAGATATGTTTGCCTGGGATGTTGTTTGGTAGACTGTTTGAGACATGATGTGGTTACCTTCTCCTTAAGTTGGTGAGACTACCACCAAATGGAATAGATTTTCCACAAATACATACATATGGACTCCATGGTACATACACACATAACATCGAATCCACATAAAAGATAATTCATCATCCAGCGATCAATATTACAAAGTCAGACAAGATCCAAGCATAATACATGGTCAAATAGGTCCCAGCATTACAAAAGAAATATTGCATCAGGCTACACCAAGTCAGACAAGATCAGGATTCTTTGCAATGATACGCTTGAATGCGGCTTGACGGACTTCAACTTCCATTTTCATGAAATTTAGACCTTTACCCTTATGCTCTGTCAAATAATCTAAAACAGCCAACTTTTGATCCATTTCAAAATCTGGAAGGTCCATAATAGTTTTGCACAAATCCGGGTGTGTTTCGGCATGGCAAGTGTTATTGATAGCACCAGCCACAACACGCAATGCATCAGACATGTTGCTAACCTGAGTTGAATCTTCATCACTCAAAATAGAAGCCCTCTTTCTCTTCTTATTTGAGCCAGAAGAAGGTGAAGGAGTAGTTGCATCCGTACCCTCTCAGCGGGGACGTGCGGAGATATTTTCGGGAGCGCGGGCTCTCTCTTTTCGGGGCGGACTCGTCCGAGCTCAGCAGCGAAGCTCGATTCGGCCTTCGCTGCTCGGCAGGGCGCTGACCCCTTTTTCGTATCCGCTCAGCAGGGTGGAGGTGGGAAGAGCCGAGCTAACAAACAGAGGATGCCCTCAAAATCTTGGTTGGGAGGAGAATTTCTGAGTAGCCCCGGGCTACCAAACACACCCTTAGGTTATAGCTAGACTATTGGAATTGCTCTTATCTCGTCCAACGCCTCGAGCCTCCCGAAGACATTCACTCCGCCGCCACCCGCCGGCATTCACTCCGCCGGTCGCCGCCTCCTCCTCTCCCCAACGCATTCCCCTCCAATTTCTGCCGGCCCAGCTCCCCCCCTCTCCCCCTCCCATCCTCTCTAGTCCCACAGCGAGGAATAGCCAGTCGGTGGGGCGGCTCGGCGGCCACCTGCAGCAGACGTAGCCAGCCACCAGCCGCGGCCATCGCGGATGCAGGCGTCCACGTTGTAGCGCCGGTCACCCATCTCGGGCCCCGCTCACCGCCGGCGAGCGCGTCCGAGTGCCCCGGGTGTCTGCATCTCCTGCTGACCCTCCTCCTCCTCCCTTTTCTCCATCTCGGATGGATTGCAGCAGCTGCAGGGGCAGCCTCCTCCGATAGCAGAAGGGGATAAGGGGGGCGACCTGGACATCCTCGAGCTCGCCCAGCCCCAACTCGATGGAGGCGCCGCCCTTCATGACGCCGCCCCGCAAAAGGTCATTTTTCCCCTGCAAAATCGTTTGGATTTCACGATTAAAGCTGTGTGTTGGTTCATCGATTCACCATGTTTTTAAATACTAGTACATCGTCCACAAACATTGGTTCTCCGTCCTCTGTTTGGTTCATCAGATCATGATAGAATCTCTTTGTAGGTCTGTTCGTTTTCTAGTTCTGTTTAATTGCACACTTGTTCTCTGTGTGATCTGCTAGCTATCTCTCATTTTATTACAAGATGCAATCAAACATTCATGAATTTTGGTTGGCGAGATGCAATTTTGTTTTCGAAAGCACCTAATGTATTAAATATTGGATTGGATTGTACTTCATCATATAATGATCAAATATGGGTATCGATGTATTGATTCACCATTTTTATGTACTAGCGCTGGAGTCACTAAGATAGGAATTTGGACCTGATTTGCTATGTCCTGATTTTGGTACAGCAGCCATTAAGAATCTTGTTGTGCTTGATGTTAGTACGGTGTTACATTACATTACCTAGAGCATTTCACCGCTTCTGTTTTTTTTACTTGTAAATGAAAAACCTGTTCGTATATTGACCATTATCTGCGAAATGATTTTATTTCTCTATAATCTTATCAAATTTGGGAGTTAAACTCTTAGTCGTGCTTGTGGAAATAATTTGCAGATTGATCAGACATATTCTTGAGCACCTATGCGAGAGAGATTGAACAGGAGACGCTTTGCATCTTGCCGTGAAGTGGCGACCACAGTGGCGCTCTTGTTGGTGCTGAAGTCGGACAGTGACCAACGTCACCGCAACGCCATGTGCACTCCTTCTCGGTCCTCCCTGCCCTCGGACCAAGAGCTGAGAGGCATTTGGTGCGTCGCCGCCCTGATCTAGCTGATGAACCAAGGTTGCTAGCTGCTGCTACTACTGCATGTCTTCGTTTTGTTTGTTCTGTCATAGTGAGGTAGACCTCTCACTTATTTCTAGGTCTATTTCAAGTGTTTTTTTATGTCTGCGAATGATATGCTAGTTAGTTCTTTCTTCTCTTAGTTACATGATGCAATTCAAAACATCCACATATAGCTACTGTTGCTGAGATGTTTTGGAATCAATCTCTGGTAGTACAAATTTTTCGGCGATTCATTTGATCAACAAAACCAAGCCGGATTTAGCTCTATATGTTGAACATTTAAGTGCATCTCCGTACATTTGTATGACCACGGCTGTGTCTCATGAAATAAAAAGCTATCTTCTCAAGCTAATAATAGAAGGTTTTTGTTTCTACTTACTAACATGGCATGGCAGGTTCTACTTATTATCTTTTCAAGTATCATTGTTTGCATTTCAATGTATTCACTTTGTTTATTTCTATCTCTATACATGCAATTCCTCATAATGGTTTCAACTTTCAAAAGTAAAACATATTTGCTCATGCTACTCGTTTTATACATGATTAACGGGTGGTTTGTTGTGGTAGACAGAGAGAGGAGATGCGCGCCTCACTGGAAGGTGACAACCATGTACAACACAACTCTTGCCAACGAACAGCGACACCTCCACGCTATGTTCCCTGTTGCCCTACTCGGCCCTCCCCGCCGCTTGGATAGAGAGGTTGATGGCCCGCACCTCCATCAGCAACTCCTATGTTTGTTCACTGTTCGTGCCACCTGGAGCAAGGAGTGGGCTGGAGTAGGGTATGGACGTGGATGATGATCCAGAAGGGGTGGAGGAGAATGAGCTAGACAATCTCGATGAGGAATTCGTCCATCCCCATCTCGAGCTCGAGGGAGATGTTGATGATTGCATGCAAAAGGTCCATTTTTTACTGTTCTGCCTTGTCCTCTAGCCTACTTGCTTTGTGTCCTACTCCAGCCATCCTTTGGGTATCTAGGTGATTGCTTTGTACATACTTGGTAGTCCTGATTAATCATTGTTCTCGTATCATGATAATGGATTCAGCTTTTGTACTAAAAGAATAAATCTCTAGAAGGTTACCGGATTTTTGGTGATTCATTTGAGCAACAAAAAGTCAAGCTATGGCTGATTTAGCTCTATTTTTTGGAAGCTGTCTTCCTAACTTGTTAACTCAAGTTCTTGTTTCTTTTTGCTGACATGGCAGGTGCTACTTATTAACGTGTCAACCATTGGCTGCATTTCAATGTACTCAGCTCAATCATGGTTTACGCTAGAATTTCTTATTTTGCACTTACATTTCCCATCTATATATATGTAATTCCTGATAATGGTTTTAGCTTGCAAAAGTACACTTATTTTGTCATGCTCTTTATTTACCTGATTAACAGTCGTATTGTCCTCCAGTAGTTAGCCCTCTTGATGGTTTGACTAGGAGTATTTTCCTTACTTGGTATAGGCTTAAGAGTAAAGTGATAACAGCTGACTATTCTTATTCTTATGCTGCGAGTAAAATGAAATCCCTTTTGCCAATATCTAAGTGTTTTTTTTTAAGTTTGGATGTTATGTACCTTTTTAGAAGTTGATATCCATGCTTTACTCACAGGATTTATCAAACGGGGACATTCTATTGTGGAAGGGCCAGTATGAACACCGGTTGCTAGAATGCTGCCTCTACTACGAGCTACAAGGCCAGAGATAGTACCAGCGGGGCCTGCGACCTCCGGGAGCTTCTCTTCATGTTCTCCGTGAGTGCTATCTGTTGTTGTGATTAAGCTCTGAAGGCCCCAAGTTTGCGCTTGTCTGATGCGATGAAATCATGTGCGATATGCTCTCCTTGTATCTGAGATTCTCCTACTTTAATTTATCACGGCTGCTAGCTACTGATGCAAAGAGCAAAGCTTGATAATGTAGAGGTATAGTTTTGTAGTGACTCTTATCTATATTTCTACATTTCTTATGCTTGCTTTATCTATAAGGCACATAATATTTTCATTTTGTTCAATTAGCTGAACGGACCGTATCATTGTATCAAAACTGGTGATGTTTTTCTATTGGATTATGAAATTTGGTTCACCCATCTTAAGGTGGTAGTTAGTGCTATTTCTCTGTTACGATGTTGCATCCTCTTGGCTTGCGTCGCATCGAGAAACTAGCACTTGTTACAGACCAGGTTGGGGAAGGGTTGTGCCTTCCTTGAATTTTCTTATTTATGTTTGTTCCATCGAGCTATTGGTTTACATTTTCCCCATGTTGTGAATATTTCAGAGTTTTGCACCTACATGCTTGCTCCTGGTATGTCCGAACATCGATGCCCAGTCTTGTCATCGATTGGAGTAGCAGGGCTCGTTGGAGCTATGGGATTCAGAGTAAGATCAATCTGCCACTTCTTACTCTGAATGATGTGCGTGTGTTTCCTTCAGTACATTGCACTTCCATATGACTACTGAGTGGGTAGCCTGTGTGAATGATTATAGCATGAAATATTTCTCCGACTTGTAGAGGAATGCCATCTTGATCATCTTGTGGGAGAGATATTGAGCTGGAGAGGAGCCCTGCAGCTTGCCAGCAGTGGCGACCGCATCGGTGCTCTTGCCTGGCATCGACGCCGAATGGCGACCAGCACCGCCACCCTCCTGCCTGAGCCTCCCTGTTGCCCAGACCAAGGGCTGAGAGGCGTGCGACCGACCCGACGCTGCTATTGTCTTCCTTCGTCGATAGTAACTGGCTTTGCATGCTCATCTATGTAGATAGTAGGTATGTTTCTAAGTTATTTTCTCTCTAATTTTCAGTCCAAGATGCATTCATTATCTGTACTTACGTTCATATCTTTTTGAAACTAGAAGTAAGATATCATATCGGTGACAATCTATTTCACAATCTATTTGAAGTTTGATTCACTAGTGTTTTCTTACATTCCCATTAGATATATGTGCTGGTAACCATCTTTGGTGGTTCTGAAATGATTATGACTGTCAAAGCTACATGTCAGATATCCAAGCTAGGTTTGAAGTTTTTTTGTATCCTTAATGGATATCTTTCCCTTTAGCAACTATTAATTTTTATTTCCTAGAGTGCATGGTAGTTAGAATAACAATGTTCTTTTTCTATGATGACACTAAAAAATAAAAGAAGCATTGTTGTCGCACTGTTTCGGGTCACCTGATAATACTTTCAGTTGTCATTTTTTAGCGACCCCCTCATTATCTTTGACATGTTGATTTCTTTAGGCGATAAGATCGGAGCTTGGGTACATGTGTTTGAGGCTCTTCCTCGGTAGTTCGACTTGGCCAACGCGACGGGGTCGACTAGGAAAGAGTTCCAGGGCGGCACCCCTCGTCTTGCCTTCCTCTTTGAGCTTCCCTCTGACTAGCAGGACCTCACTTTCTCCCAGTGGCAAGTAGAACTCGTGGCATGTCCGGTGCTGCCAGATAAACTTTCTTTTCTTGTGACTATTACTATTGATTGATGTGCTGTTTTTCGATGTGAGCTCAAGAATTTATTCCAGGGGGGACTGATGAGGATGAGCCTGCTTAGCATACCGTGGTGAAGTTCATTCCTCGAAATTGTACTTGGATATTATACTAGTACTTGCAACTTCTGAGCTATTGCTCTCCTATATGAATCTGAATATTATGTCATATTTGAATTGAGCACTGAAAAAAGTTTCATATTTTGCTAGCTAAACCAAAGCTTTTCTCTACTTATCTACTTTAACACTTTGACTAGCTAGTGCCTTTTCATGGATACGTGAACCTAGATTGATGGTTTGTTTGTCTGGACATAGAAGAGATTGTTTGCGTTAGGAAACCCTCTTATTGATTACAGTAAGGGAAACATGATCTATTTAGTGTAGCGACTATAGGGAAAAAATTACCTGAACATGTCCATTCATTTTTAAGTTGCACAACATCAAATATAGCAATCTATTGAGTCTGAGATGGTCTGTTGTCCTTTGTTTGGAATCTCGGACCTTGTTGTATACCAGCCACTTCAGCATTTTTGCTCTCCTGGAAAAAAATCATCTCTTTGGATCTAGAAGAACTTAAGCAATTGTAGTTCAATCAGCATGATAGAGTGATACCACCTCTGTTCCAAAATATAAGGCTTATATTTCGGAATGGAGGTAATACTTGTTATTTAGGAAATGTACTGATTTTTAGCATTTAATTTATATTCTTGAAAATTCTGCATGCCAAGCATAGAGAATGTCATGCATGATTGTACTTTTCATGTACTGAACTGTAGCAATTAATTTTTATCGTGATGATTTGTACCTAATGTTTTTTTCTGCAGCGCACCCTTGGTTGCTCTGTGGGACACATGTTTCTGCCCTTTCTGATGTCGGCGGAGAGGCCACTGCCAACATCTTGTTGCTCGGTTGTGGATGAGCTCGAGCGCAAATTAAATGGCATCAAAGTAATCTACTCTCTTAAGCCCTGGCGCTTTGTTATTGTTACTACAGATGTGCATTATCTTCTTGCCAAATGCAAATAAATAGGTTAGACAAGAATAAGAATTCAGCTGCCAGAATTTTTGTGTCTTTAAGCAAGTGTTGATTCACTCAAACACAACGAAAATACACATTCTTGATTTATTATTCATTGGTTTGACTGAAACCATTTTTTGCTTATCATTTTCTTGTAGATTGGTGGAGTGAGTGAAGCAGCAGATAGCCAAAAGAAGATGAGGTGCAGTATAGGTAGTACAGGACCAAGTTTTATACTGAAATTCTATTGTTGGCAAAAAAGTTGATCTGATGGTATACTCGGTATTGTTGAATGCTTTAGTGCTGATATTTACTGGTTAGCGTGTGCATGGACTAAAGAAAGTGTCTTGCCATTCATTTGATTTGATTCAAACAACAATATGCATTCTCCCCAAGTTCCGTTGGAAGAACATGTTCGAGCCATCATCTGATGCCATGATGCCAGTAGTGTGTCCATGTTTTTCTTGAGGGACAAGTGAATGAGCTGTGTAAGCATGTGCATGTCTATGTACACAGAGTCAGCATGGAGATTAATTGTATTGACTGAAAGCGAAGCATGTGCTTGTGATTTATAATTGTTAAATCAAATTGTGAAATAGGTTCATCTTTATATTCCTGTTGATGCAAGAGTTTGTGCTTAATATGTTAGACTGATAGGATTTTTAGCATCGTCCATAAATAAATTTTATTGGTCCAGCATGACTATATATGTCTAGTGAGATTTCTATTCAAGAATTATCAATGGTATGTCCGTCTGGGTGATGCTTCTCTGGTAAGTATATATATGCATATATTAGCGAAGCTTGTGCATGTTTCTTATTCATTTTACAATGGTGGTTTCAAATATCTGAATACATTCATCTTTACATTCTTGTTGATGAAAGATGTACTAAGTCTGGTAGACTGATATGCCATTCATATGTGCAATTGTTGGCTTTTGAGGATTTTTCACATATGCTCATTAGTTTTCTTCTTCAGCCAGAGTGTTTTTCAAACTCGATACTCATGGAGGTGTAGCTTCTTACTGATTCACCAACTATGAAATGCAGGGTTCGGCCTTTGTTTAATTGAATAGTTTGGAGGTTGAATCTACAGTCGTGGAATGCAAGATTGAGCATCCGTTCTCGTGTTGATTGATCTCTTTCCGCCGTCAGCCTGATGGTGGTGGGCGCACAGCAACACAACCATGGTGGCGGTGGTGTTCTTCTGCTACAACCGAACAGTACATGCTCCTTCCATCTTGCAACCCCCTCCGTGGTGCTCTGAATCATGGCCCTCATGGCCTGGTGGTGTGTGTGAGTTCATGTGCGTCTTGTGTTGATGTTGATGAGGACAACATGTTTGAATACCCCTTGAACATGAGGTTGTACTTGTATATATTCCTTTAAAATTGTAGTGTTTCTAGGTCTCCAAGAACATTGTTCTAGTCCAAAAATTCATGTCTTGTTTGTTTTTCAATAGCAGACCTTCGTGAAATACTTATATTCGTGTCTCCAAAAATTCAAATGTGTTACTCCATAACCGCAACCACCTTACTTGATGTAAGCATAACTGCGTTTCAGGTCTGGGTCTTGAGTTGGTCCGCAAAAGCACTCCATAGGCCATCATTATGTTCGTGTCGAGGAATATGTAGCAGTTTCCACTCAGAAGACTCCATGTGCACAACAAGATGCTTTACTTCTGCTAGGAACGCCAAGGGGAACAATGGTTCTAAACCTAGTACAAACACTACCGTGAAGGTGACTGGCTGTGTTCTTTGGCTCGAACTCTGTACATTTATTTAGGAGTTCAAATTATAATTCCATATACTAAACATTTGAGTCTGATCTTTCTATTTGTGATTTTCAGGTAAAGAAGAAAAGAGCTAAGACCTGAAGTAACTAGTTTGTTCTTGTGCTCGTCCTTGCTAGCTCACTACATCGACCAGGCCTGTTGCTGCTCTGACCTGTAGGAGAACTAATGCTCCAACTACGTCCCCGTGTCCAAAAGTAAGCACCTTTATTTCTATCTCCCTGCCCCTTGAATTGCTTGGCTCGGTTTTGCGTTTGAATTCATGCTTTGATTCCATTTTGCTCAGGTCACATTGTTGTTCCAGTGGTGGTGTGGTGGCGTTGGTGCCCTCCGATGGTGTTCTGGTGGTGGTGCCCTCTGTGTGTTCCGGTGGTGGTGCCCTATGGTGGTTGTCCACCAGAGCTGCTAGCGGCAACCACGTGAGCTCCTACTAGTGCTGCTGGCGGCCAGTACAACCTGCTGCCCTTGCCTTCTTCGACCTGGAGCTGACGTCCCCGTGCCCGAAAGTAAGCATTTTTCTTTCCATCTCCCTCCTCCTTGAACCGCTTGGCTCAGATCTGCGTTTGAATGCATGCTTCGATTCCATTTTTCTCAGGTCAAGTTGTTGTTTTGGTGGTGGTGTGGTGGCGCTGGCGCCCTCCGTTGGTGTTCTGGTGGCGGTGCCCTCCGTTGGTATTCTGGTGGTGGTGTCCTCTGGTGGTGTTGTTCACCGGAGCTGCTGCCGGCAACCACGGGAACTCCTGCTGCCGCTGGTGCTGCTGGCAGTCTAGTACGACCTGCTGCCCCTGCCTTCTTCGACCTGGACGTCTCCTACATCACAATGTCCCCCCTCTGAAGGTCTCCCTTTCTCTCTTGATAACTCCCTGTTTTCCCTAGACTGTGCTGTTTATGTTTGCTAGAGTGGGAAAATGTGATTCCTGCATGGAAAGATTAGATTTTTAGTTTCTCTAACTAATTTCCTTAATCAAAATTTGAGTATGGGCACTTCCGCTAATTTGAGGGCAAAACATTGTTCAAATGTCGAGGATATCTTGTGCTGCCCTTATTTAACTATGCTTTGGACTAGATCCAGCATGACTGCAGATTGCAATGGCAATGCCATGAGCAACACTTATCTATAACGACGTAAGAGTAGAATGCACATGTGTGTTTGAGTTGCTAGAATGTGCCCTTATTGATCTATGCTTTGGATTAGATCCAGCATGACTGCAGATTGCAATGCCATGAGAAGCACTTAATCTATAATGACGTAAGAGTAGAATGCACATGTGTGTTTGAGTTGCTTGAACATGCTCTAATAATTTGCTCATCTGCCTTTGCATTATTAAGGAAAGTTTGTGCTAGTGATAATATAAATCATTGCTTGGGATTTGAGTCTATGCTACTTATGCATAGCTGGTACTACTGTACCTTGTGTGGTCTTGCTCTATATGTTGGTTTCTTATTTAATAGGTGTTGACACTAGTTTCTTATATGATTTTATAATAAAACATGTACTATGTTACAAGGCACATTTTGGTTGCTGGTACCTGAGCCTCTTGGTTTTCATCACCTGGGACAAATATATTTAAGCAGGTGGTGGTGATACATTAAGCCAGTGCTTGATGTAAATAGGAGATAGTAGGTACTAGTCATTTTGAAGTTATTTATGATTAGAAATCCATCAAAATAAATTGTTTTATGCATGTTTGTGGCCACAAGCAGAAGAGATTTTAACATGTTGTTGGTTCTACTTTCTTTCCAGCCTTGCTATTTTGTCTTATAGCATTGTTTTGTATGGTGTGCAGCCCTAGTGGTGGAAGTTCATCCGGGCGGCAACATTTCATAAAGAAGGTTCTTGTAAAGAAGTATTTATTGGAGCACTACACGGCCCGTCCTCGTGTGGCTCCGCAGACATGGTCTATTGCCAACTGGCTCGGGCGGTGCGGCTTGCCTCCGGTCCGTTATGCCTTGACCCGGCGGCGTATGCAGTACTGTTCCATTTGTTGTAATACTAAGTAGTCGAATTGTGTCGTCCAAATCAGTAGGTGTAGTTCTTTACCTGTGTATTTCTTTATTCTCTACTTGCACTTGTCATCTTTACTACATTCATATACTCCATGTATCCTTAAATACCTATGCGTTATGCATAGTACTAGTAGTTCATTGTTTGCGAAGTGATGTGGATGTCCAAAATAGAGTTAAGGTCAATTTCCAACACTTCAGCCGTCGATTGAGCTCCTTCCATGAGTAATTACCAACGTGCTTCATCTTTTTTAATACCAGGAATATTTCAAGTCATATTGGTTTTACAAGCTAGCTAGACCTGATGTCTTGTTCCTCTTATCGTGGTCAACCCCACACACACCGTGGTCAATCCTGCAAGTCACCGTTACACAAGCCTGATGAGCTTGCTAGCTTGAGTTGACTATGCGTGGGGGCTAGCGGTTGCAAAAAAGTCCTTTCTACCAGGCTAAGTGGAAAACTATTGAAAGAGAATATTTTACATGCTGGATTCCTGTCTATTTATCTGGGATTTCAACCTCATAGATAGGGTGCTCTGATTTGGTAACCTCCATTGTGTGAATCATGGTTCCCAAATTCTCGACCTACTTAACTATAGTCCATGTTTCACGAGGTCAATGCATCATCTAGAGAAGCTTGACCGATCGTACGACGTGCGGACGAATCCACCATGCCAACCATTCTGATTGATGAAATAGCTAGGCAACATAATGGAGAAAGTGAAGATTTGCAAATTAATCCATATGAAGGGTTTTGGAGTCTGCCCAAAACATATGTATACATGTATCATTTTTGGACGCACTAATTTCAGCCGAACTGAAAAATGGTAGATAAGGAAAAGACCTTGGGGACACAAAAAAACATGGATATGAATCCAGCCCCTAACCTGCACCAGGAATTACTCCCATCGTATGCTCAAATTCTGCGCTCGCTCGCATAATTAAGGAAGGGTGCCTAATTTACAGGGCGTTTGTTTGTTTTCTCTAGGCAACTCACATAAGTAATCCATGAAACCAACCATCAAGCTACGAACCAAGAGCAGAGGAGAGAAAAGCCGAAAATTCTTTCCCGCTCAGCTTTTCCCTCGATGAAAATTCAAACCAGCCCCCCTCCTCTATAAATACAGGTCCATTATCATACACCGCGTGCGGGGATCGTGTGTGTGACTTGTGACTTTGGACGCACTAATTTCAGCTGACAAATGGTAAGATAATGAGAAGACCTTGGAGACACAAAAAAAACATGGATATGAATCTAGTCCGTGAATGAAGGAATTACTTGACAGGAATCCAACCCCTGACCTGCACCAGCAATTACTCCCATCGTATGCTCAAATTCTGTGCTCGCTCGCATATTTAAGGAAGGGTGCCTAATTTATGGGGCGTTTGTTTGTCTTCCCTAGGCAACTCACATCAGTAATCTATGAAACCGACCATCAAGCTACGAACCAAGAGGAGAGGAGAGAAGGACCGAAAACTCATTCCCGCTCAGCATTTTCCCTTGATGAAAATTCAAACCAGCCTCCCTCTATAAATACAAGTCCATTGTCAAACACCGCGTGCGGGGATCGTGTGTGTGACTTGTGACTTTGGACTTTGGCGTCGGCGACGAGAAGAGATGAGATGGCCATGGCCGGCGAGAAGAAGCTCCTCTACACGTACATCCTCGTCGTCGACATGATCTCCTACCAAGAGACAGGGGGTGGCCGCAGGAGGCAATGGATCGCCGGCCGGCCGGCCCTAAAGAGGATTCGACCTTTCGTATGGTCACTCTTGCTCATCCTTCCTGTCTCTTCCGACCTGCAACTTATGTAGAATGTTTTGCCTGGGAAATGAAATACTAATAACTTTATCAGATGCATATTTATAATCTATCAGATGTGTTGTGTTATTTGCCTTCTTTTATCATATTCATTATTTCACTCCTGTTGACATGATGTATGGTTCAGTAGATTGATTAGTTTCATAGATTGTCAATCTATTAGCTTGGGCGCCGGCTACAAACCTTTTGATTGTCAATCTATTAGCTTGGGCGCCGGCTACAAACCTGCTTGACGTTTTGCTTCCCCTGCGAATTGGTTCGATTTTTCATTGGATTATGCCTGCTGCTCACTGAATTGGATTTTCTGTACTCATCGCTCAAGCAAGGAGGAACAACTTTAGCAGCCCATATTCACCAGCTTTAGCAAAGAAAGTAGACAAAGAGCATCCATAACTAAAATAAAAAAGCATTGGGATGAAGTGCCCCCTTGCCTTAAGCCACGGACATGCCAAATCATATGGCCGGGAATCCCATTGATGAGAATGTCAAATGCCGTGAATAAAAACATAGAGGATTTATTAAAATAATAGGATCTTGGTGCCCTGGAGCCAAAAAAAATTCCACTCATATATATTGCAAAAAAATATATCACTATAAACTTGAGATGTGATTTATATTATATAGGTGAAGTTGATTCTTAGGGATAATGCAAAACTAATAAACCCAACCGAGGGAGTAAGTAATCACCCTTTGTTGTTATACACGCATGTCATGTTTAATTGATTGCATGCGGCTAGTACTTTGCTCGACCTAGAACTAGATAAATTCTATGACATCACTAAGTTTTATGTGCAATTCATGTGCACTGAGAAAAATATGTGTAATTGCACACATATGTGCAATTCTCATGTGCATGAATCACGATACAAATTTAACGGTACTAGAGTCGACTTAGAACTAATTTAATTGTGATCGACTAGAACTAGCAAAAGGGATATGATTAGTCAGAATAGAAGAAAAGTGTCCCAATAAAACATACATCAAATGTGAAAGCCCTAACCTGCAATACTGCAACCTAATCTGAAAGAATGTAACAGTGGGAGTAGGGATATGACACTAGAACTTTATCTTCACACAATCTTGTGAGCCCCAGTGCTCGCTTTGTTCCCCGGCAAACTGGACCTGCTTCTTGCACAGTGTGCAATAGCTGGCTTGGCACGACCAGCAGAAAATATATTTATCATCATCCTGAATGCATATGGCCACCGGTTAGATGCAATAGAGGCAAACTGGTGATCTGTAATGTGGAACAGAATGTTCCAGTCTGAAAAATGATGTGGTTCATTACCTTATAAATTTTTTGACGGCATTTTGGACATTTTATGGTACTGCCTACAGGTTGTTTTTCAGTACGTACGCGATTTCTTGTTTCTAACTGTTCCAGCAGCTTGCGATCTGTTGTGTCTTTTTCTTTATGATGAAAGAGGTCACATCTCCCGCTGCAGTTTGTTAAAACATGCATGCATAAAGATAAGTAAGCCTAGATTATGAACCTTTGTCTTTATTTATATAAAAGACCCTGCATAGTTCAGACTGCCAACCTGAAATGGGCATAGCCAGCGATGATAGCCTTGCCACAGCGGAAGCAGAATGTCTGACCACAGCTGCTACACACAACTTTGTTGCATCCGTCAGTTTTGCTGATGGTCATTTGACATTTTGGACATGATCTAGCATTGCTGTAAAGCAGTTTTACACTAATCATGTCCTCCACCATCCCCTGTGTGGCCATCTTGCCTGATGCCTGCAAAGATAAAATTGAAGACGACAGATGTTCAGTAACCTGAAGTTATATTTCAGCAGTCAATATGACATGTAATGCCCCCAAGGAGGTGCCAAAAGCGTATGACACTCTACGAAGATCTATGAGAGATTTGCAGATCAAATGCATATTGGATATTTGAAAGATTTGGAAAGAAAACAACAGATATTTTATGAAGGTACACCGACCCCGACTACGAAAGTGAGGACCAATTGCGCGGTATAACAACAGATGCAAGTTTCAAACATACAACATTAAAGATTTTAGATGTATTTCTACCTGCTGCCGCTGGAGCTTTTCTTCCAGAGTTAGACACAACTTTCCTGGATGGCGTGGGTCCTTGCACACCGAACAGAAAACAAAACAACATTTTGGGCATTGCGCATTGCTATCCTCGTCCTCCAAGCAACTGATTGCACACCTTGGACACTGGACCACGTCTGACATTGAGTCCAATGCCTTCTCAAGAGTAAGCTTATCCCAACGCTCAAATTCTTCCTTGCCCAGAAGCCTCTTTAGCAAATACGGCGGAATAGAAACATTGCACTTAGTATCAGGGCATACCAACTGAAAGAAAGTACCATCCTTCACATGCATCCTGCATAAGGTCTCCATGCACTTGACACAGAACAAGTGCTCGCACGGAAGCTTGATGAAGTTTGAACCTGATTTTTCCAAATGAAAGTTAGTCTACAAGGAGGATAAAATTCCATGGGCCCAATTGAATTTCCTAATATGCTTAATTAGAAGCCAGACGGTTCTTATACTATCTACTGTGAGCTATGAAAATTTTAACCGCAGATTGGTACCACCGTGGGACAGTTCAAGAAGAGCTAGCACAGCGTGGAATAGATGCCATAGAACAAGTGGTATTCTTCCAAGGAAGACCCAATAAAAGAAAATAATAACTTTTTTAAACATTAGGCATTACGCCCAGCTTTAAATTAATAAAGCCACCAACGGCCAGAAAATAATAACTAGGCATGCTCATTATTTGGCACTACTGCAGAACAGAAAAGAAGTCAAAAAAGAAAAAAAAAACTTACCTTTGCTCTGGTTAAGGCAAATCATGCACATGTGGAGATCCTCAAGAAAAACTTGATGACACTTCCTACTATTGTAACTGAGCATCAAAGGGATCACAGACTCCAATGAGAGACTTCTAGAGATTGCACGGCTATCTCCTTTGTGCTTAGGAATATCTGGACCTAATGTTATTTTGTTGTCGAACCCGAGGTGTGGCAAAGAAGAAGTGTGTATCCACTCAATCCATCGGTACACAACTTCTTCCCCCGGCAGGTCTGCCCAAACGGTGTCAAGCATCTCACAGAGCTGAGAAACACTAGGCCCGTCCATCCATTTAGCGGTGACCGTAAAATATGGGGGCTCTTTGCTTGGATAGGACTGCGGGAGCAAGCATGTCAATATTAGAGGGGGTAGGTGCTCAAAGCTGCAAGAATAGGAGAAGTCATCCCCTTTATCCTCCTCATGTTGTTCTAGACAATCATCAGGACATCCTCTGTCTTCTCCAATTCTATTGACTGGAGAAAACCTAGCGCACACTTCAGCGGCATTTTGCAATTCGTACCGTATGTAAATCTGGAATTAAAGAAATTTTTAAAAAAAATCATCAAAACAAAGTTTTTATCGCCCAAACAAAACACTGATGGACAGTATAAGTAACCTGAAAATGGCGGAGCGCTCCTTTGTTTTCTAGTACAGCGAGATCGTCCCCGTATATTGCCTCCAGTGCCATCATCTGTAGTGAAGATCAAATGAGGAAGCAAAAATTAGCCATGCTAGTATCGTGAAGTATCAAATTGTACAATGAAGCAACGCTGTTGGCAAACCCTGAAGCGACGCAGTTCGTAATTCCAAAAGCAACGCCATCACAACCTCAAAAAGTCATTTTTTTTCCTTTTTTTTACAGTATATGCGCAACTTATAAGGAAAATTAGCTAAACTTCGTTTCTTAGAAATTGAAATACGAGAATATCCCAGTTTTACAGTAAGTAATCTAATATCCACTCTATGCAGTTTTCAGCAGAACCTTCCAAAATAACAAATCAGACGCAGCGTCACGACCGTACGAATTGAGAAAATGCATTGCAACTTTTCGCTATAGCTCAGATCAAGATCATAGGTAAGATTAGTGATGAAAAATTCCAATTTTGATTTTGGTAGACCGACCTCGTCGTCCTGTCGCAGCAGGTTGTCCCGTATCTCATGCACGCCTCGTTCTCGGCGCAAAGACGGAGTCCCGCGGCAGCCGCGGCCTCCTCCAGCCTCGAGTCCGCCTCAGCCGGCGCGACCCACGGGGAGTCGAGGTGGAGCTCGCCCTCCTCGGCGCCGCCATCAAAGGACACCGGTCCCGCCTCTGCCTCTGCGGCGCGCGATGAGGACGAGGAGGGCGCCTGGGATGACGGTTCCGGGGAGGCGTTGCGGTGGGGTTCGACCGCTCGCGAGGTCGCGGCGGCGACGGAAGCTGCTGCCATGGCGGGAGCTCGGAGTTGCCGTTGTGTCGGGGTCGATCCACGATTCGGGGAGCGGTGTCGATCTTTGTTTCGGTTTTTTCAGCCGATCGTCCCCCGTTGCGTTTGTGTAGGTTTCCTTGGCCCTGTTTGGATGTATACGCAATTATACTTTTAGGTTTGTACCGAGTTGAAAATAAATTCAGTTTGAAAAACTTTATAAAAAAACTCGTGGTACGAGTTTCAACGGCAAGCTATGTACACGGGCGCCAAGGAGTTGGGTGAGCTGGCCCCCAAATCTTACCCGCTACGCTACAGCTGTCACGTCCGCGATTGACTTGGTAATAATTGCGCGCGGGTTTCTTGACTTTCTTCCCACGTTTGTTCCGTTTCGGTGCAATCAAAAGAAAAGAAAAAGAGACTGCGTTACGAAAAAATAGAGAAAGATGGTTGGGTTCAGCCGGCTGGTTCCGCGCACGGCCGATCGATGCATGGAAGGCACTATTTGGATGCCGGCCTCCTTTTTCTTTTTCTTTGTTGAAGCGATACATTTTCGCGGAGTCCTACCACCCTCTCCTTTTTTTTTCTTCTTCGCCCAAACAAATAAATAGCGCGTGCACTCAGAATCGGCAAACAGAGTGCGCGCTATTTAGCATCGCCCTGGTTCGGTCACTGTTTGCTATACTTCTTTTCTTTTCTTTTCTCCCGCAAATAATATCAAAGGAAAAAAAATAATAAGACGCGCTCTTTTGTTTCTTCGCTCGCTCCCTGCACGCTAAACCACAAAATCAAAGGAAAAAAAATAACTACTTACTGTAAACACGGGCACGACGATACAGCGCACAGGTTCCCGTTTCCTTCCTTTTCATCCGTTTGCTTAATCCAATCAATTCATTATTATTACTAGTAAAAATGCCCGTGCGTTGCATCGGGTGGAGCAAATGTTAGAATTTGATTGCATTTTCATTATTATGACAATTGTCGATGGGGAACCAACAAATTATGCGCACATGCAGTTGCCTGGAAGAAGAACCGTCGCATTGGCATCCGTGTCGTCTCTTCGACTTTTGCGTCTCCGTTTATCCGCGCTCAATAAGAAAAGGAAGGGAAGGTCTAAGGGACTTATCCTTATCAATATTTTCTGCTAAGAAATATTTGCTCTATTTCTCACAAGGATGTCAAGACTCGAATAAATATCGTGATCCATGCCCTTTACAAGGCCCGTCTGGATTTTTCTTGCTTGCTTGTTAACATACGGCTTACAATAAATTAACACCGTAGTTATTTTTTTAATCTTTGCTCACTCTTTAGCCTCATTTTTTAATTCCCGCACCCAGGCCTTGTCACCTTCCCTGACTTTCTCTCTCAGTCTCTCCTGTCCTTCCCCTAATCCACTTCTCCTGTTCTCACGTTCATTCCCCTTTCTCTACCATAGCCATGAGTCGTTGACCTCCTCCCTGCTGGGTGTTTCCCTTTATTGTCTGGCCCCCCTTTATCCCCTTTGTGGTAGCTCTATTGAGTGGAAGCTGCTGCTGCAAATCTCCATTAATTTTGTTCGTTTGCTGAAGCAAATTGCCTGGATTAAATCGCCAATAGTTGAGTGCGTGTGGCTGCTTGTCGCTATTTGTGGCTGGAGTCGATTCTCCTGAGTTAATTGTTGGCCTTCTTGACTTGGGCGTGCACGCGTGGTCCTGGAAAGTTTTCGAGGTTGGTTGATGCGGTTGATTGTGGCCTGCCGTGAGGTGGATGTCGCCTTTCTGGAGTTGAAGTTGCTTTCCGTTGAGTCTCGGATTCCTCTCGGCGGCGCAACAGGCGGCACTCGAGGGCCATCTCTATGGAATTTCGGCGTTACTTGCAGTTAGTACTACCGGTATGATCCATTCTTGCCTGCATTCTTTGCTGGTACGTTAGCTTACTTTGTATTGTTGAATGTTAGGCTAGTTCTCATCTATACTTCTATTGTTTTGTTTTTCACTGTAGTTTTTAGTTCTGTCTTGAGGCAGAATATGTGTAAGGTAAAAAAGTGCGCTAAGTAAACTACCGATTTGCTTGATCTGCCCCTAAAATATGGAATGAGTAACTGTATAGCTTTCACGTTTGAGTTGTACTATCTGTGTAGCTCTTTTACTTAGTTTCGCATGATTAAGACACTTTCTGAACTGCAGTATATTGCATTTGGTAAGCAGATTTAAATTCATATACGTACACAATCTCTTGGATGTTATTTTTACAGCTAGTGCACAGTTATTTTGTGTTATAATTGCGAGAAGCAAAAGAATGAAGAACGAGTAAACAAAACACAGGGGAGACAAGTTTTTTAACGTGGAAAAACCCCTCTAATGAGAAGGGGTAAAAAACCACGGGTAATTTTAACTATATCGAATGTGTTCACAGAACCTTACAATAATGGAAGCAAAAAGTAACTTTTGGAAGGTTGCATAACCTATTTATTGAGTACTTCTTTGTACACAATATTCTTTGTGTATGTCTCATTTGTACTGATGTCATTTTTCTTCCTTTTTCTTTTTTTTGTCTCTTTGCTGTCCTTTTTCTTGTTTTCCTTCTTGTTATCTTTCTTCTTCTTGTCCTCCTCTTCATCAATCGTACCTGTTAGTACCTTTATGTTTGCTGTTGCGGTTGCTCTAGAAAGTGCGACATATAGCTGACCATGTGAGAAAACCGGCTCAGGTAGGTAGACGCCTACATTTGGTATTGTCTGTCCTTGTGATTTGTTTATTGTCATCGCGAAGCTTAGTCTGACTGGAAATTGTTTCCTTTTGAAACGGAACGGGAACATGTCGTCATCGAGGGGCATAATGGAATTCGAGGCAAGAAAACTTCGATTTCGAGAATGCTGCCCTAGCACAATCTCTGCATCGATTGCATTTTCTGAAATCCACGCACGACCAACCTTGTGCCATTGCAAAGTCCATTAGCGGGGTCTATGTTCCTGAGTAGTATGATCGGACAGTTAATCTTGAGCTTTAGCAAATGGGGAGGCAGTCCGTTTGGGGTAAGGTTGTTTAGGAATTCTTGTTGATAGTAGCCATATGTGTCTTCTTCCACAGAATCGAAACTGTGGTAGACCATTTCCTCTCCTTGGAATCGTTCAATCATTTTTATGTTTATTCTGTCTACGCTGTCGTTCCTTGTTGCTAAAATTGCTCTTGACGTGATGTATGTTGGATCTTCTAGGGAGGTGCCATCCGTCTTGTAGATATCATCGATTAGTCTATCCAGGCCATTATCATCTGTTTTATTTGGAACACATATAGTTGTAGGTAGAAGTATTTCGCCGTTCTCATTTGTCTCCTCGGTTCCATTTCCAATACGCAGTAGGTATTCTGCGAACCCCGGGTCGTTTTGAGCTCTCATGTTACGCACAAGCTTCATTTGTCTCATGCATTTCCGAGCTCTGACCTGCTTAGTGAAGCATCTACTATTTGTGCTCTTGTACCCTTTCGTACAACAGGGAGCACTTGTCTAAAATCTCCTCCAAATACGACCGTTTTGCCACCAAATGGTAGATCTGGTCTGTCCATTATGTCTCTCATGCTTCTGTCTAACGCCTCAAGCTGCGTGCCTCTTAGTCATAGATGCTTCGTCCCATATTATTAGCGATGCCGCTTGTAGTAGCTTCGCTGTCCCGCTTTGTTTGGTGAATCCACAAATAGCTCCATCGTTTGTTCTTAGTGGAATCTTGAACCTTGAGTGTGCTGTCCTCCCTCCAGGGCATTATGGAAGCGGCAACACCGGAGGTGGCCGTTGCTAGTGCAATCTTTCCTTGTTCGCGTACCGTTGCTAGGAGAGCCCTGTAAAGGAATGTTTTCTGTGCCTCTGGCCCATCGACGAAGAATATGCCTCCTTTTTGACTGTCCATCGTTGCTAGGATTTCGTCGTAGGCCGCCCTCTGCTCTTTGTTTAGGTTCTTATGTAAAGATTTGTCCTCGGGGTTTACCTCTATAGACGACTCCTCGGTCATCTCCCTAGGTATGTCATCTGTTGTGTCATGCTGCTCGTCGATCTCAGGCAGAGGAAACGACCGGATGTCTTTCCCCATTGACTGCAGCATGTCTCTGATATTTTTGAGTACCATCTGTTGGACCGTGTGCTTGCATTTGTAGTTTCTGCTGTAGTCTTCAGACATTGCCTCGAGGTGATTGTTCCAGAGTCCACGGACGTCGTTGGTTTCGCAAAACACCAAGATTGTCGCAAATAGCCTTCGAAGGGACGATGGCATCTGAAACAACTCCGCTTCTGTCATGCAGTCATCTAGTGTGTTGTCTGCCTCAATGAGCCCTCTTGTTTCTGCAGCTTGACGGAAGTTTTGCATTACTTCTCCATCGACTGTCTTTAGGGCTTCATAGCTTGTGGCGCTGTCACGTTGTTTAGGAGTACTCGGAGATAGTATCGTTCTCCTTCAGCCGGATGTGCTGCGACGATCCTGCCAACCTGTAGCAAACTTTTCCGTTTCCTCTTTTGCCAAAATTTTCCTGTTTTTTGCCAAGTATAATGCTCTGGGAAGTCCTTGTATAGAATGCCTCGGGCTTCCTCATTTAAGTTGTTTGCCTCAAAGTATGCTGTCAACATTGACCTATCTGTTCCATCACGGCTGATAACGTTGTCGATATCTTCTTTGGCATTATATGAGACCATGTGCATATTTTCGAGATGTAGCTGCAGTTGTAGAACAGGTGGGTTCATTTTGCTTAGTTCGAAGCCATATATTCTCCAGAGTGCTTCTGGAGGTGTCACCCACCGTGCATCTCTGTACTGTCTTATCTCGTCAATATCGGCTTCGTTTTCTTTTTCAGTCACAGATATAGATGCCCGGTCATGTCCTTTGTAAATGTACTTGTACAGGTACTTAACGGCTTTAATGCTTGAGCATATCTCAACATTTATGTGGCAGTTGAACATCCTCAATAGGTAGGGGTTGTAAGGGACGACTCACCTGTTATCTAGCGTGCACTTACGGACAGTTTCGGTCCTGCCGTCTTGGCGTCTCCTATACACTGGGTATGAGTCCTTGCCTTGAATTGTATTTTCATTAAATGGCTTCGGATAATTGTTCTTGCATGTTTTGCGATTCTTTGTGCATGGACAGTTTCTGTTTAGTGCACCGCAAGGACCATGCATCATATGCTTGATGACCATTTTGTATAGCTCTGGATATTTGTGCTTGTTAGGTAGTTCCGCGGAGATGATTTTGTCATATTGCTCTGGACTCGTGTACTTGTATTTTCCGGTCATGATTAGCAGGAAGTGAGCATGTGGTAGTCCTCTTTTTTGGAACTCCACAACATAGGTATATGCCATCACCTTACCAAGAATGCTCTTCTCAAATAGTTGCTTCTTCATCTCTTCTAGTTTAGCCCTGAAAACACGGACTACGATATCTGGGCGATCTTGTGGTGTTTGCCCACGCTCCAGCTCACGTGTAATTTCTTCCCAGTTGGGGTTGCAGGTCATTGTGAGGAATATGTCTGGCTTTCCATATTTTCTAACTAAAGCCATTGCATCTAGATTCCTGCGTAGTTTATCTCGCGGACCTCCGATAAATGATGACGCGAGGATTGTTCGTTTCCCAACCGCGTTTCCGTCTTGTTCTCCTGCCTGAATGCTATCCAGAAGTCCTTTGTATAGGTCTGCCCTTAGTTCTTTCTGATGATGAAACATGTATTCCAGTCTGGAGCTCTCAATTTTGATGTATGTATCTACAACAAACTGTTGGAGCAGCCGTCCGCCGTATAATATAGGGTTGAATATGTTTGGTCGCGTATGCAATTTATAGCAATAGTATTCTTTCATGGTTACCCACTGGCTATTGGTTGCATCTGTTCAAAGCATTTGGAAATAAAAGGTTAGTTGCATTTGCAGGAGTGTACCATATATCAATACTGAAATTTGTAAATGGTAATATGTGAAATATTAACCTGGGTCATCGTCATCATCACCATCGTTATCTTCTGCAGCGGACCTTCTCACATTTCCCTTTTTTTTTGGCTCCTTCTTTATCTTTCGATGCCAACCCAGTTCACCTCTTGGAAAGAATAGAGGATACGATAGCGGATCATAACACCCATAGTATGATTTAATGGTCTGTATATCACTATTGTTCCCATGTAGTACTACATTCTTGTCAAAATTATTTCCTCCTTCACTTCCTTCGACCCACACTGCAGCTACCTCTGAAGTGATAGGTGCGTTGTATGTTCTCTGGTCCAATCTGTGGTCAAGGTTTAAGATAAGCCTGTAGTCATCAAGGTTCTCGGCTTGCCCCAAACTCCTAAACTGTTGAGAGTATGGGTTGTCACGTAGAATGCCGGTTATCACGCCGACTACGTGTTTATCTTGCTCGTATGTTTCCTTCCGGCAACGGCGGTACCGATGTTCTAAGCTTGGATCATCGTCATAGAAGTATAGCTCCAGATGTTTTGGATCTGATCTACTGTTAGCAAATGAGTGTATATTGTGATAGATCTGACCATGAGCTCGAAAGGTGTAAATACCAGCCGTTCGTATGTCAGTTGTGTCTCTGTCAAGGTGGCAGTATAGAGTTGTAAATGAGAAATGTCCGTTGAAGAATCTTATATTTTCCCGGAAATATCTTGCATCTGAGTCATTGGTTGTCCAAAGTCTCATGAGTTCAGTTGGTGTCTCTGGATTGGCAAGTTTTATCCGTCCTTTCTTGCAGCATAACCCCACTGCTTCATATTGGAATTTTTTTGCACCGCAGAATTTGCAATTTTCTTCATTCTTGAGCATGTGTGTTCTTTGTGGTATGTTTCTGTAGACGTCGTCATACGGATCAGGGTTGTTATCATCCTCGTCTTCTATGATTTCGATTTCCACTTCTTTTTCCCAATCTTGTTGATCTGCAGCATTAAAAGTTTATTAAAGTTGTACCTTAATGATGCAAATATATTTAATACTGTATGGAGCATACCTTGACCAGAGAATATGTGTTCATCGTCGCTTGTGTCATGTTCAAATATGACTTCATTATTACCTGCACAACAAATTTGGTCGTAGATTATTTCGTGCCCTGTAAGAGTATATATGAAATTGATTTTACCGTGATCATCATCATTGCAGAATGATTGTTCTGCTGCATCCGTGTCTTCGTTTGTTGGACACGCTGAAGAGGGGATATCTGTTTACGGAAGATGGTTAGTTGTCGACACTTCATACTGTATATTTGTGTCCTGTAAGAATATATATGAAATTAATTTTACCCTGATCATCATCATTGCAGAATGATTGTTCTGCTGCATCTCCATCTTTAATTGTTTCTTCTGGCTGCTTTATAGTTTGTATTTCACCGTTGCCCTTTTTCATCATTGATATTATGAGATCGATAGCCTTACCATGTTCATCATCAGTGCTGAATGGTTGTGTTGGCGCATCTCCATCTTTATTGGTCGGACACAATGGATAGTAAATGCCTGTCCATGAAAGTTTGTTAGTTGTACATACCGTATATTGTTTTTGGAATGTCTCGGTACTGTATGAGATTTAAAGTATTACCGTTAATCTTTACTTGTGGCTGGTTTGGTGGTTCTGTGCCATCGTTGTAGCTGTTCATCACGGATGCGTCTTCTTGTGATGATAGCGAAACAGTTTTCCTCTTTTTTGCCGAGAACACTTCATTTCGACGATGTAGCAATGTTTGTCTTTCTCCTGGCGTCACAGACTTTCTTTGTAGCACATTCAAGGTAGATGCACGAACTTCCTCTTCTGTTGGGATATATGCTGGGTTCACCATCGCAATCGATTCTTTGCATGGTGTACTGCGCTTCAATTCCTTTCTGGCGATGATTTGTTCTATTCGAGCCTTCTTTTGCTCTGGCTCCATATTTGCATATCTCTGCCTTTTTTGTTTGCATTTTTTTGTGCTTTGTTCTGCCTCTATATTTGCTTGTTTCTTCGGCTCTTTAATTGTTTTGTTTTGCATATAGGCTTCACGGCGTTGTTTAAGTTTTTCCTGCTTTTCTTCATTTGTCATCCTTGCATACCGCTCTCTGTCTCTTTTCCTTCTTTCTTCCTTAGCATCCATTACTTGAATTTCTGACCCAAATGACTTGCCTGTATGATAGCTTGTATATTGTAAGCATGAAAGTAACATCAAGCAATTTGATAAATGGCTAACAAGTCACCATTACTAATATTTGATTTCAGTTCAATGTACGTTTGGCTAATTAGAACAATTAATATGCAGTAGATCTATGCCAGTTGATATCGAAGATCATGCTATTTTATTCAGCAGGCTTCAGAACTATCCGACTACTAAATCTGTAACGGAGCAAGAAAAGCCAAGTAAGTACCCTCCTGATACAGCTCCCAATTTTTTGCTTCTTGGCCTTATTGAATTCTTGCTTTGGGAAAAGATGAGATTATTGAACGATACATTGAATTTTTGCTCTGGGAAAAGATGAGTTTATTGAACGATACAAACTTTCATCTTGATTTATATTTAACCTATACTGAAACTTGTAAAGCAGAATTCTGAAAATAGCAAAGTCGCTGGAACTTTCATCTCAATTCATGTCTAATCTAACCTATACTTATCCTTGAAAAAGCAATAGAATCTTGGATAGAACAAAGAGGCTGAAACCGAAAGTATTAATGACCTGTCGTCTCGTCTGGGCAAGCGCAGCTGAATCCTTCGGGAGTTTCGACGCACGTACCAGTAACAGAGCACGGGCACTCGACTCCTCTTATTCGTCAATATCTGGCAAAAAAGGGAAACGAAAAACCGTATCTATTGTTCAGTATATCAACTGATCGGGACTCACCTATTTTGGTAGGATAGGACTCGTGATCAGGACTCTCGTAGAGTCCTAGCTAAGTAAGATCAGGACTCTCGTATATTCCTAGCTAAGTAAGTTCAGGACTCTGTATTAAACACGTTTTTTCATATCTATCTCGTTTTTAAACCAAAAATCTTTATCCCTTGTTACATTAGAGTCCTTGCTAAGTAAGATCAGGACTCTCGTAGACTCCTAGCTAAGTAAGATCCTGTATTAAACACGTTTTTTCATATTTATTTCGTTTTTAACCAAAAATCTTTATCCCTTGTTACATTTTTTTCCTTTTATTTTTATCCTTATTTCGGTTGCATTTTTCATATTTGGAATCAACGAACCTGTATTGAAGCACCTGGATTCATCCATGTTAGGCATTCTCAACGTCATCTACAAAATATGCACGATGGATCCGGCGCAACTTGCCCAGAATTTTGAGATGGAGGCGTATTCTTGAAACATGGCAGGGAAGAAAGCATCAGATTATGCGGCAGCTCCAGAACAAATCCTTGCAGAAACATGTCAGGGAAGAAATCATCACATTATGAGTGTGAGAAGGAGAGGTGTTGTGGGGAGGTCGTACGGAGGGAAACCGGTAGGCGCGCAGAGGCGTGGGTTAGGTGAAGGGTGGAAACCCAGTCTTTAGTATTTGTTTGCATTGTTGTCTCATTTGCTTAGCATACAGATGTTGTTATGGGCGTCTTTTCTTTTCGTGCAACGTTCTGTGTTATCCTAGCCTTTAGTTAAAATGCATGTAGTCACGCTGCGCAAATACATGCAATCAACACGCAAGCACATGAAACAGTTACATAATATAAAATTACACGACAAACTCATATATATATATTTATTTATTTGCCTTGTAAGGAATTAATTTTAAAGATAGCATTGTGCCACAATAACTCACTTTGAAGCAAGTTCCATGTTTCGGACAAGAATCAAAACATCGCTACTGGCTAAACCTATGTTGTTCACCGAAAATTTGAAAAAATAAAATATAGGACTGTGGAAGCCTCTAAGTGCGTGGTGACAATTGAGGGGCAACAGCTTGAGACGGAGTTTGAAATGCAGCTTCTTTTAGGTATTGGTTGCCCTTTGATTGTCATGTCTTCAGATTCTGTTGTCTTGGATCTTCCTAATAAAACTGATGAAATCCAGGACACCAGTGTGCATGTTGTCTTGACATTCATTATCCTTCATTGTTAGAAGATTCCCCATAATTTGTTTCCTGAGTTCGTATCCGTCCTGCACATTTATCATTTTTTGTAAGCGAATAAGAAAAACACCATATTTGAAAGAAGAACAATGATTTAAATGCTTATGATATTCACCTTTAAAAATGGCAAATTAACTTTTCCTTCTTCCCATGTGGACATGAAGAGGGTAACAAAAAAACCAGAGAGCTCCCTATATAAATATAGATTAGTAATCATTGACAAAATACATATCGGGCATGCTCAGAACATTAAATACAAAGTATACAGCCTCAGTCTCTTAACAAATGTTACCTTTTATAACCTGAAATACCATGTACTACTTTTTGCTGCCATAGGAAAATATTCTCGTTCCATATAGATCCAGGGCATGCCCTTGACATGGCTTTGGGCAAGTTTTCAGCAATCCATAAAAGTCGGTGCATATATTTTGCGTGTGGGTTGCGCTGGTAGATGGGATCAATAGGAGTAGGGTCCAAAATGTAGACAGTTCTGGTATCTTTGTCCAGTATGAATAGAATAAAATCACGGCCAGATTGTATTGGAATATGAATCTAAAATAGGAAAGATATTAGATGTATCAAAATTATTTTTGTCTAGACACTTATAGGACAATTTCCTTACCGATTTGCATGATGAAACACTATACTTGATACCAGGCCAGCTACGAACGGAATATGCTAGTTGTTCCACATCTAACTTTTTGCGGTAGTCTGGATGTCTTCCAAAATCAGTAATCATCTATGATATTACAAAAAATATGTTTAGAAAGGTCATGAAAAATAATTTAGTATATATGTAGGTAGACACAAAAATATATAGCGTGTGGAAGAGCATACCCAGAATTTTATGTCAAGGTAATGCTTTGTTATGACTCCTCTCCTTTTCTTTACCATTTGGATGTCGTCAAACATAATTTTCCGCACGACCAAGTTGAAACAATCTCGATCCATGGCCAACTCCTCATTCAGCATTTCTTGTATTTTTTGGAGAGTCAAGCTAATGGGATATGGATCAGAGTTTTGTACCCAGACTTTCCTGTAAATCATTATCATAAGGAAAATAAGCTAATGTATGCTGTCAATTGTATTCAATATAATAAATTATACACAATATATTGCTTACTCTAAAGCTTCTGCAGAATTTATTGATTTGATGTAGTTACAAAGTCCACCTACTAACTCATGTAATCTCAAGTTAGAAAGAATAGACATCAGCGACTGGTATTTGTTTTCAGGAGATAATGAGCTCAGTTCTTTTGATTTTTTTTGATCAAATGGAATTTCTGACATTATAACATCACTTGGATCTCCGTCACTTTCTTCACTTTCTTCAACCGATGTAGTCGGTGGTGCCCTGTTGTTTTTCCAGCATAATAGTACTGCTGCTAACTTAAATCTAAAAGAAGTAATAATTTCCTGCAGTTGACCAACAAATATTAGCATACAGAAAATTTAAAAAAGAAGTAAATATGTACATTTATCAAACAATACAGCCATTTACCTGTGTAATTGGATGGGACAGTGTATGTCCGGTCCAATATTCCATAAATTTAAGGAGAAATAGACCACAAGATGAGCTACATAATAATTAGAATAAATATGAATTATCCTCATGAATCACAATATTTCTGATATGGTTATTATTATAAAACATATTTTTCTCTCTGTACCTATCTTTCTGGATCGGGTTTTGGAGCTGTTCTGTAATTTTCCATTTAGTAAAATCGATGTCTTTCCATTTATGACGATCACTCAAAACTTCTTGTCCTTTTAGAATGTTTAGATGGTATTGCAGTCCTTTCAGCTGTAAAATGATTACCAATAAATGTAACGGATCAATTTAATATATTTTACGGAATCATTATAAATGTTAGTGACCTACCGTAAGAATGAGATCAGCTCGACTGTGTTTCCAACACAAGGAGTCGTGTACTTGTATCTCAGACTTGTCAAAATTAACAGAGGCTAAATACCAATGCGAGTTTTTAATGTTTATTGGAAGATGGATCTGTAACAAATATAATGAGTTATTTTAAGACATCTATACTTATTATAATTTAAAAGTCTGATAAACATAAACTTGACAATTATGGATATCAATGTTACCATGTCATGGTCCAGATAGTTTTTGACAACCGTTGTCAAACCGGTAGGTCCACCTATTCCACTTTCACCATCTTGTTTCAATAGCCTGGTAACAAATGGATTCTCAAAATATACTTTAGCCTTATTCTGATTAAGAAGTTGTGCTTGCTCCTTTAAACAACATATGTATGCGCTGATTACCTAAAAATATTAAAATTATAAAAATACATTACTAATGTATATGAATAATCAGAAACAATTTTCTTGTTAGTAATAAGGGTACTTACTTCATCGTCTAGCCATTTGTTTCCATCTAGCAGGCACACCAGATATCGTTGTTTGATATATATATCATCTATCATCACGAGTATATCGTCTTCATTAGAGTATTGTATAACACAATGAGCAGATAAATCCAGATCGGTCAATATATAATCTGAAAAAATAAGAAAAATAAATAAATAAATGCACATTCATATATAATGCTTAATAACATTTGCGTTATATTGGAAAGCATCTCTAACAAAAGTAAAACAAAACAAGTTAAAATTTACCTTGTGGGAGATAATCATATGTTATACTATTAATTATGTGTTTAGTTTCTTGTTGCTTCTCACCATCTTCTGAAAATATTTGCTCATCATCATGTGCTGAAATTGTTTCTTCATTCATCAATTGAGAAACTGGAGACAATGCTGACTGATTTTCTACTTCTGAACTAATTGTTTCTGGACATTCAGAAACCAGAGATGATGTTGAGAATGTAGGTGATTCTGAACACTTTGCTCTTTTGATAGGGTTACCAAGATCGTCATCCGTGGTTGTTTCAATGTTGTAATCTATTTTCTGCCAACACAAGGACTATAATTCAGCAAGTACAAGCATGTTTGTTTCACCGGCAGAAAACTTGTGGAAGCTATGGAAAATTTACCTCCTCATCGATATATTCAGATGATTTTGCTTCCTCTTCCTCACAGGTCTGTCCTATTTTCTGCCAACACAAGGACTATAATTCAGCAAGTACAAGCATGTTTGTTTCACCGGCAGAAAACTTGTAGAAGCCATGGAAAATTTACCTCCTCATCGATATATTCAGATGATTTTGCTTCCTCTTCCTCACAGGTTTGTCCTATTTTCTGCCAACACAAGGACTATAGTTCAGCAAGTACAAGCATGTTTGTTTCACCGGCAGAAAACTTGTAGAAGCTATGGAAAATTTACCTCCTCATCGATATATTCAGATGATTTTGCTTCCTCTTCCTCACAGGTATGTCCTACTCTTTCTATTTCCTCAATTCTCTGCCACAAACAAGCACTGCCAGATTCAATATCTGATGCTATAATGGTAACGGATCATGCATGCTTGTTTCACCGGCAAAAAACTCATAGATGCTATGGAAAAATTACTTACAAGCATGCTTTTTTCAAAGCGTTAGAACGGATCAAGCATTTTTTTCACTGGAAGAAAACTTATAGAAGCTATGGAAAATTTACCTCCTTATTGATTGATTCAGATGATTTTGCTTCCTCACAGATCTGTCCTGCTCTTTCTATTTCCTCAATTGTCTGCAAGAAATAAGCAATCGAAGATTCAGTATCTAATGCTATAACGGATCATGCATGCTTGTTTCATCGGCACAAAACTCTTAGAATATAAGGAAATATTACCTCGTCATCCATAGATTCAAATGATTTTGCTTCCTGGGGGGCCTGTCCTGCTCCTTCCATTACCTTACCTGTTGAGAAGAAAAAATCACTGATTGAGTAATCCAATATACATGCACATGGATTTTTCACCTTCTACTCGAAAGTCATGTAGATGTAGCCAATCTAAACTAACCTCACGCACTAACTTTTACAATCTATGCAATCTCAGGCAGGCGTACCTTGTGGACCACAGCCGGTTGGTGTTCTGTTTAATTCTGCTCAAGAGCGCAACAACAATTGCGAACTCGTGCAGATATCGGACGAAGTCGGTAGAACGGCGGTGTCTAAAGGAATCTCCTGTTGAGGTAGTATTCGAGGGAGTCGAGCAGTATTTATAGCTAACTTTGGCTTGAGGAACGGGCAAAATTGCGTGTACATGCAGGAGAGCAAGAGTTTTCCTCTGGTACGTTGTCGTCGTTTTGTCAGATCCTGAACCTCCTTGATGTGGTGCGATCAAAGGTAGAAGTGGTACGTACGAAACAATAGATGCAGTATGCATACGTCCATCAGCTGACAGCCCATAACGGGCGCTCAGCAGGTGTCTTTTTGGGCTGCTGGAGCTGACAGCCCATAAGGCGCTCAGCAAGGGACGTTTTGGGCTGCTGGAGCCCGGGACAACTACACTACGGAGAGATCAGGCAGAGGACTGTTTGGGCTGCTGGAGCCCAGGACAACCACGCGACGTGAACTATTTTTCGTGCGACGACTGAACGAATCGTTATGTAACATGGGCGGTGGCATTGCTCGTAAATTGAACTGAAAATAAAGGGTAGTTCAAAAACGGACGAAAATTTTGGGGAGAAACCTTCCTTCCTTTATTAGTAGGTAAAGATTATTCAATCAAGCTTGACGCTTTTCCCCGCGGGTTTGGTTTTTTACTCTGCGCCACCCAAACTTGCCTCTTTAACTGCGTCGATTGATTTTCAAACTCGCCCAAGTACGTGCACCCCAGCGGCAGCTACTACTCGACTCCATTTATGATGTTTCAATCATTTTCTTTCTTGATCCATCCATCGATTCCACCATCTGTACGCAACGAATTCCTGATTGAACCAAACCTATTTTTTCTCTTCCTCCATCCATTTGCAAACTTGCTTTGCTTCTTTCAATCGCACCACCCACTAGCCAAACCTGCTACAAAAACAAATCGTCCAAACATATACGTACTACTAAATAAGTGTTAATAAGAAACGCCCAGGAAATGGAGGATTTATTTTTTCAACCGAGTACTAATAAGGTTGCAAACCGAGTACATACTATCAATTACAATCTCTGAAATAAGACTCTACAGTACAAGACTTGAAGCACTAATCTTTCTACATAAACACGGCACCAACAGCATCAAGCAGCAGAGCCTCACTCTCACCCACGCCGTCTTGTACTTGAACACCATTAAACTTTCGCAAATCTGTACAGCTCTTCAAAACTACACTCTTCCGACAGATGGATACCATTAAAACAACAAAGGGCATGTTTCAACAAGCAAAGCTTCAGCAAAACATTATGCCAGCAACACTAAACATTTTGTATACATGCTGCTCACATGGTACGTGTATATGCATTCATTTTGCATTTAAAAAGCCGAAACACAACAGGAACAGATTTGCTACATAGTTGCATGATCACTACGACCAAATTCAACCAGATTCAGCCAAGGCGGGCATCCTAACATGACAGGCAAGGACAAACTGCCAACACATACAAGCTCTTCTTCACACGGACGGTCCATAAAAACACCAAAGGCCCATGTTGCAACTCCCAGCCAAATTGTGTACATTTCGATACGTGGTCAGATCAAAATCTTTCCATGCCATTAAATGGTTATACATCACTCTGATACAACAGCCTGACCTGATGCATGGCATGCCAATAAACACTTCAAATAATCATGTTCATGACATAGGCTAAATGGTAGGAACCAGTAACTTACCGAAACCCATGGGCATCGAAGAAGAAGGCCTCCGATGCCAGCGCAAGCCAGCGAGGGCGGAGGTGGACCTCTGATATGCTATGAACCTGAAAAATATGTAACCCATACATGCAGGCTTCCTCTGCTGCCTACAAATTCACTTCATTCAACAGGAGAAAAGAAACAATTTTTTGGAAGTTGGATATGTACATGAGACTCTAATCCAAGATTTCCACACAAGATTTGTCCAATCCACCTACTGCTCGAGCTGCTCAATAGCCGATTAGCATAAGTGAACTTCCTAACATAATAAAATTAACAAGCTACTAAATCGACCTCCTAGCATGCCAAAGCAATAACATAAACAGCTGATAGCACTACCCTGTCCACTTCAATAAAAAACAAACTTTGATCTTATTTTCACCAACCTAAAGTTTCAGCTAACTAATTAGAGCAATTGGTGAGGAAACTAGTATTAAACAATAGAAATTAGTTGACTAAATAGCTGCAGATAAGGGACAGTTTGCTAACACACGAAAAATCCATGCTTAATTTACTAAACTGAAACAACTCAAATCTCCTTATAAATTGTTCAAATTGCATATTTCCCAAATGTTCACATAGACCTGGTTTGCATCTATCTGCAACCCAAAACGTGGAAAGGAGCTCTATTTCTGCTCCAACAATGACCAAGATCTTGGGTGTACAGCTAGATTGGCCTCAGTAGTAGGCAAAAAAAATCGACCTTTGGTGGCCGTGGTGGTCCTCGGGGATGAGCGCGGACGCGTCCACATGCCGCACGGCCATGGCCTAATTGCCGTCGGCGTCCCGGCTAGACGCCGGCGAACTGGCGCACGGCAAGGAGTCGGGCTCCAACGGCCATGCGCGCGACGCGGTCCGGCGAGCTAGACGGTGCCGCGCGCAACGACGCGCGCGCGCGCCGGCGAGCAAGCCATCAGCGGCGAGAGGGTTCGGGCCGACGAGTTGGAGCGCCGCCGCCTCTCTCGTCGTTTGGAGGGGACAGAGCGGGAAGGGGAGCGGAGAGGAAAATGGTGGGTAGGCTTAGGGTTGGCCGAATAAATCAACTCCAGACGATGATCTTCCGAACGGTGCCGAGCGCGAAGGAAGCAGAACGGGCCTCCTTGCTCCAGGTTGGCCGAATTTGGCTATGTACCCCGGCCCACATTTTCTCTATTTTCCATCTCCACTACACTATCTATTCTATTAGTATTGCGTTCGAGGTCGCCATTAGCTAGCTGATGCCTTAACAGCTTACATGCATGCATGTCAGCCGGTTTGATTAGTATGTAACTGCTTCTGATTATCTTTTTTTTTGTTGAGAAATTCTGGTTTTCTTTCTTTCTCTAGCTAGCAAGGCCACTCATGGATACTCACTCTTTGTTCATGACTAATCCTTGTGATCAAATGTACCAATGGGTACATATGCTCTAGCTTCTACTTTTTTTTTCCTTTAGCAAATGCAATAACATCCACTAATAATATTTTTTTCCATTTTTCCACTTTCACAAACTAATACAATCGGTTTTATTTTTCAAACACATAATTATTATCTTTTGACATCTATAGACCTCTTCTTGACGAAATTAGCATCGATGGGCGGAATGACTATCGGGCGCACTGCCTCGGGGGTGAGGTAGCGGTCTCAAAGCCTAGCATGTCACGCTCAAAGGGGTTGTCTCGCGACATGCTTGCATGCACTGTCTAGGCTCTTAGTCAGACCAGTCACGTGCATGTCCGGTCATGTGTACATGATGCACACAAACAGTGGACACCTAAGTATATACGCATGGTTGCGGCGCGATGGACGGGGCAGGGGTGGGAGTGGGAGGGAGCCAAACATGTGGGATTAAGTAGTGTGGGGAGCCGGGGAGGCGAGGAAGAGGATGTTGTGGTTTTTGTTGGTAGGTCATGTGGTAAAGTCGGCGGCCTGGCCCAATGGGCTACATAGCTGGTATGTGTCAGCGGCGTAGCTTAGTGGGCCACGCCGCCCTTTTTTTTGTTCGGGCCAGGTTGCTGGGGCCCACAAAAGTGACAGTGTGCCATGCCCTGGCTACACCGTTGATATGCCACTACTAGCGGTGTTTGAATATTGTGTACGCTGATGGTATTTTATCCAAATACCGACATCATGGAACTTTTATAGTGCGCTACTACTATTATTTTACGCCTATAAGCTAATTCCTACTAGTGATACAACTATGAACTGGCAAGTTCTCCGCAAGAAAAACTACTCACTAGGAAGATTGTGAACTTATAGTGCAAACTCCCACTCCGAGGCCATCGACCCCACTCTTGTTTGAACATGGCCTATTTTTGGGATGATTGCGTTGCAACGACATATTCTAGAAGAAAGGAGGTTATGTCGCGTGAAATAACCACTTTCAGTGAAAAGGTAGGGGTGATATTGCTCACGAGTCAGGGCTTCTCATGAAAACGTGTGAGAAAGGGTTGAGAACTCTCCTACTCTTGCATGAGGTCCTTATATGGGTATATAGGGTGCTGTATAGTGAAAAAACTAGCGCTCAACTCTAAAGTGGCACTTGCTTCACGAACAAAATTATCATTTAAGAAGGTTCCATACTTATAATGTAGACTTTGAGGCCATCGACCTAACGCTTGTTTGGACGCGGCGTAACTTCTTTTTGTGTTGGTCATGCCCTTATGACATATTCTAACATAAATAAGGAGTAATTAAGTCACATGAAATAAGCATTTTACATGAAAAAGCTAGGGGTACACATCAGAGAACCCACGAATTAGGGTTTCACATGAAATATATGCGAGCAAAGGTCGGGAACTCTCCTCCGCTTGCATGGACTATTTTTGAGTTGGTGTTGCTCCTATGTCATATGATATTATTACTATCAAAGAGAAAATTCACACAAAGTCACCGCTTGGAAGAAAACATAGAATATTTATGAGTCGTATATTAGGGGACACATGACATCACACCAAAAACTCGTTAGAAACCCAAAATAGCCACTAGGTTGTGTTTATGGTGTTCCATGCAAAATTGCTTGGGCGTCTTGGGGTGGCGCCGACTTTCGACCATGGTGACAACACTTTGATGCCGCATGTTTGTGGTCGGGGGAATATGCATACACCGATTGCCGTCACATACTCTTATATATTGAATGCCTTTGGATCGCGCCATAGACACTCCAATGTGTTCTTGTACTTGGTGTAAGCATATCCCCCTTTGGTTCTTCATGTGGGATTAATTCTTGGCACCTTGGGTGTTGTCAGGTTCTCGACGAACCATGTAGAGTCTAGCGCTTCAGCTCAAGGTTTTCCAACGCGTCGTCTCGGTTTGTGTCCGACTCTGCATCGCCTTTCGGCGGGCAACATGCTCATGCACGTGGCTCGGTCTGGGCTCCCTAGGTCATCCACCATCATCAGGTCACAACCCGCTTTTTCGAGATGAACCTTTTTACACTCACTGCCACAATGTAGTGTGTATAACATATTTCAAAAGTCAAACGATGTAATGTTTCAATAAATTTATAGATAAAATTATTTTTTATCTACAAGACTTAATGTATACTGTATGAAAATATAAATGATGATGAATCTAATGGTATTTCATTAGGTATTCCAAATGCTGATATTTTATTCTACACATACTTGGTCAAACTTTACATTGATTTGTCTAAAAATTCATATGCACTAGTACATTTTAGTAAGGAGGGAGTTCGTAACACGTGTGGATGCACGCGTGGCCATATTGCAAACCCTTTAGCGAAGAAAAATCCAGCGCGGAACGAAAATGGAGTTGAGCACGCCGCTGAAATTTTGGAGATGCTGAAATTAGCGAAGAAAAATTAGCCTCTTGATCTAGAGCCAATGCGACAACAGAAAGCCAATCCTCAATTTCTGATCCAACGCCTCGAGCCTCCCGAAGACGCGACCCAACCTCGATACCCCCGCCATCCACCCACCGGCATTCACTCCGCCGCCACCCGCCGGCATTCACTCCGCCCGCAGCACACCATGGTCGAGGTCGCCGCCTCCTCCTCTCCCCAACGCATTCCCCTCCAATCTCCCCCCTCTCCCCCTCCCATCCTCTCTAGTCTAGTCCCACAGCGAGGAATAGCTAGTCGGTGGGGCGGCTCGCCGGCCACCTGCAGCAGACGTAGCCAGCCACCAGCCGCGGCCCTCGCGGATGCAGGCGTCCACGTTGTAGCGCCGGTCGCCCATCTTGGGCCCCGCATCACCGCCGGCGAGCGCGTCCGAGTGCCCCGGGTGTCTGCATCTCCCGCTGACCCTCCTCCTCCGCCCTTTTCTCCATCTCGGATGGATTGCAGCAGCTGCAGGGGCAGCCTCCTCCGATGGCAGAAGGGGATGAGGGGGGCGACCTGGACATCCTCGAGATCGCCCAGCCCCAACTAGACGGAGGCGCCCTCCATGACGCCGCCCCGCAAAAGGTCTTTTTTTTTCCTGCAAAATCGTTTGGATTTCACAGTCAAAGCTGTGTGTTGGTTCATCGATTCACCATGTTTTTAAATACTAGTACATCATCCACAAACATTGGTTCTCCGTCCTCTGTTTGGTTCATCAGATCATGATAGATTCTCTTTGCTGGTCTGTTCTTTTTCTAGGTCTGTTTCATTGCACGCTTGTTCTCTGTGTGATCTGCTAGCTATCTCTCATTTTATTACAAGATGCAATCAAACATTCATGAATTTTGGTTGGTGAGATGCAATTTTCTTTTGGAAAGCACCTAATGTATTAAATATTGGTTTGGACTGTAGTTCATCATATAATGATCAAATCTGGGTATCGATTTATTGATTCACCTTTTTTATGTACTAGCGCCGGAGTCACTAAGATAGGAATTCGAACCTGATTTGGTATGTCCTGATTTTGGTACAGCGGCCATTAAGAATCTTGTTGTGCTTGATGTTAGTACGGTGTTACATTACATTACCTAGAGCATTTCACCGCTTCTGTCTTTTTTACTTGTAAATAAAAAACCTATTCGTATTTTGACATTATCTGCGAAATGATTTTATTTCTCTATAATCTTGTCAAATTTGGGAGTTAAACTCTTAGTCGTGCTTGTGGAAATAATTTGCAGATTGATCAGACATATTCTTGAGCACCTATGTGAGAGAGATTGAACAGGAGACGCTGTGCATCTTGCCGTGAAGTGGCGACCACAGTGGCACTCTAGTTGGCGCCGAAGTCGGACAGTGACCAACGTCACCGCAACGCCATGTGCACTCCTTCTCGGTCCTCCCTGCCCTCGGACCAAGAGCTGAGAGGCATTTGGAGCGTTGCTGCCCTGACCTAGCTGACGAACCAAGGCTGCTAGCTGCTGCTACTACTGCATGTCTTCGTTTAGTTTGTTCTGCCATAGTGAGGTAGACCTCTCACTTATTTTTAGGTCTATTTCAAGTGTTTTTCTGTCCGTGAATGATATGCTAGTTAGTTCTTTCTTCTCCTAGTTATAGGATGCAATTCAAAACATCCACATATAGCTACTGTTGCTGAGGTGTTTTGGAATCAATCTCTGGTAGTACATACTTTTCGGCGATTCATTTGATTAACAAAATCAAGCCGGATTTAGCTATATTTCTTGAACATTTAAGTTCATCTCCGTTTTGGTCAAGTTGTTTTTCTGGTGGTGGTGTGGTGGCGCTGGCACCCTCCGTTGGTGTTCTGGTGGCGGTGCACTCTGTTGGTGTTCTGGTGGTGTTATTCATTGGAGCTGCTGCCGGCAACCACGGGAGCTCCTGCTGCCGCTGGTGCTGCTGGTAGTCTAGTACGACCTGCTGCCCATGCCTTCTTTGACCTGGACGTCTCCTACATCACAACGTCTCCCTCGGGAGGTCTCCCTTTCTCTCTCGATGCCTCCTGTTTTCCCTGGACCGTGTTGTTTATGTTTGCTAGAGTGGGAAAATGTGATTCCTGCATGGAAAGATTAGATTTTTAGTTTCTCTAACTAATTTCCTTAATCCAAATTAGAGCATGGGCACTTTCGCTAATTTGAGGGCAAAATATTGTTCAAATGTTGAGGATATATTGTGCTGCCCTTATTTAACTATGCTTTGGACTAGATCCAGCATGACTGCAGATTGCAATGGCAACGCCATGAGCAGCACTTAATCTATAATGACATAAGAGTAGAATGCACATGTGTGTTTGAGTTGCTAGAATGTGCCCTTATTGATCTATGCTTTGGACTAGATCCAGCATGACTGCAGATTGCAATGCCATGAGAAGCACTTAATCTATAATGACGTAAGAGTAGAATGCACATGTGTGTTTGAGTTGCTTGAACGTGCTCTAATAATTTGCTCATCTGCCTTTGCATTATTAAGGAAAGTTTGTGCTAGTGATAATATAAATCATTGCTTGGGATTTGAGTCTATGCTACTGATGCATAGATGGTACTACTGTACCTGGTGTGGTCTTGCTCTATATGTTGGTTTCTTATTTAATAGGTGTTGACACTAGTTTCTTATATGATTTTATAATAAATATGATTTTATAATAAAACATATACTATGTTACAAGGCACACGTCCAACCCTTGCAATAATGCATTTATACATATTTGGCTTAAATTCTGTTACATTTGGTTGGTGTACCTGTTCCTCTTGGTTTTCATCATCTGGGACAAATATATTTAAGCAGGTGGTGGTGATACATTAAGCCAGTGCTTGATGTGAATAGGAGATAGTAGGTACTAGTCATTTTGAAGTTATTTATGATTAGAAATCCATCAACATAAATTGTTTTATGGATGTTCGTAGGTACTTGTGCATGTTTGGTACTGTTTAACTGAAACTTGTGCATGTTTGGTATCCTTAAATACCTATGCGTTATGCATTGTACTAGTAGTTCATTGTTTGCGAAGTGATATGGATGTCCAAAATAGAGTTAAGGTCAATTTCCAACACTTCGGCCGTCGATTGAGCCCCTTCCATGAGTAATTACCAACATGCTTCATCTTTTTAATACAAGGAATATTTCAAGTCATATTGGTTTTACAAGTTAGCTAGACCTGATGTCTTGTTCCTCTTATCGTGGTCAACCCCACCCACACCATGGTCAATCGTGCAAGTCACCGTTACACAAGCCTGATGAGCTTGCTAGCTCGAGTTGACTATGCATGGGGGCTAGCTGTTGCAAAAAAGTCCTTTCTACCAGGCTAAGTGAAAAACTATTGAAAGGGAATATTTTACATGATTCCTGTCTATTTATCTGGGATTTCAACCTCATAGATAGGGTTCTCTGATTTGGTAATCTCGATTGTGTGATTCATGGTTCCCAAATTCTCGGCCTACTTAACTACTCTAGTCCATGTTTCACGAGGTCACGCATCATCTAGAGAAGCTTGACCGATCGTCGATGTGTGGAAGAATCCACCATGCGAACCATTGCGATTGATGAAATAGCTAGGCAACATAATGGAGAAAGTGAATATTTGCAAATTAATCCATATGAAGGATTTTCGAGTCTGCCCAAAACACATGTACTATATATGCACCTCATTTTTGGACGCAGTAATTTCAGCTGAACTGACAAATGGTAAGATAAGGAGAAGACCTTGGAGACACACAAAAAAAACATGGATATGAATTCAGTGCGTGAATGAAGGAACTACTTGACAGGAATCCAACCCCTTACCTGCACAAGCAATTACTCCCATCGTATGCTCAAATTCTGCGCTCGCTCGCATATTTAAGGAAGGGTGCCTAATTTATGGGGCGTTTGTTTGTCTTCCCTAGGAAACTCACATCAGTAATCTATGAAACCGACCATCAAGCTACGAACCAAGAGGAGAGGAGAGAAGGACGAAAACTCATTCCCGCTCAGCATTTTCCCTTGATGAAAATTCAAACCAGCCTCCCTTCTCTATAAATACAAGTCCATTGTCATACACCGCGTGCGGGGATCGTGTGTGTGACTTGTGACTTTGGACTTTGGCGTCGGCGAGGAGATGAGATGAGATGGCCATGGCCTCGAGTTCACTACCTGGACGCGCGCGAGTTCCCGCACTCCCTCTTCCAAGACGCGCACGATCTCGAGGACGCCACCATCGCGGATGCGCACGAGCTTGGCGACACTCGACGGGGCGGGTCGACCTGGCGGCTGGCCGTCCAGCTAGTCGCGCACCCTCCTACGGCGCCGGTGCTCCCGTCTTCGTTCTCGTCCGCCTCCGCAGCTCCATCGCCGTCCGCCTCCGCAACTCCGTTTGGGCCCTGCCTCGCCGCCGCGCCAGAGGCCTCGCCGCGCGACCTGGGGAAGCTGCGCTTGCTGCGCCCGGCCTCACCGTCCCGGCTAGATTCCCGGCCTCGCCGTTGCGCCAGTTGCGCCCGGCCCCGACGTCGAGCCCTCTTCCTCGTCGAGCATAGCACAGGTCAACCCCTGCTGGGCTGCTGCAGGGCCGCTGGTCCTCCTCGACCTGCTCCTCTTGCCGGCGAAACCGCAACGCCAAGCATCACTGCTGGTCCTCGACCTTGTGCAGCCGGTGTCCTATAGAACCAACCTCTTCTGCCCCGACGTCCTCCTCCAGGAGCTCAAGGTGAGCTGAATCACTGAAACCTGTGCATCTTGGTACTGTTTAACTGAAGCCACATATGTATAGCTGGTACTACTGTACCTTGTGTGGTCTTGCTCTATATGTTGGTTTCTTATTTAATAGATGTTGACACTAGTTTCTTATATGATTTTATAATAAAACATATACTATGTTACAAGGCACACGTCCAACCCTTGCAATAATGCATCTATACATATGTGGCTTAAATTCTGTACCTGAGCCTCTTGGTTTTCATCATCTGAGACAAATATATTTAAGCAGGTGGTGGTGATACATTAAGCCAGTGCTAGATGTGAATTGGAGATAGTTGGTATTAGTCATTTTGAAGTTATATATGATTAAAATCCATCAACATAAATTGTTTTATGCATGTTCGTGGCCACAAGCAGGAGAGATTTTAACATGTTGGTTTTACTTTCTTTCCAGCCTTGCTATTTTGTCTTATAGCATTGTTTTGTATGGTGTGCAGCCCTAGTGGTGGAAGTTCATCCAGGCGGCAACATTTCGTAAAGAAGGTGTCTTGTAAAGAAGTATTCATTGGAGCACTACACGGCCCGTCCTCATGGGGCTCCGCAGACATGGTCTATCGCCAACTGGCTCGGGCGGTGCGGCTTGCCTCCAGTCCGTTATGCCTTGACCCGGCGGCGTATGCAGTACTGTTCCATTTGTTGTAATACTAAGTATTCGAATTGTGTTGTCCAAATCAGTAGATTTAGTTCTTACCTGTGTATTTCTTTATTATCTACTTGCAGTTGTCATCTTTACTACATTCATATACTCCATGTATACTTAAATACCTATGCGTTATGCATAGTACTAGTAGTTCATTGTTTGTGAAGTGATGTGGATGTCCAAAATAGAGTTAAGGTCAATTTCCAACACTTCAGTCGTCGATTGAGCTCCTTCCATGAGTAATTACCAACGTGCTTAATCTTTGTAATACCAAGAATATTTCAAGTCATATTGGTTTTGCAAGCTAGCTAGACCTGATGTCTTGTTCCTCTTATCGCGGTCAACCCCACGTACTCACACCATGGTCAATCCTGCAAGTCACGGTTACACAAGCCTGATGAGCTTGCTAGCTCCAGTTGACTATGCGTGGGGGCTAGTGGTTGCAAAAAAGTCCTTTCTACCAGGCTAAGTGAAAAACTATTGAAAGAGAATATTTTACATGCTGGATTCCTGTCTATTTATCTGGGATTTCAACCTCATAGATAGGGTGCTCTGATTTGGTAACCTCGATTGTGTGATTCATGGTTCCCAAATTCTCGGCCTACTTAACTACTCTAGTCCATATTTTACGAGGTCAATGCATCATCTAGAAAAGCTTGACCCATCGTACGATGTGCGGACGAATCCACCATGCCAACCATTGTGATTGATGAAATAGCTAGGCAACATAATGGAGAAAGTAAAGATTTGCAAATTAATCCATATATAAATGGTTTTCGAGTCTGCCCAAAACATATGTATATATGTACATCATTTTTGGACCCACTAATTTCAGCCGAACTCACAAATGGTAGATAAGAAGAAGACCTTGGGGACACAAAAAAAAAAGACATAGATATGAATCCAGTCCGTGAATTAAGGAATTACTTAATTAATAGGACAGGAATCCAGCCCCTGACCTGCACCAGGAGTTACTCCCATCGTATGCTCAAATTCTGGGCTCGCTCGCATAATTAAGGAAGGGTGCCTAATTTATAGGTCGTTTGTTTGTCTTCTCTAGGCAACTCACATAAGTAATCCATGAAACCAACCATCAATCTACGAACCAAGAGCAGAGGAGAGAAGAGCCGAAAACTCTTTCCCGCTCAGCTATTCCCTCGATGAAAATTCAAACCTGCCTCCCTCCTCTATAAATACAAGTTCATTGTCATACACCGCGTGCGGGGATCGTGTGTGTGACTTGTGACTTTGGACTTTGGCGTCGGCGAGGAGATGAGATGAGATGGCCATGGCCGGCGAGAAGAAGCTCCACTACGCGTACATCCTCGTCGTCGGCATGATCTCCTGCCAAGAAATTGGGGGTGGCCGCAGGAGGCAATGGATCGCCGGCCGGCCGGCCCTAAAGAGGATTCGACCTTTCGTGTAGGCACTCTTGCTCATCCTTCCTGGCTCTTCCGACCTGCAACTTATGTAGAATGTTTTGCCTGGGAAATGAAATACCAATACCAATAACCTTATCAGATGCATATTTATAATCAATCATATGTGTTGTGTTATTTGCCTTCTTTTATCATATTCATTATTTCACTCCTGTTGACATGATGTATGGTTCAGTAGATTGATTAGTTCGTATCGCTGGAAACTTCACATGCCATATTCATCATTTCTATTTGCACGACTTATGATTGAGTAGCCGTTCAATTAGTTTCTCTGCTGGTATCCTATCACTGTAAACTGTTCCTCTCAATATTTAAGCAATTTCGCTTGATTTGGTTCCTGTAAGTATCACACATGATTACTGCCGGTCCCTCAGACTGCAGTAGTCCAGCACGATGCGGGGCTCAAGCTCATCTGCCTCTATTATTAATTCGCGCCTCCGATCACACCACCACCACCACAGCATCCTTCACTGATAGTTTGCGACGAACCGACCACGTTGCGGGGCTCTATGTATCCTG
Source organism: Lolium perenne (assembly GCF_019359855.2). NCBI lineage: Eukaryota > Viridiplantae > Streptophyta > Magnoliopsida > Poales > Poaceae > Lolium > Lolium perenne. Next base: position 284,150,274 of record NC_067245.2, read on the forward strand.
CTCGCCGTCGTTTTCGCTGCGGCAGCGGCGGAGGAAACAGAGAAGCAGTCCTCATACATTGTGCACGTCGCGCACAAGCACGCGCCGCTGCTGCCAGGCCGCGGCGGACTGCTAGCCACCGGAGCGTAAGGCTCGCGTTCCTGCGTGACCACATCCCCGTGCACATGTCCGTCCCGGCGCCGAGGGTGCTCTACTCCTACTCCCACGCGGCGACGGGCTTCGCGGCGCGCCTCACGGGACGCCAGGCCGCGCGCCTAGCGTCCCAGCGTTCCGTCCTCGCCGTCGTCCCCGACGCGACGCTTCAGCTGCACACCACGCTGACGCCGTCCTTCCTCGGCCTCTCGGCTTCGTCCGGCTTGCTCCCGGCGTCCAACGGCGCCACGGACGTCGTCATTGGCGTCATGGACTCCGGCGTGTACCCCATCGACCGCGACTCGTTCGCAGCGGACCCGTCCCTGCCGCCGCTGCCGCCTGGAAAGTTCCGAGGGAGCTGCGTCTCGGCTCCGTCGTTCAATGCCTCCGCGTACTGCAACGGCAAGCTCGTCGGCGCCAAGGCCTTCTACGAGGGGTACGAGCTTGAACTTGGCCGTCCGATCAACGAGACGGAGGAGTCGAGGTCGCCGCTGGACACCAACGGCCATGGCACGCACACCGCCTCCACGGCCGCCGGCTCTGCCGTCGCGGACGCGGCCTTGTACGGCTACGCCAAAGGGAAAGCCGTGGGCATGGCCCCGGGCGCGCGCATCGCGTCCTACAAGGTGTGCTGGAAATACGGGTGCATGACCTCTGACGTCCTCGCCGCGTTTGACGAGGCCATCGCCGACGGGGTGGACGTCATCTCCATTTCGCTCGGCTCCACAGGCTCGGCAGAGTCGTTTGATATGGATAGATAGCATCGCCGTTGGCGCCTTCAGCGCCGTCCGCAAGGGCATCCTAGTCTCGGCCTCCGCGGGAAACTCCGGTCCCGGCGAGTCTACTGCCCGCAACGTCGCGCCGTGGTTGCTCACAGTCGGCGCGTCAACCGTCAACCGCCGGTTCGCAGCGGACGTGGTTCTCGGCAACGGCGATACATTTCCAGGCTCTTCCTTGTACGCCGGCCCCCCGCTTGGCGCAACCAAGGTACCGCTGATATACGGCCGGACCGTCGGCTCAAAGACCTGTGAAGCCGGGAAGCTGAACGCCAGCCTGGTCGTCGGGAAGATCGTTCTATGCGACCCCGGCGTGAATTTCGAGCAAGGGGACGCTGTGAAACTCGCCGGCGGCGTGGGAGCCATCTTCACGAGCGCGAAAGAGATGGGCGAGCAGGCGTTCGGCAGCCCCCAAATCCTCCCCGCTACAGCCGTCACCTTCGCCGCCGCTAAGAAGATTCAGAAATACATAAGCAAGAATACATCCCCCATGGCGACGATCGTGTTCCGTCATCGGCGGCCCGACACCTCCTTCCCCTAGAATGGCGTCCTTCTCGAGCCGCGGGCCAAACGTCCTCGCGCCGGAGATCCTCAAGCCGGACATCACTGCCCCCGGCGTGGAAATCCTCGCTGCTTGGACCGGCGCCAGCTCGCCTTCGGGCCTCGAGTGGGACACGAGGCGAGTGCAATACAACATCGTGTCAGGGACGTCCATGTCGTGCCCGCACGTGAGCGGCATCGCGGCGTTGCTCCGGCAGGCAAGGCCGGAGTGGAGCCCCGCCGCCATCAAGTCTGCGCTGATGACCACCGCGTACAACCTAGATAGCGCCGGCGGTGTCATCGGCGACACGTCCACCGGCAAGGCGTCCACGCCGTTCGGACGCGGGGCGGGACACGTGGACGCCAACCGCGCCGTCGACCCAGGCCTGGTGTACGACGCCGGCGTCGAGGACTACATCACCTTCCTCTGCGCGCTCGGCTACACCGATGATCAGGTAGCCATCTTCACGAGAGATGGACCGGCGACCAACTGCTGGGCGCACGCGGGCTCCTCCGTCGGGGACCTTAACTACCCGGCCTTCGCGGCGGTGTTCAGCTCGAAAAAACACAAGGTCATCACTCAGCGCCGTATGGTGCGCAACGTCGGCGGAAACACCGAGGCCACCTATAATGCCACGGTCACCAGTCCCGTCGGCGTGCGCGTCACGGTGAATCCGCCAAAGCTACGGTTCAACGTGACCAAAGAGACGCAGGAGTACGAAATCACCTTCAAGCGAGCCGCAGGGAGCATCAAGGAGGCCTACACTTTCGGGTCGATCGTGTGGAGCGACGGCGAGCACACGGTGATGAGCCCCATCGCAATAACTTGGCCGTCGACGAGCAAAATAGCGGATATATGATGTGTGGGTTGGTTTTGCAGTTGCTGGCTGGCGGTGTGTCCCCTCACTGCCCTAAAGTTGCAAAGATATGATGAACCACACATGAGAATACTACTATATATGTGAGATTTCAGAATTCACACCCTAGGAGAACCAAGCACTGACTTAACAGCCTGAGCTCGCCCACCCATGGTTCGAGTTGCAGGTGCGATATTCAGCCCAAGCTTCGCCACTGCCGCTTTGGTGGTGAAGTCAAGCTCTACACTAGTGGAAAATGGTGCTTTTGCACCGATTGGTAAGGGCCATATGCACCGGATGCCCAACCGGTGCAAATCATCCGGTGCAAAAGGCCCCCTCTTTTGCACCGGTTCAGTTGTGAACCGGTGCTAAATGGGCACCACGTGGCGGCTGTCGGGCGCCCGAGCGAGAGGACCTTTAGCACCGGTTCGTGCTAAAGGGTCTGCCGCGGCAGGAAAATGTCCCAAAACGCTGCCGCGGTAGAACCCCGCTACCGTAATTTTTTTCGAATTATTTTTCACTCCTTTTCTTTTTCCTTTTTTTTCAGAATTTCTATTATTTTAGTTATTTCACAAGTTTAGTATCTAACTACCCTTATCTCTAGTCTAATTACTTACTCGTGCTTAGACTTCCCGCTCGGTCACCCATCCTCCCACTACTCTAGCACTAGCACGCTTAACTTTCAAGTTCCTTTCCATCCCGTATCCAAGTGCTTCGCGCGCATGTATGTGATAGTAGTTGATGACCCACAAGTATAGGGGATCGCAACAGTCTTCGAGGGAAGTAAAACCCAATTTATTGATTCGACACAAGGGGAGACAAAGAACACTTGGAAGCCTTAACAGCGGAGTTGTCAATTCAGCTGCACCTGGAAACAGACTTGCTCGAAAGAGTTTATCAGTAGTAACAGTTTTATAGCAGTAGCAGTAGTGAAATAACAGCAGCAGAGCAACAGAGACAACAGTAGTGATTTTAGTAAACAGTAGGATTAAAATACTGTAGGCACGGGGACGGATGACGGGCGTTGCATGGATGAGAGAAACTCATGTAACAATCATAGCAGGACATTTGCAGATAATAATAAAATGGTGTCCAAGTACAAAGCAATCAATAGGCATGTGTTCCATATATAGTCGTGCGTGCTCGCAATGAGAAACTTGCACAACATCTTTTGTCCTACCAGCCGGTGGCAGCCAGGCCTCAAGGGAAACTACTGGATATTAAGGTACTCCTTTTAATAGAGTACCGGAGCAAAGCATTAACACTCCGTGAACACATGTGATCCTCACATCACTACCATTCCCTCCGGTTGTCCCGATTTCTGTCACTTCGGGGCCATCGGTTCCGGACAGCGACATGTGTATACAACTTATAGGTAAGACCATAAACAATGATTATCTTGATGAAACAATAACATGTTCAGATCTGAGATCATGGCACTCGGGCCCTAGTGACAAGCATTAAGCATAACAAGTTGCAACAATATCATCAAAGTACCAATTACGGACACTAGGCACTATGCCCTAACAATCTTATGCTATTACATGACCAATCTCATCCAATCCCTACCATCCCCTTCGGCCTACAGCGGGGGAATTACTCACACATGGATGGGGGAAACATGGCTGGTTGATGTAGAGGCGTTGGCGGTGATGGCGGTGATGATCTCCTCCAATTCCCCGTCCGGCGGAGTGCCGTAACGGAGACTTCGGCTCCCGCGACGAAGTTTCGCGATGTGGCGGCGTTCTGGAGGGTTTCTGGCGACTTCGACTTTTTTCTGTGCGTTTTTAGGTCGAGGCCGATAAATAGTCCGAAGGAGGGCGTCGGAGGCCGGCCGAGGGGGCCACACCACATGGCCGCGCGGGCCCCCCCCCTGGGCCGCGCCGCCCTATGGTGTGGGGCCCTCGGGCCTCCACCTGGTTTGTCCTTCTGGCTCCGTCAGTTCTCTGGGAAAATAGGGCCTTCTGCATAAATTCCGAGGATTTTCCTGAAAGTTGGATTTCTGCACAAAAACGAGACACCAGAACAGTTCTGCTGAAAACAACGTTAGTCCGTGTTAGTTGCATCCAAAATACACAAATTAGAGGCAAAACAATAGCAAAAGTGTTCGGGAAAGTAGATACGTTTTGGACGTATCAACTCCCCCCAAGCTTAGCTTATTGCTTGTCCTCAAGCAATTCAGTTAACAACTGAGCGATAAAAGAACTTTCACGAACACATTTGCTCATATGATGTATATATTCTCATGTTATGGCTAATACTTAAGCAGTTCATAATGATATACATGCAAATAAGATCATCTAACAGCTATGTCAATCATGGAGAGGTACCAACAATTAATAATAAGCATCATGAATCATGTATATAAGCAGGATTGCAATGTTCATAAGAGAGTATGATATAGTGGTATCTCGCTTGCCTGTGTTTGATTGGCAAAACATAAATGCCCGGGCACCTCTGGAGTTCATAGAAAGACTAGAAGTAGTGATTGTCAAAGATAAAAGCATCAAAGTTATACCACAATCAATCATATTTTGAGACAAGCATATTATACTAAGAATGACAGTTGTGCTCTCAAGATAGTGCTCAAAGAAATAATGGAGACACAACATAAAAGTAAAAGATTGACCCTTCGCAGAGGGAAGCAGGGATTAACATGCGCTAGAGCTTTTCATTTTTGAAATCAGGAGTAAAATTATTTTGAGAGGTGTTTGTTGTTGTCAACGAATGGTAATGGGTACACTAACTACCTCGCCAACCGGACTTCCAAGAGCGGCTCCCATGAATTATTGCATATTTATTTGGCACTCCTTCCAACCTTTCTTTCACAAACCATGGCTAACCGAATCCTTCGGGTGCCTGCCAACAATCTCATACCATGAAGGAGTGCCCCTTTTCTATTTTAGTTTTATTATGATGATGACACTCCCCCCAACCTTTGCTTACACAAGCCATGGCTAACCGAATCCTTCGGGTGCCGTCCAACAATCACAAACCATGGAGGAGTGTCTATTAAGTTAATTAATTCGGGACTGGGAATCCCATTGCCAGCTCTTTTTGCAAAATTATTGGATAAGCGGATGTGCCACTAGTCCATATGAGAGTCCGTCAAAAGTAAATGACAAGGTTGAAAGCTAAACACCACATACTTCCTCATGAGCTATGAAACATAAACACAAATTGAGAAGCATTTTGAAGGTTTTAAAGGTAGCGCATGAGAATTTAGTTGGAATGGTTTGAAATGCCATGCATAGGTATTTATGGTGGACACTCTGGAATAACTTGGTTTTCATGTGTTTGGAAGCACGAGCAGCGTTCCCGCTCAGTACAAGTGAAGGCTAGCAATAGACTAGGGAGCGACAAATCAAGAGAGCAAAGAATCGTCATAATCATGCTTGCGGCAAAATAAATTAACGGAGGCATAAAAGTGATACAAGAACTCTGAAGCAATATAGATCATCGAGGCTTAATTGACTTTTTGTTCAGTCATATGCATGCGTGAGCATGTGCCAAGTCGATATAAATGAATTATTCAGAGGAGGATACCACAATGCCATACTTACTTATGAATAAAACAATGCAAGCAAACATCCATGACATGCTACTCATATTAATAAATTGGAGCTAAACATGAGAGATCATAAACTACTAGACTTTCTCAAATAACATATACCTCACATGAACCAACTAAGCATGCTCACATGGATGAGTATATGTACAAAAATGAAAACAAATAGAGTTCATACCAGCCTCTCACCACAATTAGATTGTCGTAGATCGTCATTATTGCCCTTTCACTTGTGTAGCTTGGATAATATGAAATGAAAACCACGCTCCAGCCACCGAAGACCATTGAACTCATAAAGAACTTTACAAACCAAAGAAGAACAGCAAATATTTTTGGTGTTTTTGAATTTGAAACAAGAACAAAAGGAAACAAGCAAACAAAGCAAAATCTTTTTGGATTTTCTTATAACAAACTAGGAACAGCAAATAAAGCGAAACAAATGCAAGAAACCAAAGCAAACAAATGGTGAAGAGAAAAAACAGAAATATTTTTGGTCTTTTTGTGTTTTGGGAAGGAAACAAAGCAAAAACAAGAAATAGCAAACTAAAAAGAAACACATGACAGCAGGATGACAGAAATCTGCCAAAACCTGACAGCAGTACAGAAATCGATTTTTACAAAAATCTTACGTTGCTCAGCTCGAAAAGTGTTCAACTAATGAAAGTTAGATAACAACCTGGGGAACCTGCACAAAAATTGGCAACTCAAAATAACGCTCTGGCTGTGCGCACGAATTTTTCTAGTAACAGTCCAGAATCTGTTTTCGGGCAGCACTTCCCCAAATATCATCTTCCTCTCATTAGAAAACCACTCAAACGAACAAAACAAGTATGTACAAGTATCCAGAAATCATAATATGCAAAGAATGAGTGATGCCGGTATACCTCCCCCCAAGCTTAGGCTTTTGGCCTAAATGGAGTTCAATCCCATCGATCCCATGAGGTAGTATCTCCGTAGTACGATGAAGATGGATCATCTTCCGGGTATGTGCTAGAAGAGGCACCCGGATACGTGACGGTGTAGTCATAAGAGGGCTCGGCGTCCTCGGAGTCATGCTGCTAGTGGAAGTCTTGTATCTTCATATGTTCATCCACCTCCTCCTTGGTGCACGACCATGATTGCCTGTCAATACTGAACAAACCTGGTTGGGGAAGAGGGATTTCCTTCTCATCCCCGTCAGAAAACAACATTCTATAGACCATATTATCTACAGTAGAATCAGCGGTAACAAAATGATGACTCTTCATAGCAGCAATATCAAGTTTCCTAGGGGCCAATGGCACATCATTAGGATCAAGAGGAAGCCTTAGATATGTTAAAACGCGCAGTGCAATAGTTCCTCCAAAAATAGGCCCCCTGTTAGTCAGGCGGCGAGCAATAAGAGAACCAAGATGATAAGATGTCTGACCAGTAAGTGCAATATTCAAGAAAGCAAGATGGTAACTAGAAATATTGCTAGTGTTCTCCCTACCAAGAATGCTAGTAGCAATATAATATGCAAAATACTTAATGGCGGGGAGTTGAATGTTTCTTATCTCGCCACGCTGAATGGTGCGACAATCATCATCGGTAATCCCTCGATAAAGCTCCAACAAGTCCCGGGGGTTGTCATCAATCCTACTTGCTGTACCTACAGGGGCAATATCCAATGCACGACAAAAATCTTCCAATCTCATAGTAACAGGATTACCATAGATCTTGAATGCAACTGTCGGCTCATATTGCTTGTTGTGGAACTTGAAGCTCTCGACGAAGATTTTGGTGAGCATGTAGTATTGCTCCCTTTCATCTCCCACATAGGTGGCTAAGCCCGCCCTGTTGACAATGGTGAAGAAATCCTCCAATATCCCTGCATTCCTCAGAAAATCATAGCATGGAAAAGACGAAGCATTAGGAGCCCCATTGTCCTCTTCGGGCGCGAAGCTAGGCGCGATGATATCCTCATTGTACGATCGCCTAATCCGGGTGGCGGCCCTAGAAGGCCTCCCGGTGCTGGTTGTTCCTTTCTTGAACAACTCTCCAAAGTTGAACTTCTTCATCTCTTCTCTGAAATTTTCAACAAGTGATATAAAATTTGGTTTGGTGACATATAATTTGAGGGAAACTACCATAGGAACTTGCTAGAGTACTAATCATGCATCAAAACTAGTTTCTACCACTTAGAACAAGCATGCAAGCTCACTAAACATGTTACCTACAGCAGCAAAATATTCAAGATATACTCAACCAAACAAAATTCTACTTGGATGGGTGGAGGAGTCACATACCAAGGAGCAAATGTGCCAAATTTCAGCAAGAAATCTGGGCTGAGCAAAGAGATCGAAAAATCTGGAGCTCTTGAGCAAAAACGCGAGTGAGAGGAACCTGGTACGAGTTTTTTCGGGAGAGAGAAGGTGCTGGGAGAAAGAGATGGCAAAGTGGGGCAAGGAGGGGCCCACACCACAGGGTGGCGCGCCCCCCTCCTTGGCCGCGCCGGCCTGTGGTGTGGCACCCTCTGGTGCCCCACAGGTCATCCTCTGGTGCTCCCAGGTGCCTCGTCGAAAAATAGGACCAACGGTATAATTTTTGTGAATTTTTGAAAACTTTGAAAAATGCACATTTCTGGGTATTTAATTTATTATTACTGGCCAGGAAAATTTTTGAAATCTCCAAATAACTAAGGAACCTTGCAAATTAAAAATGCTACAGCAAGTAAGACAAGTGGGGTGAGAAAGAGATGTTGTTTACCGCCTCTATGCATATAAAAAGTATTTGTTAACAAGGTTGATCAAGTCTTGCCACCAAATAAATTTTTCATAGCATAAGAAGAAATAAACCTCAAATCAATCATGTTACCTTGAATTGTATTGATATGGATCCAATCACGAGAGTTTGATATTCTTCTTTAGGCTCATATATAGGACAATCAATAGTTCCCACTTTGATAGTTCTCACATTAGAAATAGTATTAACTCCACACGCTTTCTCAATCCTCTTGGGAAAATAAACGTTATGCTCCCTATCATCAACATTGAAAGTAACCTTTCCTTTATTGCAATCAATAACAGCCCCTGCGGTGTTAAGAAAAGGTCTCCCAAGAATAATAGACATATTATCATCTTCAGGCATTTCCAACACAACAAAATCAGTTAATATCAAGCAGTTAGTAGTAACTTGAACAGGAACATCCTCACATATACCAACAGGAATAGCAGTAGATTTATCAGCCATTTGCAAAGATATATCAGTAGGTATCAACTTATCTAAGTAAAGTCTCTTATAAAGAGAAAAAGGCATAACACTAACACCGGCTCCCAAGTCACATAGAGCAGTTTTAACATAATTATTCTTAATAGAACAAGGAATAGTAGGTATACCTGGGTCGCCCAACTTCTTTGGAACTTTGCCATTGAAAGAGTAATTAGCAAGCATAGTGGAAATTTCCTCATTTGGGATTTTCCTTTTGTTAGTAACAATATCTTTCATATACTTTGAATAAGGAGGCAATTTAATAGCATCAGTCAAAGGGATTTGCAAGAATAAAGGTTTCATCCAATCACAAAATTTATTATAGTGTTCTTCTTCCTTTGATTTTAGTTTCTTAGCAGGAAAAGGCATTTGCTTTTGCACCCAAGGTTCTCTTTCATTACCATGTTTCTCAGCAATAAAATCTTCTTTAGTGTACTTTTTATTTTTAGCATGCTTTTCAGGTTCTTCTTCAACCTCTTCTTTATCAGGAGTATCATTCTTATCATTATCTTTATCATGTTCATTACCACTTTCAGTTTCAGCATCAGAAATAGAAATACTATTAGGATCATTAACAGGTTCAGAGGATTCTACAACATTTTTATGTTTCTTCTTCTTTTTCTTCTTAGAAGGAACACTAGGTTCAATGCGTTGAGAATCTTGTTCAATTCTTTTGGGATGCCCTTCAGGATATAGAGGATCCTGGGTAGAGACACCACCTCTAGTTGTTACTTCATAAGCATGTTTTTCATTAGAATTATTCCCTAACAAGTCATTTTGCACTTTAGTGAGTTGATCAATTTGAGTTTGAACCATATGAAAATGTTTAACAAGCATCTTAACATCATTGGAGGTTCTCTCCACAATATCATGCAATTCACTAATAGCTCGAGAATTTTCCATTAAATGATTCTCTACTCTCATATTAAAATTTTCTTGCTTAACAATATAATTATCAAACTCATCTAAGCATTGTGCAGGAGGTTTCGAATACGGAATATCCTCCCTAGTAAAGCGTTGAAGGGAGTTTACCTCAATCATGGACGAAGGGGGAATTATCTCACATATATCTTCTATGGGAGGAAGATTCTTCACATCTTCAGGTTTAATACCTTTCTCCTTGAGAGACTTCTTGGCTTCCCTCATATCTTCATCATTCAATTTAATTAAACCCCTCTTCTTCAATATTGGCGTTGGAGTTGGTTCAGGCGTAGTCCAATCATCATGATTCCGGCCTATTTTAGCCAATAATTCTTCAGCGTCGTCTGGAGTTCTTTTCCTGAAAACACAACCAGCACAACTATCCAGGTATGCCCTAGACTCAATGGTTAGTCCACTATAAAATATATCAAGTAAATCATGCTTTTCCAAATCATGGTCATGCCGAGCTCTAATAAGAGAGCAAAATCTCGCCCAAGCCCCAGGCAATTTCTCTCCATCTCCCTGATCAAAATTATAGATTCTCTGCAAAGCAATATGTTGAGCACTAGCAGGAAAGTATTTACGGAAGAAAACATCAAGAAATTCTTTTGGACTTTTAATAGAATTAGGCGGCAAACTATTATACCAAGTTTTAGCGTCATCCTTTAATGAGAATGGAAAGATTTTAGCAACAAAGTAAGTACGCATCTTGACATCATCAGAAAACAAGCTACTTAGAGTAGATAACTCAGTCATGTGTTCAACAGCACTTTCTTTTTCAGTACCACAAAAGGGTGTTTTCTCAACAATAGCTATATGAGATAGATCAAGAGAAAAATCATAATCTTTATCCTTAATGTTTATGGGAGATGTGGCAAACTTAGGATCAGGAGACAGTTTATATCTAACAGCATGTTCTGCAAGCAACTTTTTAATTTTTCTTGCATCAGTAGTAGCATTGCATTTTTCAATAAAATCATCATTAAGCTCCACATAATCTTCATCAGGATCATCACTAAAATAATCAAGTTCAGGTGAATTAACAGGTGTAGTAGCATTAGGAGTTTCAGTATTTTCAATTTGTCTAGACCTAGCAATTGTAGCATCTAGAAAAGATCCCAAAGAACCACTATCATCAAGCACAGCAGAAATATTATCAATATTATGAGAGTTTTCTGATTCAGCAGAAGTACCCGCATGTGAAGCATGTGGCGGTGAAACAAGTTTATCAATCACAGATGGTGAATCAAGTGTAGCGGAGGTACTCAGGACTGTACCTTTTCTTGTAGTGGATGGTAATATGGCGATCTTAGTATCGCGAGGTTTACCCATGATGGAGAATTTGCAGCGAACAATATTAATCCAAGTGAACTTCCAAATAAAGCTATGCTCCCCGGCAACGGCGCCAGAAAATAGCATAATGACATCTAGATTACAAGCATCATCATATGAATCTCAATCATGTAAGGCAGCTCATGAGATTATTGTATTGAAGCACATAGGAGAGAGATGAACCACATAGCTACCGGTACAGCCCCGAGCCTCGATAGAGAACTACTCCCTCCTCATGGGAGCAGCAGCGGTGATGAAGATGGCGGTGGAGATGGCAGCGGTGTCGATGGAGAAGCCTTCCGGGGGCACTTCCCCGTTCCGGCGGCGTGCCGGAACAGAGACTTCTGGCTCCCGCGACGAAGTTTCGCGATGTGGCGGCGTTCTGGAGGGTTTCTGGCGACTTCGACTTTTTTCTGTGCGTTTTTAGGTCGAGGCCGATAAATAGTCCGAAGGAGGGCGTCGGAGGCCGGCCGAGGGGGCCACACCACATGGCCGCGCGGGCCCCCCCTGGGCCGCGCCGCCCTATGGTGTGGGGCCCTCGGGCCTCCACCTGGTTTGTCCTTCTGGCTCCGTCAGTTCTCTGGGAAAATAGGACCTTCTGCATAAATTCCGAGGATTTTCCCGAAAGTTGGATTTCTGCACAAAAACGAGACACCAGAACAGTTCTGCTGAAAACAGCGTTAGTCCGTGTTAGTTGCATCCAAAATACACAAATTAGAGGCAAAACAATAGCAAAAGTGTTCGGGAAAGTAGATACGTTTTGGACGTATCAGTAGTATCATATCAATCCTATTAACATATCGGTAGATGTCATATTTCTTTATTGTTCGAATTTCAAATAATTCTTTTAATAAACAAAAGTAATGATTAATAATAATTTAGACTAAATAAATAAACATTAACTTTATAATTTGTATTATTTTTAATTATTTTCAATTTTTAATTTTTTTTTGCCAAACCTAAAACTTGAAAATTTGAAAAACTTATATTTTTCAGAGTGTAATCTTTATGCAGGATGCAATTATTAATTTTAATTTTGAAAAATATAAAATATATTAAATCCTAAATTTCTAGAAAAAACTAAAATCTTCCTGGTTTCATATTTTCATTTGGAATTTTGAGAATCTAAAAATTGGCTAACCGGGTAAACCCGGGTGAATTCGGATGTAACTTTTTCCCACGATGATTTTGATATGTTATACGTTTTTTTTCGACGTCGTATGCAAAAGTTAATGCGGTTTTACCATTCTTCAAACTTTTTTTGAAAAAAAATTGAAATTGAAATTTGTTAATTTTCCCTAATAGTAGGTTGTGTAACATACAGGAATCTGAAAAGATTTTATTTTTTGAATTTTCTATCATTTTCTTTTCTATTTTACAGTGCTAAAAAAGGCGATCCACGGTGTGTGTGTGTGTGTGTGTGTGTGGAGGTGCGTGGGGAGCAGAAAAACCTTTTGCACCGGTTCGTGTTACGAACCGGTGCTAAAGGGTAGACCTTTAGCACCGGTTCGTAACACGAACCGGTGCAAAATGGTTCGCGGCTGACGCCAACCCTGGACGTCCAGACCGCACGAACCGGTGCTAATGACCCCTTTAGCACCGGTTCGTGCCAAATCCGGTGCAAAAACTCTTTCGAGAACAGGACAAAAGCCCTTGTTTCTACTAGTGCCAGGTGATCAGAATGACGATAGACTCGATGGTGTATATAGTCACTAACCGACTCATAAGCATAATGATGATAACTTAAAAGTCATCATAAGGGTAGCCGGTGCTACTACATATTTTCAAGCCCCACGCATTCCGGCGATCCCCAGTGCCCCCTCTTCAGTATCTTACCCTCCACAGCCCGTTTGCACAGCGTGCAGTAGCTTGTTCGGCACGCCCAGCAGAAGACATATTTGTCATCATCCTGGATGACATCAGTAAATTAGTAGTCAGTGATGTTTAGATTGGTCAAATGACACCATCCATGTGAATATGGAACCAAATTCTGCTCCACCTGATACATGCAAATTCGGAGCTTGGATGTTGTTACCTTGAAAGTTTTTTCACGGCATCTCGGACACCTTATGCTGCCGCCCAATGGTTGGTTTTGAGCTCGCTCCTGGATTCCATTCTGCATTTGGGTCATTTGGGCGTCCCATTCTGTGGTATCTCTAGCCTCGAAGAGCCCACAGTTCCTGCAACGGACAGATTTGAGGCTCGATTTCAAATTGCACATGCAAATAAGTAAGAAAAACATTGTGAATGAGATTCCATCGCAGCAACAAAAGCCACTGATTGTAGCCACTGATTTGAGAGAGGGAGGTTGGATATTGTAGAATGGCCTACTTGAAGTGACTGTAGCCACTAATTGCCTTGCAGCAACGGAAGCAAAATAACTGACCACAACTAGTGCACATCATTTTGTTGCAGCCTGAGATTCTGTTGATGGCCACTCGACAAGTGGGACATAACCGAACATCTTTGTACAATTCTCTGATGTTCAGAATTTCCTGTGCCATCTCCGTCTGGGTCAACTTGCCTGACGCCTGAAATTGTAAATTAAAGACATCAAATAATAAATGCTCAGTAAAACTATGGCATTCACAGTCTGCTTGCAGTACTAACACGCAAAAAAAAAAAAAAAAAGAGCTGCATTTTAACCTTCTGGCGCTGGAGCCTTTGTTCTGTAGTTAGACATTGCTTCCCTGGATGCCAAAGTTCCTTGCAAAGGCCGCAGAAGGTGAATGAACATTTGGGACATTGTGCATTGTAATCGTCATCTTGCAAGCAACCAACCTCACACTTTGGGCAGTAAACCACGTCTGCCATACACTTCAATGCTTTCTCAAGAGCAAGCCTATCCCAACGTTCAAATTCTTCTACGCTGAGAAGCCTCTTTAACAAATTGTGTGGAATGGAAGTATTGCACTTTGTGTCAGGGCAGACTAACTGAAACAAACTGCCTTCCTTCACATGCATCTTGCATAAGGTCTCCATGCACTTCACACAGAACAAGCTGGCATGGAAGCTTGACGAAGTTTGAGCCTATTTGATTCAAAATTAGAGACAATTTACAAAAGAACTGCGTTCAGAAAACAGTTCAAAATGGAACAAAGTACAATTGGTGAAATTCGGTACCACAAGAAAACATGATTGGAAGGGAGTACCATGTTTTCTCCTCTAATGCTAGTTACATTTTAGCTTATTTATGTGTCTCATTTTCCTTTGGTTGATTCATGTATCGACCTTGTCTGATTCATGATTGTAAACTTTTGTTTATCTCATACTTTGAACCTTTTTAATAAAGAAAAGCTGTGTGCATCACTTGATGCAGAGGCTGGGGTGAGGCTCCCGTTTCGAAAAAAAAGTTATTATTTTGGCTGAAAAAGAGACTAAGTTAACCTATTTCGCACTTAAGAACGCAAAAAGGAAATGGCATTACCTTTGCTCTGGTTAAGGCATATCGTGCACATATGGACCTCCTCAAGAAAAGCTTGGTGCCGTTTCTTACTACTGTAGCCGAGCATCGAAGGGATCAGAGACTCCAATGGCAGACTTCTTGAGATTGCACGGACATCTCCTTTATTTGTTGTAACTAGATGACCCGTTGCGCTATCGCGCAATGACGGAGGCTAACCATAGGGTTTCGCTTATTTTAGTACCGAAGGTTGGAGCAGAGATCTTCCATCGAGTACAATAGTATCCGACGTGCGTGTTATCGCATTGCTCGACGACCCTTATACTTTCATGTGGGTAATGCTCTCGATATCTCTTCCACTTTCCTTTGCGTAATCCAGTTGCTATCACGGGAATATTATGGTTAAGTGGCTGCGATTTCTTATTTCATCACTTGCACATTTGTCTTTCATCGCAATGTTTAAGTGTACCTATGCACGGCGTTTTAATAACTTTCAAATAATACCCGTTGCGCTATCGCGCAAATGGCGGAGGCTAACCATAGGGTTTGGCTTATTTTTTGTACCGAGGGTTGGAGCAGAGCTCTTGCATCGAGTACAATAGTATCCGACGGGGCGTGTTACCGCGTTGCTCATCGTAACCGTTGGTTTATTTCAATACTGGAGGCTCGGGAGCGTGTAGCTCTTTCGATGGCCGTCCCATGGTGAGCTATAGTAGTATTCAGCGTGTTTCGTTGGAGGAAACGCCCTCGACGGCCCTTGTACTCTCATTTGGGTAATGCTCTCGGTGTCTCTTCCACTTTCCTTTGGGCAATGCAGTTGCCATCACCGGAAAGTGGCTGCGATTTCTTATTTCGTTACTTGCACATTTGTCTCTCATCGCAATGTTTAAGTGTACCTATGCACGGCGTTTTAATAAGTTTGAAATAATTTCTAGAAAGACGCCGCTTTAACAAGTTGCCCAACTAATAAGTTGCCCACGTACTCTCGGAAAAAAAATTCGCTTACGCGCACGCAGTTTGGTGTCACTATTCACTCCCTCTAGACAGATAACGGTTCCGAGTTCCTTAACAAGACTGTTGATAATCTCCTCACCACCCACGGCACCGCCCTGCGACTATTATGCCCATGCACTTCCCAGCAGAACGGTAAAGCCGAGCGTGCCATTCGTACCATTAATGATACTATGCACACCATTATGTTCCAGGCTCACATTCCAGCTCCTCTCTGGGCTGACGCTCTGGCTACTGCCACATACCTGCTTAATCGTTGTCCTAGTACAACCATAAAGTCCCAGGTTCCGTACACATGCCTCCACGGTCGTCCTCCCTCATACATTGATCTTCGTGTCTTCGGTTGTCTTTGTTATCCTAAAATCGCGTCCACCGCTCCACATAAGCTTAGTGCTCGTTCCATGGCATGTGTCTTTCTTGGGTATCCCTCTAACCATCGGAGTTACCGCTGCTTTAACCCTGTCATTGGAAGAATACTCGTCTCGCGACATGCTGTCTTCGATGAGAAGGTTTTTCCTGTTCAGCATGCAGCTTCGTCATCCGCGCTTGCGCCTCCTGCGCCGCGCGGACTCGACGACCTCTTCGGCACGCCGCCCGTGCCGCCAACGCGAGCTCTTGCACCGGCCCCGCGCACCCTAGTGCCAGCCCAAGTGCGCCCGCCCCGGCCTCGAGCGCCCCCGCCTCGACACCGCCTCGCCCAGCCGGGTCCTCTACCGCGGCAGAGAATTCGGCGTTTTCTCTGCCGCGGCAGGCTGCCACGGCAGGAATTCCGGTAGTTTGTCTGCCGCGGCAGGCAGCCACAACAGGAACTCCTGTCGCACCTCGCGCTCGGCCCGCCGCCGCATGCCCTGCCCCTGCCACAGCAATTTTGAACTGGTAGTAGTTACACCGGATCGGTTCAACTGACCAACCAACACATAATTGGAATGTAACGTACTGTGAGACTCACACTCACAGGGCACCAAAATGTTGTGAAGGCCATGAAAGATCTCTTACAATATTATATGCATGGTGTGGATTAATGAGCTTGAGTGGTTACTGGGATGACATGCATATGATAATCACATTACCTTACGGGTTATAGTTTCGATGGCGAAAAAACCACGGAAGTGTATCTCATACCTCTTCAGGACACTGAAAACTACTATATATTCCCCTTAATTGTGCACCCTAGAGGTGCTAATTAAGTTCTAACAACAAATTGGAGCAGCAGCCACTGCTGTCCAAAATGTAAGGCCAAGACAGCATGATTTATCACAATTACCACAGAAGACAAAATAAGCAATATCACGACTGCGAAGGAGAAACAGACGGAAAGTGTATCAACAAAAATTCTTCCTGGGCAACAGTTCGTGTCATGCATAGGAGTAGTTAAAGAGCATATAAAGCTAAGCCCGTATTCTCAACATAGGGTCTGGATGAAGGATTGTCTTACAAGCCTCCCAATCAGCCAGAGGATGTACTGCACTTACACAAAATAACTTTTACATAGCCCTATCTACGTAGCTACCACAGCAGGTCAATGCCGCAGCATAGAAGACACATCCAGCGGAAGCATATAGGCAAATAATAAGGGCATCACATTAGCTTGATGCTGTCAAGGCGGTGAGCCCATCTCGCTAGCTTGATGATGTATGGAAGTCGCACCAAGTACCAGTGGACGCCGAGGTAGTGAGCATTACTAACATATACTGATGAGCTCTCACCTAGCCCCTGCAGCCGAGCCCGTCATGAAGATATGGCTGTACAGAACATGACCTGGTAAACAGAGAAAAGAACAAAGAACAAAGAACCATTATAGTGTACTGGTACTCGGAAGCAAAAGAGTCCCGTGAAAAAAAGGAACGACATAGAAACAGAACTATTTCAAGATAGCAGTATCAAAGATCATAAAAGTGTATACACAAAGTAAGTAGGTTCTACCTTATACACATACACCATTTGCAGATACATCAGACCAACTTCTGGTTTGGTTTGTTGCCCGTTCCACATGAGCTAGCAGCAGTGTCGGTCCTAAGACATAAGAATGAGTGCACGATAAGGAATTTTTTCAACCTAGGCGACACATCGGGAAGAACCAAATAAGCCAAGAAAGTTCAATAAGAGAAATAGAAGTGTTCACCCTAACTTTGGCCTAGCTTCATATATTCTCTTCCTTATCAAGTATGGCAAACTCATGCCTACATTTTCACAATAGTAACATAAGAAAGCAGACACAACCTTGACTCTATTCAAAGAAACATATGTCAGTCTCAAAAAAGATCATAGTGATACAAAGCAAAATGTAAAAGCATGGACAAATGCTATTAAAATAGAATGACGGGCAAAAAGTAGATTTAGCTATATATGCCAATCTAAATTCACAAATACTATAGTTAACACCAAGCCTGTTATTTTTCATTCAGCTACCTCATTATCTACTCTGCTGTGTTTCCGCTTTAACTACAAAAAAAAATATCATTCTTAGATTGTGAAGGCATCACAATATCTCAGGGGCACTTCAAAATGGTGCATCCAGAAATGGAGGATCGAGAAAGGGAGATAAAACAACTATGATACCTCGCTACGGCCAGACCATATTGATCTAGCATGTAACAGTCATACATATTTTTGTAACACAGACTGGAGCATGATCTGAACATATATATTAAGCAAAGAAAATGGAGAATCGGGATGACATAACTGCACATGTAAGTGATATGCTGGGTCTTAAATGCAAAAACTACAGAACTGCATTTCCTAGTAGAAGATACAAATCAAATATATCAATTAGTTAGAAGTAAATAGTCAAACAGAAAAGAGGGCTCAGAACGGCATATGGAATACGTGATACAGTTGCTCTTGAAAATTATAACGATCACACAACAGTTAAGCTAAAGAATTCGCCAAGAAAACCTACCACAACCCAAAGATATCATGCGGGCCGTATTGTCTATACTGACCAAAAATTTGAAATGAGTGCTCGTAATTGTAATAGTTCTATTAATTTGAAGTGAAATGTCCTTTGACAAATTATTTTGGCTCTATGGCTTGTACCATTCTCTAGAAGTGAACAAATAAATCAATTCGGAAAATATAGCCTGTAGACACCATTGGATTATCCAGTTGGCAAATTCATTCCCATAATATTTTTACACAACTTATGAAAAAGCTCTCTTCTTAAAAAAAAACTTGTACGTAAGTGTTGGTCAGTAGCACCAACATTAAATGATGAAAGTGATTATATAATAATAGAAAGCAAATTATCCCAATTGCAAAACAAAACGAACAGATCAGTTAGAGAACTTCAATGTCATGCATCCACAAGCACCAAGCACATATCTTCAAAACATAGTTAGAAATTATATCATTGCAATACTAACTTTTGAATAATAAAGCACCTTTTATCGAATATAGCTTGAAAATGTAGCAGATAATTAAATGTGCAATATCCTTTGTCCATGTACATTTTTAATTCAAAGCTGGTGCATTGCAAAATAAAAAAAAAGCTCATGAGACTTGTCTCACAATCCCATGTAAAATATGTGAATTATGGTAGCCAGTAGTTAGGACCTTGCAGTTTATGAAGAAAATAAACACGTCTCTATTCCTCCCACTTTGACTATTTACATAAATTATTTCCAGTGAAAATTACAGCATGATCAAAAAAAGTCTGAACTTTCTAAACTAATTTTATAAATTTCTTAGATGGTGTTGCAATAGTTGTTGAAATCCCTTCTTAAGGACGACAGTTCTAGCACTTCCGTGTTCAGAAGCCACAATTGTGTATCCATACCATTGTGTAATGTCAACTACCGACTACTTGCAACATGACAATTGCTGACCTATCAATAATGCTAAATCTAGTTCTTACCCTCTTTAATGAATCTATTTTATTGGTGGTAATGTGGAGAGGATGTTCACATCTAGTGGTGTGGATATATCCCTACAGTAATAAGCAGTTAAAGATATACTCAGACTTGAACTTGCACAATGCATGCTATTATGGATTTGAGTAGCGCTGAAAACTAATCGTTTGACCCTATAATAGAATCTAGCAAATATAGTTGTTCAGTCCTACACAGATATGAGTGAGCCCAAGATCACGAGATCAAATGAATGATCTGGATATCAAAATCCCAAAAAAGTTGCCAAATCCTAAAAAAAGTTCTAATGTACCAATCTGCAAGGACAATCAAATGATTCAGAATGATCTCACAGAAAATCCTAGTCAGCAAATAATCTACGAGAAAATCCAACTAACCGAATGAAATAACTCAGAACCACCGGACAGAAACACTAAATGTTGAAGCTCACCAAAAGTTGGAACTGTTAATTCCAAGTAACTCGTTAGTGTTGGAGTGCTGGTAATTCAGGTAAAACGAAAGTGAACAGATAAAGCAAAATTATAAGTGACAGAAGAACTGTAGCGACTTTACATGGAAAGTTCGGAACACTTGAATGCATGCACATATGGAGTATATGAAATGGTAACATGGTTCGGTACATACCTGCATTGTTTTATGAGAGCTTCCTCCCTAGTGACATTCATCTTGAACTTCTTGACCTTGTAATTTGACCTACTATAGGCAAGAGAAATTATCAACGGTTGAGCCTTTTCTTCCCCAAGAAGTATTTTCCAATAAACATCAGGAGTGTTTACTCATGAAGTAATGAGCCAGCAGCACAAATGTTAGACCTATCTAGATAAAACATGAGACTTTTGTTAATGGGATCGGACGAGTGTTCACCAATGGGAGCACCTGTGTTCCAAGTGTGAATCATATCTTCATGATTTACTTTCATGCTCACCAGCGGAATAGCATCACACATCCATGACCAGCTGCAAGAGTGACACAATAAGGTTACATGTTACAACATAATATTTTCATGCATAGTTTGGATTAGCAAGTAAAGACTAATGCTTGGATTAGGAAGTAATCAACCACATTGCACACCACCTAGCATAAACCAAAGAGTCGGTTGCATAGAAAAATGACATGTTGGAGCTGTTGTAAGCCTATGGATGGGATGGAGATGGCGAGGTCGCCGGAAAGGACATGTAGCCTCCGGCCCAGTTGTAAAAGGGGTCGATGACCTACAGCTGGCCACTGCTCTTGGTCAGGTCAGTGAATGAAATTTAGCTGAAATAAGTCCATTATTCAGTTGACACTTGACAATGCAATTCAAGCGAGCCATGTTTGAAACTGGCGCGTCAAAATGTTAATGCCATGCATGCTTCGTAGGGTTACCTTCATGTTCTTGCCTCTGATTTTCCTGTCAGATATGATGTTGGTTTGTCTCCTCGACCTAAAACAACAACAATAAAACTCAGGCATGTCAAAATTTCAAGAATATGCAACTACTAATAAACATTTTTGAAAAGAATGAAGGCAAAGGTTAACAATCTAGCATTTTGTGCATCCTTAAAATGTCATGAATATCCAAATACTAAACATAGTAGCAAGCTGATTATGATCAGAGCATAAAGCTTATAAAAAATAGAGAATTATCTCAAACAATGTACTGCATCGGGAATGGTACTGTAACTCGAGTTAACCTCCAGTACAACATTGCTATTGGCCGCTGCCATGGCACCCATCCAAATAGGAAAATTTAGGCATGTACCTGCTCAAGGTTGAATTGACATAAGGAGTGCTTTACCTCATGTGCATGCTCGTGGTAAACCTAAAAAACGTTGACCAACAGGGGAATGATACCTCCCTCCCTTGGCTATATGTTGTTAGTTAGATAGGATGAAACTCTCCTCGCGAATGGACGCTAGGATGATAATCCTGTTTAAAGTCCGCCCCTCCCAGGTAAAATACCGCTAGGTCGGGGTTCAAACCCAGGTGGGCTGGCTGCGCACTCGCTAGCCTTGCCACTCAGTAAACCTTGAAAATATCCGGAAAAAATGTCTGGTAATTGCAATCAAATCTGGGCAAAAGATACGCAATGCTCCAAAACCAAAACTCCGGATCTCAGCGAGGAATTTTTTACCAAGCACACACATATATAATGTATTCCCCAGATTTGACACCATGACATAAACAAATACCAAAAGAAGATTTATTCAATTCATAGATAAGAAATACGAGGCATACTTACCCAAGCTACCAGTGAGGGAACAAATCGAACAGAACAAACAAACCAGTCATGGCGAGTTACATACTCGGTTGTTCCAGATCCAGCGCGCGTCTGCAGGCTGCAGCCATCCAAAGAACGTCTCTAGCCCACAAAGTAGATGTGATCTTAGTTATCTTGACGGGAATGGACAGATCAGGGAGGGGTCACTACGGATCCGTCTAAAGAAAGGGTGGAGGTCACCTGCGTCACTGCAACGAGGATGGTGACGAAGAAGAAGGCCGCGGCGGTGCCGATCCACTGGAGGTAGTCCACCTTGTCGACGAGCAGGACGCGCGCGAGCCTGGATCTCAGTCCCGGCCTCCGCGCCGCGGCCGAGGCCCGGCGCCTCCAGTCGAAGCCGCCGCGGTTCCGTCACGCGCCGGACCGTCTCCGGCCGCGCCCGACGCCTCCGTTCGCCGCTGCCGAGGATCCGCCCCGCGCCAGCCTGTCTCCGCCCGCCGCCACCGATGTCGCCACCTGAATGGGCCGCCCAAGCTGCTCGGGCTGGCTGCTCCTTCTCCGGCGCCGCGGATTCGGGGGAGAGGCGGCGCGCCGCTGGCCTCCGCTGATTGGGGAGGAGGTGAGACGAGAGGAGGGGCGGGGATTGGGTCGCGGCTTTGGATGCCTCGATCTAGGTTTTCCCTGTCCCGCGGATGGAGACGGAAGGTGACCCGAACGAGTGTACGTGGCTGTCTCTAACCGTTGGCCCCCGCACGTAGCTGGCCCCAGGCGTCATAGACTCATCCAGAGAAGCAACTGGTGAGAAAAAATTCACCACATCGGACGGTTGAGGAAGAAAGTGGGAGGTGGGTTTCACAAACGTGCGACCAGGATTGATTTGCCCCTTTCAGATGGCCTGGTTGAGAGGGTAGTCTTTGAACATTTATAGAAGTAATAATGTCTTCCCCCAGCATTATTTTTCCATCAAACGAGAGATGTGACAAAGAAGAATTACGTATCCACTCAACCCATTGATAAACTACTTCCTGGCCAAGAAGGTCTGACCAAGCGGCGTCAAGCATCTCACAGAGTTGAGAAACACTCGGCCCATCCATCCATTGAGCGGTGACAGTGAAATATGGGGGGTCTTTGCTAGGATAAGATTTTGGAAGTAAGCATGTCAATATCAACGGAGGGAGGTACTTAAAGTTGCAGCTGTAACAGAATTCATCTTCTGTGTCATCATTAGGACATCCTTTTAAACATAAGGCCAAAGGCCCAGCTTTAAATTAATAAAGCCAAAACGGCAGAGTGCAACAAGGCATACACAGCTTACAAACCAAAGAGAAAAAGCACAGATGCTATGATCACTAAGGCCATCGTCTACCCGAGCAGCCACCAGAGGAAGAAACATAGCTAGAAGGGAGCACCATCAGCGGAAGGAACGAGCACGCCAGCTTCCAGAAGAGTGATTAGTGTCCAACTCATGGCCTCTGACTCCGAAGAGGGACCCTTCCCTCTCGCCCCGGTCCGAAGAGCGCCGCCATCGGCAGACAGAGAAGCTCTCCCAAGAGCAAACCAGAGTAAGAACACCCAAAGAGCATGGAAGTGGGCAAGTCGGCTACCGCAACAGAGAGCTCCCGACGAGCACCATCAGCCGCCTCGGCACCACCATGAGGAGGACGCAAGCTGCTGGGCGCCGGCGCACCACGAAGATCGGCAAACAAGAGCATCAACCTGGCCAAGCACAAGGTTGACAAAGGAGAGAACGCACTGCCAAGCACCACCACGACCAACCGGAACCCGCCAACCACCCCTGCAATCCTCAGACGAAGCCTCCAGGAAGGGAACGCCATCGCAATGCCGCCAACGCCCACACGAGGAAAAAGGGTTTTCACCCCGGGCAGGGGTGAGGGTGGGGAAGAAACAAGGGATCTCAACGCTGCCTCCAAGGAGGGACACGGCGCCAGGAGCGTCGCCAGCGTCGTGGCCACCGCCGGCCACAGGTTTCCCCGGTCCCGAGCCTCCCGCCACCATCCAGCAAACCAGAGCAAGCAGATCTGGCCAAGGGATGCAGGTTTCACCGGCCGGAAAAGGGGGGATCTTCCGGGGACAGGCACACAGAGCTGGCGGCAGCTCCCCGGCCACACCAGACGCCCGCCACCCCTCCGCCGTCCGCACGACCAGAGAGGAGGGCAAGCACTCACAGCCACCGCTCGCCGCAGAGCCGGCGCCGTCCACCAGATCAGGGCCGCCGCCCTGAGGTCCAGAGCCCCCTCCGAGGACGCCGCCGGCAGCACCCTCCCTTACCTCCGGCTAGGCCCGAGGCCAGCCAACGGCGACGGAAGAGCCACCGAGCAGCCCCACCGGCCACGGCGAACCCAGCGCGGAGTTCCTCCACCGATCTTCCGCGCGGGGGGCGAGGGCCCAGATCCCCGCCGCCCCCTTCACCGGCGTCGCGGGCTTAGCCCGGCGGCGCCTCTAGGGGCGACGAGGAGGAAGAGGACGGCTGGGGGAGGCGGCGGCGGCGCGACTAGGGTTTCGCCTCCCTGGTCGCCTGGAGGGGGCGACCCGAGAGGCGTTTTATGATTGTGGGATTCCATTAGGACATCCTTCTGGTTCTCGATTTCGATTTGCCGAGGATATCTTAGCGCACACCTCAATACCATCATGCAATTCGTAATGTATGTATATCTGGAATTAGAGAGGGGAAACAAAAACAATCAAAACAAAGTTTTAATTAAACAAGAACACTGATGTACGATAAAAGGAACCTGGAAGTAGCGGAGCCCTCCTTTGTTTTCTAGTACAGCAAGATCATCCCCATATATTGCTTCCAGTGCCATCAGCTGCAGTAAAGATCAAACGAGGAGACAAATGAGCCATGCTAAAATCGTAAAGGGTCAACAGACAACAGCACAGCAAAGCAAGGTGATTCGCAAAGTTAAAAGCAATACCCACACAATCTCCCAATGTCATTTAATTGTATTTCGTATCAACAAATCGTTAGATATTACTCCCTCGGTTCGAAATAAAAAAGCTTCTCAACTTTGTCGTATCTAGAAAAAGTTAAGAAGCTTTTTTTTTTTTTGGAATGGAGGAAGTACAATATAAAAATGTTCACACTCTTACTGTACTAGTATCGTATTGCTCTGTAGTTTTCAGTAAACCCTCGCCTAAATAAACCCCTTAATAATCAGACATTCGCCCCACGACCGTCGGAATTGAGAGAATGCATTGCAACTTTTCTCCCCAGCTTAGATCATTATAGTAGTAGTAGATAAGATAAATGAATTTTCCAATTTGATATTCAGTAGACCGACCTCGTCGTCCTGTCGCTGCTGGTTGTCTCGTATTTCATCCGCATCTGCCTCGTTCCCGGCGCGAAGGTGGAGTGCTGCTGCAGCTGCCGCCATTGCGGCTTCCTCCAGCCTCGATTCCGCATCGGCCGCCGCTACCCACGGGGAGTCCAGGTCGAGCACGTCCTCCTCGGCGCCGCCATCAGTTGACACCGGGCTCGCCTCTGCCTCGGCGGCGCGCGATGACGACGAGGACGGCGCCTTGGATAAGGATTCAGGGGAGGGGTCGCTGTGGGTTTCCAGCGCTCGCGATAACGTGGCGCCGACGGAAGCTGCTGCCATGGCGGGAGCTCGGATTTGGTTGTTGAGGCGGGATCAGTCGTCCGGCGAGGACTCGTGGTGCTGCTCGTTTTGTTTTGCTTTTTGTTTTGCCCGATCCCGAATATTTCCGATTGGGTTTGAGGTTTGAACTAATTTTACAGTACTTTTTTTTTAAAAAAAATTTGTAGTTGAGGTAAAACTTCCCCAGTGGGTGTCCTCTTATTCCTGAAAAAAAATGTAGAAGCTGATTTAAACTTTAAGTATATCCTTTCTACTATGTTTGAACAAATGTGGGGGATGACAATAAACTTTGAAAAGTGCAAAATCTGGTACTTATTAATGGCGCTGCTAGTGTACGGTCATCAGTGGGCACGGTCGAAATTCCAATGGCCCACGGGTGCCTTTTCTGGTCGGAACGCAGGGAATATGGAGAAAGCTAGGGGAGGATGGAGAGCATTGCCGAAACACTGCTAGAGGGGAGGAAGAAGAGAGCACCACAACCTCCTCCATCTCCTCGCCTAACACCACCACCTCCTCCATCTCCCCCACTGTTGGCTCCGCCACGGCTAGCCGCGTCGGCCCCTTCTCCGGTTCGATCATGGCTCACTGGATCCTTCTCCGCCGCGACCATGGCATCGCCGGATCTGGCTCGTGCTTCGACATGGTGAGGAAGGAGTTGAGGATGGGAGTAGGAGGCTGTCGGTTGGGAGAAGGAGGGCCGGAGGTAGAAGATGATGCGGGGAACCACGGGGAAGATGGGAGAACTGGGGATAAAAAAAGGTGTGTATGTGGGGGCCATGTTAGACAACATGAGTTATTAGCACTAAACGTGCCTCCGAAGTGAGTTTTCCCTATTAAATACCTGGAGTGTCTTTACACTATGAGAAGTTGAGAAAAAATATTTGCAACCGTTAATCGATAAAAACATAAAAAATAATAGGCGGTTTGTGGATCTGCTCAACAAGCATTCCCATTTACTTGTTATCTGCTGTTAAGTTCTCAAAGTTGGTAATTAGGGTCATTAACTCCCAACTGGTTCATTTTTGTGGGATAATTATAAGGGGTACAATGAATATTACTTAGCTAATTGGGAGTTGGTTACCATGAAAAAATATTATGGTGTCCTGAGGATTTCAAGCATCATAGAAATGAACCTTTGCTTACTTGCCTATTGGATTAGGAGGTATAGTTTGGATGAGCACAAGTTATGGAAACAAATTGTGGATTTTAAGTATGACACTCGAAACCCGAACATTTTCTGTTGCCATGGAAACAACTTTTCTCCTTTTTGGAACGGGGTCACTGATACGTTGCAAACGTATCTATAATCTTTGATGCTCCATGCTTGTTTTACACCAATTTATATATGTTTTTTCTTACACTTCGTTGCACTTTTATACATTTTCCGGCACTGACCTATTAACAAGATGCCACTGTGCCAGTTTCCTGTTTTCTGCTGTTTTGTATTTCAAAAAAGTTATACAGGAAATATTCTCGGAATTGGATAAAACAAAAGCCGAAGTCAATATTTTACGGTAAAGAAGACAGAGTCCATAGGGGGGTCGAAAAGGCGCCACAGGGCGGCCAGACCACCCCATGGCGCGGCCAAGGGTGGGCCCACGCCAAGGGGTGGTGTGTGCCCCCAGGCGGCCACCGACCTCGCCCTTCCGCCTATTTATTCATGATCTCAGGAAAAATATAAACACCCGAGCCTCCATCCACGAAAACTTCCGTCGTGGCCGCCATCGTAGACCCTAGCTCGGGAGGGTTCTGAAGCTCTTCCCAGCACCCTGCCGGAGGGGGAGATCATACCGGAGGCCTCTACATCGCCATGCCCGCCTCCGAAGTGATGCGTGAGTAGTTCATCCCAGGACTATGGGTCGATAGCAGTAGCTAGATGGTTGTCTTCTCCAATTTATCCCTCATGTTTAGATCTTGTGAGCTGCCTATCATGATTAAGATCATCTTTATGTAATGCTACATGTTGTGTTTGCTGGGATCCGATGGATATTGAATACTATGTTGAGATCGATTATATATTTTTCATATGTTATTTGTGATCTTGCATGATCTCCAATGTTAGTAGTTGCTCTGGCCAAGTAAATGCTTGCGACTTCAAGAGGGAGTATTTATGCTCGATAGTAGTTTCATGCCTCTAGTTTTCTGGAAGAGTGATAATAACTTCTAAGATTGTAGATGCGATGTTGCCACTAGGGAGTAAACAACAATGTTTTATCCAAGGGTAATTCTATTATTTACTTTTCACACATTGCTTAATGCGATAATATGTTGCTTGCAACTTAATACTGGAAGGGGTTCGGACGATAACCGGAAGGTGGATTATTAATCATAGACGCAGTTGGATTACGGTCTATGTATTATGTTGTAATGCCCAAACGAATATCATAGTAATCATGTTGTCATGTATGGTCTTTATTCTGTCAATTGCCCAGCTGTAGTTTGTTCACCCAACATGTTATTTATCTTTATGGAGAAACACCTCTAGTGAACTGTGGACCCCAGTCCTTTCTTTTACACTAATAAATTTATCTACTGTAATCATGTTCTGTTTACTTTATGCAAGCATCGTTCTCTTTAATTCCACTGCAAGCATCTCTTTCCACGTGATACGTTTAATCCTTTGTGTTCAGCAAAACCGGTGAGATTGACAACTTCACTGTAAATTGGGGCATAGTATTTTGGTTGTGTTGTGTGCAGGTTCCACGTTGTTGCTAACGCCTGTTGACAGGGTATCTACTTGTCAATGCCTACAGATTGTAGACTTAGGGTTTCGTAGAAAGTAGAGGGCAAGTAGATATCGAAGGTTCAGTTGAAAAGGTGCTCGACTCACGAATTAGGGTGTGTATTGACAAATAGATTTGATCCTTTCTTCTCCCCTCAGTCCCCTTTATATAGGAGGAAGAGCCGAGGGATTTCGTGTTGTACAAGTTACAAACTCTGGGAAGCCATCCAAGACTCTCCCATATCGTTACATGATTTATGATTCCTAATACAACTCTATATTCCTTATCGAGATTCTCTGGGCTTCTGGGCCTTGAAAGCTTCGAGTCGTGGGCCTCCATATAACCTCGGGTACCTTATTCGGCAGGCCCGTTTGGTATTCCTATGTCAGTAGCCCCCGAGATTTAGTTTGAATCGTAGGATCAAGCAAAATCTCCATCGTAGAATTGAGTCGCATCTTTATACATCATAGAGTCGAATATCTTTTGCTTAACATCTTTTTTGTACAGGGATATTGGTAGATGGGGCTGGTTCATCTGACGGATCAGGTGCCAGTTAACTGCTCTTGTGGCAAACCCGTATAAACCTACTTCAAGCTCAAGTCCCTGGACTTGAACTTGGGATACTGGTGTAATTCTACACGCGCCGCTTAAGGACTTATCGTGAATCGAATCCCAGCTATGTTTTATCGAGTACCTAATGTGTCCGCTAGGATTTTCTTCGCATATGTTGATACAGATGAAGTGGGAGAGCGCACAGGTGCGATACCATGACACATAGGACGGATCCTTGGGACTTATCTTCGCTAACTCTTTTGAGTTACAACATTCAGAATTTTACCGCGACGGACGCGCTCTGAGAATATATTGTCGAGTGCCTTTGTCGGCTGCTGGAATTGTGAATTTCCTCGAGTTGTCTGATGACAATATCTTGATCTCCCGATGGGAGTACACGACAAGTTATGTGTAACTCAAAGATGTACGATAAGAATACTTCATCTGCAATTCTATATTGTATTGTCATTCTCTTCTTTCTTCTTCCTCATAATTCATCGGGTGCGCAACCAGCGCTCCCGATGGTTGTAGCCCCCGAGGCTGCAGCCGAGTGTTTGCACTTGGTTGTAGGCTTGATACGCGTACAGCACGCGTCCGTTGGGAACCCCAAGAGGAAGGTGTGATGCGTACAGCGGCAAGTTTTCCCTCAGTAAGAAACCAAGGTTTATCGAACCAGTAGGAGCCAAGAAGCACGTTGAAGGTTGATGGCGGCGAGATGTAGTGCGGCGCAACACCAGCGATTCTGGCGCCAACGTGGAACCTGCACAACACAACCAAAGTACTTTGCCCCAACGAAACAGTGAGGTTGTCAATCTCACCGGCTTGCTGTAACAAAGGATTAGATGTATAGTGTGGATGATGATTGTTTGCAGAGAACAGTAGAACAAGTATTGCAGTAGATTGTATTCAATGTAAAAGAATGGACCGGGGTCCACAATTCACTAGTGGTGTCTCTCCCATAAGATAAATAGCATGTTGGGTGAACAAATTACAGTTGGGCAATTGACAAATAGAGAGGGCATGACAATGCACATACATGATATGATGAGTATTGTGAGATTTAATTGGGCATTACGACAAAGTACATAGACCGCTATCCAGCATGCATCTATGCCTAAAAAGTCCACCTTCAGGTTATCATCCGAACCCCTTCCAGTATTAAGTTGCAAACAACAGACAATTGCATTAAGTGTGGTGCGTAATGTAATCAATAACTACATCCTCGGACATAGCATCAATGTTTTATCCCTAGTGGCAACAGCACATCCACAACCTTAGAACTTTCTGTCACTGTCCCAGATTTAATGGAGGCATGAACCCACTATCGAGCATAAATACTCCCTCTTGGAGTTAAGAGTAAAAACTTGGCCAGAGCCTCTACTAATAACGGAGAGCATGCAAGATCATAAACAACACAAAGAGATTGATAATCAACATAACATAGTATTCTCTATCCATCGGATCCCAACAAACACAACATATAGCATTACAGATAGATGATCTTGATCATGTTAGGCAGCTCACAAGACCCGACAATGAAGCATAATGAGGAGAAGACGACCATCTAGCTACTGCTATGGACCCATAGTCCAGGGGTGAACTACTCACTCATCACTCCGGAGGCGACCATGGCGGTGAAGAGTCCTCCGAGAGATGATTCCCCTTTCCGGCAGGGTGCCGGAGACGATCTCCTGAATCCCCCGAGATGGGATTGGCGGCGGCGGCGTCTCTGGAAGGTTTTCCGTATCGTGGCTCTCGGTATTGGGGGTTTCGCGACGAAGACTATATGTAGGCGGAAGGGCAGGTCAGGGGGCCACACGGGGGCCCCACACGCTAGGGCCGCGCGGGCCCCCCCTAGGCCGCGCCGCCCTAGTGTGGCGGCGCCCCGTGGCCCCACTTCGTCTTCCCTTCGGTCTTCTGGAAGCTTCGTGTGAAAATAGGCCCCTGGGCGTTGATTTCGTCCAATTCCGAGAATATTTCCTTACTAGGATTTCTGAAACCAAAAACAGCAGAAACAAAGAATCGGCTCTTCGGCATCTCGTTAATAGGTTAGTGCCGGAAAATGCATAAATATGACATAAAGTATGCATAAAACATGTAGATATCATCAATAATGTGGCATGGAACATAAGAAATTATCGATACGTCGGAGACGTATCAGCATCCCCAAGCTTAGTTTCTGCTCATCCCGAGCAGGTAAACGATAACAAAGATAATTTCTGGAGTGACATGCCATCATAACCTTGATCATACTATTGTAAGCATATGTAATGAATGCAGCGATCCAAACAATGGTAAATGACATGAGTAAACCAATGAATCATATAGCAAGGACTTTTCATGAATAGTACTTCAAGACAAGCATCAATAAGTCTTGCATAAGAGTTAACTCATAAAGCAATAATTCAAAGTAGAGGTATCGAAGCAACACAAAGGAAGATTAAGTTTCAGCGGTTGCTTTCAACTTATAACATGTATATCTCATGGATAATTGTCAACATAGAGTAATATAACAAGTGCAATATGCAAGTATGTAGGAATCAATGCACAGTTCACACAAGTGTTTGCTTCTTGAGATGGAGAGAAATAGGTGAACTGACTCAACATAAAAGTAAAAGAAAGGCCCTTCGCAGAGGGAAGCATTGATTGCTATATTTGTGCTAGAGCTTTGATTTTGAAAACAAGAAACAATTTTGTCAACGGTAGTAATAAAGCATATGTGTTATGTAAATTATATCTTACAAGTTGCAAGCCTCATGCATAGTATACTAATAGTGCCCGCACCTTGTCCTAATTAGCTCGGATTACCTGGATTATCATTGCAATGCATATGTTTTAACCAAGTGTCACAGAAGGGTACCTCTATGCCGCCTGTACAAAGGTCAAAGGAGAAAGCTCGCATTGGATTTCTCGCTATTGATTATTCTCAACTTAGACATCCATACCGGGACAACATAGACAACAGATAATGGACTCCTCTTTAATGCATAAGCATGTAGCAACAATTAATTTTCTCATATGAGATTGAGGATGTTTGTCCAAAACTGAAACTTCCACCATGGATCATGGCTTTAGTTAGCGGCCCAATGTTCTTCTCTAACATTATGCATGCTATAACCATTTTAGTGGTAAATCTCCCTTACTTCAGACAAGACGGACATGCATAGCAACTCACATGATATTCAACAAAGAGTAGTTGATGGCGTCCCCAGGAACATGGTTATCGCACAACAAGCAACTTAATAAGAGATAAAGTGCATAAGTACATATTCAATACCACAATAGTTTTTAGGCTATTTGTCCCATGAGCTATTATTGCAAAGGTGAAGAATGGAAATTTTAAAGGTAGCACTCAAGCAATTTACTTTGGAATGGCGGAGAAATACCATGTAGTAGGTAGGTATGGTGGACACAAATGGTATAGTGGTTGGCTCAAGGATTTTGGATGCATGAGAAGTATTCCCTCTCGATACAAGGCTTAGGCTAGCAAGGTTTATTTGAAACAAACACAAGGATGAACCGGTGCAGCAAAACTCACATAAAAGACATATTGTAAACATTATAAGACTCTACACCGTCTTCCTTGTTGTTCAAACTCAATACTAGAAATTATCTAGACCTTAGAGAGACCAATTATGCAAACCAAATTTTAGCAAGCTCTATGTATTTCTTCATTAATAGGTGCAAAGTATATGATGCAAGAGCTTAAACATGAGCACAACAATTGCCAAGTATCACATTATCCAAGACATTATAGCAATTACTACATGTATCATTTCCCGATTCCAACCATATAACAATTTAACGAAGAAGATTCAACCTTCGCCATGAATACTATGAGTAAAGCCTAAGGACATATTTGTCCATATGCAACAGCGGAGCGTGTCTCTCTCCCACACAATGAATGCTAGGATCCATTTTATTCAAACAAAACAAAAACAAAAACAAACCGACGCTCCAAGCAAAGTACATAAGATGTGATGGAATAAAAATATAGTTTCACTAGAGGAACCTGATAATGTTGTCGATGAAGAAGGCGATGCCTTGGGCATCCCCAAGCTTAGACGCTTGAGTCTTCTTGATATATGCAGGGGTGAACCACCGGGGCATCCCCAAGCTTAGAGCTTTCACTCTCTGATGGCGTGTATTTCACACGTTCGTTGGGCAACCCCAAGAGGAAGGTATGATGCGCACAGCAGCAAGTTTTCCCTCAGAAAGAAACCAAGGTTTATCGAACCAGGAGGAGCCAAGAAGCACGTTGAAGGTTGATGGCGGCGGGATGTAGTGCGGCGCAACACCAGGGATTCCGGCGCCAACGTGGAACCTGCACAACACAACCAAAGTACTTTGCCCCAACGAAACAGTGAGGTTGTCAATCTCACCGGCTTGCTGTAACAAAGAGTTAACCGTATTGTGTGGAAGATGATTGTTTGCAGAAAACAGTAGAACAAGTATTGCAAAGAGATTGTATTTCAAGAAAGAGAATTGGACCGGGGTCCACAGTTCACTAGAGGTGTCTCTCCCATAAGACGAACAGCATGTTGGGTGAACAAATTACAGTTGGGCAATTGACAAATAAAGAGGGCATGACCATGCACATACATATCATGATGAGTATTGTGAGATTTAATTGGGCATTACGACAAAGTACATAGACCGTCATCCAACTGCATCTATGCCTAAAAAGTCCACCTTCAGGTTATCATCCGAACCCCCTCCGGTATTAAGTTGCAAACAACAGACAATTGCATTAAGTATGGTGCGTAATGTAACTAGTGACTACATCCTTGAACATAGCACTAATGTTTTATCCCTAGTGGCAACAGCACAACACAACCTTAGAACTTTCTGTCACTGTCCCGGGTGTCAATGCAGGCATGAACCCACTATCGAGCATAAGTACTCCCTCTTGGAGTTACAAGCATCTACTTGGCCAGAGCATCTACTAGTAACGGAGAGCATGCAAGATCATAAACAACACATAAGCATAACTTTGATAATCAACATAACAAGTATTCTCTATTCATCGGATCCCAACAAACGCAACATATAGAATTACAGATAGATGATCTTGATCATGTTAGGCAGCTCACAAGATCCGACAATGATAGCACAATGGGGAGAAGACAACCATCTAGCTACTGCTATGGACCCATAGTCCAGGGGTAGACTACTCACACATCACACCGGAGGCGACCATGGCGGCGTAGAGTCCTCCGGGAGATGATTCCCCTCTCCGGCAGGGTGCCGGAGGCGATCTCCTGGATCCCCCGAGATGGGATCGGCGGCGGCGGCGTCTCTGGAAGGTTTTCCGTATCGTGGCTCTCGATGCATCGGGGTTTCGTCACGGAGACTTTTTATAGGCGGAAGGGCAGGTCAAGAGGCGGCACGGAGGCCCCACACTACAGGCCGGCGCGGCCAAGGGGGGGGGGCCGCGCCGCCCTATGGTGTGGCCCCTCCGTGGCCCCTCTTCGTCTCTCCTTCGGACTTCTGGAAGCTTCGTGAGAAAATAGGCCCCTGGGCTTTGATTTCGTCCAAATACGAGAATATTACCGTCCTAGGATTTCTGAAACCAAAAACAGCAAAAAAGACAAGCGCACTTCGGCATCTTGTTAATAGGTTAGTTCCAGAAAATGCACGAATATGACATAAAGTGTGCATAAAACATGTAGATAACATCAATAATGTGGCATGGAACATAAGAAATTATCGATACGTCGGAGACGTATCAGCATCCCCAAGCTTAGTTCTGCTCGTCCCGAGCAGGTAAAACGATAACACGAGATAATTTCGGAGTGACATGCCATCATAATCTTGATCATACTATTTGTAAAGCATATGTAGTGAATGCAGCGATCGAAACAATGTATATGACATGAGTAAACAAGTGAATCATATAGCAAAGACTTTTCATGAATAGCACTTCAAGACAAGCATCAATAAGTCTTGCATAAGAGTTAACTCATAAAGCAATAATTCAAAGTAAAGGCATTGAAGCAACACAAAAGAAGATTAAGTTTCAGCGGTTGCTTTCAACTTGTAACATGTATATCTCATGGATATTGTCAACATAGAGTAATATAATAAGTGCAATAAGCAAGTATGTAGGAATCAATGCACAGTTCACACAAGTGTTTGCTTCTTGAGGTGGAGAGAGATAGGTGAACTGACTCAACATTGAAAGTAAAAGAATAGTCTTCCATAGAGGAAAAGCATCGATTGCTATATTTGTGCTAGAGCTTTGATTTTGAAAACATGAAACAATTTTGTCAACGGTAGTAATAAAGCATATGCATCATGTAAATTATATCTTATAAGTTGCAAGCCTCATGCATAGTGTACTAATAGTGCCCGCACCTTGTCCTAATTAGCTTGGACTACCGGATCATCACAATGCATTGTTTTTACCAAGTGTCACAAAGGGGTACCTCTATGCCGCCTGTACAAAGGTCTAAGGAGAAAGCTCGCATTGGATTTCTCGCTATTGATTATTCTTCAACTTAGACATCCATACCGGGACAACATAGACAACAGATAATGGACTCCTCTTTTATGCATAAGCATATAACAACAATTAATAATTTTCTCATTTGAGATTTGAGGATTGTTGTCCAAAACTGAAACTTCCACCATGGATCATGGTTTTAGTTAGCGGCCCAATGTTCTTCTCTAACATATGCATGCTTAACCATATGGTGGTAGATCTCTCTTACTTCAGACAAGACGGACATGCATAGCAACTCACATGAAATTCAACAATGAATAGTTGATGGCGTCCCCAGTGAACATGGTTATCGCACAACAAGCAACTTAATAAGAGATAAAGTGCATAATTACATATTCAATACCACAATAGTTTTTAAGCTATTTGTCCCATGAGCTATATATTGCAAAGGTGAATGATGGAATTTTAAAGGTAGCACTCAAGCAATTTACTTTGGAATGGCGGAAAATACCATGTAGTATAGGTAGGTATGGTGGACACAAATGGCATAGTGGTTGGCTCAAGTATTTTGGATGCATGAGAAGTATTCCCTCTCGATACAAGGTTTAGGCTAGCAAGGCTTATTTGAAACAAACACAAGGATGAACCGGTGCAGCAAAACTCACATAAAAGACATATCGAAAACATTATAAGACTCTACACCGTCTTCCTTGTTGTTCAAACTCAATACTAGAAATTATCTAGACCTTAGAGAAACCAAATATGCAAACCAAATTTTAGCATGCTCTATGTATTTCTTCATTAATGGGTGCAAAGCATATGATGCAAGAGCTTAAACATGAGCACAACAATTGCCAAGTATCACATTACCCAAGACATTTATAGCAATTACTACATGTATCATTTTTCAATTCCAACCATATAACAATTTAACGAAGGAGAAACTTCGCCATGAATACTATGAGTAGAAACCAAGGACATACTTGTCCATATGCTACAGCGGAGCGTGTCTCTCTCCCATAAAGTGAATGCTAGGATCCATTTTATTCAAACAAAACAAAAAAAACAAAAACAAACCGACGCTCCAAGCAAAAGCACATAAGATGTGATGGAATAAAAATATAGTTTCAGGGGAGGAACCTGATAATGTTGTCGATGAAGAAGGGGATGCCTTGGGCATCCCCAAGCTTAGACGCTTGAGTCTTCTTGATATATGCAGGGGTGAACCACCGGGTGCATCCCCAAGCTTAGAGCTTTCACTCTCCTTGATCATGTTGCATCATACTCCTCTCTTGATCCTTGAAAACTTCCTCCACACCAAACTCGAAACAACTCATTAGAGGGTTAGTGCACAATATAAATTGACATATTCAGAGGTGACACAATCATTCTTAACACTTCTGAACATTGCATAATGCTACTGGACATTAATGGATCAAAGAAATTCATCCAACATAGCGAAAGAGGCAATGCGAAATAAAAAGGCAGAATCTGTCAAAACAGAACAGTTCGTATTGACGAATTTTAAAATGGCACCAGACTTGCTCAAATGAAAATGCTCAAATTGAATGAAAGTTGCGTACATATCTGAGGATCATGCACGTAAATTGGCTTAATTTTCTGAGCTACCTACAGGGAGGTGGACTCAGATTCGTGACAGCAAAGAAATCTGGAACTGCGCAGTAATCCAAATCTAGTACTTACTTTTCTATCAACGGCTTTACTTGGCACAACAAAACACAAAACTAAGATAAGGAGAGGTTGTTACAGTAGTAAACAACTTCCAAGACACAAATATAAAACAAATTACTGTAGCAAAATAACACATGGGTTATCTCCCAAGAAGTTCTTTCTTTATAGCCATTAAGATGGGCTCAGCAGTTTTAATAAACCATTCGCGGGAAATAGTATTTGAGGCAAAAGAGAGCTTCAAGAGGCAAATTCAAAACAAATTTAAGTCTAACATGCTTCCTATGAAGAGGAATCTTGTACACAAATGAATTCATGAAGAACAAAGTGACAAGCATAAGAGGATAAAACACGAGTAACTTCAAGATTCTCAACATAAAGAGGGGAAACTTAATATTATTAAGATGCATACGACCATATTTCCCTCTCTCATAGTAACTTTCAGTAGCATCATTGATGAAATCCACAATATACCCATCACTTAAAACATTCTTATCATGGTTCATATGCATAGAAGTATCATTAAATTTGGCATAAGAGGAGTTATTCTCATTAATAGTAATTGGAGCAAGATTATTATCAAGAATTTGAACATGGTAAACAAGTTGCATATTAAGAGAATTGTTTTTGGTAACCCAATCATGACTATGACAAGTTTCATAAGGATAGTTAGAACCTATATCATAGCATTCTTTATAATAATCATCAAAGATCGGAGGCACATTGTCATCATTTTCAGAATTAATTTCCCAGAGATTTGCAATATCAAAAGTAGTGTGCTCATTCAAATCATGATTGCTAATGTATGTAAAGGGCATAGGAAGATCATCATATTCAGATTCATTATCACAATAATCATTAGGAGCAACATACTTACGGTTACCTAGCGTTATCTCATTCACGCGGGGATACGCCGTTACCTCTTTCTTTTTATTCTCCTTCTTCTTCTTCTTCTTCTTTCCCTTCTTCTTCTTCTTCTCTTCCTTCTCCTCGTTCCCTTCTTCAGGAGGAATAGGCTTGAAGGGTGGCTTGTCCGCATAACCTGATTTACTTTCAGAAACAATAGAAGAAACTTGGGAGGATCCCTCCTTTTGATTAATTAGTTGAAAACACACAGCGGTCCTATCATATTTTGGCAAGGTGTCATCTTCTAAAATATTTTGTATGTAAGTATTTGTATGGCTATTATCAATGCAATAAGAAAAACACCCATGCAGGACATCATCAATATCAAGATCACTCATATGTAACAAAGAGATTTTTCTCGATAGTTCTTCACACCCCAAAAATAAAGTAAGTTCATCATGCTGATTAGGAGAAATTTCATCATCACAATACAAATTTGCAGCACTCATTGGGTTCAAATTATCATTGG
This sequence comes from Lolium perenne, assembly GCF_019359855.2. Classification (NCBI taxonomy): domain Eukaryota; kingdom Viridiplantae; phylum Streptophyta; class Magnoliopsida; order Poales; family Poaceae; genus Lolium; species Lolium perenne. The sequence goes on from NC_067245.2 coordinate 284,188,512, forward strand.
AGGAGCATTGAAAATTAAAATGACCCACTTCATGGCAAACTTCACAAATAAAAGGATAGAGGGCACAAACTTTTTTACCAAGATCATCTAGAGCCCTAAACCACTTTCTAGTTTTTTCATTAGCATGATGGATACAATATTCATCTTTGATTTGATTAATTCCACATGGTCTATGTATTCCACAAAAATTAACATGCTTATAGGAAATAGCACTCTTAGGAGTTTGAGCATGCTTATGGCAATAATTAACAACAATTTCATTCTTCATGCAAGCCTCTTTAAAAGGTTCATGATACTTATCAAAATTCTTCTTAGGCAGTTCAAAATGAGAAGCAAAGGATTTATAAAGATTTGCAACAACTTGAGAGTCAAGACCATAAGTAGCACTCATATTTCGAAATTTATCGGTATCCATAAAAGCTTCAATGCATTCATAATCATAATTTATACCTGACTCTTTACCTTTGTCGTTCTCCCATCCTTCAGCGTTGTCCTCAATCCGATCAAGAAGATCCCACCTAGCTTCAACCTCCTTGCTTGTGAAAGATCCCTCCGAACACGCGTCCAGATAGTCCTTGTGTTGTCCTGAAAGTCTCGCATAAAAATTGTTAACAATAACATTACGGGGGAGCTCATGAATGGGACATTTGAGCATTAGAGATTTCAATCTCCCCCACGCTTGAGAAACACTCTCTCCATCACGAGGATAAAAGTTATAAATATAATTCCTATCAATATGCACTTCATGCGGAGGATAAAATTTAGAATAAAAGAGAGATGCAATTTCCTCCCAACCAAGAGAATGTCTATTCTCCAATAATTTATACCAATGCGCCGCTTTACCAGACAGCGAAACAGAGAATAGCTTCTTCCTCACTTCATCCATAGAGATACCTGCACACTTGAATAACCCACATAATTCGTGCAAAAACAGTAAATGATCTCTAGGATGGACAGTTCCATCCCCTTTATAGTGATTGTCCATAACACGTTCAATAATTTTCATAGGTATTTTATACGGAATACTTTCAGCAGGTGGATTCAAAATATCAGGAGCATCATTAGCGGTATCGCATATGGGAGATAAAGCATTATCAGAACAAATTTTCTCCCCTAAAGATGGGAAGCTAAAAAGACCACAAAAACTAGCTTCCCCAAGCTTAGACTTCTTCATAGCATTAGCAGTAATTGCATTCATACTAATAACATCGCTACTAGCATGCAAATAAGGTTCCATAGGTTTTTTAATTTTCGAATCAAACAATTCTAAATCAGGAAAAAGACTAAAAAGCTCACCAATTTTTTTGTTGTTTTCCATTATGCCTAACTAGTGTAAACAAGAAACAAAAAGTTGCAATTGCAGGATCTAAAGGAAATAGCTTCGAGTACTTACAATGGCGGAAAATAGCTTGGTAGCTGAGGTCCGGAGTGTGAGTACCTTTTACCTTTCCTCCCCGGCAACAGCGCCAGAAATCTATGCTTGATGGCGTGTATTTCACACGTTCGTTGGGCAACCCCAAGAGGAAGGTATGATGCGCACAGCAGCAAGTTTTCCCTCAGAAAGAAACCAAGGTTTATCGAACCAGGAGGAGCCAAGAAGCACGTTGAAGGTTGATGGCGGCGGGATGTAGTGCGGCGCAACACCAGGGATTCCGGCGCCAACGTGGAACCTGCACAACACAACCAAAGTACTTTGCCCCAACGAAACAGTGAGGTTGTCAATCTCACCGGCTTGCTGTAACAAAGAGTTAACCGTATTGTGTGGAAGATGATTGTTTGCAGAAACAAGAGAACAAGTATTGCAGTAGATTGTATTTCAGTAAAGAGAATTGGACCGGGGTCCACAGTTCACTAGAGGTGTCTCTCCCATAAGACGAACAGCATGTTGGGTGAACAAATTACAGTTGGGCAATTGACAAATAAAGAGGGCATGACCATGCACATACATATCATGATGAGTATTGTGAGATTTAATTGGGCATTACGACAAAGTACATAGACCGTCATCCAACTGCATCTATGCCTAAAAAGTCCACCTTCAGGTTATCATCCGAACCCCCTCCAGTATTAAGTTGCAAACAACAGACAATTGCATTAAGTATGGTGCGTAATGTAACTAGTGACTACATCCTTGAACATAGCACTAATGTTTTATCCCTAGTGGCAACAAAGACAACACAACCTTAGAACTTTCTCACATCGTCCTGTGTCAATGCAGCATGAACCCACTATCGAGCATAAGTACTCCCTCTTGGAGTTACAAGCATCTACTTGGCCAGAGCATCTACTAGTAACGGAGAGCATGCAAGATCATAAACAACACATAAGCATAACTTTGATAATCAACATAACAAGTATTCTCTATTCATCGGATCCCAACAAACGCAACATATAGAATTACAGATAGATGATCTTGATCATGTTAGGAAGCTCACAAGATCCGACAATGATAGCACAATGGGGAGAAGACAACCATCTAGCTACTGCTATGGACCCATAGTCCAGGGGTAGACTACTCACACATCACACCGGAGGCGACCATGGCGGCGTAGAGTCCTCCGGGAGATGATTCCCCTCTCCGGCAGGGTGCCGGAGGCGATCTCCTGGATCCCCCGAGATGGGATCGGCGGCGGCGGCGTCTCTGGAAGGTTTTCCGTATCGTGGCTCTCGGTACTGGGGGTTTCGTCACGGAGACTTTTTATAGGCGGAAGGGCAGGTCAAGAGGCGGCACGGAGGCCCCACACTACAGGCCGGCGCGGCCAAGGGGGGGGCCGCGCCGCCCTATGGTGTGGCCCCTCCGTGGCCCCTCTTCGTCTCTCCTTCGGACTTCTGGAAGCTTCGTGAGAAAATAGGCCCCTGGGCTTTGATTTCGTCCAATTCCGAGAATATTTCCTTACTAGGATTTCTGAAACCAAAAACAGCAGAAACAAAGAATCGGCACTTCGGCATCTTGTTAATAGGTTAGTTCCAGAAAATGCACGAATATGACATAAAGTGTGCATAAAACATGTAGATAACATCAATAATGTGGCATGGAACATAAGAAATTATCGATACGTCGGAGACGTATCACTCTCCTTGATCATGTTGTATCATCTCCCTCTCTTGATCCTTGAAAACTTCCTCCACACCAAACTCAAAACAACTCATTAGAGGGTTAGTGCACAATTAAAATTTACATGTTCAGAGGTGACATGATCATTCTTAACACTTCTGGACATTGCACAAAGCTACTGAAAGTTAATGGAATCGAAAAATCCATCAAGCATAGCAAAACAGGCAATGCGAAATAAAAGGCAGAATCTGTCAAAACAGAACAGTTCGTAAAGACGAATTTCTAAGAGGCACCAGACTTGCTCAAATGAAAATGCTCAAATAGAATGAAAATTGCGTACATATCTGAGGATCACTCACGTAAATTGGCATAATTTTCTGGGTTACCTACAGAGAATTAGGCCCAGATTCGTAACAGCAAAGAAATCTGTTTCTGCGCAGTAATCCAAATCTAGTATGAACCTTACTATCAACGACTTTACTTGGCACAACAATGCACAAAACTATGATAAGGAGAGGTTGCTACAGTAGTAACAACTTCCAAGACTCAAATATAAAATAAAAATACTGTAGTAAAAACATGGGTTGTCTCCCATAAGCGCTTTTCTTTAACGCCTTTCAGCTAGGCGCAGAAAGTGTATATCAAGTATTATCAAGAGATGGTGCATCTACAGCGGGGTGTGGAGTTTTCTCAACCATGCATAGTATTTTGGATACATAAGTTTCAGTGGCTCCCTTTTCATTAGTCTTGGGTTGCTACTCTCATCAAACAAATTTTCAGGAACAAGTCAAGCATAATTATCATCTAGAGCTTCATGCATTGCTAGGAGCTTACAAGGTATTGGTGCTTTAATTTCCCCACCATCATTAACATTATTAGTGTACTTAATTCTATCCATGTCCATATTTTCAAGTGTTCTTTTAAAGTCGGTGGTCATACCAAGCCTCTCATGCTTACTAAAAACTTTTCTAGCTTCTTTGGCTATATCCTCAAATTCTCGCACTAGGACTTTTAGAACAAAATCTCTCTTCTCTCCCCTCTCCATATCAGAAAGTGTAAGGAACATGTGTTGTATCATGGGGTTGAGACTAATAAATCTAGCTTCCATCATGCGTACCAAACAAACAGAGGCATCTTCATAAGTAGGGACAGCTTTTGCAAGGGGTATATCTTTAAGATCTTCATGCATACTAACGTGGGTGAAAAATTCTTCTATATTATCTCTTCCAATTATAGACCCTTGTCCTACCGGTATATCTTTTACAGTAAAATTAAAGGGAAACATGTTGAAATAAGTAAAGCAAATGCAAGTAACTAATTTTTTTTTGTATTTTTGATATAGAGTATGCAAACAAGACAGTAAATAAAGTAAAACTAGCAACTAATTTTTTTGTATTTTGAATAATGCAGCAAACAAAGTAGTAAATAAAATAAAGCAAGACAAAAACCAAGTAAAGAGATTGGGATGTGGAGACTCCCCTTGCAGCGTGTTTTGATCTCCCCGGCAACGGCGCCAGAAAAGGAGCTTGATACGCGTACAACACGCGTCCGTTGGGAACCCCAAGAGGAAGGTGTGATGCGTACAGCGGCAAGTTTTCCCTCAGTAAGAAACCAAGGTTTATCGAACCAGTAGGAGCCAAGAAGCACGTTGAAGGTTGATGGCGGCGAGATGTAGTGCGGCGCAACACCAGGGATTCCGGCGCCAACATGGAACCTGCACAACACAACCAAAGTACTTTGCCCCAACAAAACAGTGAGGTTGTCAATCTCACCGGCTTGCTGTAACAAAGGATTAGATGTATAGTGTGGATGATGATTGTTTGCAGAGAACAGTAGAACAAGTATTGCAGTAGATTGTATTCAATGTAAAAGAATGGACCGGGGTCCACAGTTCACTAGTGGTGTCTCTCCCATAAGATAAATAGCATGTTGGGTGAACAAATTACAGTTGGGCAATTGACAAATAGAGAGGGCATGACAATGCACATACATGATATGATGAGTATTGTGAGATTTAATTGGGCATTATGACAAAGTACATAGACCGCTATCCAGCATGCATCTATGCCTAAAAAGTCCACCTTCAGGTTACCATCCGAACCCCTTCCAGTATTAAGTTGCAAACAACAGACAATTGCATTAAGTATGGTGCGTAATGTAATCAATAACTACATCCTCGGACATAGCATCAATGTTTTATCCCTAGTGGCAACAGCACATCCACAACCTTAGAACTTTCTGTCAGTGTCCCAGATTTAATGGAGGCATGAACCCACTATTGAGCATAAATACTCCCTCTTGGAGTTAAGAGTAAAAACTTGGCCAGAGCCTCTACTAATAACGGAGAGCATGCAAGATCATAAACAACACAAAGAGATTGATAATCAACATAACATAGTATTCTCTATCCATCGGATACCAACAAACACAAGATATAGCATTACAGATAGATGATCTTGATCATGTTAGGCAGCTCACAAGACCCGACAATGAAGCATAATGAGGAGAAGACGACCATCTAGCTACTGCTATGGACCCATAGTCCAGGGGTGAACTACTCACTCATCACTCCGGAGGCGACCATGGCGGTGAAGAGTCCTCCGGAAGATGATTCCCCTTTCCGGCAGGGTGCCGGAGACGATCTCCTGAATCCCCCGAGATGGGATTGGCGGCGGCGGCGTCTCTGGAAGGTTTTCCGTATCGTGGCTCTCGGTACTGGGGGTTTCGCGACGAAGACTATATGTAGGCGGAAGGGCAGGTCAGGGGGCCACACGGGGGCCCCACACGCTAGGGCCGCGCGGGCCCCCCCCTGGGCCGCGCCGCCCTAGTGTGGCGGCGCCCCGTGGCCCCACTTCGTCTTCCTTTCGGTCTTCTGGAAGCTTCGTGTGAAAATAGGCCCCTGGGCGTTGATTTCGTCCAATTCCGAGAATATTTCCTTACTAGGATTTCTGAAACCAAAAACAGCAGAAAACAACAACTGGCTCTTCGGCATCTCGTTAATAGGTTAGTGCCGGAAAATGCATAAATATGACATAAAGTATGCATAAAACATGTAGATATCATCAATAATGTGGCATGGAACATAAGAAATTATCGATACGTCGGAGAAGTATCAAGGCTCAACTTTTGCTACTTTAATCAACTCTGTATTTTTTCTTTCGCCTCATCCTCTTATCAGAAGTATAGTCAATACTTCTGATAAGAGTAGCCCCCGAGCATATGAATAGATGCTTGCATTTGATCATAGGCTCTCAAAGTTTTCCTTTTTAACCCTGCACTTCTTTTATAACTCGAAGTTTTCTTGTCGTTATATTTTGTTAAACCACTCGAAGCTTTCTTGAATGACGTCGCTGCTGACGATAGCCACGACGCCCATCTTGGGAAGCCACGACTCATGTCACCTCTCTGGGTGATACGTCTCAAACGTATCTATAATTTCTTATGTTCCATTCTAGTTTTATGTCAATACTCACATGTTTTATATACACTTTATATCGTTTTTATGCATTTTCCGGAACTAACCTATTAACAAGATGCTGAAGTGCCAGTTCCTGTTTTCTGCTGTTTTTGGTTTCAGAAAGGCTGTTCGGGCAATATTCTCGGAATTTGACGAAACGAAAGCCAAACATCTTATTTCACCGAGACGGACCAGAACACCGAAGGGGAGACGGAGAGGAGGCCCAAGGCCCCCAGACCACAGGGCCGCGCGGGTGGGCCCCTGGCCACGCCGACCTATGGGGAGGGCGCCCTGGTGCCCCTCCGACGCCGCCTCTTCGCCTATAAAGTCCCTCGCGACCTAAAAACCCGAGACGAATTGACGAAACTCTAGAAAGACTCCAGTGGCACCGCCGCCATCGGAAACTCCAATTCGGGGGACAGAAGTCTCTGTTCCGGCACGCCGCCGGGATGGGGAATTGCCCCCGGAGTCATCTCCATCGACACCACCGCCATCTTCATCGCCGTTGCTGTCTCCCATGATGAGGATGGAGTAGTTCTCCCCCGAGGTTGAGGGCTCTACCGGTAGCTATCTGGTTTATCTCTCTCTCACATGGTGTGATCTTTATGTGCTCATGAGCTTTGTATCACTATTAATCTATGTGCTACTCTAGTGATGTTATTAAAGTAGTCTATTCCTCCTCCATGATGTAATGTTGACAGTGTGTGCATCATGTATTACTTGGCGTAGGTTATGATTGTAATCTCTTGTAGATTATGAAGTTAACTATTACTATGATAGTATTGATGCGATCTATTCCCCCTTTCATAGCTATTGTTGACAGTGTGTATGCTATGTTAGTACTCGGTCTAAATTGCAACGGTCTATTATGCACTCTAGAGGTTACTTAAATATGAACTCCAGATGTTGTGGAGCTTGTTTACTCTGGCTTGAGGTGTGTTTTTGTAGCCCTACACAACGAATGGCGTTTGTTATCCAACAAGAGAGTGTAGAAAGTAGCATTTATTTATTCAGTTATGTGATCAATGTTGAGAGTGTCCACTAGTGAAAGTATGATCCCTAGGCCTTATTTCTAAGCATTGAAACACCGTTTCCAACAAGTTCTGTTACATGTTTGCTTGCTGCCATCTTTATTTCAGATTGCAATTACTACTTACAATCATCCATATTACTTGTATTTCACTATCTCTTCGCCGAACTAGTGCACCTATACATCTGACAAGTGTATTAGGTGTGTTGGGGACACAAGAGACTTCTTGTATCTTAATTTCAGGGTTGCTTGAGAGGGATATCTTTGATCTCTACCTCCCTGAGTTCGATAAACCTTGGGTGATTCACTTAAGGGAAACTTGCTGCTATTCTACAAACCTCTGCTCTTGGAGGCCCAACACTGTCTACAAGAATTGAAGCGTGTGTAGACATCAATCTATTTTCTGGCGTCGTTGCCGGGGAGGTAAGGTAAAAGGTATTCACATCCTCCGACTACTAAGCTATTTCCTAGCATTGTTGCCGGTGTGTGAGTGCTCGAAGCTATTTTCTTTAGATCCTGCAATTATATCTTTTTGTTTCTTGTTTTTATTTTCACTAGTTAGGCTTAATGAAAAACAACAACAAAAATTAGAGATCTTTATGAACTTTATCTTGAGTTAGGACATGAGGTGTTTGAAGAGAAAATTAAAAACCTATGGAACTTTATATGCATGCTAATGGAAATGTTATTAGTATGAACGCTTTGAACACCATTGTTTCTAATGCTATGGAAAATTCTAAGCTTAGGGAAGCTGGTTTTGATGAGCATTATATTTTTAGTCCCCCAAGCATGGAGGAGAAAATTTTCTTTGATGATACTTTACCTCCCATTTATGATGATTATAATGATAGTGGTATTTTGGTGTCACTTACTATGGAGGATAAATTTTATTATGATTACAATATGCCTCCTACATTTGATGATTATGGTGATGAGAATAATAATGATAGCTATTTTGTTGAATTTGCTCCCACTACAATTGATAAGAATGACTATGCTTCTGTTGGGAGTAGTAATTATTTTATGCATGAGACTCATGATAAGAATGCTTTATGTGATGGTTATATTGTTGAGTTTATTCATGATGCCACTGAAAGTTATTATGAGAGAGGGAAACATGGTTATATGCATCTTAATAATATTAAGTTTCCCCTTTTTATGTTGAGAATCTTGAAGTTGCGCTTGTGCTGCCTTTCTATGCTTGTTGCATTATGCTTACATGACTTGTTTATTTACAAGATTCCTTTTCATAGGAAGCGGGTTAGGCTTAAATTTGTTTCATACTTGCTTTTTGATGCTCTCTTTGCTTCAATTCTCATCCTTATGTGAGCATCATTTAAATTACTGAGCCCATCTTAATGGCTATAAAGAAAGCACTTCTTGGGAGATAACCCATGTTTTTATTTTGCTACTGTTTTGTTGTGTCTTGGAAGTTGTTACTACTGTAGCAACCTCTCCTTATCTTTATTTTATCGCATTGTTGTGCCAAGTAAAGTCTTTGATATTAAGGTTGATACTAGATTTGGATTACTGCGCAGAAACAGATTTCTTGCTGTCACTAATTTGAGTAGCCCCCTCTGTAGGTAACTCAGAAAAATCTGCCAATTTACGTGAGTGATCCTCAGATATTTACGTAACTTTCATTCAATTTGAGCTTTTTGATCTGAGAAAGTTAAGTGCCCCAGAAAAATTCGTCTTTACGGACTGTTCTGTTTTGACAGATTCTGCCTTTTGTTTCACATTGCCTGTTTTGCTATGTTTCATGGATTTCTTTGTTTCATTAACTTTCAGTAGCTTTGTGCAATGTCCAGAAGTGTTAAGAATATTATGTCACCTCTGAATATGTGATTTTTTGATTATGCACTAACCCTCTAATGAGTTTGTTTTGAGTTTGGTGTGGAGAAAGTTTTCAAGGATCAAGAGAGGAGGATGATATAATATGATCAAGAAGAGTGAAAAGTCTAAGCTTGGGGATGCCCCCGTGGTTCATCCCTGCATATTTCAAGAAGACTCAAGCATCTAAGCTTGGGGATGCCCAAGGCATCCCCTTCTTCATCGACAACTTATCAGGTCACCTCTAGTGAAACTATATTATTATTCCGTCACATCTTATGTGCTTTACTTGGAGCATCTGTGTGTTTTATTTTCGTTTTGTTATTTTCATTCTCTGAATAAATTCGGATCCTAGCAATCCATGTGTGGGAGAGAGACACACTCTTCTTGTTCATATGAACACTGGTGTTCTTAGCTTTACTTTTAATGTTCATGGCGAAGGTTGAAAACTGCTTCGTTCATTGTTATATGGTTGGAAACAGAAAATGCTTCATGTGGTAATTGGTATATGGTCTTGAATAATTTGATACTTGGAAATTGTTTTGCTCAATAGATCATGTTTAAGCTCTTGCATCATGTACTTTGCACCTATTAATGAAGAACTACCATAGAGCTTGTTGAAATTTGGTTTGCATGATTGGTCTCTCTAAAGTCTAGATATTTTCTGGTCAAGTGTTTGAACAACAAGGAAGACAGTGTAGAGTCTTATAATGCTTGCAATATGTTATTATGTAAGTTTTGCTGTACCGGTTCATACTTGTGTTTGCTTCAAACAACCTTGCTAGCCAAAGCCTTGTACTGAGAGGGAATGCTTCTCGTGCATCCAAAACCTTGAGCCAAAACCTTTGCCATTTGTGTCCACCATACCTACCTACTACATGGTATTTCTCTGCCATTCCAAAGTAAATTACTTGAGTGCTACCTTTAAAATTTCATTCTTTGTCTTTGCAATATATAGCTCATGGGAAAATAGCTTAAAAACTATTGTGGTAAAGAATATGTAGCTTATGTATCTTATTTCTTATAAGTTGCTTGTTGAGCGGTAACCATGTTTCTGGGGACGCCATCAACTATTACACCTTTGTTGAATATCATGTGAGTTGCTATGCATGTTCGTCTTGTCTGAAGTAAGGGTGATTTATCATGATCAAATGGTTTGAGTATGCATATTGTTAGAGAAGAACATTGGGCCGCTAACTAAAGCCATGAATCATGGTGGAAGTTTCAGTTTGGACATTAACCCTCAATCTCTTATGAGAATATTATCTGTTGTTGAATGCTTATGCATTAAAGAGGAGTCCATTATCTGTTTTCTATGTTGTCCCGGTATGGATGTCCTTAGTTGAGATCTATCAAAAACGAGAAATCAAATGCGATCTATCTCCTTGGACCTTTGTACAGGCGGCATAGAGGTACCCCTTTGTGACACTTGGTTGAAACATATGTAATGCAATGATAATCCATGGAAATCCAAGCTAATTAGGACAAGGTGCGAGCACTATTGGTATTCGATGCATGAGGCTTGCAACTTATAAGATGTCTTATGCAAAACACATATGAATTATTACTACCGTTGACAAAATTGTTTCTATGTTTTCAAAATGAAAAGCTCTAGCACAAAAATAGTAATCCATGCTTCCCTCTGCGAAGGGCCTTTCTTTTACTTTATGTTGAGTCAGTTTACCTACTTCTTTCTATCTTAGAAGTAAACACTTGTGTCAACTGTGTGCATTGATTCCTACATACTTGCTTATTTGCATTCATCATATTACTTTGTGTTGACAATTATCCATGAGATAAACATGTTGAAGTTGAAAGAAACTGCTGAAACTTATATCTTCCTTTGTGTTGCTACGAAACTTTCTACTAAGAATCTATTGCTTCATGAGTTAACTCCTATTGCTTTGAATCACTTCATTCATCTCATATGCTTTACAATAGTATTGATCAAGATTATGATAGTAGCATGTCACTTCAAAAATTATCCTTGTTATCGTTTACCTACTCGAGGGCGAGTAGGAACTAAGCTTGGGGATGCTTGATACGTCTCAAATGTATCTATAATTTCTTATGTTCCATGCTAGTTTTATGAAAATACTCACATGTTTTATATACACTTTATATCGTTTTTATGCATTTTCCGGAACTAACCTATTAACAAGATGCTGAAGTTCCAGTTCCTGTTTTCTGCTGTTTTTGGTTCCAGAAAGGCTGTTCGGGCAATATTCTCGGAATTCGACGAAACGAAAGCCAAACATCTTATTTCACCGAGACGGACCAGAACACCGAAGGGGAGACGGAGAGGAGGCCCAGGGCCCCCAGACCACAGGGCCGCGCGGGTGGGCCCCTGGCCGCGCTGGCCTATGGGGAGGGCGCCCTGGTGCCCCTCCGACGCCGCCTCTTCGCCTATAAAGTCCCTCGCGACCTAAAAACCTGACACGAATTGACGAAACTCCAGAAAGACTCCAGGGGCGCCGCCACCATCGCGAAACTCCAATTCGGGGGACAGAAGTCTCTGTTCCGGCACGCCGCCGGGACGGGGAATTGCCCCCGGAGTCATCTCCATCGACACCACCGCCATCTTCATCGCCGTTGCTGTCTCCCATGATGAGGAGGGAGTAGTTCTCCCCCGAGGCTGAGGGCTCTACCGGTAGCTATGTGGTTTATCTCTCTCTCCCATGGTGTGATCTTTATGTGATCATGAGCTTTGTATCACTATTAATCTATGTGCTACTCTAGTGATGTTATTAAAGTAGTCTATTCCTCCTCCATGATGTAATGTTGACAGTGTGTGCATCATGTAGTACTTGGCGTAGGTTATGATTGTAATCTCTTATAGATTATGAAGTTAACTATTACTATGATAGTATTGATGCGATCTATTCCCCCTTTCATAGCTATTGTTGACAGTGTGTATGCTATGTTAGTACTCAGTCTAAATTGCAACGGTCTATTATGCACTCTAGAGGTTACTTAAATATGAACTCCGGATGTTGTGGAGCTTGTTTACTCCGGCTTGAGGTGTGTTTTTGTAGCCCTACACAATGAATGGCGTTTGTTATCCAACAAGAGAGTGTAGAAAGTAGCATTTATTTATTCAGTTATGTGATCAATGTTGAGAGTGTCCACTAGTGAAAGTATGATCCCTAGGCCTTATTTCTAAGCATTGAAACACCATTTCCAACAAGTTCTGTTACATGTTCGCTTGCTGTCATCTTTATTTCAGATTGCAATTACTACTTACAATCATCCATATTACTTGTATTTCACTATCTCTTCGCCGAACTAGTGCACCTATACAGCTGACAAGTGTATTAGGTGTGTTGGGGACACAAGAGACTTCTCGTATCTTAATTGCAGGGTTGCTTGAGAGGGATATCTTTGACTTCTACCTCCCTGAGTTCGATAAACCTTGGGTGATTCACTTAAGGGAAACTTGCTGATGTTCTACAAACCTCTGCTCTTGGAGGCCCAACACTTTCTATAGGAATAGAAGCGTGCGTAGACATCACTGGGCCGTGGGTCTGTAACTCTGTGTCGTTGACACGTCGCGCAAGTGGGGGACACACATCCTCCGTAATTTCCGGCACGCGCGAAGTAACTTCCCTTCAGTAAATTTGGAGCGGTACGACCCTTTTACCCTTTGGACATGCGTAGGGTTCAGAACACTTCCCCTTTTCATCCAACGGCTGGACGTATCATCTTCTCCCTATAAAATCACTTCGTACTCCTCATTCATCCCCTTCGCCGCGCCGCACAAGTCTTCTCTCTCTCTCCGCCATTGCTGCCTCCCGAGATCCTCGCGCACTGTCGTTGCCTAATCGACGGTACCCCGGAGGAGGGATCCTCACGAGGGGGAGAAGAAGTAGGGGCCATAGGGCGGAGTGCTCTCGGGACGGTGGTACGCGAGTTACCCAGCTTCGGAACACCTGCACGATGACAGGGCCTACTGCTGCTTGTCTGGAATTATCTGGGCGCTTTCGCGTTGTTACAATGAGTTGTGGTCCTCCCTCTAGGGCTCCCGGGATCCGGCTTATAAAGGCGCACGGATCTAGGGTTTACACGGAGAGTCCTAGCCGGAATACAAGTTGCCTAACTACGGTACAAAGCCTTGCCGTGTACGTCAAGGATCCGCCTTCCTTCTAGGTCACGCTGGATCCGGATACTTCATGGGCCTTCACGGATCCGGCCTCCTTCGTAGGTCGGTTAGGATCCGGCTCCTCGCTCCTGGGCTGGACTTCATCCTTCATGATCTACAGCAACTGGGCCGCCCGATGGGCCACCCGGGCTTGCCGGATCTAGGCCATGCCGTTGATATACCCATAAAGTATACCCACAACAGTAGCCCCCGAAGTTCTCCGAGATTCATCATTCCTCCGACTCCATACAGCTCGGAAACGAAGAGAATCTTGAAGAGCTTCAAAACTTCTTACTTGATTCCGGGTTCACTCCTCCGGAAATCCTTCATCTTCAGATCATGCACAACAACGGAAAGTCCACTTTTCCCGCGCACAACTTCCTCATTTCCCGCGCTAAATTTTCGCAGATGCGAATCTTTAGCCGGAAATTTCGGGAGTGCATGGTTAAGTTACCTCCTCGTCGTTTTACCGCACTTGACCTAAAACACGTGTCATCCATCCAACGGTGCAACCGTTCCGTTTCCACCGTCGGATCCGGATCCCGAATCTCCGCGCGCGGCCTATAAATACCCCGCGGCCCGGTAAAAATTCATTCTTTCACCTCTCCTCACCACTTCGTCTTCCTCCTCGCGCCGCGCCGCCCGACGGATCTCGATTCCGGCGATCTTCACCACGGTGAGCTTCACGCGCCGCCAAACCAAGACCCCGCTCGCGCCAAGATTCCTGCGGTTGAACGGGAATTTCCCTCCGCCGCCGATTCGTGGTCTCGCTGGTCGGTTTTCTTCAAGTCCGGCGACCCCATCTTCACCGGAGCTCCGTCGAGCCACCGCGCCATTAGCGGTAAGTGCGCCGGCCTCGTAGAAGATAGACTTAGACTTAGTGTAGAAGATAGACTTAGGTGATCCGGGTTCTCAAACACTTTGTATGGGTGCAGCCGGAAGCATGCCACTCGATTCTTCGCATTGTACTGGTAGCTCTCCGAGTAGCCCGGATCCCAATCAAATAGAACCCATATGCCCGGATCCCATATCATTCCTGCCACCATATGTTTCCGACATTAGACTAGCTCAACCTTTTTCCGCATCTTCCAGCACCGCTCCAAGCCGGATCCCTTCCCTCCAAGAGCTCCAAGAAGAACTCGAGGGACAAGCTCGGATGGCAGCAAAGGTGCAAGAGGCGGAAATCAAGAGGGCGTCCAAAGCCCGGATCCGCGAAGGAGAGCGGGGTCAGTGGTGGCCTTGCACAACTACCGACGTGGAGCTTAGAGAGCTCCAGAACAAGGGCATGATCTCCACACATTGGAGTTTCACTCATGATTCCGACGTCCCCAAGCCAGAAGCCGGAGAAATTGTTATGACCAAGGCTTGGGTGGAATGCGGACTCTCACTTCCCTGTTCGGAGTTTTTTCTCTCCGTCCTCAACACATACGGGCTTCAGCCTCACAACATCTGCCCAAATTCATATCTCCTCCTGTCCAACTTCGTGACTCTCTGCGAAGGGCATCTTGGGATCCGGCCAGATGTCAAGTTATGGCAATTCTTTTTCCGGGTGAAGAAGGAAACCAAGGACAAAGCAATGGTGAACTGCGGAAGCATGACGTTTATGCTCCTCCCTAGCCGCATGTACCCTCCTCACGACTCGCACGAATCCGTCCGGTACTGGAACGCCGGATGGTTCTATGAGAAGAATGCTTCAGTTCCGGATGTTCATGAAGGTCTGCCCCAGTTTGTCAACGAACCTCCGGAAGAGCTTGCAAGCTGGAGCTTCGTCCCTTCGCTCGCCCAGACCCCTATCCTGGAGAAGGCTGCGCGGAGAATCTCCTGGCTAGTCCACGACGGACTGACCGGAGCCCAGCTCACTCTTAGCTGGTTCTCCCGGAGAATCCAGCCTCTACGCTACAACGCGCGCCTGATGTGCGCTTATACCGGGGCGGACGATCTTCTCCGGGTTACACGCCACGATCTTCCGGCTGACTCTCTGAAGAGAAGGTTCAAGACACTGGTGAAGATTCCGAGGGGCCAACAGGTCCCGGAACTGATCAAGGATATATACACGAACGACCAATGTCCTCCGGTAAGCTTTGTTCTTTTCGTTGCTTCAAACTTCGCAAGTTTTTTTATGTTATCTCTAACTCTTGTTCATTTCCTTCCAGCTCAACACTTTGGTGGAGGAAAACTTCCGCACCATTCTTCGTGTCCCCGTCAGTGGCGACGCGGCGGAGGAGGCTCCGGAAGACGACGAGGAGGAAGAGGAACAGGCGCCCCGCAAGGCGGCCCCTCGACCTACAAAGCGTCCCCGCGCCAAGGCTTCCGGCACTGAAGCCGGAACTAGCGGCGAGGCCTCCGCCAAGAAGCCCAAGACGACAAAACCACCTCCGCTAGACTCAAGGAAAGCGGAGCGTGCGCGCCTAAGGATGCTCTCAACGGCTGGCCAGCGCACGCGCCCCATCATCCCCGGCGCCCCGTAAGTTTCCGAACATGATGCAACTTTATCTTGGCAAAAATATCTTTGGTCTAAACCCTTTCACTTGTTTGCAGGAATCTGAATACCACTGCCACACGGACCACCAGCCAGGAGCCCATCACGAAATATATGAAAAAATCTCCGGCTGTTGGTCCTTCTACTCCAGTTCCGCCGAGTGCCTCCCACCCAACTCCTCAACCATCTCCCCCTCAGGCTGATCCATCTCCCCCTCCTGCCGCAAATACTCCACCGGAAATAATTCCGGTTAGCAGCGAGCATGCGGGCGGAGAAGATCCTAAGGCCAAGGGCCCTGCCCAAGAAGACGCGGAAGCACAAGGCCAAGGAGAGGCTGAAGTCACTTCTTCCGAGAAGGCTGGAGAGGGCGCTGGCGACATGGTCGTTTTTCCGAAGAACTTTGGAGATCCGGCTGACACCACTTCCACCCCCAAGGCGTATGCCACCAAGTTTTTCAACAAGCTGTCCGAGGCGGAGAAGTGGGAACTTGAACAAGACCTGCTCAACGCCATGCTGAACAACGCCTGGGGGAAACCTGACTCCAGGACATCGGAAATCCAAGACTTCAAGAAGAACGTCGGCCAGTTCTTCGACCAGCTCATTTGCAAGCAAAAGGTACTCCCCAGTAGCCCCCAAGCATGTAGGCGGAAACTTAAAAAGTAGTTAGCGCTTAGATGCTTAGAGAAAGATTACTTCCGGGAGATTACTAAATTGGATCAGTAGCCCCCAAGCATTATGGCGGAAACGTTCCGGCAATGATGCTTTGGAGAAAACCACTTTACAGGCGGAATTTTTACTCCTGCTCTGTCTATGTTTTACAGGAACAGCAGGCGCTGCACTATGAGCTGCACAAGAACATTGCGCTTCAGCGCCGCGTTACTCTGAATCAGGCGGAAAATATCCGGACTCTGAAGGATGAGAATGCGGAACTGACCAAGCAACTGGCGGACGCCCAAGGTTGGTTTCCGCCTTCTTCGTCACTAGTCATATTCCGACTTAGAACTTTGTTGTTAACTTACGTTTATTATAGGCGCATCCTCTTCCCTTGCTACAGCCTCATCTGAACTTGAGAACCTGCGCTCCTCGTACCAAGATTTGGAAACGAAATTAAAGGAGGCGGAACTAAAGAGGGAGCAGGCCGAGAAGCAGCTGGCGGAGAAAAACTCCGAACATATCAGGGAAAAGGGCGAGCTGTTGCTGAAGAAAAATGCTGACAGCGAAACCATCAAGAGGCAGCAGAAAGAGCTCAATGGTCTCCGGAAATATATGGAGACCGCGGAGCATCACTGGGACATGCTCAACGAGAACATCTTGGGTACGATACTGAAACCTTGCCCAAATGTTTTCTCCGACTTTTTACTTTGCGCTCAAACTGCATACTTATATCCTGATTATCTTTACGCAGAGCCGCTTGGATATCCGGAGCAGCGCCGGAATTTGTTCCCCCGGGACGACCTTCTTCAACTCGCAGGCGATGATTGCAAAGATCTCATCTCCGCCTCCCGCAAGATATGCTACAACTTATCCATCAAGAGGAGTCGCACATGCAACGTTCGCAAGCTTGTTGGAAAGATGGATGTTCTGCCGGAGCTGGTGACGGATCTGCAAGCATCATCAGCCCGAGGCGCAGCTGCAATGGCCTTGACCATGTGCCTAGCACATAATCCGGGTCTTGATCTTGATCAAGTGACCACGGGCGTTCCTCCGGATGCGGATGTCAGCGCGCTGCTGGATGCAGTGAGCGGCTACGACACCCGTATCGCGCGCAGGATCCGGCATGATGAATTCTACGACAAGGTCGTTCTTCCCGCCGACGAGCCCTTGGAAGAAGAACTTCAGAAAGAGCTCGCCGCGAAGGCGCGACCTGCGGAATCCGGGACCCAATACACCTGGACCAGCTCCAAGGACGCTCCCCAAGAGGAACCCAAGACCAGCACTGCTGCTTCTGAAGAAGAAGAAAGTGATGAAGACGAGTCTTCTCCGGCCGAAGACCCCGAGAAGAAAGACTCAGAGGGCAAGACTTCTCCGGCCAGGGGGGGGGTGAAAACTTTTATTCCTGCGGGAGAGACAATGCATCATTTTGGCCCCAGCGAGGGTTTGTAATATAACTTTAAATTCTTAAGTATCTAGGGACGAAACAATTATGCATGGGCGGAAAACTTATCCTGCTATCCTTTTGAATTATTTGCATGTTTCGTTCTATGTCAGAAAGCAAGTGCTGACTTCATTGTTTTCCGGCTTATTCGCTTGACCTTCCGCGAGCCGGAAAACCTTAGCCGGAAATGCTCGCCGGCGGCGACGAAGCCCAATGGCAGTCCGTCCATAACCGCGGAAACAAGCCCCCAGTCATAGGTGCCGAAAATCGCTACTAGGAATCCACGAGTTCGCAACAGATAACAACTTAATCAGAAAACTTAAGCTTACGTCTTAAAAGACGGTTTTGGAAATCACAACTTTCATACACGCCTAGGCGGAAATATCCAGCTCTGCGGTTTTAGTTGGAAAAACATACACGATCTAAAATGAACAAGTAAAGGAGGTAAAAGACTCAAAGAGTGAACCATAAGCTTTATTTCATTGATCATGTATAAGTATTACAGAGTTTGTAACTCGGAAAAAATATGCTAAGTGTAGAAAGGACGTAGCTGTGCGATGTTCCAAGGGCGATCTGTTTCATCGTAGATGTCATCCGGATCCTCACGCTTGCGTTTCCGGTGCCAGTTAGCAGGTCTATCCCTCAGCTCGCGGAAATCAACAAGGTAGTACGACCCGTTATGGAGCACTTTGCTAACGACGAAGGGTCCGTCCCATGGAGATTGCAGCTTATGGTCTTTCACCTGTCGAAGGCGGAGGACCAGGTCTCCTGCCATGAAGGAGCGATTCCGAACTCGACGACTGTGATAACGTCGGAGCTTCTGCTGGTAGATGGCGGAGCGCTGGTCAGCTAGGTTCCGAGCTTCCTCAATCAGGTCCACAGATAGCTGTCTGGCCTCATCAGCTGTTTCTTCATTGTAGGCGGAAACTCGCGGTGAATCGTGGATGATGTCGGAGGGTAACACGGCTTCGGATCCGTATACCAGGAAAAAAGGGGTAAACCCTGTTGATCTGTTAGGGGTAGTTCGTAAACTCCACAAAACAGCTTCCAGCTCGTCAGCCCAAGCTCCAGCTGCTCGTCGCAGTGGTTCTTCAAGGCGTGGCTTAATTCCTGATAATATTAGACCGTTAGCCCTTTCAACCTGACCGTTAGATTGTGGATGAGCCACAGATGCAAGGTCCAGTCGAATTCCCATTGTGTCACAATAATCCCTCAACTATCCTTGGGCGAAGTTTGTGCCATTATCTGTGATTATGCTGTGCGGGATGCCGAATCTCATCACGAGGCTGCAGACGAATTTTAGTGTCGTAGCACCATCGGCTTTTCTCACTGGCTTTGCCTCGATCCACTTGCTGAATTTGTCAACAGCGACCAGAAGGTATTCAAAACCGCCAGGAGATGATCTTTTTAACTTACCAACCATATCGAGCCCCCAGACCGCAAATGGCCAGGTGATAGGTATGGTCTTCAGCTCTTGGGCTGGAGCGTTTGGTTGTGTAGCGTAGTACTGACAACCTCGGCAGGTTTTTACCAGCTTATCAGCATCTTCTTTAGCTGTGAGCCAGTAGAATCCTAGCCGGAAAGCTTTGGCAACGAGGGATCTGGGAGCGGCGTGATGCCCGCAATCCCCTACGTGGATCTCTCTGAGGATTTCAATGCCATCTTGATTGGAGACGCATTTGAGAAACACCCCCGCTGCACTTCGTTTGTAGAGCTGTCCATCAACAATTGTGTAGGTTCTCGCTCGTCTGACGATCTGTCGTGCGAGGACCTCGTCCTCTGGCAACTTCTGATCGATGAGGTAGTCCAGGAAGGGCTGTGTCCAAGCCGGAATGATAGCCATCACCTCCCTAGCCGGAGATACTGCTACCTCTGGATTTTCCGGGTTAGCGCCCTTAACCGAGGGTATCCGGAGATGCTCCAGGAAAATGCCGGGCGGAATTTGCTTCCTGCCGGATCCGAGCTTGGATAGCATGTCTGCCGCTGTGTTATCGTCTCTCCTGACGTATTTGACTTCGTATCCGAGGAAGCACTTGGCGATCTCATCAACTTCGTCTCTGTAGGCCGCCATGACGGAGTTTCTGGCGTTCCAGGTTTCGGCTACTTGTTGTGCCACCAGGTCGGAATCTCCACAGCATATGATGTGCTTGATCCCAATTTCCTTAGCGATGCGTAGACCGTGTAGTAGAGCCTCGTATTCCGCCATGTTATTTGTAGCTTCGAAGTGGATCTGCAGAACGTACTGCAGTTCTTCTCCGGTAGGGGATTTCAGGGTGACTCCGGCTCCTGAGCCTTGATGCTGCTTGGATCCATCGAAGTGCATGACCCATGTCTCTGGTTCCGGCTCCAGACTTGCATCCGGAGCTTCTGTCCAATCTGCAACGAAATCTGCCAAGACTTGGGATTTAACCGCAGTCCTGGGCTTGTAAGCGATGTCGAAGGCGGATAATTCGATGCCCCATTTAGCCGTACGTCCTGTTGCGTCAGCGTTGTTGAGAATTGTTGACAGCGGAGCCTTGCTCACGACTGTTACTGGATGCTCTTGGAAGTAATGTCTCAACTTCCGGCTGCCCAGGAATACTCCATAGGCTAGCTTCTGAAAGTGAGGGTATCTTTGTTTTGACTCCGTCAGCACCTCGCTAATGTAGTAGACAGGTCTTTGGACGTCATATTCATGACCTTCTTCCTTTCGCTCCACCACGATGACGAGGCTGATGACCTTGTTGGTAGCTGCCAGATAAAGGAGCATTGGCTCTGACTCTGCTGGAGCTGCCAAGATAGGTGGGGAGGTGAGTATTTCCTTCAACCCTCGAAGAGCTGCGGGCCACTGCGTCGTCCTGCATTTAATTTGTCTGTTTTCTTCAGCAGCTTGTACAGAGGTAGCGCCTTCTCACCAAGACGGCTAACAAACCTACTGATTGCTGCGACGCAACCAGTTAGTCGTTGCACATCTTTGAGACAAGTTGGCCGTTTGATGCACAGGATTGCCTTGATCTTTTCCGGGTTAACCTCAATGCCTCTGTGAGAGACTATGAAGCCAAGGAGTTTTCCGGCTGGCACGCCAAAAACGCACTTCAGCGGATTCAACATCATCTTGTACCTGCGGAGGTTGTCGAAGGTTTCTGTGAGGTCGCTGATCAAGTCGGATCCTTTCCGGGTCATGACCGCGATGTCGTCGACGTAAGCGTGCACGTTCCGGCCGATTTGGTCCTTCAGGCACCGCTGCATCGTTCGTTGGTAGGTGGCACCTGCATTTTTCAAACCGAAAGGCATGGTAACATAGCAGTAAGTGCCAAACGGGGTAATGAATGAAGTCGCCTTTTGGTCGGATTCCTTCATCCGGATCTGATGATACCCAGAATACGCATCAAGAAAACACAGAAGTTCCGCCCCCGCCGTCGAATCAATGACTTGGTCAATGCGCGGCAAGGGGAACGGATCCTTCGGGCAATGCTTGTTCAAGCCGGAGTAATCGATGCACATTCTTAGTATTTCAGTGTCTTTTTTGGGTACAAGGACGGGATTCGCGACTCAATCGGTGTGGATAACTTCTATTACAAAACCTGCTTCTAGTAACTTTGCTAGTTCCATTCCTATGGCGCGGCGCTTCTTGTCTCCAAAGCGTCGCATAGCTTGCTTCACCGGTTTGGCCCCCGGATTTATGTTGAGGTAGTGCTCGGCGAGTTCCCTAGGTACTCCGGACATGTCAGAAGGTTGCCATGCGAAGATATCCATGTTAGCGCGGAGGAACTCGACGAGCGCGTCTTCCTATTTGGGGTCCATGTTGGCTCCGACCGAAACCTGCTTGGAAGAGTCGCCTAATATGAGGTCGTGCTTCTTGGTTTCTATCGCGGCCTTGAAGGAGGTTTTCTGCTCGGAGATCTGCTTCTTGGTGGTCTGCATCTCAGTCGGATCCACCGCGGCTCTGTAGCCTTTCAGCTCTTCTCCAGATATCACAGACTCTGCGAAGGCGGCTTCGCCTAACTCGCACTCATGAGCCTTTTTGTAGTCTCCGGATACGGTAATCATACCTTTAGGACCCGGAATCTTGAGCTTGTTGTAGATGTAGCACGCTCTTGCGTGGAACTTGTGGTAGGTGGGCCTGCCGAAGATGACGTGATAGGAGCTCTTGAAGGGCAAAACTTCAAACGTGATCTTCTCTTGGCGGAAGTTATGAACATCGCCAAAAGCCACGGGAAGTGTTATGCTGCCGAGGGAATTCACCTTCTTACCCGGAACCACGTCGTGAAACTCAGTGTTGCTGTGTTTGAGCTGTTCCTTGGTGAGGTTCATCCGTTCTAGAGTCTCCAGGTACATGATGTTCAGACTGGCCCCACCATCCATGAGGCACTTGGAGAAGTCATACCCGTCTATGCGGGGACTTACAACCAAGGCGTAGCATTCTTTTGGCACAACGGCAGGGTGATCCTCCCTGTCAAATGTGCACGGGACTTCCGACCACGACATATCGCAGCACGCCCGGAACTGTGGCGTTCAGGATCCGGGTAGCTGACTTGGTAGCGCGGACTGTTGGGGTTCCGAGGAAAGTGTGGTAAGCCCCCACGCTCTTTTTATCGAATGGGTTGGATTTTCCTGCGGATCCTGCCTTGGGATCCGGCGAGTTATCATCCTCATCCATTGCCTCGGAACTATCATCTTCTTTGTCCTTGTTCTTGCCCTTGCCACCTTTGCCGCGTGGGCGGTGCTTCCGGGCGCGCTTGTATCCTGCCTCCGGGTCGTTCTTTAGATCATTGACCCACTTGCAGTTGCGGTTGGTGTGAGTGGACTTCCCCGTAGCCGGATCCAGATGGGCCAGGTAGGGCATGTCTCTGTATTCCTCATAGGTTTGCGGGGCGCGGGATCCGCCAGCTGTGACCTCGGAGGTATGCTGCTGACCCCTGCCGGCTCCGCCTCCGCGTCTGCGTCCTCTGCCGCCTCCTGAACCTCCGCGTTGAAACGCCATGGCGATCATCTCGGATCCGCCACTCTTCTGGTCATCAGGGTTCTTGCGCTTATGGCTGCTGCTGCTACCGTTGTCACGGTTCTTCTTTTGCTGATGCAGGGGGATTGCTGTGGCTACGAGATCACCGCCTGTGTCGTCATCGGCGGCAGTGTGATCGCTGGCGATGGTGATCATGTTGTCCAACGTCAGTTGATTTGCATTGACCATGCAAGTTAGCTTGTGCCGTAGCAATCCTCCTCGCTGCAAGCCCCCAATGAAGGCGTGCATTGCTGTGCGGTTGTCGACGTTCTCGCACTCGTTTCTGCATGCCAACCATCGGGTGAGGAAATTCCTCGATGTTTCGCCCTTCTTCTGGATACATGCCTGCAGGTCGCTTGTTGTGGCAGGTCTCTTGTAGGTGCCCCTGAAGTGTTTCTCGAAAGCGTTCTTCAGGTCGAACCAGCAAAAGATGGAATTCTTCTCGAGGTCGCTGAGCCAGATCCGGGCTGGACCTACAAGGTACAACTGAAGCATGCGGCAGGCGATGTTAGGGGTTCCTCCGGCGAAGGTTACAGCATTGTAGTAATCCTCAATCCAGGTATCCGGCCTTTCGGTGCCATCATAATGCTTCAGGTTTCCGGTAGCTTGAGGTTCATCCTTGGCTTTGGTTCCTCTCGAATCATCCTGCCAAAGCACTTCGGACCAATGTAGTCGGTTCTGTATTCGTTGAGGCGATCCCGTGCGTCGCGTGAGCCGTGGCGAGGGGACTTTGAGCGAGAGCGAGATCTTCGACCGTTGCCTCCGCCTCCACCTCCGCCTCCACCGCTAGGTGGTGGTGAGGGAGACCTGCGAGGTGGGCGGTGCGATTTCTTGCTTCCGCCTTCTGACTCTCCTCGGCCTTCCTGGTGCTGGCTCCGGCTCCTGTGGCTGCCTTCGCCCTGGCGTTGGCTGCCCTGGTCGTTCCGATGCGGTTCCGGGTCACGGCTCCGGCGAGGCTCTGGGTCATGGCTCCGACGAGGTTCTGGATCGCGGTTCCGGCGAGGTTCTGGACCGCGGTCCTCATTCCGACTCCTTCTGGGCTCGGGCTCATGAACATTGTTCTGGTTCCGGCGAGGTTCCGGCGAGCGCTCCTCGTTCTGTTTCTTGGCAGCACGTTGTCGCGGATAACAATCCCACCATGCCCTGGGGGCCTGGTGTTTCCGGCTGGACTACGGCGGCGAGGGGGTCGCGGGTAACCGTTGGGCGGAGGAGAGGGGTTGCGGTATTTGTCTCGTCCAGAGTACATTGCATCCTTTCCCTTTCTTGGATCTGACGGTGGCGTCTTTGATGGTACGGGGATCGGATTTGGGTGTTCCCTGGCTTTCCTTCTGCGCTCCGAGGATCCGGTGTGTGATTCGTCGTCGGGTCGCCGATCAGCGCGGGCGTCCTTCTGCGCGGTAGATACACAGTTATCCGGATTGGATTCCAACCTGCGCGAAGTATCCGCCTTGCTTTGCTGCTGCATTGCTGAAGCGACAAGCGTGCGGAGATAGTTGATATCAACCTCTTCGTCCTTTTTCTTCAGCAATTCCGCAGCTTTTTGCATGTTGTCCTTTGGGGTTTCCAGCGGCTGGTGCTCTGCGGGCGTGTTGAAGGGTATCCTGCGAGGCGGAATTGCTTCTCTAACAATCCGATCGGCCTCCGCCTGCGCATAGATCATCTTTACTTCCCACTCAGCCCTCATGCTCTTGACTTGCTCGAGTGTGGCAGCGATCTCGCGGTCCTGTCTGTCGAAGTTTTCCGCCAATCCTGCAGCTTCTGCCCTCTCTTCCCTTAACGCGGCTTCGGTATCGGCGAGCTTCTTGGCTGTGGCCAGCATTTCCTTTCTAGTAGCCTCTAGGGCCTCCAGATCTGCGGCGTCGCCCGGGGTTATGGGTGTGTTAAGGACTGCTCGCGCGACCATCTCTTCTGCTGACAGGATTTCCTCCGAGGAAGGATCCCTGTGGGGTCGCACCCGAGACATTGGAGATCCTTGTTGGGATGGTTGAGGGTCAGATTGGCTGGTTGGTTCTTCAGATCCAGTTTGTCCCTGCGCTGCTATCGTTGCGAGAACCTGCTTAGGCTGGGCGGAGTCGACTTCAGGCTGATCACTGTATCCGTATTCCCTTATCTTGCGAACGAAGTCATCAGACTCCATGGAGGGGGTATCTCCCGAAATTGGGCTCAGATTGCCCAAAATCGACTCTTCAACCGGAGTTTCGCTTTCTCCGACAAGCTCAGCCTGATCCGGATCTGCGCCGTTTTCCGGTGCCTCTACCTGCTCAGGACCAGCTCCGGCTTCTTGAGGGGCGGTTCCGGCGGTATGGGCCAAGAAGTGTACGAAGTGGCACCTCTGCTTTTCTAACACCTGGGAGACCCAGGTGGATCTGCATTGGTCTTCCACCGTTGTTTCCTGCTCAGGGGCGGATTGGGTGGGTTTTGAAATTTCCAGATCCGAGGCGGAATCTTCCTTGGGAAGCTCCTGCATCTCAGATCGGATCTTTGCGACAGCGTCCAGCTCGGCGGCGGTCGCGTCTGCGTTACTTACCAGTGGGTTTCCGTCGGAATCGACGGTTTCCCCGATGAAGATGTGTATGCCGCCAATTGGGACGATGGAGAGCTTGACGGGGTTTGTCCTAGCCGGAATCCAGCACTCATCCGGAGGGACGATCGGCAGATTCCCGGCGTAAAGGACGCGCCCCACAGCGATGGTGTCGTCGTAGCTTCCCATGGCGGAACCCTCCCGGTTCCGGCCTCCAGACGCCACAGGCCCCACGGTGGGCGCCAACTGTCGTTGCCTAATCGACGGTACCCCGGAGGAGGGATCCTCACGAGGGGGAGAAGAAGTAGGGGCCATAGGGCGGAGTGCTCTCGGGACGGTGGTACGCGAGTTACCCAGCTTCGGAACACCTGCACGATGACAGGGCCTACTGCTGCTTGTCTGGAATTATCTGGGCGCTTTCGCGTTGTTACAATGAGTTGTGGTCCTCCCTCTAGGGCTCCCAGGATCCGGCTTATAAAGGCGCACGGATCTAGGGTTTACACGGAGAGTCCTAGCCGGAATACAAGTTGCCTAACTACGGTACAAAGCCTTGCCGTGTACGTCAAGGATCCGCCTTCCTTCTAGGTCACGCTGGATCCGGATACTTCATGGGCCTTCACGGATCCGGCCTCCTTCGTAGGTCGGTTAGGATCCGGCTCCTCGCTCCTGGGCTGGACTTCATCCTTCATGATCTACAGCAACTGGGCCGCCCGATGGGCCACCCGGGCTTGCCGGATCTAGGCCATGCCGTTGATATACCCATAAAGTATACCCACAACACGCACTCACTCTCTTAGTCCTTGTTTCTCCACCAAACTATCCTCCATGGCTCTGCGCACCAAGCAGTGCAAGAACCGTGCCCCAGGCACCGACGAGCACGTGGAGAAAGCCAAGATCTCCGGCTGGGAAAGGTCCAAGCTTTCTGCCCAAGACCACAAGCTCTTGAAGAAGTTGGGTCTACAGAAGAAGGAGGCCCTGAAGATGCCCGAAGACGAGAGCTATCCTCATCCACCCATTGGATTCCGGGTAACTTTCGTCGACTTCCTCACTCGCGGCCTAGCTTTTTATTTACAGGATCTAGGTGCACCAGCTGACCCCAAACTCCCTTCTCCATATCTCCATCTTTATCATTCTCTGTGAGTGTTTCATGGGCATCCACCCTCACTGGGGCCTTTGGAAACGCATTTTCTTCCTCTGGCGCAACAAATCGAAGAACGTCATGTACAACGTGGGTGGCATTTGCATCTGCGTCCGCCCCGATGTTGACTACTTCGATGTGAAGTTCGCCAACTCCGTCCAAGGCTGGCGCAGGAAATGGCTCTACATCAAGGATGAGTCTTCTTCTTCCTAGGAATACGGTCTTGTGCCCTTTGATGTTGCCGAAGAAATTCAGAGGCGCATCTCCTGGGACGCGGAGGCCACAACCGAAGAAAAAGCGGCCATTGACGCCCTGATTACCCGCATCCATGAGCTTCAAAACACTGACGGGGCGGAACTTTCGGGTGTGCAAATCATTGCATACTTCCTTTGGATTCGAGTGCAGCCCATGCAGGCTCGCAAAAATCCTCTTTGGATGTATTCGGGGGCTGAAGATGCCGACCGTATTTCCAAGGACCTCTCTGTGAAGGACTTGGAGAAACTTTGTCCGCCGCTTCACCTCCTTGAACAAAAACCATGAAGTTCCTTCGTCCTGTCGCGTGGATCCATTTAGTGGTAGCCACGCCCTTCCCGAAGTAAGTACTTTCTTTCGAGTTGTATTTTCTATTTTTCGACTATTGTTGTTTTCCCTTTGTGTATTTATTTTCTTGTGTTCTCTTACGTTGTACCTTGCATAATCACCAAACTCTCTCTTCTCTTCCCCCACTACCCGAAGGTGGGGAAGTGGATGAGCAGGTCATTGTTGCCCACGACTCGCAAGAATCCTTCATTCCTGAGAGTGAACCCGCAGGATCTCACAGATCTGCGGGTTCCTCTGATAAAGACACAGAATTAGAACGTTCTGAGTCTTCTCACTCCGTCTCTCCTCCTCCTTCCACTTCTCCAAATGGGCGCAAGAGGAAGATGAACGATGACAAAGATTTCAGCGCGTCCAAGCTTGCCGAACAAGCTGTCGAAGAATCTTCTCCAGATGAACAAGATGCCTTCGACCAATTCACCATGACTGGCGCTATTAGCTTGTAAGTTATTATTTTTTGTCTTTTTCTATCTCCTTTTCTTTCGGTCCTCTCATATTTTTTATTTTGCTGCTATGTTCATAGAGCCGACGATGGATAAGAAGAGGAGGAACCGCAGCTCATGGGCCAGCTCCTATGAGCACCTCCAACACGCTGATACTTTCCGAAGAACACCGTGTCGCTGCGGAAACCTCGCCTCCCCCGCAGCATAACTCAGAAGCGCCAACTCCCGTGCCCAGCCCCCGAGCGCCGACGTCGAAGAAAGCTAAGACCGGGGCTGGTAGCACACAAGAGCTTGCCACTGGGATTACATCGGGTCCTCTCCTAGAGGATGTAAGTTCCCTTTTTCCTGCTTGTCGCCCTTTTTGCTTGTTGGATTTTTCTCCCCTGGTGTTGCTTTTCCACCTTGTCGACTTTTGTGCAGCCCTTAATGAAAGTGCTGATCAACCTGGGCTCCCGATTTATCGGGTTCCGGGACGAGGCTGCCACTTTAAGAGGTAAAGCTTTGCTGCTCTTAAATGTTATAATATGCCCATCTTGATTCTGAGTCTTCTAACACTTTCCTTTCAGATGCACTCCTCCGTGCCGAGGAACGTGCCAACAAACTGGAAGCCAAGCTCAAAGCCAGCGAGACAGCTCGCAAGAAGGCTGAAAAGGGTGTTGCTGCTGTCAAAGGTCTTCGCCAGAGGCTTCAAGCCTCTGAAGAAGCCTTGAGTGACAAAGAGGCCCAGCAAGTCGAGCACAAAAATGCTATAGTGGAGCGCTTCGAAACGCAGAACCGAAGATTTTTGAGTAAGCCGTGCTTTCGTTTACCTTCTGCGTTTGCTTCATTTTGTTTATCTTTAGTGTTGACGAACTCTTGCTTTTCTCCAGCAGGGAAGATGGGTGAGCAGTATACTTTGAACCAAGAATCCGATGATCGTCTTATTGACGCTCTCGATATTCTTGAACTGAACCGCGACTTGGCGCACACATGTATTTCTTCCGCACGGGCCGCCCTGAAGCGCGTCTTCCCCTACTTCTTCCTGAAGGATACCCAGCTGAAGATCTTCTCCCAGCTCACCCAGCATTTCCTGGCAGAGGATGATCCGGCTTTGGCCTATCTTCAGGCTATCCTGAAGATTGGAGTTGAAGTGACCATCGCCCTTGTCGCGGCCAGCGGCCAAGAGGTTGAGTGGGTGAAAGCTAGCACTCCCAAAGGCTTGAACTCGGCGAAGTGGAAGTTTCTGGTGAAGGATGCCAAGGCTTTTTCGAAGAAACTCATCACCTTCCTTGACCCAACGTCATCCGCTTCTGCTAGCATTGCTCGGACGGAGTTCAAGTAGACCAACTCGCGTCTCTTTTTTCTTTTCTCTTTTTTGTAGCTATTGCCACCTTTTGTTGCTCCCAAAAATTTGTATGGGCTCTCTAGGAGCCGTACTTTGTAAGGATTCGCTTTATGTAAATGTGTTGAATATGAATGAAAAGATGTGCCTTGTCGAATGATTGATGTCGGTCTTTCTTGTCTTCCAGTTGAAGTTTGATAACTATACTAGAGCTGGACCTTCCAACGCTTCACCCGCTACTTCTCATTCTGCGAGAGCTCCTGGCGGCGTTTCCTTGGATGTTACATCGTGTGCTGATTCAACTCAACAAGATATGGCCGATCTGCGATAACAAACTGTAGGCGATGAAGAAACAGATTGTACTAGTTATTTACCAGTCTCGCAAATCCTCGGATCGCGAGCAAGTTGCTCTTCGTCAAGCGCAGTAGGCTCTTGAGTTGAAGGAATCGGCGACTGCTAACGCCACACGATCTGCTCAACGTGAGGCTACATGCTTGACTTGATGACTGATGCAAGTCAGGATATGGATGGTAATGTTACTTTTATCTTGGTGATTCCTTGGTATTCTTCGTATCCTTTCTTACACTATATTGTTCCTTCCTTATGTTGCTCATAGGCTCGTTTCTGGATGCTGCCGCCGAAGAACAGAGAGTAAATTCGCGAGTCAAAGTCCTTCCTCGACTTGCCAGGACGAATGATATTGACTTCTGGGCAGACTAAGCTCACACTCGCCGTATCGTTCAGTTCCAGGATCGAGCCACCCAAGTTCGGGAATTCTGTGACTTCTTCAGCAGTACTCTTGCTATGGTGTACAATGCTATGTTTTCTCGGAATCCTCAGCCTGAAAATCTTACCGATCTGATGGGTAAGTTTAAAGACGTCCACAGTATCCATGAATTTGTGAAGGCCCAAATGGTGGCCGGCGCCAAGGTGGCCTTTATTTGGTTGAAGATCTGCCACTCGAAGCTGGACTTTGGCAATGTTGTTGATACTTTTTACCTCAAGATGTCGAAGAGGAGGGTAAATGTTGACAAGCATAATGTGGCTGTGACTCCCGTCGCCAAAAAAATGATCGATGAGCTTCTTAGGGTGGACGCCACATTCTTCAAGGAGTTTCGGTATGATGATTCGACACAGATTGTCCGGGCTGCAAGAGAGAACATAAGCATAGATAGATTGATATAAGAGTTTTTTCTTTCGAATGCGTTAGGTTTGAACCAAAGCGCAGCTTTGCATGTATCTGTAAGTCGTATATATTGTAACTATCATTGCGAGACTCGTGTAAAGTCAAGGAAAATTCATGCGTTATGTTTTTTCCTTTGAGCCCCCGAGTATCTCGGTTGCCGTGACTATGTTTATTGTTCGCGAGGTTTATCATGGAACCAAGGCGTGTGAATTGAGAGATGCTTTGGAGTCGAATATATAGAAAATTTGTCGGGTTCGAGCCCCCGAGCTTTGCTCGTGAAGAAAAAAGGTGTATGCCATCACTATTTTTATTTCAACCATGCTATATTGCAGCATCGCAAGCCCACCTCATTAAAAACCTTTCATCCCCACTCGGTGCCGTGAAAGGAAAAGAGTGCGTATGAAAACTTACGAGCTCTTCAGATACAATGTATGTTTACATAGTTGGTACTATATTGACTTGCTTCTATGCGTAGAAACATCGTAGCTGCGCCACGTTCCATAGGTTTGGTTCTTCCTTGCCCGATTTCTTGTCCTTTAGCCGATAGGCTCCTCCCGGAATAACATCAATAAAGATATACGATCCCAACCATGGGGATTCATATTTCTCGTGTCCATCTTGCGTGAGTCGAAGGACTAGATCACCAACTTGAAAGGACCTGGGCCGCAAACATCGGCTATGATAATTTTTGAGGTTCTGATGGTATGCGCTTACTCTTGATAGGACCTCATCTCTCGCTTCATCTAGTGCGTCAACATCATCCTCCCGCACCTTCTGCAAAGTTTCCTCTTCAGATTCCACAACTCTGGGGAGTTGTGTTCTATTTCTATCGGCAACACTGCTTCGGCTCCATGGACCAAGAAGAACGGTGTTTTTTGAGTTAACGCGTTCGGTGTTGTTTGTAAGCTCCACAACATGTAAGGCAGCTCGTCGACCCAGGTGTGTCGCGCTTTCTCCAGCGATGTTAACATGCGCTTCTTGATGCCATTGCAGATAAGACCGTTGTTTTTTTCGACTTGACCGTTGGTTTGTGGGTGCGCCACTGATGCGAACTGTAGCTTGATGCACATGCCTTCGCAGTAGTCCTTGAATTCTCGGGAGGTGAAATTGCTGCCATTGTCCATAACTATGATGTTGGGGACACCGAACCGAAAAACTATCCCCTTGATGAAGTTCACCGCCGATGTTGCATCTGCCAAAGTTACTAGTACTGCTTCGATCCACTTGGTGAATTTATCGACAGCGACGAGCAGATACACGTGTCCTCCTGGCCAGGACTTGTGTAATTTTCCCACCATGTCAAGCCCGCATTGTGCGAAAGGCCATGTCAATGGTATTGGCATTAATTCTGCTGCTGGAGAGTGGGGTTTGGATGCGAATCTCTGGCACGCGTTGCAAGTGCGTACTATGTCTTTTGCATCCACTATTGCCGTCAGCCAATAAAATCCTGCGCGAAAAGCTTTTGCTGCTATTGCTCGACTGCTTGCGTGGTGGCCACATATTCCTTCGTGTATGTCCTTTAATATAACTCACCCTTCTTCGGGTGTGACGCATCTTTGTAACACTCCTGAGATGCTTTGTTTGTATAGTTTCCCCTTGACCACGGTAAACACTTTGGATCGTCAAATAACTCGCCTTGCTTCAACTGGATCTTCGGGTATTTCTTTATTCGTGATGTACGCCAGATAAACCTGCATCTAGGGGATTTGAATCATCATGACTTCCTCTGGTTCTTCCTCATCTTCTGATGTATGTGTTTCTGGAGCAGCTGGAGCCCCCGAGTCTTTCTTGGATTTCTCCTTTTTCTTTGGCTGCTTCGGCGCCTTCTTTGCCTTGGTTGATCTTTGACTGATCTCTTCCAAAAAGACTCCTGGTGGTATGAGAAGGCACTGCGAGCCGATGTTTTCTCGAACGTCGGCTTCATCATTGCTGATGAGTCTGCTGATGTGATTAACTTCACATCCGTCGAAGGTTTTCTCGAGTTCGTTATATACCTGCTTATACGCTATCATGTTGTCATTGGCTGCGTCGCACTTGTTCATCACCTATTGAGCCATCAACTGGGAGTCGCCAAAGATTTTTAAGCGAGTAGCACCACACACCTTCGCCATCCCGTGAATAAGAGCTTCATATTCTGCCTCATTATTTGATGCGTTCGGGAAGGTCATCCGCAATATGTATTTCATCTTGTCGCCCTGTGGTGAAACAAGTACCACGCCAGCTCCAGCTCCTTCCAATCTCCTGGACCCGTCAAAATTCATATGCCAGGTACTCGATAAATCTGGGGGTCCCGTATTTTGGAGTTCCATCCACTCTGCAACAAAGTCCGGTAGAATTTGCGACTTGATCGCCTTTATTTTTTCATATGTGATATCCCGAGGGGAATTGATTCCCCAAAGGGAGACACGTCCTTTAGCTTCTGGGTTGTTCAGTATGTTCGAGAGAGGAGCCTCATTGACTACTATTATCGGGTGCGCCGAAAAATAGTGTCTTAACTTCTGTGCTGACATGAAAACTCCATAAGCTAGCTTCTGATATTGCGGGTAGCGCTGTTTGGATGGTGATAAGACTTTGCTGAGGAAATATATCGGCCGATGAACTCCATGAATCTTCCCTTCTTCTTCTCGTTCTACCACGAGGACTGTGCTGACTGATGGCGTGTATTTCACACGTTCGTTGGGCAACCCCAAGAGGAAGGTATGATGCGCACAGCAGCAAGTTTTCCCTCAGAAAGAAACCAAGGTTTATCGAACCAGGAGGAGCCAAGAAGCACGTTGAAGGTTGATGGCGGCGGGATGTAGTGCGGCGCAACACCAGGGATTCCGGCGCCAACGTGGAACCTGCACAACACAACCAAAGTACTTTGCCCCAACGAAACAGTGAGGTTGTCAATCTCACCGGCTTGCTGTAACAAAGAGTTAACCGTATTGTGTGGAAGATGATTGTTTGCAGAAAACAGTAGAACAAGTATTGCAGTAGATTGTATTTCAGTAAAGAGAATTGGACCGGGGTCCACAGTTCACTAGAGGTGTCTCTCCCATAAGACGAACAGCATGTTGGGTGAACAAATTACAGTTGGGCAATTGACAAATAAAGAGGGCATGACCATGCACATACATATCATGATGAGTATTGTGAGATTTAATTGGGCATTACGACAAAGTACATAGACCGTCATCCAACTGCATCTATGCCTAAAAAGTCCACCTTCAGGTTATCATCCGAACCCCCTCCAGTATTAAGTTGCTAACAACAGAAAATTGCATTAAGTATGGTGCGTAATGTAACTAGTGACTACATCCTTGAACATAGCACTAATGTTTTATCCCTAGTGGCAACAGCACATCCGTAACCTTAGTGGTTCTTGTCACTCCTCCAGATTCACGGAGACATGAACCCACTATCGAGCATAAATACTCCCTCTTGGAGTTACTAGCATCAACTTGGCCAGAGCATCTACTAATAACGGAGAGCATGCAAGATCATAAACAACACATAGACATAACTTTGATAATCAACATAACAAGTATTCTCTATACATCGGATCCCAACAAACGCAACATATAGAATTACAGATAGATGATCTTGATCATGTTAGGCAGCTCACAAAATCCGACAATGAAGCACAATGGGGAGAAGACAACCATCTAGCTACTGCTATGGACCCATAGTCCAGGGGTAGACTACTCACACATCACACCGGAGGCGACCATGGCGGCGTAGAGTCCTCCGGGAGATGATTCCCCTCTCCGGCAGGGTGCCGGAGGCGATCTCCTGGATCCCCCGAGATGGGATCGGCGGCGGCGGTGTCTCTGGAAGGTTTTCCGTATCGTGGTTCTCGGTACTGGGGGTTTCGTCACGGAGACTTTTTATAGGCGGAAGGGCAGGTCAAGAGGCGGCACGGGGGCCCCACACCACAGGCCGGCGCGCGGCCAAGGGGGGGCCGCGCCGCCTATGGTGTGGCCCCTCCGTGGCCCCTCTTCGTCTCTCCTTCGGACTTACGGAAGCTTCGTGAGAAAATAGGCCCCAGGGCTTTGATTTCGTCCAATTCCGAGAATATTTCCTTACTAGGATTTCTGAAACCAAAAACAGCAGAAAACAAAGAATCGGCACTTCGGCATCTTGTTAATAGGTTAGTTCCAGAAAATGCACGAATATGACATAAAGTGTGCATAAAACATGTAGATAACATCAATAATGTGGCATGGAACATAAGAAATTATCGATACGTGATGTCTACGTTCCCCCTCCTTTCCTGTAGACAGTGTTGGGCCTCCAAGAGCAGAGGTTTGTAGAACAGCAGCAAGTTTTCCCTTAAGTGGATCACCCAAGGTTTATCGAACTCAGGGAGGAAGAGGTCAAAGATATCCCTCTCATGCAACCCTGCAACCACAAAGCAAGAAGTCTCTTGTGTCCCCAACACACCAAATAGGTGCACTAGTTCGGCGAAGAGATAGTGAAATACAGGTGGTATAAATAAGTATGAGCAGTAGCAACGGTGCCAGAAAATAGCTTGCTGGCGTGTAGTTGATGGTGGTAGTATTGCAGCAGTAGTAACACAAGAAAGCAAGAAACAAGCGGTAGTAACGCAGCAGTATTTAGGAACAAGGCCTAGGGATTAGACTTTCACTAGTGGACACTCTCAACATTGATCACATAATGTAACAGTATAAATGCATACTCTACACTTTTGTTGGATGATGAACACATTGCGTAGGATTACACGAACCCTCAATGCCGGAGTTAACAAGCTCCACAATAATGCTCATGTTTAAGTAACCTTATAGTGTAAGATAGATCAAAAGACTAAACCAAGTACTAACATAGCATGCACACTGTCACCTTCATGCATATGTAGGAGGAATAGATCACATCAATATTATCATAGCAATAGTTAACTTCGCAATCTACAAGAGATCATGATCATAGCATAAACCAAGTACTAACACGGTGCACACACTGTCACCTTTACACACGTGCAGGAGGAATAGAACTACTTTAATAACTTTGCTAGAGTAGCACATGGATAGTAGTGATACAAAACTCATATGAATCTCAATCATGTAAAGCAGCTCATGAGATCATTGTATTGAAGTACATGGAGAGAGATTAACCACATAGCTACCGGTACAGCCCCGAGCCTCGATGGAGAACTACTCCCTCCTCATGGGAGCAGCAGCGGTGATGAAGATGGCGGTGGAGATGGCAGCGGTGTCGATGGAGAAGCCTTCCGGGGGCACTTCCCCGTTCCGGCAGCGTGCCGGAACAGAGACTCCTGTCCCCCAGATCTTGGCGTCGCGATGGCGGCGGCTCTGGAAGGTTTCTGTGGTTTTCGCCAATCGTCCCAGGGTTTTTGATCCAGGGGCTTTATATAGGCGAAGAGGCGGCGC
Source organism: Lolium perenne (assembly GCF_019359855.2). Lineage (NCBI taxonomy): Eukaryota > Viridiplantae > Streptophyta > Magnoliopsida > Poales > Poaceae > Lolium > Lolium perenne. The sequence goes on from NC_067245.2 coordinate 284,224,176, forward strand.
AGGAGGGCTTCTGGGGGGCCCACACCATAGGGCGGCGCGGCCCCCCCTCTGGCCGCGCCAGGGTGTGGTGTGGGGCCCCCAGGGCTCCCCTCTGGCGGCTCTCGAGTGTTCTGGATGGTTCCGGGAAAAATAGGAACCTGGGCGTTGATTTCGTTCGATTCCGAGAATATTTCGTTACTAGGATTTCTGAAACCAAAAACAGCAGAAAACAGGAACTGGCACTTCGGCATCTTGTTAATAGGTTAGTTCCAGAAAATGCACGAATATGACATAAAGTGTGCATAAAACATGTAGATAACATCAATAATGTGGCATGGAACATAAGAAATTATCGATACGTCGGAGACGTATCAGCATCCCCAAGCTTAGTTCTGCTCGTCCCGAGCAGGTAAAACGATAACACAGATAATTTCTGGAGTGACATGCCATCATAATCTTGATCATACTATTTGTAAAGCATATGTAGTGAATGCAGCGATCAAAACAATGTATATGACATGAGTAAACAAGTGAATCATATAGCAAAGACTTTTCATGAATAGCACTTCAAGACAAGCATCAATAAGTCTTGCATAAGAGTTAACTCATAAAGCAATAATTCAAAGTAAAGGCATTGAAACAACACAAAAGAAGATTAAGTTTCAGCGGTTGCTTTCAACTTGTAACATGTATATCTCATGGATATTGTCAACATAGAGTAATATAATAAGTGCAATAAGCAAGTATGTAGGAATCAATGCACAGTTCACACAAGTGTTTGCTTCTTAAGGTGGAGAGAGATAGGTGAACTGACTCAACAATAAAAGTAAAAGAATGGTCCTTCATAGAGGAAAAGCATCGATTGCTATATTTGTGCTAGAGCTTTGATTTTGAAAACATGAAACAATTTTGTCAACGGTAGTAATAAAGCATATGTATCATGTAAATTATATCTTACAAGTTGCAAGCCTCATGCATAGTGTACTAATAGTGCCCGCACCTTGTCCTAATTAGCTTGGACTACCGGATCATCACAATGCACATGTTTTTACCAAGTGTCACAAAGGGGTACCTCTATGCCGCCTGTACAAAGGTCTAAGGAGAAAGCTCGCATTGGATTTCTCGCTATTGATTATTCTTCAACTTAGACATCCATACCGGGACAACATAGACAACAGATAATGGACTACTCTTTTATGCATAAGCATGTAACAACAATTAATAATTTTCTCATTTGAGATTGAGGATATTTGTCCAAAACTGAAACTTCCACCATGGATCATGGCTTTAGTTAGCGGCCCAATGTTCTTCTCTAACAATATGCATGCTTAATCATAAGGTGGTAGATCTCTCTTACTTCAAACAAGACAGACATGCATAGCAACTCACATGAAATTCAACAATGAATAGTTGATGGCGTCCCCAGTGAACATGGTTATCGCACAACAAGCAACTTAATAAGAGATAAAGTGCATAATTACATATTCAATACCACAATAGTTTTTAAGCTATTTGTCCCATGAGCTATATATTGCAAAGGTGAATGATGGAATTTTAAAGGTAGCACTCAAGCAATTTACTTTGGAATGGCGGAAAATACCATGTAGTAGGTAGGTATGGTGGACACAAATGGCATAGTGGTTAGCTCAAGGATTTGGATGCATGAGAAGTATTCCCTCTCGATACAAGGTTTAGGCTAGCAAGGTTATTTGAAACAAACACAAGGATGAACCGGTGCAGCAAAACTCACATAAAAGACATATTGTAAACATTATAAGACTCTACACCGTCTTCCTTGTTGTTCAAACTCAATACTAGAAATTATCTAGACCTTAGAGAAACCAAATATGCAAACCAAATTATAGCATGCTCTATGTATTTCTTCATTAATGGGTGCAAAGCATATGATGCAAGAGCTTAAACATGAGCACAACAATTGCCAAGTATCACATTACCCAAAACATTAATAGCAATTACTACATGTATCATTTTCCAATTCCAACCATATAACAATTTAACGAAGGAGAAACTTCGCCATGAATACTAAAAGCTAAGAACACATGTGTTCATACGAACCAGCGGAGCGTGTCTCTCTCCCACACAAGCATTTATTCAAACAAAAACAAAAACAAGAAACATACTGACGCTCCAAGAAAAGCACATAAGATGTGATGGAATAAAAATATAGTTTCAGGGGAGGAACCTGATAATGTTGTCGATGAAGAAGGGGATGCCTTGGGCATCCCCAAGCTTAGACGCTTGAGTCTTCTTGATATATGCAGGGGTGAACCACCGGGGCATCCCCAAGCTTAGAGCTTTCACTCTCCTTGATCATGGTATATCATCCTCCTCTCTTGACCCTTGAAAACTTCCTTCACACCAAACTCGAAACAAACTCATTACAGGGTTAGTGCATAATCAAAAACTCACATGTTCAGAGGTAACACAATCATTCTTAACACTTCTGGACATTGCATAATGCTACTGGACATTAGTGGATCAAAGAAATTCATCCAACATAGCAAAAGAGGCAATGCGAAATAAAAGGCAGAATCTGTCAAAACAGAACAGTTCGTATTGACGAATTTTAAAATGGCACCAGACTTGCTCAAATGAAAATGCTCAAATTGAATGAAAGTTGCGTACATATCTGAGGATCATGCACGTAAATTGGCTTAATTTTCTGAGCTACCTACAGGGAGGTGGACCCAGATTCGTGACAGCAAAGAAATCTGGAACTGCGCAGTAATCCAAATCTAGTACTTACTTTTCTATCAACGGCTTTACTTGGCACAACAAAACACAAAACTAAGATAAGGAGAGGTTGCTACAGTAGTAAACAACTTCCAAGACACAAATATAAAACAAAGTACTGTAGCAAAATAACACATGGGTTATCTCCCAAGAAGTTCTTTCTTTATAGCCATTAAGATGGGCTCAGTAGTTTTAATAATCCATTCGCGGGAAATAGTATTTGAAGCAAAAGAGAGCTTCAAGAGGCAAATTCAAAACAAATTTAAGTCTAACATGCTTCCTATGAATAGGAATCTTGTAAATAAACAAGTTCATGAAGAGCAAAGTAACAAGCATAGGAAGATAAAACAAGTGTAGCTTAAAAAATTTCAGCACATAGAGAGGTGTTTTAGTAACATGAAAATTTCCACAACCATATTTTCCTCTCTCATAATAACTTTCAGTAGCATCATGAGCAAACTCAACAATATAACTATCACATAAAGCATTCTTATCATGAGTCTCATGCATAAAATTATTACTCTCCACATAAGCATAATCAATTTTATTAGATGTAGTGGGAGCAAATTCAACAAAGTAGCTATCATTATTATTCTCATCAAGTGTTGGAGGCATAGTATTATCATCATAAAAATTACTCTCCATAGTAGGCGGCACTAAAAGACCAATATCATTATAATCATCATAAATAGGAGGCAAAGTATCATCAAAGAAAATTTTCTCCTCAATGCTTGGGGGACTAAAAATATCATGCTCATCAAAGCCAGCTTCCCCAAGCTTAGAATTTTCCATATCATTAGCAACAATGGTGTTCAAAGCGTTCATACTAATATCATTGCTACTAGCATGCAAATAAGATTCCATGGGTTTTTTAATTTTCGCATTAAACCATTCATGTCTTGACTCAGGAAATAGAATAAAAAGCTCACAGATGTTTTCCATTATGCCTTACTAGTGTAAACAAGAAACAAAAAGATGCAATTGCAGGATCTAAAGGAAATAGCTTCGAGCACAAACACAATGGCGCCAGAAAAGTACTTTACCTGGAACCGAAGTATGAGTGCCTTTTACCTTTCCTCCCCGCAACGGCGCTTTAAAAGTGCTTGATGTCTACGTTCCCCCTCCTTTCCTGTAGACAGTGTTGGGCCTCCAAGAGCAGAGGTTTGTAGAACAGCAGCAAGTTTTCCCTTAAGTGGATCACCCAAGGTTTATCGAACTCAGGGAGGAAGAGGTCAAAGATATCCCTCTCATGCAACCCTGCAACCACAAAGCAAGAAGTCTCTTGTGTCCCCAACACACCAAATAGGTGCACTAGTTCGGCGAAGAGATAGTGAAATACAGGTGGTATAAATAAGTATGAGCAGTAGCAACGGTGCCAGAAAATAGCTTGCTGGCGTGTAGTTGATGGTGGTAGTATTGCAGCAGTAGTAACACAGTAAAACAGTAAACAAGCAGTAGTAACGCAGCAGTATTTAGGAACAAGGCCTAGGGATTAGACTTTCACTAGTGGACACTCTCAACATTGATCACATAACAGAACAGATAAATGCATACTCTACACTTTTGTTGGATGATGAACACATTGCGTAGGATTACACGAACCCTCAATGCCGGAGTTAACAAGCTCCACAATAATGCTCATGTTTAAGTAACCTTATAGTGTAAGATAGATCAAAAGACTAAACCAAGTACTAACATAGCATGCACACTGTCACCTTCATGCATATGTAGGAGGAATAGATCACATCAATATTATCATAGCAATAGTTAACTTCGCAATCTACAAGAGATCATGATCATAGCATAAACCAAGTACTAACACGGTGCACACACTGTCACCTTTACACACGTGCAGGAGGAATAGAACTACTTTAATAACTTTGCTAGAGTAGCACATAGATAGTAGTGATACAAAACTCATATGAATCTCAATCATGTAAAGCAGCTCATGAGATCATTGTATTGAAGTACATGGAGAGAGATTAACCACATAGCTACCGGTACAGCCCCGAGCCTCGATGGAGAACTACTCCCTCCTCATGGGAGCAGCAGCGGTGATGAAGATGGCGGTGGAGATGGCAGCGGTGTCGATGGAGAAGCCTTCCGGGGGCACTTCCCCGTTCCGGCAGCGTGCCGGAACAGAGACTCCTGTCCCCCAGATCTTGGCGTCGCGATGGCGGTGGCTCTGGAAGGTTTCTGTGGTTTTCGCCAATCGTCCCAGGGTTTTCGATCCAGGGGCTTTATATAGGCGAAGAGGCGGCGCAGGAGGGCTTCTGGGGGGCCCACACCATAGGGCGGCGCGGCCCCCCCTCTGGCCGCGCCAGGGTGTGGTGTGGGGCCCCCAGGGCTCCCCTCTGGCGGCTCTCGGGTGTTCTGGATGGTTCCGGGAAAAATAGGAACTTGGGCGTTGATTTCGTCCGATTCGAGAATATTTCGTTACTAGGATTTCTGAAACCAAAAACAGCGAAAACAGAATCGGCACTTCGGCATCTTGTTAATAGGTTAGTTCCAGAAAATGCACGAATATGACATAAAGTGTGCATAAAACATGTAGATAACATCAATAATGTGGCATGGAACATAAGAAATTATCGATACGTCGGAGACGTATCAGCATCCCCAAGCTTAGTTCTGCTCGTCCCGAGCAGGTAAAACGATAACACAGATAATTTCTGGAGTGACATGCCATCATAATCTTGATCATACTATTTGTAAAGCATATGTAGTGAATGCAGCGATCGAAACAATGTATATGACATGAGTAAACAAGTGAATCATATAGCAAAGACTTTTCATGAATAGCACTTCAAGACAAGCATCAATAAGTCTTGCATAAGAGTTAACTCATAAAGCAATAATTCAAAGTAGAGATATTGAAGCAACACAAAAGAAGATTAAGTTTCAGCGGTTGCTTTCAACTTGTAACATGTATATCTCATGGATATTGTCAACATAGAGTAATATAATAAGTGCAATAAGCAAGTATGTAGGAATCAATGCACAGTTCACACAAGTGTTTGCTTCTTGAGGTGGAGAGAGATAGGTGAACTGACTCAACATTGAAAGTAAAAGAATGGTCCTCCATAGAGGAAAAGCATCGATTGCTATATTTGTGCTAGAGCTTTGATTTTGAAAACATGAAACAATTTTGTCAACGGTAGTAATAAAGCATATGCATCATGTAAATTATATCTTATAAGTTGCAAGCCTCATGCATAGCGTACTAATAGTGCCCGCACCTTGTCCTAATTAGCTTGGACTACCGGGTCATCACAATGCATTGTTTTTACCAAGTGTCACAAAGGGGTACCTCTATGCCGCCTGTACAAAGGTCTAAGGAGAAAGCTCGCATTGGATTTCTCGCTATTGATTATTCTTCAACTTAGACATCCATACCGGGACAACATAGACAACAGATAATGGACTCCTCTTTTATGCATAAGCATATAACAACAATTAATAATTTTCTCATTTGAGATTTGAGGATTGTTGTCCAAAACTGAAACTTCCACCATGGAGCATGGCTTTAGTTAGCGGCCCAATGTTCTTCTCTAACATATGCATGCTTAACCATATGGTGGTAGATCTCTCTTACTTGAGACAAGACGGACATGCATAGCAACTCACATGAAATTCAACAATGAATAGTTGATGGCGTCCCAGTGAATATGGTTATCGCACAACAAGCAACTTAATAAGAGATAAAGTGCATAATTACATATTCAATACCACAATAGTTTTTAAGCTATTTGTCCCATGAGCTATATATTGCAAAGGTGAATGATGGAATTTTAAAGGTAGCACTCAAGCAATTTACTTTGGAATGGCGGAAAATACCATGTAGTATAGGTAGGTATGGTGGACACAAATGGCATAGTGGTTGGCTCAAGTATTTTGGATGCATGAGAAGTATTCCCTCTCGATACAAGGTTTAGGCTAGCAAGGCTTATTTGAAACAAACACAAGGATGAACCGGTGCAGCAAAACTCACATAAAAGACATATTGAAAACATTATAAGACTCTACACCGTCTTCCTTGTTGTTCAAACTCAATACTAGAAATTATCTAGACCTTAGAGAAACCAAATATGCAAACCAAATTTTAGCATGCTCTATGTATTTCTTCATTAATGGGTGCAAAGCATATGATGCAAGAGCTTAATCATGAGCACAACAATTGCCAAGTATCACATTACCCAAGACATTTATAGCAATTACTACATATATCATTTTCCAATTCCAACCATATAACAATTTAACGAAGGAGAAACTTCGCCATGAATACTATGAGTAGAAACCAAGGACATACTTGTCCATATGCTACAGCGGAGCGTGTCTCTCTCCCATAAAGTGAATGCTAGGATCCATTTTATTCAAACAAAACAAAAAACAAAAACAAACCGACGCTCCAAGAAAAAGCACATAAGATGTGATGGAATAAAAATATAGTTTCAGGGGAGGAACCTGATAATGTTGTCGATGAAGAAGGGGATGCCTTGGGCATCCCCGAGCTTAGACGCTTGAGTCTTCTTGATATATGCAGGGGTGAACCACCGGGTGCATCCCCAAGCTTAGAGCTTTCACTCTCCTTGATCATGTTGCATCATACTCCTCTCTTGATCCTTGAAAACTTCCTCCACACCAAACTCGAAACAACTCATTAGAGGGTTAGTGCACAATATAAATTGACATATTCAGAGGTGACACAATCATTCTTAACACTTCTGGACATTGCATAATGCTACTGGACATTAGTGGATCAAAGAAATTCATCCAACATAGCGAAAGAGGCAATGCGAAATAAAAGGCAGAATCTGTCAAAACAGAACAGTTCGTATTGACGAATTTTAAAATGGCACCAGACTTGCTCAAATGAAAATTCTCAAATTGAATGAAAGTTGCGTACATATCTGAGGATCATGCACGTAAATTGGCTTAATTTTCTGAGCTACCTACAGGGAGGTGGACCCAGATTCGTGACAGCAAAGAAATCTGGAACTGTGCAGTAATCCAAATCTAGTACTTACTTTTCTATCAACGGCTTAACTTGGCCCAACAAAACACAAAACTAAGATAAGGAGAGGTTGCTACAGTAGTAAACAACTTCCAAGACACAAAATAAAAACAAAGTACTGTAGGTAAAAACATGGGTTGTCTCCCATAAGCGCTTTTCTTTAACGCCTTTCAGCTAGGCGCAGAAAGTGTGTATCAAGTATTATCAAGAGACGAAGTGTCAACATCATAATTTGTTCTCATAATAGAGTCAAAAGGTACCTTCATTCTCTTTCTAGGGAAGTGTTCCATACCTTTCTTGAGAGGAAATTGATATTTTATATTACCTTCCTTCATATCAATAACAGCACCAACAGTTCGAAGAAAAGGTCTTCCCAATATAATGGGACAAGATGCATTGCATTCAATATCCAAGACAACAAAATCAACGGGAACAAGGTTATTGTTAACGGTAATGCGAACATTATCAACTTTCCCCAAAGGTTTCTTTGTAGAATGATCAGCAAGATTAACATCCAAATAACAATTTTTCAGCGGTGGCAAGTCAAGCATATTATAAATTTTCTTAGGCATAACAGAAATACTTGCACCCAGATCACATAAAGCATTACAATCAAAATCTTTAATCTTCATCTTAATGATGGGCTCCCAACCATCCTCTAACTTTTTAGGAATAGAGGCTTCACGCTCTAGTTTCTCTTCTCTAGCTTTTATAAGAGCATTTGTAATATGATGTGTAAAAGCCAAATTTATAGCACTAGCATTAGGACTTTTAGCAAGTTTTTGCAAGAACTTTATAACTTCAGAGATGTGGCAATCATCAAAATTCAAACCATTATAATCTAAAGCAATGGGATCATCATCCCCAATGTTGGAAAAAATTTCAGCAGCTTTATCACAGGCGATTTAATGATTTTAGCGATTTCAGGCAGTTTTTCGCTTTGCATTAGAAGTGGAAACATTGCTAACACCAATTCTTTTATTAGTATTAGTGGGAGGTGCAGCAACATGTGTAGCATTAGCATTACTAGTGGTGGTAATAGTCCAAACTTTAGCTATATTCTTTTCTTTAGCTAGTTTTTCATTTTCTTCTCTATCCCACCTAGCACGCAGTTCAGCCATTAATCTTATATTCTCATTAATTCTAACTTGAATGGCATTTGCTGTAGTAGTAATTTTATTATGATGATTCTCATTAGGCAAAACTTTTGATTTCAAAAGATCAACATCAGCAGCAAGACTATCGACTTTAGAAGCAAGTATATCAATTTTCCCAAGCTTTTCTTCAACAGATTTGTTAAAAGCAGTTTGTGTACTAATAAATTCTTTAAGCATGGCTTCAAGTCCAGGGGTGAATTCCTATTATTGTTGTAAGAATTCCCATAAGAATTACCATAGCCGTTGCCATTATTATAAGGATATGGTCTATAGTTGTTACTAGAATTGTTAGGTAAGCATTGTTGTTGAAATTATTATTTTTAATGAAGTTTACATCAACATGTTCTTCTTGTGCAACCAATGAAGCTAACGGAACATTATTAGGATCAATATTAGTCCTATCATTCACAAGCATAGACATAATAGCATCAATCTTATCACTCAAGGAAGAGGTTTCTTCGACAGAATTTACCTTCTTACCTTGTGGAGCTCTTTCCGTGTGCCATTCAGAGTAGTTGATCATCATATTATCAAGAAGCTTTGTTGCTTCACCAAGAGTGATGGACATAAAGGTACCTCCAGCAGCTGAATCCAATAAATTCCGTGAAGAAAAATTTAGTCCTGCATAGAAGGTTTGGATAATCATCCAAGTAGTCAGTCCATGGGTTGGGCAATTTTTAACCAGAGATTTCATTCTTTCCCAAGCTTGAGCAACATGTTCAGTATCTAATTGTTTAAAATTCATTATGCTACTCCTCAAAGATATAATTTTAGCAGGGGGATAATATCTACCAATAAAAGCATCCTTGCATTTAGTCCATGAATCAATACTATTCTTAGGCAGTAGATAGCAACCAATCTTTAGCTCTTCCTCTCAATGAGAAAGGGAACAATTTTAGTTTAATAATATCACCATCTACATCTTTATATTTTTGCATTTCACATAATTCAACAAAATTATTAAGATGGGCAGCAGCATCATCAGAACTAACACCAGAAAATTGCTCTCGCATAACAAGATTCAGTAAAGCAGGTTTAATTTCATAGAATTCTGCTGTAGTAGCAGGTGGAGCAATAGGTGTGCATAAGAAATCATTATTATTTGTGGTTGTGAAGTCACACAACTTAGTGTTTTCAGCGTTGGCCATTTTAGCAACAGTAAATAAAGCAAACTAGATAAAGTAAATGCAAGTAAACTAATTTTTTTGTGTTTTAGATATAGCAAACAAGATAGCAAATAAAGTAAAACTAGCAACTAATTTTTTTGTATTTTGATTTAGTGCAGCAAACAAAGTAGTAAATAAAACTAAGCAAGACAAAAACAAAGTAAAGAGATTGAGAAGTGGAGACTCCCCTTGCAGCGTGTCTTGATCTCCCCGGCAACGGCGCCAGAAAAAGAGCTTGATGGCGTGTATTTCACACGTTCGTTGGGCAACCCCAAGAGGAAGGTATGATGCGCACAGCAGCAAGTTTTCCCTCAGAAAGAAACCAAGGTTTATCGAACCAGGAGGAGCCAAGAAGCACGTTGAAGGTTGATGGCGGCGGGATGTAGTGCGGCGCAACACCAGGGATTCCGGCGCCAACGTGGAACCTGCACAACACAACCAAAGTACTTTGCCCCAACGAAACAGTGAGGTTGTCAATCTCACCGGCTTGCTGTAACAAAGAGTTAACTGTATTGTGTGGAAGATGATTGTTTGCAGAAAACAGTAGAACAAGTATTGCAGGAGATTGTATTTCAGTAAAGAGAATTGGACCGGGGTCCACAGTTCACTAGAGGTGTCTCTCCCATAAGACGAACAGCATGTTGGGTGAACAAATTACAGTTGGGCAATTGACAAATAAAGAGGGCATGACCATGCACATACATATCATGATGAGTATTGTGAGATTTAATTGGGCATTACGACAAAGTACATAGACCGTCATCCAACTGCATCTATGCCTAAAAAGTCCACCTTCAAAGTTATCATCCGAACCCCTCCAGTATTAAGTTGCTAACAACAGACAATTGCATTAAGTATGGTGCGTAATGTAACTAGTGACTACATCCTTGAACATAGCACTAATGTTTTATCCCTAGTGGCAACAGCACATCCGTAACCTTAGTGGTTCTTGTCACTCCTCCAGATTCATGGAGACATGAACCCACTATCGAGCATAAATACTCCCTCTTGGAGTTACTAGCATCAACTTGGCCAGAGCATCTACTAATAACGGAGAGCATGCAAGATCATAAACAACACATAGACATAACTTTGATAATCAACATAACAAGTATTCTCTATTCATCGGATCCCAACAAACGCAACATATAGAATTACAGATAGATGATCTTGATCATGTTAGGCAGCTCACAAAATCCGACAATGAAGCACAATGGGGAGAAGACAACCATCTAGCTACTGCTATGGACCCATAGTCCAGGGGTAGACTACTCACACATCACACCGGAGGCGACCATGGCGGCGTAGAGTCCTCCGGGAGATGATTCCCCTCTCCGGCAGGGTGCCGGAGGCGATCTCCTGGATCCCCCGAGATGGGATCGGCGGCGGCGGCGTCTCTGGAAGGTTTTCCGTATCGTGGTTCTCGGTACTGGGGGTTTCGTCACGGAGACTTTTTATAGGCGGAAGGGCAGGTCAAGAGGCGGCACGGGGGCCCCACACCACAGGCCGGCGCGGCCAAGGGGGGGGCCGCGCCGCCCTATGGTGTGGCCCCTCCGTGGCCCCTCTTCGTCTCTCCTTCGGACTTCTGGAAGCTTCGTGAGAAAATAGGCCCCTGGGCTTTGATTTCGTCCAATTCCGAGAATATTTCCTTACTAGGATTTCTGAAACCAAAAACAGCAGAAAACAGCAACTGGCACTTCGGCATCTTGTTAATAGGTTAGTTCCAGAAAATGCACGAATATGACATAAAGTGTGCATAAAACATGTAGATAACATCAATAATGTGGCATGGAACATAAGAAATTATCGATACGTCGGAGACGTATCACTGACCACCTGAGGTGTGGCCGCAATATATAACCGCAGTGGTTCTTTTTCTTTAGGTGCCACCAGGACTGGTGGTGTCGAAATAGTTCGCTTTAGATGCTCAAAAGCTCTATCTGCTTCCTCGTTCCACTCGAATTTTTTCCCATTGCTTGATTAGCGCGTAAAAGGGCAGCGCCTTTTCTCCCAACCTGGCGACAAACCTACTCAAAGCTACGACTCGTCCAGTCAGCTGCTGTATCTCCTTGAGCTTGGTTGGTTTTCTCATCGTCAGGATAGCGTGTATTTTTTCTGGGTTGGCCTCGATTCCCCTGGCTGATACTAAGTATCCGAGGAGTTCTCCCGCAGGAACACCAAAGGAACACTTTGTCGGGTTCAACTTGAGACGGAATTTGTCGAGGTTGTCAAAGGTTTCCTTGAGATCATCGATTAGGGATGATCCTTTCTTTGTTGTTATGATGACATCGTCGATGTACACTTGAATATTTTTTCCAACATGCGTGGCAAGGCACTTCTGCATCATTGGCTGATGCGTGGCTCCCGCGTTTTTCAACCCGAAGGGCATTGTTCTGTAGAAGAATACATAAGGGGTTATGAAAGCTATTTAGACTTCATCTTCTTCTTTCAGGCGGATCTGATTTTAACCAGAATACGCATCGAGGAAGGAAAGACGTTCGCAACCAGCCGTGGAATCGGTAATTTGATCGATCATCAGGAGGGGGAAGTGATCCTTTGGATAATGTTTTATTGAGACACGTGAAATCAACGCACATGCGAAGGACTTCAGTGTTTTTCTTCGGGGCCAGCACTGGTTAGCGACCCACGTGGCCTCAATGTGCAGCTCCTTGATGAAACCCGCTTCTTTGAGCCGACGGATCTCAGATAGCATGGCTTTGCGGTTTGGCTCGGAAAATCGCCGCAAAGGTTGTCGAATTGGTCTAGCTCTTGGATCTAGATTGTGGGGTGCTCGGCAAGTTCCCTGGGTACTCCTAGCATGTAAGATGGACACTATGCAAAGATTTCCCAGCGCTCACAGAGGAACTCGACGGGCGCGCTTTTCTATGCGTTCTCTAAGTTGGACGCAATGGATGTCGTATTTTTTGGATCTGCCGGGTGGATCTACACTTCCTTAGAGTTCTTGGAGGTGTCGAAAGCTTGCTCTTGCAAGGATCTACCTCCTTCGGGTAACTCGCCATAGTTGGTGGTGAGCTTGGATGCTTCGTACTCAGCCTGCATCCCAAAGGTTTCAGAGAGGTTGTGAAAGTCCTTATCGCACTTATCTGCCAGAGCGAATTTTCCTTTGACTATGATTGGGTCATTGGGTCCGGGGATCCTCCATAACAGGTATGTATAATGTGGTACATCCATGAATCTGGCATATGCGGGTCGTCCCAGGAGAGCATGATATTGTGATGGCCAATCGGTAACTTCGAACTCCAGCTTCTCCTTCCTGAAGTTTTCTCGTGTTCCAAACTGTACGTCGAGTAGGATCTTTCCTGGAGGATAATTTGGCTTCTTAGGTGTGATGCCATGAAAACGCATGTCCGTTGGTGTCAAATTTGCCAGAGAGATATTCATCTTCCGTAGCGTATCCGCGTATATGAGATTTAAACTGCTTACTCCATCTATGAATATGCGGGAGACCTCAAATCCCGTAATCACCGCTGGTAAGATCATTGCTGACTGCCCTGGTCATGGAACTTAAGGTGGTTGGTCCTCTTGGGTGAATCCTATTGCGTGTCCCGACCAATTGAGGTACTCGATGGTTGGTGGAGGCGACTTTTCTGCCATGAACACATGCCGTGAAATTAACTTCTGTGCTCTATTCGAGGGTCTGCCTTTCTGTATCATCGACACTGCTCCCGTTGTATCTATGAAATCGCCATCATTGCCCGGAGGTGCCGCAAGTTGCAACTGATGTTGATTTGCGCTGGTAATCGCGAATGGTGGTAGGTGAATTACGCTCCTTGGCCCTTGCACGTACACCTGTTTGCTGCTTGCGTGTTGGCGTTTTCCGCGTATCTTCGTAGAGCTTGAAAAGTTTGGCAGTCCTTCTGAAGATGACCCGACTATCTCTTTCCCTCATTGTCGAGGTAGAAGTGCATCTGGCATGGCCCGTTCAACAGATTTTTGAGTGACATGTTGTATGGCCTTGGGAACCTAGGCCGGTTATTTCGCCTGCTGGAACTCGGCGCATCTCTATGATTGTTGCGCTGGTCATTGTTCCACTGGTAATCATCTCAATGATTTCCTCCACTATTTCCTCGGAAGCCAGCAGCCACTTGGCTGAGACCGTCATAATCTGTGAAGTGTCGGAAACATCGCCTATTTTGATTGTTATTCCTGTTGCGATCCTCCTCGGGTGACCTCTGCCATTTGTTATGAACAACATCTTCCCCGTCAGCCCAACGATTTGCTATCTCCATGAGGTCAGTTATTATTCTTGGGTTGGATCTTCCCAATTCCTCGATTAGATCTCTTCTTCGGATTCCTGCAACAAACGTGTCGATTGCTCTTTCATCAGATATGTTCTCAGCCAAATTTTTTATGATGCTCCACCTCTGGATGTACATCCTCATTGATTCGTTCGACTTCTTCCTGCAATTCCTTAGTTGTTCTATTGATGCAGGCTTCTTGCACGTGGAACGGAAATTCCTTACGAACAAGTCCTCGAAAGTTTCCCAGCTATCGATGAATCCTTCTTGTAGCTTCTTCATCGAGGATCTTGCGGATCCGCTAAGGTGGACTTGAATGCTTTGCATGGCCGTTGCCCTGGTTCCGCCCATCAGCTTCACTGTTTCTAAGTAATCAACTAGCAAATCCTCAGGATCTTGCAATCCGTCGAATTTTTTGTAACTGTCAGGTAACTTGAAGCTAGAAGTTACTTTAGTTTTACGAACTCGTCGGGTGAAACAAGGGAGTCCACACAAATCCTCCTCTCTAACTTCCGGTGAATGCCAATGTTCCCGTGTTCTGCTTTCGCGGTTCCTCTCGTCTAGTGCTCTGTCGATTCGGGCCTGGGTCACCGTGTTTCTCGCGTCACCTTCTCGTGGAGGATCTCGTGCCGCCACCGTAGTGGGTCGAGGACTATTTTTCCTTGGGCTATTTCTTCGTGGAGTACTTTCGGGTTGCAGTGTACTTGAACCTGCTATTGATGTCCCCATAACACCGACTCCTGCCATAGCCATCTGGTACAATGCTTCCCTGGAATCTCCCGGAGGTGGTTTAGATGCCAATATGAAGGCATATGTCGCCATATATCCTGCTTCCGGCATTTTTGGGATGATGTTCCCTCTCGTGTCTATCGACATAAAGGACATGTTGAGGAAAGGACATGTTGAGGATTTGGATCAGGTTTTCCCGTTCGTGCTCAGGCACATTTGCCAATCGAGATCTTCCTCTTGCACGGGCGTCTCTGTGACTATCTCCCGAAGTTCCTGATTGTTGACTCAGGTTGGCCCTGCGCGCACTTGACGCAGAAGCTGCAGCTCTTCTTTCGTCGAGTAACTTTCTTTGTTTTTCTAGCTCTCGTCCAGCACGAGCGAGTTTATATTTATATGCTTGCAACGCCTCCGGTGTAGCCGTGGTGGTCATTGGCTCTGTGCCATTCATGGCTCTCTGAGCTCTATCCCAAGCCGCTTGCAGCAGCTGTATTTTCTCTCGCGGCGTGGCCCCGATATATTTGTTTCCTGTTCCACGCGTAAGATCTACGGGATCGATGTATGGATTGCCCAAATCATCGAAAGCCTCTGACGCTTTGTCCTCTTGGCGGCTTGATTCCCCGATTGCGCAGACTTGGTGATATATTGTAGTTTCATTTTCATCATCTTCAGGGTCGGTGACACCGTCGTATAGATCGGCAAAGACCTCCCTAATAGAAGTAGATTTATCGATGAAGTCTAAGTTGCCGATGCTTTCCGAGTCGCTGCCCAGATCAGAATCTGTGAACGACCCGAAAGTCATGTCCCCGAATAGATCGGCGAGTCCCCCGTCGACGGCGGGCTTGGTGAAGCTTGATGGCAAGATCTCCTCATCGCCTGACTCGATTGATGATGCTGATGATCCCGAGAAATCGGAATCGGCCGCTAACGGTCCCGAAAAAATTGGTGCCGCAAGACAATGCGATCCTTCTTTCCCGACGAGGAAGCAGAAAGTCCCGAACGTCATCTCCGTTGACTCCTCCAGATCGGCGTATGCATGCAAACGGGCAGGAGGGTGAGGAACAAAATCGTCGAGATCAGGTTGGATCTGTTTACCTCCGTCCATCGCATTGCTTGTTGTTGATGATGTTGACGATGCCATCGAGATCACCTCCTTGCAGCCTCCAACCCCCACAGACGACGCCAATTGACAAGGTATCAACTTATCAATGCGTACAAATTGTAGACTTAGGGTTTCGTAGAAAGTAGAGGGCAAGTAGATCTCAAAGGTTCAGCCGAAAAGGTGGCCGACTCAAGAATTAGGGTGTGTATTGACAAATAGATTCGATCATTTCTTCTCCCCTCGGCTCCCCTTTATATAGGAGGAAGAGCCGAGGGATTTCGTGTCGTACAAGTTACAAAATCTGAGAAGCCATCTGAGACTCTCCCATATCGTTACATGATTTATTATTTCTAATACAACTCTATATTCTTTATCAAGATTCTCTGGGCTTCTGGGCCTTGAAAGGTTCGAGTCGTGGGCCTCCATATAACCTCGGGTACCTTATTCGGTAGCCCGTTCGGCATGCCTATGTCACCAGTAGTGCGCACTGCCACAAGTCAGCTAGCAACACCTTCAGAAGTCACGCCTTTCTCCTACTGGTCGATTAAACCTTGGTTTCTTACTGAGGGAAAACTTGTTGCTGTGCTCATCATACATTCCACTTGGACTTTCCCAATGTTGTGCAATCCACGCTATGTCAAGCACCATCAGTCATGTGGGCAAAAAATGCTGCAAAAATTGGGTACAAATGGGTTGTTGGCACTGGAATAAAAGTTAGGTTCAGGGCAGACCAATGGATTGGAGGCACCTGCCTAGCCATCCTCTTTTGAGATATTTATTTTGTGTGTAATCAACAAGGAGTGACATTTAGAGATGTTTGGGATGGGATTGACACTAAACTCACCATTAGGAGGGTTTTTGATGATAGGATGATGGAACAATGGTTCCAAATTGAGCAGACCATTAGATCCATCTTTTCTCAGATTTGGAGGATGCCTTTGTGAGATTTGCATAGTTATGGTTTTTACACTTCACAATCGCTTTATGCCATGATTAATTTTAGAGGCATTACTCCGGTTTTTATTATAGTTGTGTGGAACCTTAATATTCCTCTAGGGTACACGCATTTTTATGGTTGTTATATCACAGCAAATTAATTACTAGGTATAATTTGAGTAAGCGTCAGGAAATCTTAGACAAAACATGTTTGCTATTGTCTGAAAATTAAAGTATTTACCATTATTCTTCTCTTGCGACATTGTGAGATAATTGTGGCTGGTATTTTGGACAGTGAGGTGGTGGACTTCGAGAGTTTGTCTAGACTCTGGATCAGTAACAAGAGAAGTGTGGTTATCAACATGGTTAATGTTGCATTGTTGCGGACAATGTAGAAGCACATAAATGACGTTCATTTTGGTTGTTGTACCTGGTCTGGGTTGCAGGTGTTGTGGATTCACTTGGTGAAGATGATGAAAAGGTAGACTTATTTATGTCCAACAAGACATGTGGAGAAGTTGACACTCTATGGTCGGCGTCAGGAAAAGAGAGCGATGGCAGCCCCAACGTTGCAAAGCCGAAGAAGTGGAGGTTGGTGTCATGGCCACAGATGGTTGGTGCCATGGCCACAGATGACAGAGGTGCAGTGTCGTCGGGTGGTGATTGCCACTGGGTGGTATTCTGATGAGTTGAGATCAAAGAAAGGAGCAGAAAAGAAGTATTTGGAAAAAGCCTAGTGCCACTGTTAGAACTTGTGTTGTGTTATGGCTTCATTCCCTGTTTCCTTTATGGGCTGTGTGTTGAAAAATTGTGGTAGACGCCTTGGAGGCTTTAGCTTGTGAGTTGGTGGCAGCAAAAGAGTGATGGTCTGTAATGAGATGAACTCAGAAATTTCATTTTCTTTTCTGAATGGAATGGGGCGGAAGCCTATGTTTCTAAAAATATACTTCCCAAATATTTGGATTTGAAATATAGTGGCAATTTAGTTGTGAGGTTTACACAGATCAAA
The DNA here is from genome assembly GCF_019359855.2 of Lolium perenne. Lineage (NCBI taxonomy): Eukaryota > Viridiplantae > Streptophyta > Magnoliopsida > Poales > Poaceae > Lolium > Lolium perenne. The sequence goes on from NC_067245.2 coordinate 284,242,278, forward strand.
CTCCTAAGTCAGCTCATGCTGATATGCTCCCTGCTTTATTTGTGTGGTGGAGCTTAGGCTCATTCAATGCGAGTTGCTGTGTATTTACTGACAGCTATTGGATTTTCGCACCAGCAAGTTACATTTAAGTTATATGTAAGCTACAAAATTTGAAACTTACTTGTGTAGTCACAAATATACATATTCAAGTTTCAAACTTTGTAACACACATACCTACATCCATTACCTACCTGCAATTTTTTTTTTGAATTCTTTCGAGTTCTAGAAATACACTTTTTGTAGATGGTAGAAATAAATTTTTTTTGCGGGGCCTGCTGTCCATCACATGCAAACTAACCACCACCACATGTTTATTCGGTGCAGGCAAGATCGGGCAGACATCGTCCGCGTTGGTTTACACCTTTGCTAACATGATCTACTTTGCTTATCAGATATCCAGTAGAGCTCTTTTACCAGTATTGATGTTGTTGTACTGTTAATCTCGTAGGTAATTAGTGTTGAAAATTATATCGATTGGGAATACATCCATGCGTGAACAAACAAGGATGAATAAATGTACCTTGTATACATAGTTAGATGTTAATTTGCTATGCATAATGTTAAACAGTGTCTCTGCGAGCAAATGTAAGGTTGTGCCTAGCATTATATTTTTCATATTTTCTTAGTTATTCTGTGAATTATTTTTTAGGTAACTTCGACACAATTTAATATTCCCTCCGGCCTTAAATACGTTCGCTGATTTAGATAAAAATATAAGCTAGAATGCATCTAGATTCATTGAACTTGGGATGAGTATTTATGGTACAATAATTTAAATGCAGCCTAGAAGTTCTAATATGTAAAATGTGCTAGCTGAGTGGCAAGGATTGCGAGTGTGCAGCCAGGCCACCCGGGGATCGAGTTTCAAGAGGACCGAATTAAACGGGATGCTATCTAACGGGTATAAATTCGCTGCTGGAGAGTTCTTATCATCTATCTAACAACGTATAGCCAAGTAATGGATCATCCTCTGTTGGTCAACATGACCACGATGTACAATTAATCCTATGATTCGGCAAGCCTCACACAATCCGGCGACCCCCAATGCCCTCGCTTCAGCCTCTTATCCTCAACTGTCTGTTTGCATAGTGTGCAAATGCTTGCTCGGCACGCCCAGCAGAAGACAAATTTCTCATCATCCTACATATGGACGTCATGTAGCCGGTCAGATGCATAGAGAAGGTGCTATATATTCAGAAAGATTATCACAAAGCGGCCGCCCTGTTAATTACATGCAGTTTTAAGAGAGAGATATAGGTTTCTTACCTTGAAGGTCTTTTCGCGGCACCTTGGACATCTCACGACGGCACCTAATGGTTTTAACATATTCCGCATCTGGTTTCCAAATTGCAGTTGGTCCATCTCCCTCTCCCACTCTGCCGTATCTCTAGCCTCAAATAGTCGACAGTTCCTGTAGTTAATGGACAAATTTATGTGATAGTCTGTTAGGACGATACAATGGACCGAGAGATAAGCAAGACAAATATCCAGGATGCCTCCCCTTGTTTGAAGGAACAGAAAGAACGTGAATGGTTTACCTGAAATGATCGTAGCCAGCGATTGCCTTGCCGCAACGGAAGCAAAAAAACTGGCCACAGTTACTACACACCATTTTGTTGCAGCCTTCACTCTTGGCGATGGCAATTCTGCAATTTGGACATAACCGAACATCCTTGTACAACTCTTTGATGTTCAGCAGTTCCTGTGCCACCTCCTTCTCAGTCATCCTGCCTGACGCCTGTGACAGTACAATAACATAAAATAAACGACATATGGTTGATAAAAAATGAGTTTACTCCCAGTTTCCATCCAATGCTACCAGGGAAGATATTTTGGTGGCATTTTACCTTCCGGCGCTGGAGTTTCTGTTCTGGATTTAGACACTGCTTTCCTGGATGCCATAATTCCTTGCAAAAGCCGCAAAAGGTAAACGAACATTGCGGGCATTGTGCAGTGTTATCCTCATCTTCCACACAAGCAATCACACACTTTGGGCAGTAAACCACGTCCGCCATCGAGTCTAATGCTTTCTCAAGAGCAAGTCTATCCCAACGTTCAAATTCTTCTTCGTTAAGAAGCCTCTTTAACAAGTAGTGTGGAATGGAAGTATTGCACTTGGCGTCGGGGCATACTAACTGAAATAAAGTGCCTTCCTTCACATGCATGCTGCATAACGTCTCCATGCACTTCATGCAAAACAAGTGGTGACACGGAAGCTTGATGAAGTTGGAACCTAAATGATTCAAAATTAAAGTTAGTTTATGGGATAATGATCGTGGATTAAGGTAATTCAGCATCCCAAGAAACTTCATTGGAAAGAAAAATGTCGCAGAAATCGCATACGAATCATATAACAGATTGGCTCCTTGCTATTACTGCTGCATAAAGAAGATGCCCAAGAGGAAACCGTTTTTACCTTTGGTCTGGTTAAGGCATATCATGCACGTATGGAGATCATCAAGAAAAGCTTGATAGTGTTTTTTACTACTGTAAGTGAGCATGGAAGGGATCGTAGACTCCAACGAGAGACTTCTCGAGATTGCACGTCTGTCTCTTCTATATGTTGGAGTGTCTTGACCTAACATTATCTTGCCATCAAACCAGAGATGTAACAAAGAAGAGTTGTGTATCCACTCAACCCATTGATATACCACTTCCTGTCCTGTCAGCTCTGCCCAAATGGTGTCAAGCATCTCACAAAGTTGGGAAACATTAGGCTCATCCATCCATTTAGAGGTGACTGTAAAATATGGTGGCTCTTTGCTAGGATACGACTTTGGAAATAGGCATGTCAGTATCAAAGGAGGAAGGTACTCAAAGTTGCAGGTGTAAGAGAATTCGTCTGATCCAACATTATGTTCTTTTGTGGCATCATCATCAGGACACGCTCCACATTTTGTTTTCTTGTTAGCTGAAGAAAGCTTGGCACACACTTCAGCATCATCATGAAGATCGTAGCGTATGAAAATCTGTAATTAAGGTGGTAAAATTAGATGGCATAGTTCAACCAAGATTTATGTTAGATTGCACATATTGTATTTACAGTAGGACTGTATTGTAATTGTAACCAAACCCTAGGCCTCTGGCCTATTATATGAACACCGGAACCCCACGTCATTATACGTGTGAGGCTTCCCCTAAAACCCTTCTACATGGTACCACACAAATCTCGGTCCTACCCTAGCCGCCGCCGCCCCCCTTACCAACCCTAGCCGCCGCCGCCTCTTCGGCCGCTGCTGCCCTAGGTCGGGCCACCGCCACCCCTAGCCCCACCCCACCTTCCGCTGCCATGGAGCTCCCTGCCCTCACCGACGGGACCTCCGCCGCCCCTGCGGCCGCTTCGGCCGCCGCCCTCGTACCCGCCGGCGCCCCGCGTCATGCCGGCCCCGTCCTCCTCTCCTTCGCCGTCGGGAACTACTCCAAGTGGTGCATCTACATGCGAGCTTCCCTCGGCCGCTCCGGCTACCTCGGCCACGTCGACGGCACCGTCGCCGCTGCCCCCACCAACGCCGAGTGGGCCACCGCCGACTACACCATCCTCAACCACCTCCACGCCGCCATCGACGAAGACGTCGCGGACATGATCCTTGCGGGGAATCAGACCGCGCGTCAGCTGTGGCTCGCGGCACGCGACCTCTTCACTGCGAACAAAGCGAACAAAGCCATCTACCTTGACAATGACTTTCGCCTGCTTGTGCAGGGTCTCTCTCCATCCACAAGTATTGTCGCCGCCAGAAGCACCTCGCCGATGCGCTCTCCGACAACGACTCTCCCGTGAGCGACCACGCCCTCGTCCTCAACACCCTGCGCGGCCTCGGCCCTCGCTTCGCCTCCGCCGCCACGGTCATCTCCATGACCGACCCGCTGCCCACCTTCCTCCGCACCAGGGCGATGCTCCTGATGGAGGAGATGCAGCAGGCCAACGCGGCGGCCAACTCCCCCACCACCACCCTCGTCGGCCAGGCCCGCGGCCCTGCCTCTCCATGCCCCGGCCCCGGCTGCCGCGGTGACGGTCCTGCCCCTGGCGCGGGCGCCGGGAAAGGCAAGCAGCCGTCCAAGCAGAAGGGCCGCACCGGCGGACGCCAGGGTGGAGGCGCCACCCAGGTTACCCAGACCGCCCGCACGCCTGCCCCGGCCGTCCCGTGGGTCTGCTTCTCCCCGGGAGCTGGATAGTGGCGTGCCCCCTCCTCTGGACAGGGCATCCTGGGCCCTCGCCCCCAGGCCTACACCACCACCGCGTCGTCGACCTCGACGCCCACGTGGGACAGCTCGGCTCTCATCGCCGCCCTCAACAACCTCGCGCTTAAGCAAGGTGGTTGGGTCATGGACTCAGGCGCGTCCTCGCACATGACCAACGATGATGGTAACCTCACTCGTTCCTCCCCCCTTCGCACTCCTCACTTTGTCGCTGTCGGGGATGGCACCACCATCCCTATTGCCTCTTCTGGTTTCACCTCCTTTCGCACACCTTCTGGTCACGTCTTTCGACTCAACCATTTACTTCTAGTACCGCACATTATTCGCAATTTGCTTTCGGTTCGCAAGTTTACCCGCGATAATATGTGTTCCATTGAGTTTGACGCCTTTGGTTTCTCTATGAAGGACCTGAAGACCCGTCGCGTGATTCTTCGTTGCAATAGTGACGGAGATCTCTACACTTTTCCTGGGAGGAGCCGCTTTCGCCGTTCTTTCTCCACCGCTTTGGTCGTCACCGCCACCGCCGACCTGTGGCACCAGCGTCTTGGCCATCCCGGGCATGATGCCATGTCGGCTTTTCAGCGTCTAGATTTTATCAAGTGTAATAAAATTAGTCGTACTCGGGTGTGTCATGCATGTCAGCTTGGCAAGCACGTCTGTTTACCGTTTAGTCAGTCTACTACAGCGTCTAGTGCCATCTTCGATTTGATACATTGTGATTTGTGGACATCTCCAATTATAAGCACCTCTGGTTTTCGATATTACCTTGTCATTGTCGACGAATATTCTCACTTCCTTTGGTCTTTTCCACTTCGCAACAAGTCATGTAGTGCCTGCACTCTCGAAACCTTTTTCGCTTATGCGCACACGCAGTTTGGTGTCACTGTTCGCTCCCTCCAGACAGATAACGGTACCGAGTTCCTCAACAAGACTGTTGATACTCTTCTCACCACCCACGGCACCGCCCTGCGGCTGTCATGCCCATACACCTCCCAACAGAACGGTAAAGCCGAGCGTGCCATTCGTACCATTAATGATACTATGCGCACCCTTATGTTTCAGGCTCACATCCCAGCTCCTTTCTGGGCCGAGGCACTGGCTACTGCCACATACTTGCTCAATCGTCGCCCTAGTACAGCCATAAAATCCCAGGTTCCCTACACACGTCTCCATAGTCGTCCTCCCTCATACACTGATCTTCGAGTCTTCGGTTGCCTTTGTTATCCTAACATCGCGTGCACCGCCCCACACAAGCTCAGTGCACGTTCCATGGCATGTGTCTTTCTTGGGTATCCTTCTAACCATCGTGGTTACCGCAGCTTTAACCCTGTCACTGGGAGAATTCTCGTCTCGCGACATGTTGTCTTCGACGAGACAGTTTTTCCTTTTCAGCATGCAGCTTCGTCATCCGCGCCTGCGCCTCCAGCGCCGCGCGGACTCGACGACCTCTTCGGCACGCCGTCCGTGCCCCCACCGTGAGCTCCAGCACCAGCCCCGCGCACCCCAGCGCCGGCCCCGAGCGCCCCTGCCTCGACACCTCCTCACCCAGCCAGGTCCTCTGCCGCGGCAGAAAATTCGGCGTTTTTTGTGCAGCGACCGGCTGCCACGGCAGGACGTCCAGCAGTTTCTCTGCCGCGGCAGGTGGCCACGACAGGAACTCCTGCTGCACCTCCCGCCCGGTCCGCCGCCGCACGCAGTGTCCCTGCCACGCTTGCTGCCGACGACGCCCTGGCGGCTTCCTCGAGTGGGGCCTCCGCCCCTCGGCGCACGCGCTCCGGACGCCAAGTGCGTCCCGTGGATAGGCTCAACCTCTCCGATGTGGACTCCGTCACCGACATCGTCGCCACCACCTTCCGCCAGGCGATGCAGGATCCTCAGTGGCGTGCCGCCATGTCCGCTGAGTACCAGGCTCTCGTCGACAACAACACTTGGTCACTCGTTCCTCGCTCTCCGCGTGCCAACGTCGTCACTGGCAAGTGGATCTTTCATCAGAAGTTCCACTCGGATGGCACCCTTGAGCGCAACAAGGCCCAATGGGTTGTTCGTGGGTACTCCCAGCGCCCCGACATCGACTACGAGGAGACTTTGAGCCCTGTTATCAAGCCTTCTACGATCCATCTCGTTCTGCACATTGCTTCTCCAGCTGTTGGCCTATACAGCAGCTTGATGTGAAGAACGCGTTCCTGCATGGATCCCTGGAAGAGGTGGTCTAGTGTCAGCAGCCCCCTGGGTTTGTTGATGCCTCTCGCCCTGACCATGTCTGTCGCCTCCACAAGTCCCTGTATGGCCTGAAGCAGGCCCCTCGCGCCTGGTACCACCGATTCGCCTCCTACATCGCCACTCTGGGATTTGTTGTTTATCCTCCACTCTACGGCACACGGCGTACTTACTGATCTATGTGGATGACATCATTGTCACCACCTCGTCGACGAGCTTTCTTGAGGGGCTTCTTGCGCGTCTTCATAGCGAGTTCGCCATGACTGATCTCGGGGACCTCCACTACTTCCTGAGTATGAAGATCCGCCGGTCCCCTGGTGGTCTCTTTCTGTCACAGCGACAATATGCTATGGATATCCTACAGCGGGCTGGCATGTCTGACTGTCACCCCTCACCTACACCGGTCGACATGTCCTCGAAGCTCTCCGCTTCCGATGGCGAACTTCTTCCCGACGCCACCGACTATAGGAGCATCGTGGGCGGTCTTCAGTACCTCACACTGACGCGCCCCGATCTCTCCTACGCTGTTCAGCAGGCCTGCCTTCACATGCATGCTCCGCGCACGGCTCACTTGGCTCTCGTGAAACGTGTTCTGCGGTATGTTCGGGGTACACTAGAGTTTGGCCTCCAGCTCCTCGCCTCCTTGTCAACCGCCCTTGTGGCCTACTCCGACACCGACTGGGCCGGCTGTCCGGACTCGCGCCGCTCCACCTCCGGTTACTGCGTCTACTTCGGTGATAGTCTCATCTCTTGGTCCTCCAAGCGACAGACCACCGTGTCCCGTAGTACCGCGCCGTCGCCCACGCCGTCGCCGAGTGCTGTTGGCTCCGCCAGTTGCTCCAGGAACTTCATCGCCCCATGAGCTCCGCCACGGTTGTCTACTGTGACAACGTGTCCGCCATCTACATGTCCTCGAATCCGGTGCAACATAAACGTACCAAGCACATCGAGATAGACATCCACTTCGTCCGCGAGAAGGTGTCCTTGGGAGAGGTCCGTGTTCTACATGTTCCGTCCTCCCATCAGTTCGCGGATGTCATGACGAAGGGATTACCAAGTCAGCTCTTCCTCGACTTTTGGTCCACTCTCAACGTCTGAGAACCTCCCGCTGGGACTGCGGGGGTGTTAGATTGCACATATTGATTGTATTGTAATTGTAACCAAACCCTAGACCTCTGACCTATTATATAAACACCGGAACCCCACGTCATTATACGTGTGAGGCTTCCCCAAAACCCTTCTACAATTTCCACCATCCAAGAATAAATGAAATAGTAGCATCAGCAAGTAATTAATAACCTGGAAATATCGGAGCCCTCCTTTGTTTTCTAGTTCAACAAGGTCATCCCCGTATATTGCTTCCAGTGCCATCAGCTGCGGTGAAGATGAAATTTGCAAATGGATGAGAATGACCATGGTACAATTGCATTATTTTGTTCGAGCAAGATAAAAATAATCGCGATCCAGTGAACAGAAAAACTGCATTGCAAGTTAGCAAATATAGATGCAGCACAACAAAGATCAAGAATTCAATTTACTCCTTCCAATTTAAATTACTTGTCGCAGACTCGGGTAAAATGTTTCATAAAATCTGTCTAGGTTCGTTAAATCTGCGACAGATAATTTAGATCAGAGACTACACCATTACTGAAATTTCCCAAATTAATCAGCATACCATACCTCGTCGTCCTGTCGCTCCTGGTTGTTTCGTATCTCGTCTTCGTCAGCCTCGTCCCGTGCATGAAGGCGCAGTCCCGCCGCAGCCCCGTCCATGGCGGCCTCCTCGAGCCTCAACTCCGCCTCGGCCGCCGCGACCCACGGGGAGTCCAGGTCGAGCACGTCCGCATCGGCGCCGTCGTGGCACCACACCTGCCTCGCCTCTGCCTCCGCGGTCCGCGACGAGGAGGAGGAGGATGCCTCGGATAAGAATTTGGGGGAGGGGTCGCTCTGGGGTTCGAGCGCTCGCGATGTCGTGGCGCCGACGGAAGCTGTCGCCATGGCGGGAGCTCGTGAGTTGTCGTTGGGTACGGATTGTAGACGCTGCTCGCTTTCGTCGCCCACACGGTGGGCTTTGTGTACCTTTTAGTAGGTGAAAAAAAATCACAATGCCTGGGCTGTGGGCCTGTGGCGCTGGGCTAGGATAACAATCCGCGAGTGATGCTGGCATACATGCCGATAATATGGCAAAACCTATATTTTTTAAAAAAATGGCAAAACCTATACACCGACCAGGTCGCTGGCTACCGGCCACCGCACACACCCTGGTCGGGTATGGGCCAGGCCTATTTGTGTATGTTTAGCCTGTAGCAGTTTTTTTTTCTTTTTTTCTGGTTTCTTTTTCTGTTTTCTGTTTTCTTTTTTTCTTTTTTCTTTTTTCTTTTCTTTTTTCTATTTTCGGTTTTGTTTATATTTTTTCAGATTCGAAAATTTATTTTTAAAAATTGTTCAAATTGATAAAATGTTTAAATTTGAAAACCGTTTAAATATGAAAGGTTTTCAGATTTGAAAACCGTTCAAATTCGAAAAACGTTCAAATTTGAAAACAGTTCAAATATGAAATTTTTTCAAATTCGAAAATTGTTCTAATATGAAAATCGTTCAGATTCGAAAATTGTTCAAATATAAAAGTTGTTAAAATTCAGAAATGTTCAAATTCGGAAATTGTTCATAGAAAAAAATACATTTTTGTTCAAATTTAAAAATGTTCAAATCTGAAAAATGTTCAGATTTTTAAAAAGTGATTTATTTTTAATTTGAAAAATATTTAATTTTGACAAATGTTCAGATTTAAAAAAATTCTTTTAAAAAAGAAAACAAACAACGGAAAACAAAAAGAAACGAAAAGGAAAAAACGGCTTACGTGATGTTGGGCTGCGGCCCAGTTAGTAACCCGGGGGCGCGGGATGTGCGGCAGCCCCATCGGTACCGACCAGATCGGTGGATAGCATCTTCCGATAATATCATGCAAACTTCCCCGAAAAAATAGTCATGCTGAACTTTTTTTTTTGCGAGAAATCCACCGATCTATTAAATAATCATCAACATTAGTACAAATAGCCCAAAAAGTAAAGAAAATTACAAATTGGTACTTTGACCACCTAGCGACGACTACAGACACTAGCACGAGTCGAGGGCGCGCCGCTGTCCTCGCCCCTCCATCCCTGGAGTCAGGCAAAGCTTATCGTAGCAGAACTTGTTGTAGTAGATATACGTGAAGTCGTCGTGCTAAGGTCCTAAAGAACTAGCGCACCAGAGCAGCAACCATCGCCAATGATGACAACCATAGATCGAAAGAGACTGACATTAAACCACACCAACAATAACGAAAATCGACCGGATCCCAGGAGATCTGACGGGCACACAACTCCACGTACCCTCAGTCAGCGCTAGATGCACCACCGGAGCGGTGATAGGGCGGGAAGGACCTTATTCTGACTTCAGGATGTAGCCGACGCCTCACCATCCCAAAAAAGAGAGTGAAAAGCAAACTAAATTAAGAACGGAAACTCCCCGCCGGCGAGGGACCGTAGTCCGCCACACCTCCAAGGCCCAGGGCCGGGCCAGCGAAATTCGGGGCCCTGTGCAACAATCAAAATGGGCCCTACTTTTTTTAAAAAAATAACTGTAGTTACACGTTGTTAATAAGAAGAAGTTAGTATGCCATTATGACACAGACGTAACCTTGGATGGTTGGTGCGGTGACCCAGCGTACCACTGCATGGTGTAGTACACAAGTCGTTGACATAACACAAGTGAAACACCGTTCCACCCATATTACATCTCTCAGAGTGGTACAACAGAAACATATGCGAGTCCAAGGTATGTCTATAGAAGTACACAGGAATTGTTTACATAAGATCCACACAGCCTCCTACTTTACAGTGAGGTAAAACTTCAAATAAAGCTCCAAAAGAACGACTCGTAGTCTATCTTACTGCTAACTCAAGTTTAAGAGCTACTTGGCTTGCTATAGAATTCTAGCTACTTAGGTGCTAGGATTAGGGAAAGGTTCCCTTCTATTACTAATCTAGGTTTCCATTATAGCTGATGCAGAAGTTGACTCCATTGACTTCTTTGATTGGATTCTTCACCTCGTTGTAGTTGACTCCTTTGTCTTCGAGTTCCACGGTAGTTTCTCCTTCGGTGCCTTGATCTAAGAAGGGGGTTCAAATGGGATAGAATGAGTACGAGCGTACTCAGCAAGTTCATATTAGGAAATATGTGTATCATGCACTAGCTACAGCCATAGACCAGAAAGTCATAGGCCAATGCAAGTTTTCATAAACATTTCTTCAAAAGGTTTATTTTATTCTGAAAACTATGCCCGTCAGTCTTCACAGGTTGACTAGAACTTCGTGGAGTTCCTTTCCTGCTGCGTTCGCAGTTCCCTTCCCGGAACAGGGAGTGACAGTCACAATTCTTGATACCCTCTGCAGAGGTGCGTTACTTTACCCCACAAGAGATCTTAACCATGTTGCCGGCCGAGAGTATGTCCCCGTCCACACTTCCTTTGGTGTGAGGCCCAGTATAAGATCCAAGCCAATCACTGCCTTCTCCGCGACTGCAAACCCGCCCTTTTGTCCACCCTCACACCTCCAGTAGACTTCCCCCGATAATACGGCTTTACTCATGGTGTACTTTGGACAATCCTTCATAGATCGTAGAGCCATCATCACTAATGGATGGGGATTTAAAAGGCTATCCCAACCTACGGCAGTGCCTCCAACACCCCGCCGGCTCTACCAATCCGTTGGCGTGCAGAAGGGAAAAGATACAGCTGACTTCCCCAGAGCCATTATAGATCTTATGGATAACGCGATATGTACGGCGCTAGAATCACTGGACGGCATTGGTAATTAATCCTAGGGTGATATAACCCATTGCAATGGAAACTCACCATATCAACACATACCATGGTTCCATTGCCCACCACATAGTCATATTCATAATTGTAAAATAATACTTTGCTTTTCAATGCACGAGTGATAAGTATAGTACTTTGCATATAGTTTGATAAAAATAATCAAATGACATGAGCAAGCGATGAACTTGCCTTTCTTGACTGCAAGATTATGCAGGCAAAAGCTTCGATACGTGATAACTCCAAATGCTGAAATACCATCATCGTCCGGTAAGGACAATGTTTAAAGAACTGGCAAAGATGCTATAATGCATAGTATGAGATGCAATCGCCCCGAGCGTAAGCTAACCTTGATGTTTTAAGAGATGTGAGTTGTAAAGATTTCTTTAGGGTTGGTTGCACTTTTAGAATGGTTCTCAAACAAGGTTCTTATTAGGGTTTGGTTATATTAGCATCATAATCAAGTGATATAAGACATCATATCAATCATACACATAAGAAATAATGGTGGAATAATATGTAAAGAATAGTTGTCAATTTTAAGTTCTACAGAACATGATTGATGATTACTTCTACTATACTTCAGAAGAATAACTTTTGAAGAACATGTTGTTTAAGAACTAATTGAGTATTTCAAAGAAGGATTAGGGCTTCTAAGGTTTGATTGGTATTTGTACTTCAAAAGAATAACTTTTGAAGAACAGGTTAAAATAAGAATATGAACTACTATATATAGGTGCTATGGCTTCTAGGGTTTACTATTGGATTCATTTAGTTTCACTAATAGGAACTAGTTGGTTCTTAATTTGGATTGGGGTTTCTATATAGCAAGTATTGGTAAGGTTATTACTATGGTTTTCTATATACATCATATCAAAGGATGGTTGTTTAAGATGGTTCTATAAATTAGCTATTAGGGTTTACTATGGTTTCTTATTTGCTTCACTAAATAATCACTAATAGTTTCTAAGCTAAGTGACTTATCATTTCCTAAGTAGGGTTTAGTTGATTAGCAGCATGTGATGTGATTTGCTACACAAGGTTGGTATTAGGGTTTATCATCATGGTTTAACTAGGGTTTGATGGTTGAGGTTAATCCTAATGGTATGGTATATATGAGTGGTGATCAATGGTACTAATCCAATTAACAAGTTAGGGTTTATATCTAGGTGACACTAGTGGATCATATAGGTTTGAATTAAGAATAGGAATATGAAATGATAATCTCATGTGACTTGGTTTTTGCTAATGGATCATAAGCATGCATTCATTGGTCACATAATAATATGGTTCTCTATGTAAGGTGAAATTAAAATGATCACATGTGATAAGCAACTAGGGTTTTAGGGTTTAACATTTTGATATGATCACATAAAATTATGGGATCCAGATTCTAACTTATAATTAAAACTAGGGTTTCTAAATTATGGTATAACTCCTAAAATGATGATTGGTAAAAGAGTTGTGGTTACTAATTACTTTGAATCAAAATTAGTAATGGTTTAATATTTGTTATTAGGGTTTAAAATAATTACTTGTTAACTAAAGATGTTTAAGTAAATAATTGTTGGGCTACCAAAATAATATTGGCTTATAATATTTTCTTGAGTTATTACTATTTAAAGAAAATAGAAAATAGTAATTTGCAATTAGGGTTTAGGAATTACCACTAATAATTAAGTTAATGCAAATATGGTAAATAAAATTCATCTTAGCATTTTACTTAGTTACTGAATAGTTAAAATTTAATTTTGGAACTTAATTATTTATTGAGTTCAATTTGTATTTTAAATAAATGAAAAGGCATAATTAATAAGGTTAAAAAAAATAAGTGAATTTTTATTTTGTCACACATTTTTGTTTTATATTTTATTTGAATAGAGTTTATTTTTGTGAGCATTTTGATATATTATTCATATTTTTCTGAGTTGAAATGAATTTTATAGGATTTTGCAAAGTTTCAGCAATTTACTGGTTTTTTAAATTAAACAGGAAATACTAAAGGTACTAGTTCACTTCTAGACCCAGACACTGACGAGTGGGACCAAGTTACACGTCAGGTGCCACGTCGGCAAGGTTTGGTCAAAATTGACCGTGGCCTTTGACCTCACCGGCGTTTAAACGCTGGCGGCCAGAGCACGGTGGCGCCGCCGATTTAGGGCACCCCGAGATGCGTGGTTAGGGTCATTCGAACGAGCACTGCAAGACAAAGCTAATGGTGGTCTCGCTTTTCTAAGGGGAGCATCGGAGCATCACCGGCAACCAGGTGCTGCGGCGGTGAGCTCCGGCGAGATCTCGAAACCGAGATACAGAGGGATCTAGGATGCTCAAGTGGACTCTAAAGATGCGTTGACTCACCCTGAGGATGATGGTGTGCTTGATGGTGACGATTGGTGACCGTGGCAAGCAGTATTTTGCGGATCCCGGCGATGGCCGGAGAAAGGGAACACCGAAATTGGCGTCGCTCCGAGATCCCCTTCTCGATTCCTTCCGCCAGGAGTACCTACATCGCCAGGCGCATCCAACGAGCTACTACACGGAGCTTGGGGTGGTCTCCTTCGTCGGATTCGTCCTCAACTCCGGCGACAGTGAATGGCTAGTGGTGAGAGATAGAGAGGGTTATAGAGGGAATGGAGGGGCTGAGATGAACAAGGACAACACGGAGGTTCTGTAGATGGTTTTATAGACCACGACGAGGTCGGAATCGTCACTTCACCGACGGTGACCGCCGGGATGCAATGGCGACGGTGAGGTGAGCTTGGGCGCTAATCTTGATGCTCCTGGATAAGCTCGGACGCGAGAGATATAGGAGAGGATTCTGGAAGCTTCTGCCGCGTCCGGGGTGATCCTTATCGCCAACGGTGAGGTGGCCAGAGCGTCTCGGTGCGCTGTCGACGCCGTGGAGGAAGACGACGCCATCGTTTTGTTTCACGCCAGCGACGAAGCGGTATGAGGCTGTGGGCTGGACTGGGCCGTGGACTGGGCTTCGACTTGGGCTGCTGTGTGGGCTGCTGCGGCCTGGACAGGTAAGTTCTCTCTCTCTCTTCTCTTTTCTATTTATTTTCTGTTTTATTTTCTGAATTGAATTTGGTATTTGAATTCAAATTTGAATTCTGTTTTGTTTTGCAGGTTCTTAAACATTTGAATATCAATATAACTTGATAGCCATGCTCCCTGCATAATGTTGTTGTTTTAACAAACATTGCATTATTAGTTATATTTTATGATATTTGAGTAGAGTAGAGATGGGTGTAAGTATTTATCTCAATTCTCTTTTATTTAGAAACCAAATTTGTTTAAATGGTTTGGAATATGATAACATGTGACTGGTGAAAATATTATTAGGTTTAACTAGTGTGCTTAACAATATGGATTGTTCTCATTTAATTTTTATGAGAGTTTCAATTAAATGGTGTTGAGAATAGAAGGGTTCATGATTTTATGTGAAGAATTATTTCTAGGGTTTAAGAAGATGGTTGAATAAACTCAATTAAGATATATCCTATGCTCATCAAATTCAATCCACTTGCTAAGGTGAGTCTTATTTTATTAAACACTACTCTATTTGGTACACTAAACAATTTCTTTGGAAGGCAAAATAGAATCTAATATTGGTTCACTCTACTCACTTAAATGGCACTAAAGTACTTAGGTATATAGGCCTTGGTTTTATACTTGTGATCCATGATACACAAGTTAGGGTATAATATTTTATGTGGGGTGAATTCTACTTGAAAGGTTTAGGGTTTTGCATAAGCTTCACTAAATTGAAGTATAAATAGGCATGAGGTATGGCAGGGTTCTACTTATAATCCAAAGTAATGCTTGGATTGGAATTCAAATATGGCCTAGGGTTTAGTTATGATCACCCATGTGATGCACAACTATGTTTAAGATATGGTATCAGCTTTGATCATGTTTTAGTGGCTAAGGTTATCCTCCTCACTTAAGTAGAATTATTATATCAAGGCAATGCTAGGTTTATCTCAAGTGTTTGAATAGGAAAGGTTTAAATACAATAGTATTACTGCACAAGGCAGGAGCATTGGTCTGGATTGACTACTATTGATATGTTTATCATTTCATGTGAAGAATGAAATCTATGGATCACACATATAGGTTTAACTTATCATCTCAATTTATAAGGTAAGATCATGCATTAGACATGATCCACATATTCCTCACTAGTCTCTCTTCTTTAATACTTCTCTCAACACACTCACTTAGATTCTTAGGTTTTATGATCATTACCCAATTTGTAATAATCAAGGTATGGCTTTCTAATAATTCACTAGTGAATCATGGTTCTCTCTCCAAGATCAAGTATTAGTCCATATACTTGAGTATACCTCTTTAGGTTGAGCTCTTATGAATAAGTAGGGTTCTCTAGGATTTATGATCATTACCAAGTTGTAATGATCACAACACTTGCCTCTCTATAATTACTAGAAGAATAGGTTCTTGCTTACCATCAAGTGTTAGCTAGGTCAAGTAGGGTTTAATACTTGACTTTATTTCTTGTATCATTAATTAGTATCAACAATTATCTCCCTTGGACAAGGTTTAAATATTTAGTTAGGTTCTATTGAATGCATAATATAAGCATATGAATAGTTCTCTCTTTTCTGTAGGTTTAATGGTATGAGTTAGGAAACAAGGTTGAAATGGTCAAAGGTTAATGAAGAATGAATATGCAAGTTCTTGACTTGGTTCAAGTATTGTGGTTGAAAATATATATACCATGTGACTCTTGGTAGGAACATTTATTTAGTAGAAGACATTGAAAAGATAAGTAAAGAATAGTTTCTTAATTAATTGAGTTCTTTGATTCATAGTAGAATAATTGTTCATGTGTTGTTGTAAGGAATGTCATGTTGAGATTCTTTATAAGATCTTGTAGTTGATCCTTACTTAAGGTGTTGTTTGTTGTAAAACTAATTCTATTTGATCTAGCCCATAGATCAAATCATCTCTACCCAAGATAGGGTTTTAACAAAGATCACAGTGAAGTTTATAGCGCTTGACTTGATGATCTACTTCAATTCCAGCAAGTCAGGTGAAACTTCAGTTACTGTGGTAAGTTTTATTTGAAGCGCGAAAATTCCCCGGATTTTCTATGCATGAATGCAATGCACACTTTGGTGTTCTCTCATTTTATTGCCTCTAAACCTGGGATATTACAGCCTCTCCCCCTTAAACTGAACTTCGTCCCGAAGTTCGAACGCTCTCATGTTTCGGAATGTGGAACTAACTTGAACAGATCACAATCCTTTCAAACTCACTAGTGATCTCATTAGATATAATTGAATATATCCCTTGTCCAGATCCTTCATAAGTCTTCTGATGTCTGGCACTGATACTTTCTTCAATTCTATGATTTCTTCCAACACTCTAAGCTTATAGGCTTACTCTCCAAAGATTCTTGGATTAGGACATCTTATTGTGTTAATGGACTTTACTAATGGTTGTGGTGACATCTTACTATTTGGGTACTCAAAGCTTGGTTCTACCAGCTGCGGTAATCCAGCTGCGATGTAATATGGCACTATGGTATACCAGCTGCGGTGTCCAAACCTTAATTCTAAAAGATTTATTTAAGGTAGGGTATTGTTTTCCCTTACTACCATAACGAAAGTAATGGTACTTTGTAAGGTATTTACAATAAGCATGGTCCTGGTGGTTTATTCCTACGAATGGATTAGACTCATTTAGTCCATCCAATCATAGCTTCTAGTTTACGTTAGTTATCTTCCTTTTGGTTTCTTTAGGTTCCATGAAAGGAATCTTTCTAATAATCATTAGTTTTTGGTATAGTCAAACTCTTCGGTCTCTTGTTTTCTTAGGCTTTGATTGTCCTCTGATATCTTCTTCATCCAACTTCATTATCTTAAACTTACTTGAATTATCTTGGTTTCGAGTAATTACAATTACCCACTCAAGTTAAGGTCTAACCCTTACTTCATCGAGATATGAACCTCGGCTTCTGGTCTGACAACCTCCTGAGAGTACTTTTGTATGGGTACTTCCCAACAACCTTATTAAAATAAGATCGGACTTCCTTTCAGTTCAGACCTTTTTCTCCGTCTATCATACTACAAATTATGTCTTAATACTTCTCCTTCAGATTTCCTCTCCCCCTTGGAGTTTACTAATGATCTTCAAACTTCCTTTCTTCTAATCATTAAACTCCAAGGTTAGAAGATTAGTCTTGGTCTAGCGTATAGTTTGTACTTTTCTAAAGTCTCACGAAGAATTCTTTGCGGTGTATCCACACAGTTGTGGGTATCCATTATGAATCCTCCGACTAAATATTTACCAACTACGAGATACCAGCTGTGAAATACTAGCTGCGGAATCCCCCTTTCTTTTAGGGTAAAGAAATGTTCAGGCTGTGGGCTATCTGGTACCAGCTGCAGACTACCTAGTACCAGATGTGGCTTATTGGATACCAGTTGTGGCTATGTTATGGTTCTAGTCAATATCTACTTACCAGCTGTGGCTACTTACATAGTTTTAGTTAAGATATACCTCACTTTACATTCCTTCTCTTCATGGTTATCCTATATCAGCTTCGGTCTTATGATACCAGCTGCGACTTCACTTGTCTATTTTCCTTCTTCTAGGGTTTGTTTTGCAAGATAACCACTTGTTGATACTATGAAAATAGTATTGTAAGTGACTTCACTTGCATTCCCTTCTTCCATAATGAATACAGCTCTACTTCTTCTGCTCCATACTCACTATTTTGCTCACTTTCCTGATACTTCCATGTTGAAATACTCCTTAATTAAGGATAAAAGTGAGTTTGATTGGTCCTTCCTCTAGAGTATTGTGGTTGCTTCCCACAACTTTACTTCCTTCTTTAAGTGAACCTTCATTTTGACTTCAAAATCTTCGGAATTCGTCACTTCCTCACACGAATACCTTTACCCCCTAGACCTATAACATCAAGTAAGAGCTTGATATTGCAACATGCATTTGCATATCAAAGTCAAACTTCATGTATGGATCTAGTCAATCAATGAAGATTCAAGAAAATCCAAGAAAATCCAGCTTTGTGTTTATAATACACATCCTTATATGCCTGAATATAATAATTGGGTAAGACATCCCTAAACATCAGGATCAGATGTATAGTATATAACACCACATAAGATAGGTTTAGGTCGTGATACTTAGCACAAATACGTGAATTTCTACTATTTGTCTCAACATTTGTCTTAATTGCACATTTGCAATGAGACAAACTTGAAACAAAATGGCCTGGGATAGTTGGAGTTAACCTAGTTTTCTGTGGAAGTACTAACAAAATAGGATACCATATATATGTGCTATTGAGAACTACTTCTTATAATACAATTAGTTCTAACATGTCTACTCTAAACACATGATTGTTTTAGAATATACCACCTATAACTCTAGGATTTCTCTATGTGATATGCTCTAAATAAGCCTTCTTTAAATTAAGGACTCTGGTTCTAACATACTTGGTACAGTTATTAGGATTTTAAGGCCTAAGCTTTCGAACTATTCCTTAAATCCTACTCCTTATCATCCTTTTGTTATCGTACTTATGATGTTCTACTCCCTCACATCATGATTCTCAAGTGAATCATATATGATTACAAACTTTACCATGAAAAGTAGACTTAAATACTCCTATCACTCTTCCTTACCTCCTATGATTGACTCATCATAGACATATACTACCTTATATAACTTATCTCCCTTACTTAACATCAGTTATTTGACATTTTAAATGACTCTTACTTAACCATACTTGTATTGGTATACTTCTTCCAATAGGATATCTTCCTTATGGTTGTATCCTCTCTTTGGACTACCATGTTTTGTATACCAACTGTGGTCTACTACCACCCATTATCTTAAGCTCCAATGGTGTTCTAGTTATTTGGAATGAAGCAAGATAACTAACTAACTTTACTTAAGAAAGATAGATACGAAAGATTGACTCAAGTGTGTCAGGATTATTCTCAAGTGAATACCCATCTCAAGTCAAAAGAATAGTTGGTTTAGCATAGTTGGCTTAGTTAAAACACTTCCTATAGACACTACCAAACCTATAGGTCTCCTTTAAAGGGTTTTAATCCTAGGGTCAAAGCATTTGCTCTGATACCAGCTGCGGTGACCCAGCGTACCACTGCATGGTGTAGTACACAAGTCATTGACATAACACAAGTGAAACACCGTTCCACCCATATTACATCTCTCAGAGTGGTACAACAGAAACATATGCGAGTCCAAGGTATGTCTATAGAAGTACACAGGAATTGTTTACATAAGATCCACACAGCCTCCTACTTTACAGTGAGGTAAAACTTCAAATAAAGCTCCAAAAGAACGACTCGTAGTCTATCTTACTGCTAACTCAAGTTTAAGAGCTACTTGGCTTGCTATAGAATTCTAGCTACTTAGGTGCTAGGATTAGGGAAAGGTTCCCTTCTATTACTAATCTAGGTTTCCATTATAGCTGATGCAGAAGTTGACTCCATTGACTTCTTTGATTGGATTCTTCATCTCGTTGCAGTTGACTCCTTTGTCTTCGAGTTCCACGGTAGTTTCTCCTTCGGTGCCTTGATCTAAGAAGGGGTTCAAATGGGATAGAATGAGTACGAGCGTACTCAGCAAGTTCATATTAGGAAATATGTGTATCATGCACTAGCTACAGCCATAGACCAGAAAGTCATAGGCCAATGCAAGTTTTCATAAACATTTCTTCAAAAGGTTTATTTTATTCTGAAAACTATGCCCGTCAGTCTTCACAGGTTGACTAGAACTTCGTGGAGTTCCTTTCTGCCCGCGTTCGCAGCTTCCCTTCCCCGGAACAGGGAGTGACAGTCACAATTCTTGATACCCTCTGCAGAGGTGCGTTACTTTACCCCACAAGAGATCTTAACCATGTTGCCGGCCGAGAGTATGTCCCCGTCCACACTTCCTTTGGTGTGAGGCCCAGTATAAGATCCAAGCCAATCACTGCCTTCTCCGCGACTGCAAACCCACCCTTTTGTCCACCCGCACACCTCCAAAGACTTCCCCGATAATACGGCTTTACTCATGGTGTACTTTGGACAATCCTTCATAGATCGTAGAGCCATCATCACTAATGGATGGGGATTTAAAAGGCTATCCCAACCTACGGCAGTGCCTCCAACACCCCGCCGGCTCTACCAATCCGTTGGCGTGCAGAAGGGAAAAGATACAGCTGACTTCCCCAGAGCCATTATAGATCTTATGGATAACGCGATATGCACGGCGCTAGAATCACTGGACGGCATTGGTAATTAATCCTAGGGTGATATAACCCATTGCAATGGAAACTCCACCATATCAACACATACCATGGTTCCATTGCCCACCACATAGTCATATTCATAATTGTAAAATAATACTTTGCTTTTCAATGCATGAGTGATAAGTATAGTACTTTGCATATAGTTTGATAAAAATAATCAAATGACATGAGCAAGCGATGAACTTGCCTTTCTTGACTGCAAGATTATGCAGGCAAAAGCTTCGATACGTGATAACTCCAAATGCTGAAATACCATCATCGTCCGGTAAGGACAATGTTTAAAGAACTGGCAAAGATGCTATAATGCATAGTATGAGATGCAATCGCCCCGAGCGTAAGCTAACCTTGATGTTTTAAGAGATGTGAGTTGTAAAGATTTCTTTAGGGTTGGTTGCACTTTTAGAATGGTTCTCAAACAAGGTTCTTATTAGGGTTTGGTTATATTAGCATCATAATCAAGTGATATAAGACATCATATCAATCATACACATAAGAAATAATGGTGGAATAATATGTAAAGAATAGTTGTCAATTTTAAGTTCTACAGAACATGATTGATGATTACTTCTACTATACTTCAGAAGAATAACTTTTGAAGAACATGTTGTTTAAGAACTAATTGAGTATTTCAAAGAAGGATTAGGGCTTCTAAGGTTTGATTGGTATTTGTACTTCAAAAGAATAACTTTTGAAGAACAGGTTAAAATAAGAATATGAACTACTATATATAGGTGCTATGGCTTCTAGGGTTTACTATTGGATTCATTTAGTTTCACTAATAGGAACTAGTTGGTTCTTAATTTGGATTGGGATTTCTATATAGCAAGTATTGGTAAGGTTATTACTATGGTTTTCTATATACATCATATCAAAGGATGGTTGTTTAAGATGGTTCTATAAATTAGCTATTAGGGTTTACTATGGTTTCTTATTTGCTTCACTAAATAATCACTAATAGTTTCTAAGCTAAGTGACTTATCATTTCCTAAGTAGGGTTTAGTTGAATAGGAGCATGTGATGTGATTTGCTACACAAGGTTGGTATTAGGGTTTATCATCATGGTTTAACTAGGGTTTGATGGTTGAGGTTAATCCTAATGGTATGGTATATATGAGTGGTGATCAATGGTACTAATCCAATTAACAAGTTAGGGTTTATATCTAGGTGACACTAGTGGATCATATAGGTTTGAATTAAGAATAGGAATATGAAATGATAATCTCATGTGACTTGGTTTTTGCTAATGGATCATAAGCATGCATTCATTGGTCACATAATAATATGGTTCTCTATGTAAGGTGAAATTAAAATGATCACATGTGATAAGTGATGACGCATAAAGCACACGCTCGTTGGGAACCCCAAGTGGAAGGTGTGATGCGTACAGCAGCAAGTTTCCCTCAGTAAGAAACCAAGGTTTATCGAACCAGTAGGAGTCAAGAAGCACGTCGAAGGTTGATGGCGGCGGGATGTAGTGCGGCGCAACACCAGGGATTCCGGCGCCAACGTGGAACCTGCACAACACAACCAAAGTACTTTGCCCCAACGAAACAGTGAGGTTGTCAATCTCACCGGCTTGCTGTAACAAAGGATTAACCGTATTGTGTGGAAGATGATTGTTTGCAGAAAACAGTAGAACAAGTATTGCAGTAGATTGTATTTCAGTAAAGAGAATTGGACCGGGGTCCACAGTTCACTAGAGGTGTCTCTCCCATAAGACGAACAGCATGTTGGGTGAACAAATTACAGTTGGGCAATTGACAAATAAAGAGAGCATGACCATGCACATACATATCATGATGAGTATAGTGAGATTTAATTGGGCATTACGACAAAGTACATAGACCGCCATCCAACTGCATCTATGCCTAAAAAGTCCACCTTCAGGTTATCATCCGAACCCCCTCCAGTATTAAGTTGCAAAGCAACAGACAATTGCATTAAGTATGGTGCGTAATGTAATCAACAACTACATCCTTAGTCATAGCATCAATGTTTTATCCCTAGTGGCAACAGCACAACACAACCTTAGAACTTTCTGTCACTGTCCCAGGTGTCAATGCAGGCATGAACCCACTATCGAGCATAAGTACTCCCTCTTGGAGTTACAAGCATCTACTTGGCCAGAGCATCTACTAGTAACGGAGATCATGCAAGATCATAAACAACACGTAGATATAACTTTGATAATCAACATAACAAGTATTCTCTATTCATCGGATCCCAACAAACGCAACATATAGAATTACAGATAGATGATCTTGATCATGTTAGGCAGCTCACAAGATCCGACAATGATAGCACAATGGGGAGAAGACAACCATCTAGCTACTGCTATGGACCCATAGTCCAGGGGTAGACTACTCACTCATCACACCGGAGGCGACCATGGCGGCGTAGAGTCCTCCGGGAGATGATTCCCCTCTCCGGCAGGGTGCCGGAGGCGATCTCCTGGATCCCCCGAGATGGGATCGGCGTTGGCGGCGTCTCTGGAAGGTTTTCCGTATCGTGGCTCTCGGTACTGGGGGTTTCGTCACGGAGGCTTTAAGTAGGCGGAAGGGCAAGTCAGGAGGGGGCACAGGGGCCCCAGATGACAGGGCGGCACGGCCAAGGGGGGGGCCGCGCCGCCCTAGGGTTTGGGCTCCCTGTGGCCCCACTTCGTTTCGTCTTCGGACTTCTGGAAGCTTCGTGGAAAAATAGGCCCCTGGGCGTTGATTTCGTCCAATTCCGAGAATATTTCCTTACTAGGATTTCTGAAACCAAAAACAGCAGAAACAAAGAATCGGCACTTCGGCATCTTGTTAATAGGTTAGTTCCGTAAAATGCACGAATATGACATAAAGTGTGCATAAAACATGTAGATAACATCAATAATGTGGCATGGAACATAAGAAATTATCGATACGTCGGAGACGTATCAGCATCCCCAAGCTTAGTTCTGCTCGTCCCGAGCAGGTAAAACGATAACACAGATAATTTCTGGAGTGACATGCCATCATAATCTTGATCATACTATTTGTAAAGCATATGTAGTGAATGCAGCGATTAAAACAATGTATATGACATGAGTAAACAAGTGAATCATAAAGCAAAGACTTTTCATGAATAGCACTTCAAGACAAGCATCAATAAAGTCTTGCATAAGAGTTAACTCATAAAGCAATAATTCAAAGTAAAGGCATTGAAGCAACACAAAAGAAGATTAAGTTTCAGCGGTTGCTTTCAACTTGTAACATGTATATCTCATGGATATTGTCAACATAGAGTAATATAATAAGTGCAATAAGCAAGTATGTAGGAATCAATGCACAGTTCACACAAGTGTTTGCTTCTTGAGGTGGAGAGAAATAGGTGAACTGACTCAACATTGAAAGTAAAAGAATGGTCCTCCATAGAGGAAAAGCATCGATTGCTATATTTGTGCTAGAGCTTTGATTTTGAAAACATGAAACAATTTTGTCAACGGTAGTAATAAAGCATATGCATCATGTAAATTATATCTTATAAGTTGCAAGCCTCATGCATAGTGTACTAATAGTGCCCGCACCTTGTCCTAATTAGCTTGGACTACCGGATCATCACAATGCACTGTTTTAACCAAGTGTCACAAAGGGGTACCTCTATGCCGCCTGTACAAAGGTCTAAGGAGAAAGCTCGCATTGGATTTCTCGCTATTAATTATTCTCAACTTAGACATCCATACCGGGACAACATAGACAACAGATAATGGACTCCTCTTTTATGCATAAGCATGTAACAACAATTAATAATTTTCTCATTTGAGATTGAGGATATATGTCCAAAACTGAAACTTCCACCATGGATCATGGCTTTAGTTAGCGGCCCAATGTTCTTCTCTAACAATATGCATGCTTAACCATAAGGTGGTAGATCTCTCTTACTTCAGACAAGACGGACATGCATAGCAACTCACATGAAATTCAACAATGAATAGTTGATGGCGTCCCCAGTGAACATGGTTATCGCACAACAAGCAACTTAATAAGAGATAAAGTGCATAATTACATATTCAATACCACAATAGTTTTTAAGCTATTTGTCCCATGAGCTATATATTGCAAAGGTGAATGATGGAATTTTAAAGGTAGCACTCAAGCAATTTACTTTGGAATGGCGGAAAATACCATGTAGTAGGTAGGTATGGTGGACACAAATGGCATAGTGGTTGGCTCAAGTATTTTGGATGCATGAGAAGTATTCCCTCTCGATACAAGGTTTAGGCTAGCAAGGCTTATTTGAAACAAACACAAGGATGAACCGGTGCAGCAAAACTCACATAAAAGACATATTGAAAACATTATAAGACTCTACACCATCTTCCTTGTTGTTCAAACTCAATACTAGAAATTATCTAGACCTTAGAGAAACCAAATATGCAAACCAAATTTTAGCATGCTCTATGTATTTCTTCATTAATGGGTGCAAAGCATATGATGCAAGAGCTTAAACATGAGAACAACAATTGCCAAGTATCACATTACCCAAGACATTTATAGCAATTACTACATGTATTATTTTCCAATTCCAACCATATAACAATTTAACGAAGGAGAAACTTCGCCATGAATACTATGAGTAGAAACCAAGGACATACTTGTCCATATGCTACTGCGGAGCGTGTCTCTCTCCCATAAAGTGAATGCTAGGATCCATTTTATTCAAACAAAATAAAAAACAAAAACAAACCGACGCTCCAAGAAAAAGCACATAAGATGTGATGGAATAAAAATATAGTTTCAGGGGAGGAACCTGATAATGTTGTCGATGAAGAAGGGGATGCCTTGGGCATCCCCAAGCTTAGACGATTGAGTCTTCTTGATATATGCAGGGGTGAACCACCGGGGCATCACCAAGCTTAGAGCTTTCACTCTCCTTGATCATGTTGCATCATACTCCTCTCTTGATCCTTGAAAACTTCCTCCACACCAAACTCGAAACAACTTATTAGAGGGTTAGTGCACAATAAAAATTAACATATTCAGAGCTGACACAATCATTCTTAACACTTCTGGACATTGCATAATGCTACTGGACATTAGTGGATCAAAGAAATTCATCCAACATAGCAAAAGAGGCAATGCGAAATAAAAGGCAGAATCTGTCAAAACAGAACAGTTCGTATTGATGAATTTTAAAATGGAACCAGACTTGCTCAAATGAAAATGCTCAAATTGAATGAAAGTTGCGTACATATCTGAGGATCATGCACGTAAATTGGCTTAATTTTCTGAGCTACCTACAGGGAGGTAGACCCAGATTCGTGACAGCAAAGAAATCTGGAACTGCGCAGTAATCCAAATCTAGTACTTACTTTTCTATCAACGGCTTTACTTGGCACAACAAAACACAAAACTAAGATAAGGAGAGGTTGCTACAGTAGTAAACAACTTCCAAGACACAAAATAAAAACAAAGTACTGTAGGTAAAAACATGGGTTGTCTCCCATAAGCGCTTTTCTTTAACGCCTTTCAGCTAGGCGCAGAAAGTGTGTATCAAGTATTATCAAGAGACGAAGTGTCAACATCATAATTTGTTCTCATAATAGAATCAAAAGGTACCTTCATTCTCTTTCTAGGGAAGTGTTCCATACCTTTCTTGAGAGGAAATTGATATTTTATATTACCTTCCTTCATATCAATGATAGCACCAACAGTTCGAAGAAAAGGTCTTCCCAATATAATGGGACAAGATGCATTGCATTCAATATCCAAGACAACAAAATCAACGGGAACAAGGTTATTGTTAACGGTAATGCGAACATTATCAACTTTACCCAAAGGTTTCTTTGTAGAATGATCAGCAAGATTAACATCCAAATAACAATTTTTCAGCGGTGGCAAGTCAAGCATATTATAAATTTTCTTAGGCATAACAGAAATACTTGCACCAAGATCACATAAAGCATTACAATCAAAATCTTTAACCTTCATCTTAATGATGGGCTCCCAACCATCCTCTAGCTTTTTAGGAATAGAGGCTTCACGCTCTAGTTTCTCTTCTCTAGCTTTTATGAGAGCATTTGTAATATGATGTGTGAAAGCCAAATTTATAGCACTAGCATTAGGACTTTTAGCATGTTTTTGCAAGAACTTTATAACTTCAGAGATGTGGCAATCATCAAAATTCAAACCATTATAATCTAAAGCAATGGGATCATCATCCCCAATGTTGGAAAAAATTTCAGCAGCTTTATCACAAAGCGTTTCACAGTTTTAGCAGTTTCAGAGCGGTTTCTCGCTTTGCATTAGAAGTGGAAACATTGCTAACACCAATTCTTTTATTAGTATTAGTAGGAGGTGCAGCAACATGTGTTGCATTAGCATTACTAGTGGTGGTAATAGTCCAAACTTTAGCTACATTCTTCTCTTTAGCTAGTTTTTCATTTTCTTCTCTATCCCACCTAGCACGCAGTTCAGCCATTAATCTTATATTCTCATTAATTCTAACTTGAATGGCATTTGCTGTAGTAACAATTTTATTATGATGATTCTCATTAGGCAAAACTTTTGATTTCAAAAGATCAACATCAAGACAAGACTATCGACTTTAGAAGCAAGTATATCAATTTTCCCAAGCTTTTCTTCAACAGATTTGTTAAAAGCAGTTTGGGTACTAATAAATTCTTTAAGCATGGCTTCAAGTCCAGGGGGTGTGTTCCTATTATTGTTGTAAGAATTCCCATAAGAATTACCATAGCCGTTGCCATTATTATAAGGATATGGCCTATAGTTGTTACTAGAATTGTTCCGGTAAGCATTGTTGTTGAAATTATTATTTTTAATGAAGTTTACATCAACATGTTCTTCTTGTGCAACCAATGAAGCTAACGGAACATTATTAGGATCAATATTAGTCCTATCATTCACAAGCATAGACATAATAGCATCAATCTTATCACTCAAGGAAGAGGTTTCCTTGACAGAATTTACCTTCTTACCTTGTGGAGCTCTTTCCGTGTGCCATTCAGAGTAGTTGATCATCATATTATCAAGAAGCTTTGTTGCTTCACCAAGAGTGATGGACATAAAGGTACCTCCAGCAGCTGAATCCAATAAATTCCGCGAAGAAAAATTTAGTCCTGCATAGAAGGTTTGGATGATCATCCAAGTAGTCAGTCCATGGGTTGGGCAATTTTTAACCAGAGATTTCATTCTTTCCCAAGCTTGAGCAACATGTTCAGTATCTAATTGTTTAAAATTCATTATGCTACTCCTCAAAGATATAGTTTTAGCAGGGGGATAATATCTACCAATAAAAGCATCCTTGCATTTAGTCCATGAATCAATACTATTCTTAGGCAGAGATAGCAACCAATCTTTAGCTCTTCCTCTTAATGAGAAAGGGAACAATTTTAGTTTAATAATATCACCATCTACATCTTTATATTTTTGCATTTCACATAGTTCAACAAAATTATTAAGATGGGCAGCAGCATCATCAGAACTAACACCAGAAAATTGCTCTCGCATAACAAGATTCAGTAAAGCAGGTTTAATTTCAAAGAATTCTGCTGTAGTAGCAGGTGGAGCAATAGGTGTGCATAAGAAATCATTATTATTTGTGGTTGTGAAGTCACACAACTTAGTATTTTCAGCGTTGGCCATTTTAGCAACAGTAAATAAAGCAAACTAGATAAAGTAAATGCAAGTAAACTAATTTTTTTGTGTTTTTGATATAGCAAACAAGATAGCAAGTAAAGTAAAACTAGCAACTAATTTTTTTTGTATTTTGATTTAGTGCAGCAAACAAAGTAGTAAATAAAACTAAGCAAGACAAAAACAAAGTAAAGAGATTGAGAAGTGGAGACTCCCCTTGCAGCGTGTCTTGATCTCCCCGGCAACGGCGCCAGAAATTTAGCTTGATGACGCGTAAAGCACACGCTCGTTGGGAACCCCAAGTGGAAGGTGTGATGCGTACAGCAGCAAGTTTCCTCGATAAGAAACCAAGGTTTATCGAACCAGTAGGAGTCAAGAAGCACGTCAAAGGTTGATGGCGGCGGGATGTAGTGCGGCGCAACACCAGGGATTCCGGCGCCAACGTGGAACCTGCACAACACAACCAAAGTACTTTGCCCCAACGAAACAGTGAGGTTGTCAATCTCACCGGCTTGCTGTAACAAAGGATTAACCGTATTGTGTGGAAGATGATTGTTTGCAGAAAACAGTAGAACAAGTATTGCAGTAGATTGTATTTCAGTAAAGAGAATTGGACCGGGGTCCACAGTTTACTAGAGGTGTCTCTCCCATAAGACGAACAGCATGTTGGGTGAACAAATTATAGTTGGGCAATTGACAAATAAAGAGAGCATGACCATGCACATACATATCATGATGAGTATAGTGAGATTTAATTGGGCATTACGACAAAGTACATAGACCGCCATCCAACTGCATCTATGCCTAAAAAGTCCACCTTCGTGTTATCATCCGAACCCCTCCGGTATTAAGTTGCAAAGCAACAGACAATTGCATTAAGTATGGTGCGTAATGTAATCAACAACTACATCCTTAGACATAGCATCAATGTTTTATCCCTAGTGGCAACAGCACAACACAACCTTAGAACTTTCATCCTTTGTCCCGGTGTCAATGCAGGCATGAACCCACTATCGAGCATAAGTACTCCCTCTTGGAGTTACAAGCATCTACTTGGCCAGAGCATCTACTAGTAACGGAGAGCATGCAAGATCATAAACAACACGTAGATATAACTTTGATAATCAACATAACAAGTATTCTCTATTCATCGGATCCCAACAAACGCAACATATAGAATTACAGATAGATGATCTTGATCATGTTAGGCAGCTCACAAGATCCGACAATGATAGCACAATGGGGAGAAGACAACCATCTAGCTACTGCTATGGACCCATAGTCCAGGGGTAGACTACTCACTCATCACACCGGAGGCGACCATGGCGGCGTAGAGTCCTCCGGGAGATGATTCCCCTCTCCGGCAGGGTGCCGGAGGCGATCTCCTGGATCCCCCGAGATGGGATCGGCGTTGGCGGCGTCTCTGGAAGGTTTTCCGTATCGTGGCTCTCGGTACTGGGGGTTTCGTCACGGAGGCTTTAAGTAGGCGGAAGGGCAAGTCAGGAGGGGGCACAGGGGCCCCAGATGACAGGGCGGCGCGGCCAGGGGGGGGCCGCGCCGCCCTAGGGTTTGGGCTCCCTGTGGCCCCACTCCGTTTCGTCTTCGGACTTCTGGAAGCTTCGTGGAAAAATAGGCCCCTGGGCGTTGATTTCGTCCAATTCTGAGAATATTTCCTTACTAGGATTTCTGAAACCAAAAACAATGACAAAGAATCGGCACTTCGGCATCTTGTTAATAGGTTAGTTCCAGAAAATGCACGAATATGACATAAAGTGTGCATAAAACATGTAGATAACATCAATAATGTGGCATGGAACATAAGAAATTATCGATACGTCGGAGACGTATCAATAAGCAACTAGGGTTTTAGGGTTTAACATTTTGATATGATCACATAAAATTATGGGATCCAGATTCTAACTTATAATTAAAACTAGGGTTTCTAAATTATGGTATAACTCCTAAAATGATGATTGGTAAAAGAGTTGTGGTTACTAATTACTTTGAATCAAAATTAGTAATGGTTTAATATTTGTTATTAGGGTTTAAAATAATTACTTGTTAACTAAAGATGTTTAAGTAAATAATTGTTGGGCTACCAAAATAATATTGGCTTATAATATTTTCTTGAGTTATTACTATTTAAAGAAAATAGAAAATAGTAATTTGCAATTAGGGTTTAGGAATTACCACTAATAATTAAGTTAATGCAAATATGGTAAATAAAATTCATCTTAGCATTTTACTTAGTTACTGAATAGTTAAAATTTAATTTTGGAACTTAATTATTTATTGAGTTCAATTTGTATTTTAAATAAATGAAAAGGCATAATTAATAAGGTTAAAAAAAATAAGTGAATTTTTATTTTGTCACACATTTTTGTTTTATATTTTATTTGAATAGAGTTTATTTTTGTGAGCATTTTGATATATTATTCATATTTTTCTGAGTTGAAATGAATTTTATAGGATTTTGCAAAGTTTCAGCAATTTACTGGTTTTTTAAATTAAACAGGAAATACTAAAGGTACTAGTTCACTTCTAGACCCAGACACTGACGAGTGGGACCAAGTTACACGTCAGGTGCCACGTCGGCAAGGTTTGGTCAAAATTGACCGTGGCCTTTGACCTCACCGGCGTTTAAACGCCGGCGGCCAGAGCACGGTGGCGCCGCCGATTTAGGGCACCCCGAGATGCATGGTTAGGGTCATTCGAACGAGCACTGCAAGATAAAGCTAATGGTGGTCTCGCTTTTCTAAGGGGAGCATCGGAGCATCACCGGCAACCAGGTGCTGCGGCGGTGAGCTCCGGCGAGATCTCGAAACCGAGATACAGAGGGATCTAGGATGCTCAAGTGGACTCTAAAGATGCGTTGACTCACCCTGAGGATGATGGTGTGCTTGATGGCGACGATTGGTGACCGTGGCAAGCAGTATTTTGCGGATCCCGGCGATGGCCGGAGAAAGGGAACACCGAAATTGGCGTCGCTCCGAGATCCCCTTCTCGATTCCTTCCGCCAGGAGTACCTACATCGCCAGGCGCATCCAACGAGCTACTACACGGAGCTTGGGGTGGTCTCCTTCGTCGGATTCGTCCTCAACTCCGGCGACAGTGAATGGCTAGTGGTGAGAGATAGAGAGGGTTATAGAGGGAATGGAGGGGCGGAGATGAACAAGGACAACACGGAGGTTCTGTAGATGGTTTTATAGACCACGACGAGGTCGGAATCGTCACTTCACAGACGGTGACCGCCGGGATGCAATGGCGACGGTGAGGTGAGCTTGGGCGCTAATCTTGATGCTCCTGGATAAGCTCGGACGCGAGAGATATAGGAGAGGATTCTTGAAGCTTCTGCCGCGTCCGGGGTGATCCTTATCGCCAACGGTGAGGTGGCCAGAGCGTCTCGGTGCGCTGTCGACGCCGTGGAGGAAGACGATGCCATCGTTTTGTTTCACGCCAGCGACGAAGCGGTACGAGGCCATGGGCTGGACTGGGCCGTGGACTGGGCTTCGACTTGGGCTGCTGTGTGGGCTGCTGCGGCCTGGACAGGTAAGTTCTCTCTCTCTCTTCTCTTTTCTATTTATTTTCTGTTTTATTTTCTGAATTGAATTTGGTATTTGAATTCAAATTTGAATTCTGTTTTGTTTTGCAGGTTCTTAAACATTTGAATATCAATATAACTTGATAGCCATGCTCCCTGCATAATGTTGTTGTTTTAACAAACATTGCATTATTAGTTATATTTTATGATATTTGAGTAGAGTAGAGATGGGTGTAAGTATTTATCTCAATTCTCTTTTATTTAGAAACCAAATTTGTTTAAATGGTTTGGAATATGATAACATGTGACTGGTGAAAATATTATTAGGTTTAACTAGTGTGCTTAACAATATGGATTGTTCTCATTTAATTTTTATGAGAGTTTCAATTATGGTGTTGAGAATAGAAGGGTTCATGATTTTATGTGAAGAATTATTTCTAGGGTTTAAGAAGATGGTTGAATAAACTCAATTAAGATATATCCTATGCTCATCAAATTCAATCCACTTGCTAAGGTGAGTCTTATTTTATTAAACACTACTCTATTTGGTACACTAAACAATTTCTTTGGAAGGCAAAATAGAATCTAATATTGGTTCACTCTACTCACTTAAATGGCACTAAAGTACTTAGGTATATAGGCCTTGGTTTTATACTTGTGATCCATGATACACAAGTTAGGGTATAATATTTTATGTGGGGTGAATTCTACTTGAAAGGTTTAGGGTTTTGCATAAGCTTCACTAAATTGAAGTATAAATAGGCATGAGGTATGGCAGGGTTCTACTTATAATCCAAAGTAATGCTTGGATTGGAATTCAAATATGGCCTAGGGTTTAGTTATGATCACCCATGTGATGCACAACTATGTTTAAGATATGGTATCAGCTTTGATCATGTTTTAGTGGCTAAGGTTATCCTCCTCACTTAAGTAGAATTATTATATCATGGCAATGCTAGGTTTATCTCAAGTGTTTGAATAGGAAAGGTTTAAATACAATAGTATTACTGCACAAGGCAGGAGCATTGGTCTGGATTGACTACTATTGATATGTTTATCATTTCATGTGAAGAATGAAATCTATGGATCACACATATAGGTTTAACTTATCATCTCAATTTATAAGGTAAGATCATGCATTAGACATGATCCACATATTCCTCACTAGTCTCTCTTCTTTAATACTTCTCTCAACACACTCACTTAGATTCTTAGGTTTTATGATCATTACCCAATTTGTAATAATCAAGGTATGGCTTTCTAATAATTCACTAGTGAATCATGGTTCTCTCTCCAAGATCAAGTATTAGTCCATATACTTGAGTATACCTCTTTAGGTTGAGCTCTTATGAATAAGTAGGGTTCTCTAGGATTTATGATCATTACCAAGTTGTAATGATCACAACACTTGCCTCTCTATAATTACTAGAAGAATAGGTTCTTGCTTACCATCAAGTGTTAGCTAGGTCAAGTAGGGTTTAATACTTGACTTTATTTCTTGTATCATTAATTAGTATCAACAATTATCTCCCTTGGACAAGGTTTAAATATTTAGTTAGGTTCTATTGAATGCATAATATAAGCATATGAATAGTTCTCTCTTTTCTGTAGGTTTAATGGTATGAGTTAGGAAACAAGGTTGAAATGGTCAAAGGTTAATGAAGAATGAATATGCAAGTTCTTGACTTGGTTCAAGTATTGTGGTTGAAAATATATATACCATGTGACTCTTGGTAGGAACATTTATTTAGTAGAAGACATTGAAAAGATAAGTAAAGAATAGTTTCTTAATTAATTGAGTTCTTTGATTCATAGTAGAATAATTATTCATGTGTTGTTGTAAGGAATGTCATGTTGAGATTCTTTATAAGATCTTGTAGTTGATCCTTACTTAAGGTGTTGTTTGTTGTAAAACTAATTCTATTTGATCTAGCCCATAGATCAAATCATCTCTACCCAAGATAGGGTTTTAACAAAGATCACAGTGAAGTTTATAGCGCTTGACTTGATGATCTACTTCAATTCCAGCAAGTCAGGTGAAACTTCAGTTACTGTGGTAAGTTTTATTTGAAGCGCGAAAATTCCCCGGATTTTCTATGCATAAATGCAATGCACACTTTGGTGTTCTCTCATTTTATTGCCTCTAAACCTGGGATATTACAGTTGGCTTGCCCCACTAGCATTTTGTTTTGTGGTCTCAGGTTTTGAGTTCGAAATCCCACGAACGATTTTAATGTTGCCGTATGTAGCGAGCTTAACGGGCCTGTTTATTAGTGGGCTAAGCTGCTATACGCCTTGCCAGATAAAATGGACTGCCGCCTCCAAGTTGGAAGCCCTGCCGCTCCAAATTTTGGGGCCCCTGGAAATTATGGGCCCTGTGCGATGGCACAGTTTGCACTCCCGCTCGCCCGGGCCTGCAAGGCCCCAAGGCCAGCGGAGGTGGAGCGGACCGGCGGTATCGCCGGCAAGGAGGACGGAACCCTAGATGGGTTTTGTGCCTTTTTCTGCCGCCTCCTGCTAAGTCATGTTGAACTTGTATTACAGCATAATAGTCTGATGTAGGAAAATAGCCAAATGCTTGTTTGGAAAGCCCTGTCATGTTAATATATATATACAAATAACTTGTATAATACAAGTTAGGATGTTGCCATGAAATACAAGGGTTTAGACAGATTGTTGAGTTTTTCTCTCTCCAAAAGGTGGTAGAGAACCGACATTTAGTATTGATTTTTCAATAAAGGATTGGCAATAATGAAATCAAACAATCATAAACCATCACGCCACTCCTATAAACCAGACAATGAGGGAGATCATACCATCATGGCCTTGTACCCTAGACTCACAACAATGCTTCACCCTCTAAATTCGGGGGCATCACCGAGTCAACTTCTTGCGAACCAGGAGCACACATCTAGTCCAACAGACCATCAATGTGCATAGATGCACACACTCGATGCGCTTATTGTACCATTGATCTATCTTTAGGACAGAGATCATCAAAATCCTCGCCAATCCTACCATTGACGCCGCCACAACGCTAGATATCGCCACCGCCTTGCCCTCGTCCATCATTAGGCGTTCATCGACGATACCCTGCTGCACAACGACGTCGAGACTTGCCGTTATCAATGTTGAAGATATGATGTTGCACCTCCTCCTAGTCCATCAACCAACATCTGCTTCAAAACGACGCCTTAGCGAAGAAGAAATACAATGATAGTGCTAGCCATCACAAGATCGATTCTAGAGACCGAAATCTAGTGTTTGCCCTGGAGCAACCCAAGTGAGGAGTGATGAGTCCAACAATAATGCCTTCAACAAGGTAGCGGCAAATAGACGCCACCATCATCCACCATGACCGAAGTCAGGGCTTGGTTTTCATCAAAAACACGCCTCCCCAACTCTTAGTCGGCTGGATCACTCCAAAGAGACCCATTGTTTCGACCCAGCCCAACCTTTTTCGAAATGGAGGATCAGACACATGGCCTCTACATTGATCGGATCCCTTCGCATCGATGAGGAAGACACAAACAATGAAGGAGGTCACCTCGCTATGCGTCCGACACCATCGCCCCACACGCGCACCATACTAAGGCGCCTGCTCGAGACCCCTCGCCATCCTCCCCTCGCAGACGCCGCCATCCTCCCCTCGCTTGGGCTTTGCTTGACTGGGATCTGGTGGTGGCGGGAGCTGACGGCTAACCATAAATCGCCCGGGTGGATGGGAGGGAGAACGGAATTTTCTCATGTTTTCCCCTTTTCCCCTATTCTTCGGTTATTCTCCACTGGTGAAAAGACCTTGTACCTGATTTTAATATGTATATCCTTTCGCTGACTACTGAAAAATGTCTCTAAAAAATACTATATGAAAATAAATGCGACTAAAATAGATCGTGCCATTGGTAAGTTTGTTTTCTTGAGACCCGTCCATTTTATTTATTTTCTAGCAGGGTGTTTTTTTCTTTCCTTATTGGCGTCGGCTAGGTTGTGGCCAGGATGGCGCATTGGAATATGATCTCTTTGGCGTCTTCATACCCCGTGGGCGTCTATTTCAGCGTCAACCAAGGGCCGGTGAGAGTTCCTTAATTTGTGCCGTCAGATTGTTTCGTTTTTAAAATAATTGGTTGGTATTAGCGCAGCTATTCGACAATTTCTTTCGTTATGAAGGGTTCTAAGTATGTGCTAGGTGAGCTGCTGCCACAACCGATATTCTTTCAGCAACTACTAGATATCGTTGTTTGTGACAAGTGACTATTGCAGTTTTTGAAGTCTTGTACATAAGGAAAACCAACCTAGTTGTCTTTGGATGATTAGGAGGGCAGTGGTACCCCCTAGCACATTAGAGTTTAAATCTCAGATTTGACATTTTGGTGTCTCATAAAGATATAATATTCTTCAGTAGGAGGCGACGTTCTCGTCGATAGCTAGGCACCTATGGTAACTTCGTCAATCTCAAGATCCATCGGATCAAGTCTTCGACGCAGTCTCTCAGATGTGCTCATAGGTGTGTAGGGTGTGCGTGTGCGCATTCATAGGGGTGAGTGTGTGCGTGTATATGTGGATGTCTTTAATTGTACTGTGTTTCGCAAAAAAAAAAAGTCTTGTACAGCCACGTTTCCATGTGTCCCCATCTCAACTTCCCCGTGTGATGAACAAAACAAAGGAAGAAGAAGGTGACTAGTATGATTTTTGATGTAATTTTTTTTGTTGGTCATTCAGTGTCTTGTTGTATGCCGTATATATAGTTTTTATTTCATTAATAGGTTTTAAATATAAGATGCTCTTTGAGTGTCTTTTCTAAATAAATTCTTTCGAGATTGACCAGATAGCCAAGATTTCCTTAGGAGTAACTGTCTGTTAAAAATACTCCTTCCGTTCTCTAACATAAATTTTCTTACAAGCTATAGTGATGATTCTTTTGTTTCTATAATGCAAATGGGTAGTAGTATTCTTCCAGTTTTCTTACGTGCGCACCTCAAGTCCAAGAGTCCCCTTTCCCGATCGATCCTCGTTTCGAGATGCTACTACTCAACCATTCGCCGGTACCTTACTTGGATCTCATCTCAGGTTAGGTAACCTACCTCCATGTCATCTTCTCCGATGATGTCAGGCCCTAGTAAATCAATCATATATTCAACTAGCTCACTCTCTATGACACGACAACAAACAAATATACACTTGCAAAAGGCTAAATCGGAGAAGTAGAAAACATGAGCAGCGAATGAGAAAGGTGAAGGAGACAGGCATACTAACATACATCAGATTGTCAAAAGCACCAAAAGTTAGTGGCATATATGCACATAGTCTAAAAGCCAGAATCCAGCGGATTGGCCGCGCCGAAACGGTAGTAGGAATTCGATGATAGAACGCTTGCATCATGGTGATGGCACGCGCGGGTGCACATACTTCCTACACTCTAGTTTCGCCGTCCCAAAATATGTTGAAGTTAAAGTCAAATTTTACGGTAATTAACCATATATAAAAAATATATATTAATCTTCGCAATATCTAGTGCATACAACATGAGCATATATTTCATGATGGTTCTCATAACATATGTTTTATATTATAAATGTTTTTAAACAGAAGGCCAACGGCCCGGCCATATATATATATAGCCCCCACATCAAAGTCTCAACGATACAACACACCCCAGCACGTCTGGTACCTCAAAGCACACAAACACCAACACAGGTTCCTTAACACCGCAATACAGAGTTCTACCAGATCACTACAAGGTCAACACACGCGCTACCAAACGTCGATGACAGAGGGCACTACCAAGTAACGCTACACCGCCACGAGCTCATGTCCTCGTCGCCCCATGGAGCCGCCTAACCTCGTCCATCGCCACGTCCAACAGCCTCTGATCCGTCTGTCTGACCAGAACCCTCCAGCCCTGCATATGAATAGACATTTTGAACATAGCATCAGTCGGGTTGCCGATGACCTTTCCCTCTGTAGCTAGCTTATTGCGAATATTCCAAAGCGTCCAGCATTGAGTCGCAAAGGTAAATCAAGCTAATCTACGGAGGCACCCCGACAAACCCCTGGACAATAGCGATAAAGTCCCCAACCCCTGTTGGATTCCAAGCGCACGATAGGATTTCCCTAATCTCTGCCCACATAAACTTTGCCAAGTGGTAGTTGAAGAATATATGATTACAATCCTTGAATTCCCCACATAGCGCACAGTCTTCATTCAAGGGGCCGTGACGCTTGGCCAACTGCTCTCCTGAGGGCAGTCGCCCCCTGATCAACTGCCAAAGGAAGACCTTGATCTTCGGGGGAACCCTAGTCCTCCACACCTCCTTGAAATGTGTGATCGCCGTCCCATGCGACAATTTGAGGTACAGGGAATTGGTGGAGTTGCACCCGGACTCCTCAAGCGCCCACGACATGTTGACACTTTTCATATATGTTTGATCAAATTTTATAAAATTTAACTCTAACTAAATGCTATATGCAACATAATTTAGAACGGAGAAAGCAACTTACACACATACACATGGTTATTAGTCGTTGATGTCTACTAATCGCAAAGGGAAGTTAAGTTACATTCCGGGCTAACTTAATTAGCACCGGAAATCTCGACTCATTTGTGGTGTCATTTGCCCACCTTTGCTGCTGTCCAACACAGTGACACACTAGCTCCTGTCCAACTCCAAGAATTATTTTAAGCAACTTTTTTCTTGTCTGTGCTCTATGTGCATCCTAGCCTAACTATCTCTCCTTTTTGTGTAGTCTTCGTACACTGGGAGTTGTCATACGTGTGTATTGAACTAGCATTGATGAGCTGTAGCCGTTCGATCGCGTTGTTTGATTTCTATACTAAGGATCGAACGGCTGGAGTGGCCTCATAAATCCATCGTGATATCCGAGGTGAGAACAGCATAGGCTTCAGGTTCCAGGGACGACGTGCATAGGCTTCAGGTTCAGCGTAGGCTTCAGGTTCCAGGGCCAGCTTCGAAGTAACACGACACTGAGTCGTCCACGCTGGCAGAGGGCCGGCCCACGAGACCCGAAAGGGCTTGGTACTGGTAGTCCTCGACGGGCCCCCACAGGCCCAGCTCCCGCTCCAGGTCCTCCAACCACCACTCCTTGCAGTCGTCGGTCGTGCCGGCGCCCGCCTCTGTTCCGTCGCCGTTGTACGGCGCCGCATTGGTCCACGGGGCCTGAGCTGCTTCCACAAATGCGCCGGCGCCACCGTCGTCGTCCATGATGCTCCAGAGCTCCGGCACGATGTCGATCTCCGGCAGATCGAGCAGCTCGACCTCGACGTCGTCCACCACGCACGGCGGGGACGCGGACGAGCAGGACGAGGTCGGCGCCGACATGGCCGGGCAGTGCGTATCAGGCACGGTGTCCAGCAGCATGTCGAAGTCGAAGCCGAAGTCCAGCGTGGGGATCTCGATCTTATCGAGCTCTGTTTCTTCCTTGCTCGTGTTGCTCTGCTCGGTCGAGCTGTTTGTTGTCACCGTGGTCGTTGACGAGGAAGGCGACGCTGACGGCACCGGCGAGTTGACGCGAGTGGCCTTCTTCTTGCTCTTGCCCCCGCCCGTCTTCTTCTGCTCGCCGGCGCTGGCCGCCACCCGCTTCTTGAGGTGCGTGTTCCAGACGTTCTTGATCTCGTTGTCCGTCCTCCCCGGCAGGCACGCCGCGATCTTTGACCACCTATACAATAGTTCGAATGCAATTGTTAGTTCGCTGAAAAAGAGGCAGCTGATCGAGCTTCAACCTGGGCCTTGCAATTACAACGTACTTGTTGCCGAGCGTGTTGTGCAGCTTGATGAGAGTCTCCTCCTCCTCGGCGGTGAAGTTACCGCGCTTGAGGTCCGGGCTGAGGTAGTTGATCCACCGGAGCCGGCAGCTCTTCCCGCACCGGAGCAAGCCTGTCAAAACAATTCACAGATATCAGCCGAATTCTTCTTATGCAAAATTTGCATGAGACAGTACAGATCGAGCCATTAGGTACCTGCTTGCTTGGGCAGGGCTCGCCAGTTAGCGTGGCCGTACTTGTGAATGTAGGCGATGAGGCGCATGTCCTCCTCAGGCGTCCAGGAGCCCTTGTTCAGCCCCACCTTGGCGCAGCAGGGTGCCCGGCCTTTCCCCATAGATCTTCAAAGTCTCAACAGGTGCTTCAAAGCCTCCGTCGATCTCTGACTGACCAACAAACAGCTACCTGAGCTCGCTGTCGATGGTCTCTGGTTGTGTTTTTGCTGTTGATACAGTGTCCTCGTTCTCTTGTACCGGACGTGTGCAAGCTGCAACCGGGACACGTCCAGGACCGGCCGTATATATAGCACGGGCCGCGCGGTGAAAGATTGAGGCTGGTAGGGACTCGCCTCCGTCGTCTCCCCTGACACCGACGCGCGCGACACCGACCGGTTGACACCGAAGCCAAAGCCATGGCGCCCTGCCCCTTTCCCCACCGCGGCGGATTCTCTAACCGATCATTTGGTAGGATGTATGGACCATGGCTCGGATCGGGGCAGTAATTTTCAGTCTGAGTGGATTCGGTGATCAGGGGATACATGAGCACCCGGTTATCACCGTTGGATTTGGTCCACCACCGTTGAATTCAGCTACTCACTAACGGCCACTAACGGCCACTACCTCGCCGGCTTCCACCTCGCGCATCTGAAGTCGCGTTAGTGTCTCCCCGGCCAAGCGCGTCTCCGTGCATCTTCCCCACGCCTCTCCACCATTTCACTCGACTTGCTGGACCGCATCGATGCGTGTACAGTGCTAACAGCGTTAGACACGTGTCGAGCAGATAAGGGGTGCTCACGTATCCCCCTGATCACCTGATCAGGGGGATACATGAGCACCCGGTTATCACCGTTGGATTTGGTCCACCACCGTTGAATTCTGCTACTCACTAACGGCCACTACCTCGCCGGCCTCCACCTCGCGCATCTGAGGTCGCGCTAGTGTCTCCCCATCCAAGCGCGTCGTCATGCACCTTCCCTGCGTCTCTCCGCCCTTCCACTCGACTTGCTAGACCGCGTCGATGCGTGTACAGTGCTAACGTCATTTGACACGTGTCGAGCAGAGAAGGGGTGTTCACGTATCCCCTTGATCATCAGGCTTCATCCGAGAATCGATTACAACCCCCTGTTGGGACGCCTTCTCTGCTGAGCCCCTTTCTTTGTCTGCCTCTGTTTTAACCCCCTTTTGCATTGTTACAGTTTCCTTTGACTGATAACAGACTCAATTAGGCTAATAAGTGTAGAAAAGGACCAAACTGCCCTAACCTTATTTCCCCAAAGGCACGAACCCAGCAGGACCCCTCATTCATGGGTCGTTCTTTTCCTCTTCTCTCTGTTCGCTCGCACGAGACCCAGCCGCCACGGGTGCTGCTCCTCTCCCTCGCCGCCTCTATCCCTGCCGCCGCATCTTCTCCCGTTCTCTACCCTCCATCGCTGCACCCAGGTATAGCAAGCTCCTCCCCCTTCCAGTTGCCCCATGCGTTGGCTCGTTTGTTCTTCTGGTTGTCTAAATCATACAAACCCTAGGTGCTGAGAGAGATTGATATGGGGATTTGAGTGGGAGGGGCTGGATTGACGAAGGGGTGTGATGGATCTGGAAAGGTAACATCATATTCCCTCGTTTTAGTTGTCGTATGCGTGAGTTTTGCTGTGTGCAATTTCTGATTTTTCTATCTATATTGAATAGGGTTGATGCAATGTCTGTGCATGACTCTAATCAATCCAGTGTTAGTACCATTGTTGATTGGTCAAGTCTTGTGATCGAACCTAAAAATGATGGGGATGATAGGGGTATCCCGGATGAAAAACCGGTGGATGAGAATGCGATGTTCACTCTGTTGGGTTTAAAAACAGAGGTGGATGAAAGGGGAACTAAGCCTAGTTCGATTGTCGTTCCTACTCCTGCTTATGATGAGCATGAGACGAAAGAGGTAGCTATTGATGTACATGATAAAGCTCCAGAGGAG
This sequence comes from Lolium perenne, assembly GCF_019359855.2. Lineage (NCBI taxonomy): Eukaryota > Viridiplantae > Streptophyta > Magnoliopsida > Poales > Poaceae > Lolium > Lolium perenne. Next base: position 284,284,020 of record NC_067245.2, read on the forward strand.
CCACTTATTTCATGGGATGAACGATACCAACAATGGAGATGGGACTCCTTATCCTCATATGGATGCATTCCGAAAGGGTATAAAACAATTCGCTATCAATGGCGAGTTTGAATATGGCACTAAAAAAAATGAGCCAAAAAGGTTTCGGGCTTTTTGTAAAGGTGAATCTATAAAGGGCGAACCTTGCAAATGGTCCTTAACTGCAACTTGGAAGAGAGACGGAAATTGTGTGATGGTAATAACCTTTTTTTATAGTTTGTATATTTATTTCTTGTTTCATCTTTTGCCATGGTAATAACCTTTTGATCTGTACTATTTTGACTGTAGGTTGTGAGGCATCAAATTGAGCATATTTGTAGCTCAACTAGTGGAAAAAACTAGCATCACATGTCAATCTTGGGTGGCTGACAAGGCAACAGCTATGTTGAAGAAAGATCCAACCATTGGCGTTGTGAAGATACTTTAAGATTTGCAAGATGAGCATCATGTTACACTTGATTACCAAACGGTGTGGAAAGGCAAACAAAAGGAAGCAACAAGCTTATATGGAAGTTGGGAAGAAAGCTTCAGAATGTTGTTCAACTACAAGGCCGAGATAGAATTGAGATCTCCAGGGAGTATTGTGGAGATTGATACAACCACAACCGAAGGTGAAGTGCATTTCAACAAACTTTTTATTGCTTTCAAGCCTTGAATAGATGAGTTCCTTAATGGTTGTAGTGTAGGGATTCGTAGCATAGAAAATAAAATTCTTACCGCAAGAAAGAATAACAAGCCAAGATCTAATCTACTAGATGGTAGCAACGAGGTGAATATCAACATACCCTCGAAGATCGCTAAGCGTTAACGAGATAAATCTCGTGGTGGATGTAGTCGATCACTTGCCGCTTTCAAAAGCGCGTAGAAGATCTTGACGGTGCCACAATCGAGCAGCACCTACACACTCGGTCACACGTACGGTGTTGATGACAACGTCCTTCTCCCCGTTCCAGTGGGCAGCCGATGTAGTAGATCCTCCTCGGAATCCCGCCAGCACAACGGCATGGTGGAGGTGGTGGTGGAGATCTCAAGCAGGGCTTTGCTGTAAGCGCTACAGAAGAAGGAGGAGGGAGTAGCTAGGGTTTGGGAGGGGGGGGGGGGTACTTGGGCGCCGGCCTTGGTGCCCCTTGGGTGGTGCGGCTGGCTTGATGTGTTCAGACCCCTCCCCTCTCCCCCTCTTTATATAGGTGGAACCCCTAGGGTTGCCCCAAAACCACTTTGGAGTCCAACTCCAAAACTTACCATAATAGGGAAACTTAGGTCAAGTTGGATTGCTCCCTTTCCTTGCTTCATGGCCGGCCAACTAGGTGGAGTCCATGGTGGACTCCACCTTCCCACTTGGTGGGTTGGCTAGGGTTGGTGGAGTCCCTCCGGGACACCTCCTTCCATAGTGATTTATTCCGAATGATTCTAGAAACTTCTACAACCTTCCATAAATTCACCGGACCATTCCCAAACTTGGAATGTGACTTCCTATATATGAATCTTATTCTCCGGACCATTCCGGAACTCCTCGTGATGTCCTGGATCCCATCCGAGACTCCGAACAACATTCAAACTCCATTCCATATTCCATATCTACTTAAAACGACATCAAACCTTAAGTGTGTCACCCTACGGTTCGAGAACTATGTGTACATGATCGAGACTCCTCTCCGATCAATAACTAATAGCGGGACCTGGAGATCCATAATAGCTCCCACATATTCAACGATGACTTCGTGATCGAAAGAACCATTTACATAAAATAACAATTCCCTTTGTCTCGCGATATTTTACTTATCCGAAGTTTGATCGTCGGTATCTCCATACCTAGTTCAACCTCGTTACTGATAAGTCCTCTTTACTCGTACCGTGATATGATATCCCTTGTGAACCAGTCACATGCTTGCAAGATAATTAGATATCATTCCACCGGAGAGGCCCCAGAGTATATCTATCCGTCATTAGGATGGACAAATCCCACTATTGATACAAGTGCCTCAACCCTATACTTTTCGAACACTTAATGCCACCTTTATAACAACCCATTTACGCAGTAGTGTTTGGTGTCATGAAAGCATCCATCTGGTGTAGGTGATTAACAAGATCTCAAGGTCGAAGGATTAAGTTACTATGCATATTAAAGCTTGAAGCACAAAGAACTAAATGACTTGATCATATGCTTCGCTTACTATGGGTGTATGTCCATCACATCATTCACCTAATGATATGACCTTGTTATTAATAACATCCAATATTCATGATCAGGAAACCATGATCATCTATTAATCAACAAGCTAGTTTACTAAGAGGCTTACTAGGGACTCCTTTATGTTTACAAAACACACAAGTATTAATGTTTCCGGTTAATACAATTATAGCATGGGATGTACACATTTATCATGAACACTAAGATATAAAAATAAACATTTTTATTATTGCCTCTTGGGCATATCTCCAACATGTAGGCCGTATATTAGCATTGACTCAACCCACTTAAATGGCAAATGGAATGGTCAGTTAGCTGTAGTCACTGCTTTAGATGGTCACAATTGGATGTTTCCGGTAGCATTTGGCTTTATTGAGTCTGAAAATGGAGATAATTGGTCTTGGTTCATGAATCAAGTGAACAAGGCAATTGGGGATCCCCCTCTATTGGTTGTTTGTACTGATGCTTGCAAAGGCTTTGAAAATGCTGTTAAAACGGTCTTTCCTCAAGCTGAGCAGCTTGAGTGCTTTAGGCATATGTGGCACAATTTTTGGAAATATTTTCATGGTGATGTGTTTGGCCGGTTGTGGCCTGCTGCTAGGGCATATAGGCTGGAAGAATATGAACATCACATGCAGAAGGTGTTTGATGCATCTGAGAAAGTGTATCCTTACCTTAAGGACTACCATAATCTGCTATGGATGAGGTGCATGTTCAACCCTGAAATTAAGTGTGACTACATAAATAACAATCTTGCTGAGTGCTTTAACAGTTGGGTGCGCGACATCAAGGACCTACCAATTGTTCAGCTAGGTGACAAGCTTAGAGAGATGTTTATGGGACTATTTAGAAAGAGGAGAATGATTGGAGAAAGATTTCAAGGGAAAATTTTGCCATTTGTCATACACCAATTAAATGCAAAGACTAGAGGTCTGGGACATCTCAAGGCCAAACCATCAGCTGATTGGACTGGGGAAGTGATAAATACCAACAAAAATGATGAAAGGCATGTGGTCAAAACACTCACACATGAGTGTACATATCTAGAATGGCAGCACATGGGAAAGCCGAATGTTTTGCAATCTCGCAACTTTGTGAACATGGAGGAATATGTACATGATTACTACTCAGTTGGCAGATTCATGGCAGCATATGAAGGTGTAATTGAGCCCCTTACTGACAAGAATCAGTGGCCACATGTGGATACAGGCTTTGTGTTGCGTCCACCAATTCCAAAAGGCAAGAAAAAGGGTGCTGGAAGAACAAGGAAACAGAGGATCAAAAATTTGGTGGGAAGGTGGATCACGGAAGGGGTCCTTGAACAAATGCAAAAAATGCGGAGAGATAGGACATAGAGAAGCCGGCTGTCCTAAAAATGGAACAAAGAAGAGGTATACAATAAAACTTCACTTTATTCTTGTTCTACTTTGTGTAGTTTGTCAAATGATATGATTTTTTCCCTTGCATGTTTATAATTCTAATTGCTTCTTCCTGTAGAAAAAGTAGGGGCAAATGGAATCCATGGCCATGGTTTGATGTTTCAGTTAGTAATGCAATTCCATGTACACCTACCAAGAGCAGCCCTGGACCTATCATAAGGAGCCAAGCTGCCACAACTAGCAGCCCTGGACCTGTCACAAGGAGCCAAGTTGCTGCATCCCAAGCTGCTACTCCACCACCGAAGTCTCCTGCAAAAGGAAATAAGAAAAAGATCACCCCAAAGAAGAGGAAATTAAGCGAAATCTGAACTAGTTTATGGCTGTCACGAATCCTTAGTTTGCTATGCATGTGAGGTGCAAGGACACTTCCTTTTGATGTGTACGTGTGGGTAAACTCACTAGAATTTGTTGTCAGTTGAACTTATGCTCTATGTTGTCATGTTGAACTTATTTGCTGTCATATTATCATGAAACTATGTTACTTGATGTCTATTTGTGTGGATGACAAGTATGCAGCGGAATTATACAACTTTTTTGGTTTGAAACATGGCACAGCTTCAGCGGAATTATACTGTTTTTCTGGTTTGAAACATGGCACAACTGTAGCAGTTTTGAAATTCCTGTGTATCCCAGTGTCTTTTAAACTGATGGGTATTTTGGTCCATTCTTATTTATATTTGACTGTCATGTACTGTCAACTTTGTTAACCATGTCAAAGGGGGACATTATATAGAAGAGATGCTGATCTGGGGGTTAAAACAGAGGCGGACAAAGAAAGGGGCTCAGCGGATAAGTCATGCCAACATGGGGGTTATAATCGATTCTCCCGTTTGGTTGCCTAGACCGAGCCGCGTTCTTGAACGAACCGCTTCTTAAAGTAGTGTCGGGCCAGGCCCTAGAGGAACGCCTGGTTTGGCAGTTTCCAGCGGTGCAGCCAAATCTCCACGCCCGCTAATGCAAAAGGGAATCTTCGGCGCACGGGCGGAGACGAGAATGGAGATGGCGGGAGCTGCGGCGCGCATCAGCGAAAAGCGAAAAGGGGGTGGGAAGGATTCCATCACCTCCCGCCACGCCCCATGGCCTATTTCTACCCCCTCCCCCACTCTCGCCCAACTTTAGAGCTCCTCCTCCCGTCGGCAAGTAGGTAAGAGGCACACGCATCTTCGGTCGGGGACGGTTGCAGCAGCGGCAGCGACGGGCGAGTAGATCCGGCCTGCTTCATCTACTTCCTGGTCCAACGCATCTTCACCTTCGGTGATGACTGTAAGCCATCCGTTATCCCCGTACCTCGGTAATATTTAGATCTAGGTTAGGAGTAGTCAGATCTTGTCTAGTGTTTGGTCTTGTAGTAGGGGGAGTCCAAAATGTGCTCACCTGCCATGATCTTGCAAGCGTTTGTGCTATTCGCCGTTACAATGACCTAATTGTCTGATTTAGGATGATTGTTGGTCTGGTTTGTGCTATTCACCGTTGCAATCAACTGCTTGTCTGATTTAGGATGTACTACGATGTGTGTAGGACTCCTTCTGTGATGACTTTAGGCAGGCGCTTGTCTGCGTTGGGGACTCTCAGATCTCTTCGCAAGTTCCCGATTCACAACCCGCGTATGAGTCCAAGGTGATGGTCACCCCTCTGCCTGTGTTTGACCTAGTGGCTCAGGTAGCGGCAGAGGTCGCTGCTGTCTACTGTTAGCTTCTTTTCCTGTAGACAGTGTTGGACCTCCAAGAGCAGAGGTTTGTAGAACAGAAGCAAGTTTTCCCTTAAGTGAATCACCCAAGGTTTATCGAACTCAGGGAGTTAGAGGTCAAAGATATCCCTCTCAAGCAACCCTGCAATTACGATACAAGAAGTCTCTTGTGTCCCCAACACACCTAATACACTTGTCAGATGTATAGGTGCACTAGTTTGGCGAAGAGATAGTGAAATACAAGTAATATGGATGAATATGAGTGGTAATAGGAATCTGAAATAAATATGGCAGCGAGTAAACATGCAGTAGAACAGTAAATAAACGGAGATTCGATGTTCGGAAACAAGGCCTAGGGATCCTACTTTCACTAGTGGACACTCTCAACATTGATCACATAACTAAAACTACTCTACACTCTATTGTTGGATAACAAACACCATTCATTGTGTAGGGCTACAAGAGCACACTCAAGCCGGAGTTAACAAGCTCCACAACATTCGGAGTTCATATTTAAGTAACCTTAGAGTGCATGATAGACCATTGCAATTTAGACCGAGTACTAACATAGCATGCACACCGTCACCGTCAGGCTATGAAAGGAGGAATAGATCACATCAATACTATCATAGTAATAGTTAACTTCATAATCTACAAGAGATCACAATCATAGCTTATACTAAGTACTACATGATGCACACACTGTCAACATTACATCATGGAGGAGGAATAGACTACTTTAATAACATCACTAGAGTAGCACATAGATGATATTCAACTAGATCACAAAGAGAGAGATGAACCACATAGCTACGGTAGAGCCCTCAGCCTCGGGGGAGAACTACTCCCTCCTCATCATGGGAGTCAGCAGCGATGGCGATGAAGATGGCGGTGGTGTCGATGGAGATGCCTTCCGGGGGCACTTCCCCGTCCCAGCGGCGTGCCGGAACAGAGACTTCTGTCCCCCGAATATTGGCTTCGCGATGGCGGTGGCTCTGGAACTTTTCTCGTATCGTGGCTTATTCGTATCGAAGTTTTAGGTCACGGGGGCTTAAATCGGCGAAGAGGCGGAGTCGGAAGGGTTCTGGGGGGCCCACACAGTAGGGGGCGCCCCCCCTCTGGCCGCGCCGCCATGTCGTGTGGGGCCTCCCTGGCTCCCCTCTGGTCCCTCTTCGGTGCTCTGGAAGCTTCCGTGAAATATAAGATCGTGGGCGTTGATTTCGTCCAATTCCGAGAATATTTCCTTTGTAGGATTCTGAAACCAAAAACAGCAGAAAACAGGAACTGGCACTTCGGCATCTTGTTAATAGGTTAGTTGCGGAAAATGCATCAAAACAATATAAAGTGTGAGCAAAACATGCAGGTATTTTCATAAAACTAGCATGGAACATCAGAAATTATAGATACGTTGGAGACGTATCAACATCCCCAAGCTTAGTTCCTAGTCGCCCTCGAGTAGGTAAACGATAAAAGAATAATTTCTGTAGTGACATGCTATCATAATCTTGATCAATACTATTGTAAGCATATGAGATGAATGAAGTGATTCGAAGCAATGGTAAAGACAATGAATAAACAACTGAATCATATAGCAAAGACTTTTCATGAATAGTACTTTTAAGACAAGTATCAATAAGACTTGCATAGGAGTTAACTCATAAAGTAATAAATTCTTAGTAGAAAGTTTTGAAGCAACACAAAGGAAGATATAAGTTTCAGCGGTTGCTTTCAACTTCAACATGTTTATCTCATGAATAATTGTCAACACAAAGTAATATTATAAGTGCAAATAAGCAAGTATGTAAGAATCAATGCACAGTTGACACAAGTGTTTGCTTCTAAGATGGAAGGAAGTAGGTAAACTGTCTCAACATAAAAGTAAAAGAATGGCCCTTCGCAGAGGGAAGCATGGATTGCTATATTTGTGCTAGAGCTTTTATTTTGAAAACATGGAAACAATTTTGTCAACGGTAGTAATAAAGCATATGTGTTATGTATAAGATATCTTATAAGCTGCAAGCCTCATGCATAGTATACCAATAGTGCCCGCACCTTGTCCTAATTAGCTTGGATTTACATGGATTATCATTGCATAGCATATGTTTTAACCAAGTGTCACAAAGGGGTACCTCTATGCCGCCTCTACAAAGGTCTAAGGAGAAAGCTCGCATTAGATTTCTCGCTTTTGATTATTCTCAACTTAGACATCCATACCGGGACAACATAGACAACAGATAATGGACTCCTCTTTAATGCATAAGCATTCAACAACAGATAATATTCTCATATGAGATTGAGGATTGTTGTCCAAACTGAAACTTCCACCATGGATCATGGCTTTAGTTAGCGGCCCAATGTTCTTCTATAACAATATGCATACTAAAACCATTTGATCATGATAAACCTCCCTTACTTCAGACAAGACGAACATGCATAGCAACTCACATGATATTCAACAAAGGAAATAGTTGATGGCGTCCCCAGGAACATGGTTATCGCTCAACAAGCAACTTATTAAGAAATAAGATACATAAGTACATATTTAATACCACAATAGTTTTTAAGCTATTTTTCCCATGAGCTATATATTGCAAAGACAAAGAATGAAATTTTAAAGGTAGCACTCAAGCAATTTACTTTGGAATGGCAGAGAAATACCATGTAGTAGGTAGGTATGGTGGACACAAATGGCATAGTTTTTTGCTCAAGGATTTTGGATGCACGAGAAGTATTCCCTCTCAATACAAGGCTTAGGCTAGCAAGGTTGTTTGAAGCAAACACAAGTATGAACCGGTACAGCAAAATTTACATAAGAACATATTGCAAGCATTATAAGACTCTACACTATCTTCCTTGTTGTTCAAACCCTCACCAGAAAATATCTAGACTTTAGAGAGACCAATCATGCAAACCAAATGTCAACAAGCTCTACAGTATTTCTTCATTAATAGGTGCAAAGTACATGATGCAAGAGCTTAAACATGATCTATTTGAGCACATCAATTGCCAAGTATCAAATTATTCAAGACATTATACCAATTACCACATGTAGCATTTTCTGTTTCCAACCATATAACAATGAACAAAGCAGTTTCAACCTTCGCCATGAACATTAAGAGTAAAGCTAAGAACACATGTGTTCATATGCAACAGCGGAGCGTGTCTCTCTCCCACATAAAGGAATGCTAGGATCCAATTTTATTCAAACAAACAAAAACAAGAACATAAAGACGCTCCAAGTAAAGCACATAAGATGTGATGGAATAAAAATATAGTTTCACTAGAGGTGACCTGATAAGTTGTCGATGAAGAAGGGGATGCCTTGGGCATCCCCAAGCTTAGATGCTTGAGTCTTCTTGAAATATGCAGGGATGAACCACGGGGGCATCCCCAAGTTTAGAGTTTTCACTCTCCTTGATCATATTGTATCATCCTCCTCTCTTGATCCTTGAAAACTTCCTCCACACCAAACTCAAAACAAACTCATTAGATGGTTAGTCCATAATCAAAAATTCACATGTTCAGAGGTAACACAATCATTCTTAACACTTCTGGACATAGCCCAAAGCTACTGAAAGTTAATGGAACAAAGAAATCCATCAAACATAGCAGAATAGGCAATGCGAAATAAAAGGCAGAATCTGTCAAAACAGAACAGTCCGTAAAGACGAATTTTTCTGGGGCACTTAACTTGCTCAGATGAAAATGGTCAAATTGAATGAAAGTTGCGTACATATCTGAGGATCACGCACGTAAATTGGAAGATTTTTATGAGTTACCTATAGAGAATCCTAATCAAATTCGTGACAGCAAGAAATCTGTTTCTGCGCAATAATCCAAATCTAGTATCAACCTTACTATCAAAGACTTTACTTGGCACAACAATGCAATAAAATAAAGATAAGGAGAGGTTGACACAGTAGTAACAACTTCCAAGACTCAAATATAAAACAAAGTTGCTGTAGTAAAATAAAAACATGGGTTATCTCCCAAGAAGTGCTTTCTTTATAGCCATTAAGATGGGCTCAGTAATTTTAATGATGCACTCGCAAGAAATAAGAGTTGAAGCAAAAGAGAGCATCAAAAAGAAAATTCAAAACAAATTTAATATTAACCCACTTCCTATGAAAAGGAATCTTGTAAATAAACAAATTCATGAAGAACAAAGTGACAAGCATAGGAAGATAAAACACGAGTAACTTCAAAATTCTCAACATAAAGAGGGGAAACTTAATATTATTAAAATGCATATAACCATGTTTCCCTCTATCATAATAACTTTCAGTAGCATCATGAACAAATTCAACAATATAACTATCACATGAAACATTCTTATCATGAGCTACATGCATAAAATTATTACTACTCCCAACATAAGCATAGTCATTCTTATTAATTGTAGTGGGAGCAAATTCAACAAGGTAGCTATCATTATTATTCTCATCACCATAATCATCAAATGTAGGAGGCATATTGTAATCATAATAAACTTTATCCTCCATAGTAGGTGGCACCAAAATACCACTATCATTATAATCATCATAAATGGGAGGCAAAGTATCATCAAAGTAAATTTTCTCATCCATGCTTGGGGGACTAAAAATATCATGCTCATCAAAACCAGCTTCCCCAAGCTTAAATTCTTCCATAGCATTATCAACAATGGTGTTCATACTAATAACATTGCTACTAGCATGCAAATAAGGTTTCATAGGTTTTTTAATTTTCGCATCACACAATTTATGTCTTAACTCAGGAAATAGATTAAAAAGCTCACTGTTATTTTCCATTATGCCTAACTAGTGAACAAGAAACAAAAAGATGCAATTGCAGGATCTAAAGGAAATAGCTTCGAGCACTCACACACCGGCAACAGTGCTAGGAAATTTCTTAGTAGTCGGAGGATGTGAATACCTTTTACCTTACGTCCCCGGCAACGGCGCCAGAAAATAGCTTGATGTCTACTGTTAGCTTCTTTTCCTGTAGACAGTGTTGGGCCTCCAAGAGCAGAGGTTTGTAGAACAGCAGCAATTTTTTCCCTTAAGTGAATCACCCAAGGTTTATCGAACTCAGGGAGGTAGAGGTCAAAGATATCCCTCTCAAGCAACCCTGCAATTGCGATACAAGAAGTCTCTTGTGTCCCCAACACACCTAATACACTTGTCAGATGTATAGGTGCACTAGTTCGGCGAAGAGATAGTGAAATACAAGTAATATGGATGAATATGAGTGGTAATAGAAATCTGAAATAAATATGGCAGCGAGTAAACATGCAGTAGAACAGTAAATAAACGGAGATTCGATGTTCGGAAACAAGGCCTAGGGATCCTACTTTCACTAGTGGACACTCTCAACATTGATCACATAACTGAAACTACTCTACACTCTATTTTTGGATAACAAACACCATTCATTGTGTAGGGCTACAAGAGCACACTCAAGACGGAGTTAACAAGCTCCACAACAATCGGAGTTCATATTTAAGTAACCTTAGAGTGCATGATAGACCATTGAAATTTAGACCGAGTACTAACATAGCATGCACACCGTCACCGTCAGGCTATGAAAGGGGGAATAGATCACATCAATACTCTCATAGTAATAGTTAACTTCATAATCTACAAGAGATCAGAATCATAGCTTATACCAAGTACTACATGATGCACACACTATCAACATTACATCATGGAGGAGGAATAGACTACTTTAATAACATCACTAGAGTAGCACATAGATGATATTCAACTAGATCACAAAGAGAGAGATGAACCACATAGCTACGGTAGAGCCCTCAACCTCGGTGGAGAACTACTCCCTCCTCATCATGGGAGTCAGCAGCGATGGCGATGAAGATGGCGGTGGTGTCGATGGAGATGCCTTCCGGGGGCACTTCCCCGTCCCGGCGGCGTGCCGGAACAGAGACTTCTGTCCCCCGAATCTTGGCTTCGCGATGGCGGCGGCTCTGGAACTTTTCTTGTATCGTGGCTTATTAGTATCGAAGTTTTAGGTCACGGAGGCTTAAATAGGCGAAGAGGCGGAGTCGGAAGGGTTCTGGGGGGGGTCACACAGTAGGGGGCGCCCCCCTCTGGCCGCGCCGCCATGTCGTGTGGGGCCTCCCTGGCTCCCCTCTGGTCCCTCTTTGGTGCTCTGGAAGCTTCCGTGAAATATAAGATCGTGGGCGTTGATTTCGTCCAATTCCGAGAATATTTCCTTTGCAGGATTTCTGAAACCAAAAACAGCAGAAAACAGGAACTGGCACTTCGGCATCTTGTTAATAGGTTAGTTCCGGAAAATGCATCAAAATGATATAAAGTGTGAGCAAAACATGTCGGTATTGTCATAAAACTAGCATGGAACATCAGAAATTATAGATACGTTGGAGACGTATTAGTCGCCGCTAGGTTGGCCACCACAAAGAAGAACAAGAACCGTAGGGAACGGATATGGCCTTGAATACCGGGCTGGAAAGGAATGCCACCATGAAATGGCTTCCATTCACGGTCTACCTTTGTGTTGGAGAAGATGTGTGGCTTGATCCGGAGCGGAGTGAGAACTGACAATGGATTCAAGGAAGTCCATCTCAATTCTATGGCGAAGGGCCTTTTTTAGCAATGTGGTTTGTCTGTCTGCTCTACTTAGGTGTACAACCACCTGAGGAAGTGGAGGCAGAGGTGGCTCACCACTAGTAGGCTCCGCGATATAAGCGGTGCTCGTGGTGCGAGGACACCTAATGCATCATCCTTGAGGGTGAGCACTACTGCGGGCACGTCGCGGTGAGCACCTCACTAACTCAGTCCTGCTCACTAACTTTTGTGACAAGCCACGAGCAGAACTAACATCATTGTCCCTTCGTATCATAGGATCACCCAAAGGACGCGGAGTTCCTGAATGTTCCCATCGCCAACTACGACAAGATGCATACCATCTTCTCCTTCGGTCTCGCCACTGGCAAGTACGCCATGGGATCCAGTGAGTCCCTGGGCTCGACTGCAGCAAATCCTGCACCTAAGGATGATGAAACCCAGGAGTCCGACACGGTCAACCTCGATGGGGCACCTGAGAAGGCTACCGACGCGCTTGAGAAGATGAGCGCCGGAAAGAGGAAGAGAGGCGCCTTCGCCGACGATGAGCTGGTGGCCTTCACCAACATGACTGTTGCCGTGATGGACGTGGCACAGGCCATCAGGGACAACAAGCCCACGGACATGCACCCTGACCTGTACAATGCAGTCATGGACATGCTTGGCTTCGCCGAGGATGATCTAATGGCCGCCCTCAGTGTTGTGGGTATACTTCATGGGTGTACCATCGACAGTGCCTAGATCCGGCAAGCCCGGGTGGCCCACAGATGGTGATGAGGCATGTGGCCCATCGGGCGGCCCAGTTGCTGTTGATCATGAAGGAAGAAGTCCGGCCCAGGATCAGTAAGCCGGATCCGTACCGACATTAGGAGGAACCCGGATCCGCGGAGGCCCGTGAGGAACCCGGATCCAGTACGACGTATATGGAAGGCGGATCCGTGACGTGCACGGTAAGATATTGTACCGTAGTTAAGCTATCTGTAATCCGGCAAGGACTCTCCATGTAAACCCTAGATCCGTGCGCCTTTATAAGCCGGATCCTGGGAGCCCTAGAGGCAGAACAACAACTCATTGTAACATCGTGAAAGCGCCCAGATAATTCCAGACAAGCAGCAGTAGGCCCTGTCATCGTGCAGGTGTTCCGAAGCTGGGTAAATCGCGTACCACCGTCCCGTGTGCACTCCGCCCTATGGCCCCTACTTCTTCTCCCCCTCGTGAGGATCCCTCCTCCGAGGTACCGTCGATTAGGCAACGACAGTTGGCGCCCACCGTGGGGCCTGTGGCGTCTGGAGGCCGGAACCAGGAGGGTTCCGCCATGGGAAGCTGCGACGACACCATCGCTGTGGGGCGCGTCCTCTACGCCGGAAATCTGCCGATCGTCCCTCCGGATGAGTGTTGGATTCCGGCTAGGACAAACCCCGTCAAGCTCTCCATCGTCCCAATTGGCGGCATACACATCTTCATCGGGGAAACCATCGATTCCGATGGAAACCCACTGGTAAGTAACGCAGACGCGACCGCCGCAGAGCTGGACGCTGTCACGAAGATCCGATCTGAGATGCAGGAGCTTCCTAAGGAAGATTCCGCCTCGGATCTGGAATTTTCAAAGCCCACCCAATCCGCCCCTGTGCAGGAAACAATGGTGGAAGACCAATGCAGATCCGCCTGGGTCTCCCAGGTGTTAGAAAAGCAGAGGTGCCACTTCGTACACTTCTTGGCCCATACCGCCGGAACCGCCCCTCAAGAAGACGGAGCTGGCCCTGAGCAGGTAGAGGCACCGGAAAACGACGCGGATCCGGATCAGGCTAAGCCTGTCGGAGAAAGCGAAACTCCGGCTGAAGAGTCGATTTTGGGCAATCTGAGCCCAATTTCCGGAGATACCCCCTCCATGGATACTGATGAGTTTAACCGCAAGCTAGGGGAGTACGGTTTCGGTGATCAGCCTGAAGTCGACTCCGCCCAGCCTAAGCAGGTTCTCGCAACGGTAGCAGCGCTGGGACAAACTGGATCTGAAGAGCCAACCAGCCAATCCGACCCTCAACCATCCCACCAAGGATCTCCAATGTCTCGGGAGCGACCCCGCAGGGATTCTTCCTCGGAGGAACTCCTGTCAGCTGAGGAGATGGTGGCGCGAGCAGTTCTTAACAAACCTATAACCCCGGGCGACGCCGCAGATCTGGAGGCTCTAGAGGCCACTAGAAAGGAAATGCTGGCCACAGCCAAAAAGCTCGCCGATACCGAAGCCGCATTAAGGGAAGAAAGGGAACAAGCTGCAGGTTTGGCGGACCAATTCGACAGACAGGATCGCAAAATTACTGCCACACTCGAGCAGGTCAAGAGCATGGCGAAAGAGTGGGAAGTAAAGATGACCTATGCGCAGGCGGAGGCCGATCGAATTGTTAGAGAAGCAATTCCGCCTCGCAGGATCAACTTCGCCACGCCCGCAGAGCACCGACCGCTGGAAACCCCAAAGGACAACATGCTAAAAGCTGCGGAGCTGTTGAAGAAGAAGGACGAAGAGGTTGATATCTACTACCTCCGCACACTTGTCGCTTCAGCAATGCAGCAGCAAACCACGGCGGATACTTCGCGCAGGTTGGAATCCAATCCGGATAACTGTGTATCTACCGCGCAGAAGGACGCCCGCGCCGATCGGCATCCCGATGTTGAATCACACACCGGATCCTCGGAGCGCAGAAAAAGAACCAGGGAACACCCAAATCCGATCCCCGTTCCGTCAAAGACGCCTTCGTCAGATCCAAGAAAGGGAAAGGATGCAATGTACCCTGGACGAGACAAATATCGCAACCCCTCTCCTCCGCCCAACGGTTACCCGCGACCCCCTCGCCGCCGTAGTCCAGCTGGAAACACCAGGCCCCCAGGGCATGGTGGGATTGTTATCCGCGACAACGTGCTGCCAAGAAACAGAAACAGGGAGCGCTCGCCGGAACCACGCCAGAACCAGAACAATGTTCATGAGCCCGAGCCCAGGAGGAGTCGGAATGAGGAGCGCGACCCAGAGCCTCGCCGGAGCCGCGACCCGGAGCCTCGCCGGAACGACCAGGGCAGCCAGCGCCATGGCGAAGGCAGCCACAGGAGCCGGAGCCAGCACCGGGAAGGCCGAGGAGAATCAGATGGCGGAAGCAAGAAGTCGGACCGACCACCTCGCAGGTCTCCCTCACCACCACCTAGCGGTGGCGGCGGAGGTGGAGGCGGAGGCGACGGCCGGAGATCTCGCTCTCGCTCACAATCTGCTCGCCACGGCCCGCGCGACGCGCGGGATCGCCTTAACGAATACAGAACTGACTACATTGGTCCGAAGTGCTTTGGCAGGATGATTCGAGAGGAACCAAAGCCAAGGATGAACCTCAAGCTACCCGGAAATCTGAAGCATTATGATGGCACCGAAAGGCCGGATACCTGGATTGAGGACTACTATAATGCAGTAACCTTTGCCGGAGGAACCCCTAACATCGCCTGCCGCATGCTCCAGTTGTACCTTGTAGGTCCAGCCCGGATCTAGCTCAGTGACCTCGAGAAGAACTCCATCTTTTGCTGGTTCGACCTGAAGACCGCTTTCGAGAAACACTTCAGAGGCACCTACAAAAGACCTGCCACGGCAAGCGACCTGCAAACCTGCATCCAGAAGAAGGGAGAAACTTCAAGAAACTACCTCACACGATGGTTGGCATGCAGGAACGAGTGCGAAAACGTCGACCACACCACCGCCATGTACGCTTTCATTGGTGGACTGCAGAGGGGAGGATTGCTGAGGCATACGCTCACTCGTTTGGCTAACTCAACCAAGCTGACTTTGGATGAGATGATCTCCATTGCCAGTGATCATACTGCCGCCGATGATGACGCAGGCGGTGATTTCGCAGCTACAGCAATCCCCCTGCATCAACAAAAGAAGAACCGTGATAACGACAACAGCAGCAGCCATAAGCGCAAGAATCCTGATGACCAGAAGAGTGGCGGATCCGAGATGGTCGCCATGGCGTTTCAACGCGGAGGTTCAGGAGGCGGAAGAGGACGCGGTCGTGGAGGCGGAGCCGGCAGGGGTCAGCAGCATGCCACTGAGGTCGCAGCTGGCGGATCCCGCGCCCCGCAAACCTACGAGGAGTACAGAGACATGCCCTGCCTGGCCCATCTGGATCTGGTTACAGGGAAGTCCACTCACACCAACCGCAACTGCAAGTGGGTCAATGATCTAAAGAACGACCCGGAGGCAGGATACAAGCGCGCCCGGAAGCACCGCCCACGCGGCAAAGGTGGCAAGGGCAAGAACAAGGACAAAGAGGAAGATAGTTCCGAGGCGATGGATGAGGATGATAACTCGCCGGATCCCAAGGCAGGATCCGCAGGTAAATCCAACCCATTCGATAAAAAGAGCGTGGGGGCTTACCACACTTTCCTCGGGACACCAACAGTACGCGCCTCCAAGTCAGCCACCCGGATCCTGAACGCCATAGTTCCGGCTGTGCCGCAGTACGTCAGGTGGTCGGAAATCCCGTGCACATTTGATAGGAAGGATCACCCCGCAATTGTGCCAAAAGAATGCTACGCCTTGGTTGTAAGCCCCCGCATAGATGGGTATGACTTCTCCAAGTGCCTCATGGATGGCGGAGCCAGCCTGAACATCATGTACCTGGAGACTCTAGAGCGGATGAACCTCACCAAGGAACAGCTCAAACACAGCAACACTGAGTTTCATGGCGTGGTTCCGGGTAAGAAGGCGAATTCCCTCGGCAGCATCACACTTCCCGTGGCTTTTGGCGATGTTCATAATTTCCGCGAAGAAAAGATCACGTTTGAAGTTGTGCCCTTCAAGAGCTCCTACCACGTCATCTTCGGCAGGCCCACCTACCACAAGTTCCACGCCAGAGCGTGCTACATCTACAACAAGCTCAAGATTCCGGGTCCTAAAGGTATGATTACCGTATCCGGAGACTACAAAAAGGCTCATGAGTGCGAGTTAGGCAAAGCCACCTTCGCAGAGTCTGTGATATCTGGAGAAGAGCTGAAAGGCTACAGAGCCGCGGTGGATCCGACTGAGATGCAGACCACCAAGAAGCAGATCTCCGAACAGAAAACCTCCTTCAAGGCCGCGATAGAAACCAAGAAGCACGACCTCATCAAAGGCGACTCTTCCAAGCAGGTTTCAGTCGGAGCCAACATGGACCCCAAATAGGAAGACGCGCTCGTCGAGTTCCTCCGCGCTAACATGGATATCTTCGCATGGCAACCTTCTGACATGTCTGGAGTACCTAGGGAACTCGCCGAGCACTACCTCAACATAAATCCGGGGGCTAAACCGGTGAAGCAAGCTATGCGACGCTTTGGAGATAAGAAGCGCCGCGCCATAGGAATGGAACTAGCAAAGTTACTAGAAGCAGGTTTTGTAATAGAAGTTATCCACACCGATTGGGTCGCAAATCCCGTCCTTGTACCCAAAAAGAACACTGAAATACTAAGAATGTGCATCGATTACTCTGGCTTGAACAAGCATTGCCCGAAGGATCCGTTCCCCTTGCCGCGCATTGACCAAGTCATTGTTTCGACGGCGGGGGCGGAACTTCTGTGTTTTCTTGATGCGTATTCCGGATATCATCAGATCCGGATGAAGGAATCCGACCAAAAGGCGACTTCATTCATTACCCCGTTTGGTACTTACTGCTATGTTACTATGCCTTTTGGTTTGAAAAATGCAGGTGCCACCTACCAACGTACGATGCAGCGGTGCCTGAAGGACCAAATTGGCCGGAACGTGCACGCTTACGTCGACGACATCGCGGTCATGACCCGGAAAGGATCCGACCTGATCAGCGATCTCACAGAAACCTTCGATAACCTCCGCAGGTACAAGATGATGTTGAATCCGCTGAAGTGCGTCTTTGGCGTGCCAGCCGGAAAACTCCTTGGCTTCATAGTCTCTCACAGAGGCATTGAGGTTAACCCGGAAAAGATCAAGGCAATCCTGTGTATCAAACGGCCAACTTGTCTCAAAGATGTGCAACGACTAACTGGTTGCGTCGCAGCAATCAGTAGGTTTGTTAGCCGTCTTGGCGAGAAGGCGCTACCTCTGTACAAGCTGCTGAAGAAAACAGACAAATTTGTCTGGGACGACGCAGCTGACGCAGCTCTTCGGGGGTTGAAGGAAATACTTACCTCCCCACCTGTCTTGGCAGCCCCAGCAGAGTCAGAGCCAATGCTCCTTTATCTGGCAGCTACCAACAAAGTCATCAGCCTCGTCATCGTGGTGGAGCGAAAGGAAGAAGGTCATGAATATGACGTCCAAAGACCTGTCTACTACATTAGCGAGGTGCTAACGGAGTCAAAGCAAAGATACCCTCACTTTCAGAAGCTAGCCTATGGAGTGTTCCTAGGCAGCAGGAAGCTGAGACACTACTTCCAAGAGCACCCAGTAACAGTTGTGAGCAAAGCTCCGCTGTCAACAATTCTTAACAACACTGACGCAACAGGATGTACGGCTAAATGGGGCATCGAATTATCCGCCTTCGACATCGCATACAAGCCTAGGACCGCGGTTAAATCCCAAGTCTTGGCAGATTTCGTCGCAGATTGGACAGAAGCTCCGGATGCAAGTCTGGAGCCGGAACCAGAAACATGGGTCATGCACTTCGATGGATCCAAGCAGCATCAAGGCTCAGGAGCCGGAGTCACCCTGAAGTCCCCTACCGGAGAAGAACTGCAGTATGTTCTGCAGATCCACTTCGAAGCTACAAACAACATGGCGGAATACGAGGCTCTACTACACGGTCTGCGCATCGCTAAGGAAATCGGGATCAAGCACATCATATGCTGTGGAGATTCCGACCTGGTGGCACAACAGGTAGCCGGAACCTGGAACGCCAGAAACTCCGTCATGGCGGCCTACAGAGACGAAGTTGATGAGATCGCCAAGTGCTTCCTCGGATACGAAGTCAAGTACGTCAGGAGAGACGATAACACAGCGGCAGACATGCTATCCAAGCTCGGATCCGGCAGGAAGCAAATTCCGCCTGGCATTTTCCTGGAGCATCTCCGGATACCCTCGGTGAAGGGCGCTAACCCGGAAAACCCAGAAGTGGCAGTGTCTCCGGCTAGGGAAGTGATGGCTGTCATTCCGGCTTGGACACAGCCTTTCCTGGACTACCTCATTGATCAAAAGCTGCCAGAGGATGAGGTCCTCGCGCGACAGATCGTCAGACGAGCAAGATCCTACACCGTTGTTGATGGACAGCTCTACAAACGAAGTGCAGCAGGGGTATTTCTCAAATGCGTCTCCAATCAAGATGGCATTGAAATCCTCAGAGAGATCCATGCAGGGGACTGCGGGCATCACGCCGCCCCCAGGTCACTCGTTGCAAAAGCTTTTCGGCTAGGTTTTTACTGGCTCATAGCTAAAGAAGATGTTGACAAAATAGTCAAGACCTGCCGAGGTTGTCAGTACTACGCTACTCAACCAAACGCTCCAGCCCAAGAGCTGAAGACCATACCTATCACCTGGCCATTTGCGGTCTGGGGGCTCGATATGGTTGGTAAGTTAAAAAGATCATCTCCTGGCGGTTTTGAATACCTTCTGGTCGCTGTTGACAAATTCAGCAAGTGGATCGAGGCAAAGCCAGTGAGAAAAGCCGATGGTGCTACGGCATTAAAACTCGTCTGCAGCCTCGTGATGAGATTCGGCATCCCACACAGCATAATCACGGATAATGGCACAAACTTCGCTCAAGGAGAGTTGAGGGATTATTGTGAGACAGTAGGGATACGGCTGGACCTTGCATCTGTGGCTCACCCACAATCCAACGGTCAAGTCGAAAGGGCTAACGGCCTAATATTATCAGGAATTAAACCGCGCCTTGAAGAACCGCTGCGACGTGCAAATGAGCTTGGGCTGATGAGTTGGAAGCTGTTTTGTGGAGTTTACGAACTACCCCTAACAGATCAACAGGGTTTACCCCATTTTTCCTGGTATACGGATCCGAAGCCGTGCTTCCCTCCGACATCATCCACGATTCACCGCGAGTTTCCGCCTACAATGAAGAAACAGCTGATGAGGCCAGACAGCTATCTGTGGACCTGATCGAGGAAGCTCGGAACCTAGCTGACCAGCGCTCCGCCATCTACCAGCAGAAGCTCCGACGTTATCACAGTCGTCGAGTTCGGAATCGCTCCTTCATGGCAGGAGACCTGGTCCTCCGCCTTCGACAGGTGAAAGACCATAAGCTGCAATCTCCATGGGAAGGACCCTTCGTCGTTAGCAAAGTGCTTCATAACGGGTCGTACTACCTTGTTGATTTCCGCGAGCTGAGGGATAGACCTGCTAATTGGCACCGGAAACGCAAGCGTGAGGATCCGGATGACATCTACGATGAGACAAATCGCCCTTGGAACATTGCACAGCTACGTCCTTTCTACACTTAGCATATTTTTTCTGAGTTACAAACTCTGTAATAGTTACACATGATCAATGAAATAAAGCTTATGGTTCACTCTCCGAGTCTTTTACCTCCTTTACTTGTTCATTTTTAGATCATGTATGTTTTCCGACTAAAACCGCAGAGCTGGATTTTTCCGCCTAGGCGTGTATAAAAGTTGTGATTTTCAAAAATCGTCCTTTAGGACGTAAGCTTAAGTTTTCTGATTATGTTGTTGTCTGTTGCGAACTCGTGGATTCCTAGTAGCGATTTCCGGCACCTATGCTTGGGGGCTTGTTTCCGCGGTTATTGACGGATTGCCATTGGGCTTCGTCGCCGCTGGCGAGCGTTTCCGGCTAAGGTCTTCCGGCTCGCGGAAGGTCAAGCGGGCAAGCCGGAAAATAACGAAGTCAGCACTTGCTTTCCGACACAAAACGAAACATGCACATAACATTAACGGATAGCAGGATAAGTGTTTCCGCCCCATGCATAGTCGTTTCGTTTCCTAGCTACTTAAGAATTTAAAGTCTTATTACAAACCCACTCTGGGGCCAAAATGATGCAACTTGTTTCATTGTCTAAACAGGAACTCTACTCGGAGTCCTCTTCTTCAGATTCCTGATAGGCGGAGCCGTCGTCGCCACTGTCACCGGATCCGGCTTCGGAGTCGTCACCAGAGCTTCCTCCGGAATGTTCGACGCTTGACCCGGAGCCCTCCCCATAATACTCCGGCTCACCTTCCTCCTCCTCCTCTGCATCGGAAAACCCCTTGGGCAGAGCATGTTTGTTATACCAGAACGAGTGATTCACTCGCCTGACAAACAACTGCTCATAGCCTTGGGTTTCCGCAAGAAGGGCACCCATGTCAGAACCCTTGGCGGCTCCACGTGCAACATTCGCAAAGTTGAGCGAGGGGACGTGAGCCTTGCAGGTGGCCAAGACCAGGGAGGCGACTCCGCGTGCGGAAGATTTTTGCCAGTCCTTGATGAACTCCGGCACTTGTTCCATAAGATTGGTCATCGTATCGATGATTGTGGTTTTGGCCTTCTTCAGAGACAGAGACTTGGCGATTCCGCGACAGGCTTCAAATAACGCGTCAATAGAAATCCGCGCTTCATCGTATGCCTCCGTCCTCTTCAGGTTCGATTCTTTTGACCACTCAAAGCCAAGGCTCGGTGTGGAAGGAGGTCCAGTTCTGTTAGAAAGAGAGCATATAAGGCAGTCGGAACAATGACACGGAAAAAAGCTTACGGAAGATAAGTTGGTCGATGGCCTCCGCCTCCGCTTCTAGAACTTTGTTCTTGGCTACCAAGGAGATCACGCGACCCTGGCTCTTCTCTAGTTTGTCGTTCAGATCCGCCAGGACGCGGGCATGCTTATCGGAGAGCTCCTTCCTCGCCTCAGTCTCCTTGTTGGAGGATTCTTGGATGAAGGTTTTGAGGGATTCGTTTTCCACCTCAAGCACCTTGACCTTGGCGGATAGCTCATCAAACGAGGAGTGCTTGGCAGTTTCTTCTGAAGGCAGAAAGTTGCACATATTATGCATCCTGAACAACTATGTCAGCACAAAAAGTAAAGACCCGGATCTCGTACCTTGAAGGCGGGTCTCAAGCAGCTGGATAGCTTTTTGGCTATTTTCCGCGTGCTGGCGCAGCCCCTCGATCTCCGTGATTTGCTCCAGCACGTGCACGCGCAGGTCTTCGTGCAATTTCCGCGTGGTCTGCGAAGCAGCAAGGAGTTAGTCGGATATTAAAATCTTGGAGGCTAGTGAAGAATTCAAAGTCTTGGTATAAATTTTAATTTCCGCCTATAAGTACATTTTGGGAAAGCATCGGCTAATACATGTTACACGGAAATAAATCACCCAATGCTTGGGGGCTAGTATCACCTGCCGCACTTCCTTGTGTTTGGCGAAAAACTCCTTCAGGCTGTCCTCCAGGTCAGCGAGCTCTCGCATCTCCTCGTCCGGCTTTCCCCACACTTTGTTCAGCATGGTGGAAACTTCCGCGTGACACTGTGCAAGGGTAAGCTTTTGAAGGGACGGAGTCGGTCGAGGGTCGACCCGAGTCGCGTTGGTGACTTGAAGGAGCTTTACCTTTTGCTCCTGTTGTTCTTCTGTGGGCTCCGCGAAAGCGGCGCTTGGTTGATCTTGCGGAGGAACAGATGAGGAGGCCCCCTTGGCGGAGTCGCTATGGTGAGCGGAATCTTCAGGAAGGTCATCAAGGTTGATGACATCTTTCGGATCCGGCTTGGAGGCGGATGAAGCCTTGGGCGGAACTTCAACCTCGGGAGTAACAGGAATAGAAGCCGGAGATGGCTTAGCTCTTTTCTTCGGGACCCTTGGGGCCTTGGGGGGCTGGCTTCTGGAGCTTCAGAAAAAACATAAAAGTATAAATAAGAGTTTGAACGTGAAGCCAGAATTTGGATCTCGGAAGTAGGCGCTTACCCGGAAGGCTTGAAGAAATGCTGGATGGCAGGCTGCCCCTTGTTGCTGGTATTAATCAGTGAAAGGCGCTTCTTTTCCGCCTCCACTTTCCGGGTTGCCGCAGTGCTAAGCACTTCGCGGGCGCGTTTCGCATAGGGGCTGGAAGGAGCTGGCTTCTTCCTCTTAGCAGGGCGTGGGGCCTCGGGAGCTTCCGCCTCCGATGCAGCTTCCGGATCCGTGTTACCGGTGGAAGGAACCCGGAGGAGAGTTCCGAGTTCGTTTTCTTCAAGCGCCTCGAGCTAATGCAAAGTTAAACATTTAGACAAAAAAGTTTGAATGCGAAGAGAAACAATAGACTAAAGTCAAGACGACGTACCGCGGTTCCGGAGCCATTCGTGTGGATGTCTTTGTTGCACACATGAACGTGAAGTTCACGTGGGATTTTGATGAGGAGCCGGATCCTCTTGTCGATGGCGTCGGCGGAAAGATTGTCTTTTGTGGCGCGCATTGGGTCGTCGCGCCCTGTGTATTGGAACATCAGGCGGTCCCCGTGTTGGAGCGGCTGGATCCGCTTGGTGAACTAGGAAAGGGTTAAGTCCTTCCCCGTCAGCCCCTCCTCCGTCAGCTTACAGATCCGCCTGACGGCGCGTGAGAGCTGGGGCGATTCGGAAAGGTGACGGCAGTGCGACCATGCCGGAAGCTCAATGGCGGGGCAGTTCTTGAATGGCGGCAGCTTTCTTTCGCTCGCGGGGTCGGAGACGTCTTTCAAGTAGAAGAAACCCCCAGACCAGTACCTCGCGGATTCGTGGCGGTCGGTGGGGGGGTAGACGCAGCCCGGGCGGATCATGAAGGTGATGGATCCGCATGTAGCTAGTTCGCTGGATTGCCGGATCCTCGCCTTCTTGACAGTAAAGTAGTACTGGAACAGAGAGAGCTCGGGGGTTACCCGGAGATGGCCTTCGCAGAGGGTGACGTGGTTGCAGATTGCAAGCACGCTGTTCGGAGAAATATTGTGGGGTTGGAGCCCATAAGTCTTCAGAATCTCTAGGAAGAAATCTGAAGGCGGAAATGAAAAACCGCGCTCCACCAGTGCTTTCGTCAGCACCATCTCGTCGTCCTTAGGAGCTGGAGCTAGTTCATTTGGAACTGACCTCCAGCTTCCGGGTTGCAGGAAACCCTCCGCCTCGAGGTTCTTTAGCTCCATCTCGGTGGTGGTGCAGGGCCACCATTTTCCCTTGGCTTCGGAGTCTCGTTGGCGAGCTTTCGACTTTTTGACGACCTCTTCCGCCTGGTGCTCCGTTTGATCCGCCCCGGAGGCTTTCTCCGGGTGAGCAGAGGCCCCTTCAGCCTCCTTGCCGGAATCCTTTGAAGGATCCAGCTGGACTGGAACGAAGGGTGGAGGGGCGGAGGAGATCGGGGTCGCCATGATAGGTTCTGAGGTCGGAAGCGGAGTCGTTGAAGACATCTGAAGAAAAGGTTTTGGCGGAAACATTTTTTAGTCGGATCCGGCATCGTCAACCTAGCGATCATCCCTACCAACTACGGCAAAGGGTCGAAGCTCGGAGAACTTACCGTAATGGATTTCGCGGTGGTCGGAGTCGCCGGCGACGAGGTTTTCGTACGGTGGCTCGCCGGAGTTAAGAACACGAAGAACACCACGGTGGTGAACTCGCTCCGGTGATGCTCCGGCGAAATTTCCGGCGGGTTCCGGCACGGCGGAGGAAGGGCTCGCGAGCGGCGCTGCGTGGAGAGGTGAGAAAGGGGGGTGAATGAGGAGTTAGGGTTGACGGTGGATATTTATAGGCCGGAGGGACGAGATTCGTGCTCCGCATCCTGTGGTCGGAACGCAAGCATCGCGCCGTTGGATGTGTGACACGTGTCCCAAACCCTAATGGTAAAAATGGCTAGAGATAAGTTACCGCACAAATCGCGCGAAAATGGCGCCAGAATTGGCGGAACCGTTTGAGTCTTTTAAAGATTCCGGGTAATTGCGCGAGGGTAAGTTGGTTCTCATTTGACGCAGGGGCAACCCGGAAACGTATTCAAAACGTCGATGGATGAAGTCCCGCGGAATGGGAGCATTTTTCCGACTAAAAGTTGGGAAAAGAAGAAAATGTGAAGTTGGAGTTCTTCAAGTTTCTCCGCGTTACTGACATTGTCGGATCCCATGATGGACTAGCGAAGGTGGAAATAGCAGGCGAAACTCGGGGAACTCTGGGGGCTACTGTTGTGGGTATACTTCATGGGTGTACCATCGACAGTGCCTAGATCCGGCAAGCCCGGGTGGCCCACAGATGGTGATGAGGCATGTGGCCCATCGGGCGGCCCAGTTGCTGTTGATCATGAAGGAAGAAGTCCGGCCCAGGATCAGTAAGCCGGATCCGTACCGACATTAGGAGGAACCCGGATCCGCGGAGGCCCGTGAGGAACCCGGATCCAGTACGACGTATATGGAAGGCGGATCCGTGACGTGCACGGCAAGATATTGTACCGTAGTTAAGCTATCTGTAATCCGACAAGGACTCTCCATGTAAACCCTAGATCCGTGCACCTTTATAAGCCGGATCCTGGGAGCCCTAGAGGCAGAACAACAACTCATTGTAACATCGCGAAAGCGCCCAGATAATTCCAGACAAGCAGCAGTAGGCCCTGTCATCGTGCAGGTGTTCCGAAGCTGGGTAAATCGCGTACCACCGTCCCGTGTGCACTCCGCCCTATGGCCCCTACTTCTTCTCCCCCTCGTGAGGATCCCTCCTCCGAGGTACCGTCGATTAGGCAACGACACTCAGCCACCTCGTTGACCACAAGGCCCAGGGTTCCAGCTTTGTCGGCATGATCGAGCCACAACGCATCCTCTGGCTGAGGAACTACCTTGGGAAGTACCACTCAAAGGTGTAGTTGTGCCCTCGAGGCGGTGGTTCAGGGATGCATGCATGGAGCTGGTGATGATGATGATGTAAATTCTGGAAGTAGCTAGGGATGAAAAACATTTGATGGCCCGCTTTTGTATGTATGATGAGGTGGTATATACTAACCCCTCGGGTGATAGTGAACTTTGCGGTGTTAGGATGACACCCACTTTTGTTGCGGTGGTAGGACAACACCATGGTAGTGTAGGATGAACTTCTAATCGACTTTTGGAATGATCATGCATGCCCCTGTTAGTTAATCATTTGTTGTCAACACTTGAGTTGTTCTATTTCTCTTTTCTGGGTTGCTCTTCATGGTTATGATGGATAACTTCTGATGCCATGCTAGTGGTATGTGGTGTTTCGCAGGCGGGTTCAAGGAATCTACAGCTCATGGAGAGTCTGTCAAGATCAGGTCAATGGCTACTCCAACAACAGCTACCGAGGATATGTAACATTGGAGGAGGCACAGCAAGAGTACATCACCTTTCTGGAAGAGGAGCTCCTGGACGATCAGGCCATCGATGAGGCAGTGCCATTAGCACAACTGCCGCCGGAGGAAGTACATGCTCTACAAGGAGCACTTCCGAAGGTACGTCCCAGCCGGGTCAAAGATTAGATAATTGCCTTCCTCATCGTGTTGATCGTGTGGATCATGTTCTTCTGAGTTATCTCTGATCGTATGTAATATGCCATGGTATGGTAATCTGACCCTATTTGAATTATGGTAAGGATATTGAGTTGTGATTTGAGCAAACAAACAGCTGATTCCTATTTTCCTGCATGCAAGATGGGCTGAAAATAGGAAACCAAATGATGGGGTCTGGGTTCCTTTTCCGCGCGCAAAAGGCCGCACATGCTACCAAACGACCCGACTTTCATGGCCTATGGCCCGTTCTCGACGCGAGGTGAGCCCATCTCGCTGGCGCAGACATGCAGGAAATCGGTGCTGGCAACCAAACGCGCCCTAAAATTTAGAGGGGCAAATGACGGAGTCAAATAGAGGAGCAAATTTTTTTCCTTTAAACTATGGCCGCCGGATCCGATGCTCTAAAATTAGTTATTTATTTGCACAAATTTCATAGGATTTAAACAAATTCGACTACATTTTACGCATAGTTCATAGAAATAAACTAAACATGAATGAAATTTAAACTAACAAACTAAAACTAGAGCTTCCTCCTCATCCATCGTTTGCCGCATCCTCCTCCTCCTGCTCCTCCGTCGTCCTTGCCGCCTAATCTTCGAAAGCGGAGCAGTTGAGCTCGCCGCACACGCTGTCGTGGAGCCTGACATTCTCGATGTCATGCCTCCATGCCCCTACGCTTCGACTGGAAGGAGCCTAGACAGATTCGCCGGCCGGGCGATCCAGTCGGTGATCTCGGCCACCTAGTTCCCCACTTGCGCTGCCAGGCGTTGTGGTAGCGGTAATGCGGTTTCGGCGGGAGGTCGGCAGGGGCGTCAGTTCGGCGTCGCTGTGATTGGCGGTTGTGGATGGTGCTACGGATGGGCAGAGGGGAGCGATGATGGGAAGATCCGGCCATGGGATGGTTTTGGCGGTGGTGGGGATTGGTTTGGTGGCAGCTGGAGGTGGTACAGTGGGCGGTGCGGATTTTCTCCTCGAGTCGACCAACTAGCAAATGTAGGGGAATGGAGAATATTTGCTCCTCGGTCGGCTATATATGCGCCACTAACCGATTTAGGGTTTTGGCTAGTGTGGCTCTTTTGGTTAGCGGCGCGAATTTGCTCCTCTATAGAGTTTTAGGGGATCAGTTAGAGATGCCCTAAGGGGATTTCTAAAGCCACGACCCAAACCAACGGAGGAAGCCTGTTTCAGGCCGCACGAATATTAGGACATCAAAAACATGGCTAACGGGCATGGGCGGGCCAGTACTATATCAATGGGGTATTCAAAATAAAATAAAAACAAACGAAAGTGGAAAAATTTGTGAGGAAACCAAGGATAGAACTCAAGAAATTCTTTTGCATGTAATCTTCTTCTAGCCAGCGGAGCAACCACACGATTGTGTCACTACTTGGATTGCACTTTATACAAGGATTGATAGCTGTATCATACAATTTGAAAATTTTGGCAATTTTTTTGGATATTCCCCTAAATACCCATGAATACAAGTAGGCCCGTCCATAATAACGAGGCAATACAAATAGATGCAGGGCAACAACGCTATGCAAACTGTCCTTAATTTGGGCTAGAACTACAGTCACGCTGATAGAACAACGATAGTCGTCTGTTCTCCCGCTTCCGCCCGACACATGTGCCAATAAGAGCATCTCCACTCGTCCCCCCGACGAGGCCCCCGAGCGACGTTTTTTCCATCCGGACGGCGAAATTCGGCCCAGTCGCGCCCCCGGTTCCTCGTTTTCGTCCGGATTTGGCCCTTAATCCATCCGGCGAGCCCACGCCACCCCCGGCCCCCCGGGGCGCGCTCGGGGACTCCGGATTAAAGATTTTGGCGCGAAACGGCGTGTGGACCCGCGTAGTCGGCGACTGGGAAACCAAATCCTGTCGATTTTCCCTCCAATTTGCTTGCATATCCCCATTCCCTCCAATTTGCTTGCATATCCCCATTCTCTCCCGCCGAAATCCCCCAATCTCCTCGTCTTCCAGCTCCAGTTCCTGGCGGCGTCTTCTCGTCCACCACCACTCTCCTCCTCGTCTTCTCGTCCACCACAATGCCGCCG
The DNA here is from genome assembly GCF_019359855.2 of Lolium perenne. Taxonomy (NCBI): domain Eukaryota; kingdom Viridiplantae; phylum Streptophyta; class Magnoliopsida; order Poales; family Poaceae; genus Lolium; species Lolium perenne. Next base: position 284,312,417 of record NC_067245.2, read on the forward strand.
AAGGCGCCGGCGAGGAAGATGCGGGCGAAGAAGACGGCCGCCGGCATGTCGAACGCCGAGTGGGCGGCGGACGAGCAACGGCGCGACGTGGAAACAAGCGCCAGGGCGGAGAGGGTGAAAAGAGCCGCCGCCAAGAGGTCGGCGGAGGCGGCCCAGGAGGAACAAGCGAGGCTGATCAGCATGGCCTATAGCGGCGGCATGTTCCCCGGCCAATGGCCGACGCAAGGTACAACAAGTTCCCCGTCTTCCTTCTCGCCTTCGCTGTACTCGCCGTCGCCGACTGCCGTGTTCCAAGAGGGCGCCTACGTCCAACCGTTCAAGCCCACACCGTCGCCGCCCGAGGTTGACGTCGGCGGCGGCGGCCTGTTCGAGGGCACCTCGCCGGCCCTGCGACGAGGGCCGCTCACGTTCGGTGCGATGGCGGCGCCGAACGAAGAGGAGATCCACGAGATGATCACCTCCGGCACCACCGCCGCCGCTGCGAGCCCGGGTTCTTCATGACCGCCGCCGCTGCGTGCCCGGGGTTCTTCACGCAAGAGGAGACGAGGGCGACGGCAGCTGTGGCGGCGCGCAACGAGCATCGGGAGGATGTTGCCGACGGAAGCCAAGCCGTCGAAGAAGAAGGCGAGGAAGAAGAAGAGCCAACTCAATCCGCCGCCAACCCGTCGAAGGGGAATAAGAAGAGGAAGAAGGACTCGCCGCCTGCCGAACCGCGTATCAAATGGACGCCGAAGGAAGAGGAGTGCCTCGCCGAAGCTTGGATGACCGTGTCCACGAACGGCATAATCGGGGCCAATCAGTCGTTCGACACATATTGGCTTCGAGTGAAGCAGGCGTACGAGGAGCGCAAACTCGTCGATCCCTACTTCAAGAGGACGAACATGAACGTGTTCCGGGGAGACAAGGCAATGGCCACCCATTGGGGGCTCATGCAGACGGCGTGCAGCAAATGGCACGGCATACCGGAGGCGTGCGAGAAACGGCCGATCAGCGGCCACGACTTGGAGCAAAAGGTATGCTCCGTCGACCCTGCATCACCGAGGTACATCGTCGTTAGCTGACCCGTATCGCCGTGTTCTTTTTTCCCCAGCTGCGCCGAGCTTTGGACATGTACACGGACGACACCGGCCTGCAGTTTAAGTTCCTCAACGTCTACGCCCGCCTCGAGAACTGCGAGAAGTGGAAGGAAGTCCGCACGACCCTCTCGAAGAGCAAGACCGAGCAGTACAACCCCGACGCTCCGGCGGCAAGCGCGGCGGAAGGGCGCCCGAACTTCGGCGAAGAAGCTCAAAGAGCTCAAAAAGACGGGCAATCCCGCCGACAGGATGCAGGCGTCGATCGACAAGTGCTGGGCCGACTTGAGGACGCACGCCGACGGGAGGAACGACAAGTTCGACGGCAGGTGGCGGGAGATGCTCGCCAACCAAGGCGTCCGGATCGCCCTGCTGAAGACGACGGCGGCGGCGAAGAAGAGGAACACAGACTTGGCGTTCCTCATGGGCGGCGGCGACATGGAAATGATGGACGAGGAGACGAGGAATTGGTACCAGGGCCACCGCAACGACATCCTCCGAGCCACTCCGGCCAGTCCTTCGTCGTCTCCGCCGGCTCCTACCTCGTCTGCCTCACCATCTACCTCGTCGATTGCGGCTGCTTCGACGTCCACTGCCGCTGGTTCATCATCCGCCGCCGCAGCCGCTTCGGCCACGACGTGTGAGGAAACTGGTCCGTCGGACGAAGCCGTGCCGGCCGGGACTGCCGACGAGCCTGTTTCCGTGTAATTTCCCTCCGATCGCCGATCTGTGGCTGATCCTTTTGCTCCTTTTGCCGATCAACTGGCCGTACTTGTAGCGCGGGACGGCGGTTTGTTTGAATTTAAACTCTATCCGCCGAACTCCGGGTGGACGACTGGAAATACGGTACTCCCCACGCCTTAATTTCGTCCAATCCGGAGGTAGTTTCGTCCGGATTTGGGCGTGGGGAGCGCCAACGAGTGGGGATGCTCTAACCTGCACCACCTCGTCTCTTGTGTGCCGGTCCTTTTAGTGCTGACCCCTACATCCCCATCTCCACTTCTTGTCCCCATTTCTGTCCACCACTTTGACCAGTCCCTAACTACATACTAGCTTCCTCATTGCTGACAATGAGGAAGGGACGGCAGTGGAAGAAGGGCCAACATGATTCATGAATAGACGGCCAGCTCGTCTTCCGGCCACCAAGGTGAGCACGGAGCTGGCCCGCATGTACTGGGAGGCCAAGGAGCCACTACCATGGCCCAATCGGGGCAAGTGTCATCTGAAGTCGGGCCAGGATCCCAGTGTCGCCTGCCTATTCCATCCTCGGGTCGGTACGCTGCCGTGAGATCCTCTGTTGACTGTTGTCAAGCCCTCCTCCATCCAGATCTACATGATAACCCCGTGTTTGGTTCCAACTTCCCCATGTGGGATAGGTGTCTGGAATTAGAGTAGACCATTGACGTCAGTGACAGTAGCTAGCTAGGGTTTAGTATAACTTGCTTATTTATTATAGGTCTCTTTATTTTATTTTAACCTTTTTGGCCTCCTATGTATAATTCTTTTACTTAAATTTAAATCAAAGAAAAAAAAGCATCCCCGCTAGATGCATGTGCAGACAAGATGAGAAAAACTGACCCGTTTGTGTCCTCGCGGACCAAATTGAACTTTTTTTACTCATTTTGCTGGAGGTGGCTCCCTCTCTACCTTCATGACTTAGGACTGACAACCCTGGCGCGCCTACAACATCTGAGTCAGGGGTGTAAATGAATAGGACAATTTACGCATCAAATCCGGCATCGAATCTGTTTTATGATATACATATCCAATTTTAGATAACCTGATAGATAAGGATATCCGATTCCGAAATGGTGATCCGGATACGGTGCAGGATATAGTAAAGCAAATATCATGCTGACATGGATTATTCGAAGTTCGATTAGGATTATTGGAATGTTTCAAACCGGATAATCCGATTTTTAGCCAAATGTCAAGTCCATCCAATATGACAAAGTTGGTAACTATAGGGTTACAAAATTAATTTGGCGAGCATGTCTATCTCTAAGTTTAAACACCCACATGCTGATGGTTTACATGATCAATTTAAACTAATACCATCTCGTGAATTATTATGTTTTAGCCTATATTGTATCTTAAATTTCTCAATAAATTGATTCCTAAGGTTAAATCCCGCATAGGTTTTGCTAGATATATAGTTATTTGCCTATGATAATATTTTTCTGATTTTTTTGTTGTTTCCATTCCAAATTTATCCCATTTTCGATTCGAATCTTCTATCCGATATATCCACGTTCCAATCAGCTACCTGTCATTGTTTGTTCCAATCTGAATCCGAGAGAAATATACGGACCCGATTCACTCTGCTTACAACCGTAAGCTGAGTTATGTCCGCCTTTAGGATCTACTCTCGACAATACAGTTATCCCCTGGCATTCCAGACGTCATCCATCATCTGGACCATCTCGCCCAATGGCTGCTACTCAACCACCTCCGCCTACAAGGCTCAATTCCTAACCACTTTGCCCTGCTCCTTCGGTAGTCTCGTCTGGAAAACTTGGGCTCCCTGGACCGTCTTGCCAAATGGGGGCGACCGCACCAGCCTTCTTGTCAACTCTGTAGATTGGATTTTTGCGAGAGCTAAAAATCTTGTGGAGCTCGCTGGCTGACTTTTTTTCTCTTTAGTTTTGGGATTCTTCCTTCCCCTTTCTTTTGTTTTGTTGTTGGTGTCAGTTAGATCTATGTTTGCTCCTCCTATATCTATACGAGCCAAAATCCTTTTTGCCTCGTTTCAAAAAAAAATCGTAAGCTGAGTGAATTCCGATTACCCAACAAGAAGGATTGAAGGTGGCAACTGGAGTTGCGTGTACCGAGTTAGATAATTACCCTAATCTTTTGATTTCATCGGCTGTCAAGGCGGCCACGTGGCCATACCGACGTTGCACCGGCCGGCGGCAGCGATCTGGGCTTGGGGATCTTTCGTGCCCGGCGCCCCGGCTGGGTGTCCGGCGTTCTGGGCTTGGGGATCTTTCGTTCTCCGCCTGGTCGGGGCCGGGATCGCGTTGTTTCCCCAAGGATTGGACGTGTGTCCTTACTTGGCGCTGCTGATCCCTGTCACGGCCACACGGCCGCATCGGACAGATGCCGTGGATTTGTGTTCCACTTCCGGCATTCTGGTCATGGCAAAAACACTCACACAAAGAAGTAGGTTAAACGGGGACAGCGATGGCCAGCTAGTAACATCTCTGCTTTTGTGTGTGATTCGTCCAAATCAACTTAAATGGTGGGGAACAGTGGCCAAATAAAGCGCCTTGCTTTGAACCAAATTTATTGGTAAGATCGTAATTGTCCCCACTGCTTGGGAGATATGATAGGTGGATCAACAGATTGGGTGTCTAATACTCTAATTCACTTGTTAATTTTATTACCCCCTTCCAGTTATACTAAATTACCAACATTTATTATAGATTGAAGAAAACTTATTATAGAATCGGAGGAAATATTTATCATAAAGGCATCTCCAGCGGGGCGGCGGATGTTGTGCGTTTGCGACCGCGCGGATCTGAAATGCGTTTGCACCCAGCTCCAGCGGGGCGACGCATCGTGTCTGGGACGTCCGCCGCGACGCAAACGCGGCGCAAATATGCGGCACGTTTGCGTCTCCGTGGACGCTGCGCGGTCCCGCCGAGCGTCCGCTCGCTTCCCCCACGGGCCCACCTGGCAGCGACCATGTATCAAGGCCATCGCTTCCGCGGCCAGTGCTTCCACGGTTAGCGCTTCCGTGTCTACGCCATGACCATCGCCTTCAATGTCATGGATGCCTGTTCTGCGCGCGCACTGGCGGGCGGCGGCTTGGCTTCTGCGCCGCCTTCAATGGCATAGTATCCCGCGCGCGGCCAGCCTTAAAAGTCGACCGGCACAGTTCTTGCTCTCGCCTACACCTCCACTCCCACCTCCACCGCCGCGCTGCCGCAACACCATGGAAAAGAAGAACGACTTCGAGGCATCCGACAACGGCACCAAGAAGAGCGGAAGCAGAGGGTGCCGCTGCCCGTCACACTGGGGAGGCTGATGCACGGGAACTAGACGCCGTGCGAGGCCTGGTCGAGCGTGCAATTGCCTAGCGGCTGGCGGCTCAGCTCCCGCCGGGTGCCCGTCCCTCCCGTGCCTACGCGCGAGCCAGATAGGAGCGCCGAGATCCGGCGAAGGAGGCGGTACCTGCCGCCGGACCTCCGCGCCGATCCGGCGTACGCCATCGATTCCGACAGCTGGCGCAAGTATCTCGTGTCCGAGAGGGATCGGAGGAGGAGGGCGGGCTTCATGGGCGACAGGGACTATCCCTTCGATCGTTCACCGCCACCTTATCCTCGAAGACAGCAGGCGGCGACGCGTGCGCACCAGGCACCGACGCATGAGCAGGACGACGACGAAGATGACGACTACATCGAGGCGTTGGCGTACCAGAACGAGGAGGTCAAGGACGACAGTGACGACTACGCCACGCTTGTCTTCCAGGAATGGCAGCTGGCCATGGCGGAGGGCCGCGAGTTCGAGTTCCCGGAAAACATGACGGGCGACGAGATGGCGAAGCTCGGCCTCCTCGTCTCCGAGAATACCGACCTGTGCAGCCACCGTTGCCCCGGTATGCCACCGGCATCATGCCGCCGGGCATGTCGGGGGATGAAGCCCTACGACCGGCGCTATAGGACTCTGCCGCGCCACAACCACAACCGTACAACCCCAGGGCGTCTCCACCGCCGCCACAGCCACATCCCTGGGCTCCTCCACCGCCGCCCCAGCCACAGCACTGGCCGCCTCCACCTCCGCCACAGCCAGAGCCCTGGGCGGCTCCACCGCCGCCACAGCCACAGCACTGGTCGCCTCCACCTCCGCCACAGCCAGAGCCCTGGGCGGCTCCACCTCCAGCACCGCCGGCGCGCCCGGCGTACGTTCCGCCGGTTTCCAACTCGCCGTGGGTGATACCGGAGCTCATCGTGCTCGACAGCGACGAGGAGCAGCAGTATGCGCATGCGTTTAGGGTTTATTTTCATGTGTAAATTATATTTTCATGTTATAAAAAAATGTTTCTCGCAAAAAATGCTCGTGCCGCTGGAGCCACCCCCAACGAAAACAGACGCGCGGTCGATTTCGATATTTCGGCCGACGCAAACGGACGCGCGCGGACATTTTTACGAACGCTGAAATGCGTCGCGCGCCGTTGGAGATGCCCTAACCAGGGGAAACATCACGATTATAGGATAGCTTATAACAAACTTGGTTTAAACCCTCATATTTCGTTTTCCTTTTTGTTCTGTCCACAAGTTGGATTGTATTGTTTCTGTACTCTGCTTAAGAAGAAAACTCAGCAATTTGCTACATCATTTTTTTTTGCATACACATAGAAACTGCAAGAGATTTCTACAATTGATCTATACTTCTCATCATTTAATTAATTACCCGCAGCATTTTGACCAACATGATCACAATACTGACCACTTCGCAAATAGGAGGGCTCATTTGCTATCGATATTTTCCCTCATATGATTTTCTAGAGGAACTAGCATAAGCACTAGTATGTTTTAACAAACGATATTACTCGTTACTAGTAGAGAAAATGGTAGAATAAGGAGGAGGAACGAAAATGGATACTCTGATAGAGTGATAGGTGGATCAATTGATTGGCTTCCTAATTCACTTGTTAATTTTATTAGTTATTATAACCAGCTAGAACAGCACGATCGTACGAGTGGACTGCAACCTGATAACAAACACTTAGTTGATGCGCATAATTGTCATACTATTACATTCCTTTTTAGATTCACAGAGAGAGAGAAAGGGAGAAAAGGAGATAAAAGTCCGAATGTACGGACATGTTAGGATGACCTAAATCAAGCGATCGCTGAAGTTTTCAGTGTCCCGGGCTATATGCTGTCTTTTCTATATATCCATTTGCAGTTACAGATGGAGGAAATAATATGAGCGGTTTTATGTGTTCTCTAAGCCTTTTTAGCTGAAGCCATTTTATGTCTGAAACGAGAACACGGAAATTGCCTCCGTCTTAGATGAAGCCATTTTATGTCTTCTGAAACGAGAACACGAAAATTGCCTCCCGGATCGCTCACGCGGGCGACTGTGGAGGCTACCAAAACTTACCAAAAGAAGATATCGCCGTCCTATGATTCTCCAGGCGCCGCTACCATCGTTGACGGTGGTGGTAGCGCCCGGCGGCCATCAAAGACGGCGGTCTAGGAGGGCACACTCCAATACCTCTTTTCCCACGGAGAGGTGCAGTTTCGGGGTCGTGCATGTATAGTGCTGCTGGGGCCGTGGCGAAGCCGCAGGGCTGCGATGACGAACGGCTGTGAAATTAGGGCAGCGTGACGAGGCAACACATCAGCATGGCACTAGGCTGTGCGGTGTGCGGCGGCCTCATTAGGGCCTGATATGGGCTGGTGGGCAGCTTCTTTTCATGTGCCCAGCGTCTACATGCGGGAGTCGCCGATATTGCTTGCTCCCATCATTTGATTGAGGGATTGACGATACCTCTGGCTGTGCGATTTTTTTTAATAATACACTTTTTATTATTTAATCCAGAAATAATACTCGTTTTTCATCTTTTGCAGGAATAATACACCATCGGGCTCCAGGAACCCGAATAGGAGAAATCGGGGTAGAGGAACCCGAATTGGTTCCGAGAAGAGGGGATCGGATCCTCCTCCTCGTTGTCATCTGAACTATCAGATCCACCGGATTCATCTGAGTCAAGCTCATCATCCACTCCATCCTCGTCTTCCTCGTCCATCATGTTCTGCATCTGGTCTTCTTCTTCATCCTCGCTTTGAAGCTCGACACTACCACCATGACCAGCAGTTGCATGGCTCCTCTGCCCGGATTGGAAACTGCTGCCGCCTGCATGTGAACTATGACTGCTCTGGCCTGGATGGAACTCACCCTCGCCTTCCTGGGAATTCACCTCCTTCGCCTCGGGAAGCATTAAGGCGATGGGGTGAGTTCCCCTGCGCTCGCACGCTTCTAACCAGTGCACCCACTGAGAGGTCCGCTCAATCAGCTTCAACCGCCAGAAATTTGGGTACTTGAGTTGCTCCACAAAGTATGCACACCAACAGTGTATGCTTCTGGATTAAGCCTGAAATTCACGGTCAACCACTCCTTCAACTGACTAACTCGCCATGTTTTTAGGTTTGACAAATGCAAGTCTTCATACTGAAACTCACTCAGATCAGCTCCCATCGGAGTTGTTCGGACCGTGCCGTGACCGAAGTAAACAACGAATTTTACTCTATCTGATATATCTGCTCACCTATACAAATTACAGACTCGTCAAAAATAGCTAGCGCCTACACTCTGAAATAAATAAAAATACCAACGACGACCAACTACATATCTGTAACTAACCCGACAAAGCTAACGAACACACCATGCATGATTATACCATCTAATATAAAAAATTAGGGTTTACCCTCTAAGCGTGCCAAACTGCTCCGTTAGCAGGCCAGCTCCTTCACCTTGCACCAGCACCACCAGTACCAGCACGCAGCAACACCACCACGCAACACCACCACCACCACCAAAATGTTCCAAAATCTAACCCATCTATAGATCAGGTGATTTTACATTATTTGGTGGTGAAATAAAAGCTAAATATTGGACAAATTGCAGCTCAATGGTAGAAAATAGAGCTGGAGCTGAGAGGAAACGAGAGAGAGAGGGCTGCTGTGAAGAAGAACTGAGGAGGAAGAAGAGGAGCAGCGTCGGGCAGCCATTTTAACCAGTAAATTTCGGGCTAGAGGAACCCGAACTGCGGGTGTCGAGGTCGACGCGGCCGAAGCGCTCTCCTCGGGATGCTGCGGCCCGACATTCCTGCCGGTGGCAGGCCGACAATCCGACAGGCCTCGCCTCGGGATTCTTTCGCCCGAATAAAGCGACTCGGGTTAGCTGAGCCCGACACGGCGTGGGCGGCGACAGATTCGCCTCGTTTCGGGGTCCTCTACCCCGATTTTGAAACTTCGGGTTCGGTGCACCCGACGGTGTATTATTTGTGTAGTAAGTTCAAAACGAGTATTATTTCTGGAATTAATATTAAAAAGTGTATTATTTAAAAAAATCGATCTAGTTGTTTGCCTTCCTGGCCCTTGCTATAATTGCCTGGATTTTGTGCTTTCCCTTTGTTGAGCTCATGCTCGTAGCGGCCCAGATCGCTCGATTTGCCGGTCGAGCCTCCCGCTTCCTATTGGGGGATCTGGCGGCCAGTACTGGAAACCAACTAGTAGCGTTGGGATTGTCGGCACGGTCTGATTAATAGAGGGGATTGCTGCGAGATTTAGTTTACATAGTGGAGAGATGGGAGTACGGCGGCGTGGTTAGACTAGTCAGCAAGTGTTCCCTGTATTATATAGAATGCTAGGACATGTGGGGTAAATTTAAGGGCCCTTGACTTAGTGTGTCATAACTATGGGTCTCGCTTCCTCAAAGACTCATAGGCCATACCAGTGAGATACTGTTGACCAGTCAGCCCATCGCCTTGGCATGTCGAGAAGTGTTGGACCTCGCTTCTGATCTGATACTAGGACCAATTCATATAGCTATGAGATTGTCTTGAAGTTGTCAAAGGATAGCAAGGTCATTACATATTGATACTTGAATGAATAGAAGGTGTGTGACACAAAAAAAGGTTAACCCATAAATTTTAATCAATTCATATACCGAATTAAAACAACATGAAGTGGAAAACTTAGTAGTACTACAACACAGTCAACTAGTGAACTAGATCATGTTAACATTTGACGATATAGTAAAGAAAGTCTTGTGGTGGTAGGTCACACCTGTCAGCGAGACGAGATTATCTAGTCTATCTACGATAAGCGTCAAGTCCAATCAACAGAGCCATAATATAAGCCCGAGTCCAATTATCGCCACATTAAAAAGCGTTGGTCCATCCTGCCGCCAAGCACAACTTATTTTTTTGCCGTATTGGTTCTAGTACAATGAATTTTTGTGCACCGTCCTTGTTCGGCGCCACAAATTCTCATTCGCCGACCAAAATATTTTTGTAGGTGACTGCGACTCGTGCAGTAAAAAAAAAACCCGCTGGGTAAGGGGGGATTTTTTGTACTGTCTCATGGAATTGATAACGGTGAAGAAAGTCATGGTGACTGCGACTGGAAGTTGATAATGACGGAGATGAGTATTGGTTGCAAAAAGTACTATGCGGCACATGTTCTTCATGTGTTTCAAGTCTTTGGGGACTTGCAGTAGTAGTCTTGGCAAGTGGGGACGATATCATAGGTGAACTATATTTTTGGTTGTGGCTCTCGAATACCAAGTCAAGAATTGTAGGGCGAAAACCCAATCTGTGGTCTTCATTGTTTATACCTGGGAATGGCATCGTTGAATGCATTGTTTTAGAAGTTCAGGCTTTTCCTATATGAAAATCCTAGATCTTCGATCGGGCGATAACAATGCTAGTGTATTGTTCTATTTTTCTAGGTGTTGCTTTTAAATAATCTCTCTTGTAGTTCGGGTCTTACCTTTGGTGGTGGTTAGAGTGATGTTGTTGCGAGGGTTTTATCACTGTGATGGGATTTTTGTTTTCTTCTTCTCTCTTGTTTAATTTTTTTCTTGGATGTGTGCATCTTTGATGCCTTTAAAATTGAGTTGGTGCCGCGACGGAATCGGCACAAGGAAAACACATGTCAATATAAAACATATATTATTGTAGTACATGACTGGCAGGCCTCACAATCATGGAGATGATTTGCACACGCTCAATTGAATAGTGCTTTCAGGAATAAGACGATCAAATAATTTTTCGGTTGGCTTGATCCGAAGGTGGCAAACATAAAACAATACTAGTAATGGACAAGATAGTAAACGGCTCAGGATCGAATAATCAGTTCAGCATGCAAGATCTCCAAGTTTAAGACATCGAAAGATGCACAGCAGTTGTGAGATACTAGCTGCAGCCGAATCTTTTCCACCTGCAACTTTTTATACTAGTACTAGTTCCTCCACTAGCTAGCCGGTAGATCGATCCATACTGCTCCGATGCATATGACGATGGCACATAGCATAAAATGGCACATATCATAAAAAATAAACCATGATGTTCTTGCTGACGACTAAACTACCGGCGCCCTTCAAGGCTTCAACAACCGGAGACTGTAGCAGATTCTCACTGAGTGCCGGCCCGGCGGCCCAGCACAGCAGGTCAAGTCTTTGAGATAGGGTAAACAACACCAGTTGCCATTTTACCTTTGAGGGAGAGACTGCACCTAACCCTTGACATGCTTCTCTCCGGAAATCCATCATGCGTCGAAATTTGGACTCGTATCGTGTCGCCGTGTGCGGTTAGCTCCATCGGTCGACCCTTGAGAAAGAAAGTATATACATATAAAAGAACGGAGTCGCCCTGTCTTTAGTTAAAGTTTCTTGACCTGCCCTCTCTGATACCCTACCTAGATCTGATTGACATTTTAGCTACATCACCGATGACATGTTGGGAGGACAGGATGTATAGCCAATTGCCTGAGACAGAGAGATAGTGCATACATCACCTCCAAGCTAGCATTAGTGATGTGGGCAAGCCTGGGCTACCTATCTCGGGATTGCTACGTGCCTTTATTTTGAGCTCTCATTCCTCTGCTTACTGAACTGAAGCTAAACTTTTCAAGTGAGATAAATAATAGTAGTAATCGAAAAATCAAAGTTGAAAATATGTGAATATGAATCTGGTTTCAAAAAATGCTGCTATAATTGTCAAAAAAATATGAAAAAAACATAAATTTGGATTTCCGCAAATTTATATATGTCCATGTTCCACAAGAAACATGTTAACCCTTCGTTGAAAAAGCCAACGTTAGGGGGCTATGTTAAAAATAACAAATTTCGTGCTTCTAAAATTGATTTTTAGAGACCTGTTTTTTTTTTATCGAGAACACACCATATGTATTTTTCTTCATGGAACTTTGTAAGAATGTAGAAGACACAAACATCTACGCTAAAAACATCAGTTTTTATTTTTTAAAAATTATAATTTGTTTTTGATGTTTTTACGGGTGCTTGGGAGCCAAACAACCCTGTCCCATAGTAATCCATTTGATTAAAAAAGATAGAATCTCGTTGATTCCCAAATTTTCGGAAATTTTACAATGGTATCCCATTTAACAAAGTTTCATTCACTTTTTTACCCACTTTATATTTTAGCTCATTCTGACTAGTGAGCCCTGCTGTTAGTACTATGTGGTGATGCCATTTCGTACGCGGCTTTCTCCTAGGTGTGTCCTAATTTCTAAAGGGAGCCACCCAAACCTAATAGCTAGGGCCACGACACAAGTTCTTGTGATCTCATCTAAACCACACTTCTCACAAACACGGTGCCACTTCACCGGGTAGATGGAAACCACACCACACTGATCTGATCCTCCACACTCATGTTTAACCATGCACAGATGATACACCATTGACATGGGGGATGTGGAAGACAATGTCCATGCTTTGTTAGTTAGCACGCAAACCGGTATATGGAAATACTTAACTTTTAACTTTTACTTGTACTAAGACAATGTTAGTGCAAGATTTTGAACTTGTGGTAAGTACTTTGATTCATTAGTTGTTTTGGGTTGTTCCTTAAGAATGATGTATACATCACCGTTTATTTTAGTATTCTACATGTTTTGTTAGATATGGCTGACATGTTATGTTGATATGACGCAAAATATGTAAAAATCTTAGGCCAACATCAACGATAATGGCTAGACTTATCTTCACCTTATGTTCCATTCCTCGCCATTATGCTGATATTTTTGAGGATCATCAACTGACACATTGCCCAATTGACAAACGAGGAAAATGAGGATCCAAGGTTTCTAAAAGCGGGAACATAGACGAGTTTTGATTAGATAGGGTAATTAGTTTCACAAATACTTACCTAGAGGATATAAAGTGGAATGAACACTTTTTCCGTATGTTTAACGGGGTGTTTCTTTGTAGAGTTTGTGACGTTGTTGGTATGTGGGGTCTCTTTGTACATGATCTATGGGCCCAGTTTTTTTTGTCATCAACTTGGCGTCCTCCTCTGGATTTGTAGCTCTAATTAATTTGGTCCCTCAGCTATTGACAAAGTTTATTTTGGTTCTAAGATAAAATTTGACAAACTTGAATTTTAGCTTTTGAACTAGATAGATTTGGTCCCTCGTGTCAATCGAAGTAATTTAAACAATGATGTGACAGTGGTGTAACACACAGCCAGAATACAAATTAACAACAAAGTTCTGGAAGGATCATAAAAATGATATAAAAGAATATACATATATAACAATAAGGTACATATTTCAGGAAAAGTGAAACATACATTTATTTTTAAACCTATTTTTAGAAAAAATAATAATTATTATTCCACATAAGTTTAAAACACGGGCCAAATATATGAAAAATATAGGAAATACGAAAAAGTGTTAAAATAAATGAATAAGTATTCAACAAAATGAAATAATTTCACGAATTAAGAAATAATATATGACCATTCGTATAAATCACAATATTTCTTGTTCATTTTTTTTGCATTTCCTATGATTTATTTGGTTTCGTTCCTCTTGTATATGTTGAATGGGCTGCCAATTATGTCAACCCTTGAGATGGGCGGGGGACCGTGTGGTCATGTTTGTTACTTGATATCTAACTTTAGAACTTAGACTGCTCATAGTGGGAGTAACATAGCTAGTAATGTAGGGATTCGTTGCATAGAAAACAAAAATTTTCCTACCGTGAACACGCAATCCAAGCCAAGATGCAATCTAGAAGACGGTAGCAACGAGGGGATAATCGCGACTCACCCTTGAAGATTTCCAAAGCCTACAAGATGAGGCTCTTGTTGCTGCGGTAGACGTTCACTTGCCGCTTGCAAAAGCGCGTAGAAGATCTTGATCACGGTGCCACGATCGGGCAGCACCTCCGTACTCGGTCACACGTTCGGTGTTGATGAAGTCAACGTCCACCACCCCGTTCCAGCGGGCAGCGGAAGTAGTAGCTCCTCTTGAATCCGGCAGCACGACGGCGTGGTGGTGGAGAAACCCGGCGGAGCTTCGCTAAGCGTGCGGGAGTGTTGGAGGAGAGAGGGGGCGGCTAGGGTTTGGGAGGGGGGCGCCGGCCACTAGGGGGGTGCGGCCACCTTGTGGTCTTGGGGTGGCCGGCCCCCTCCCCTTGGCCCCTCATTATATAGGTGGAAGCCCCAAGTGTTGGACCACAAGTCTTCGAATAAGACCCCAAACCAAAACCTTCCATGTAGTAGGGAAACCTACCCAAGGTGGGAATCCCACTTGGGGTGGGATTCCCCCCTTCCATGTGGGGGGTGGCCGGCCCCCTTGGTGGAGTCCAAGGTGGACTCCCCCTCTTAGGGTTGGCCGGCCATGGGGAGGTGGAGTCCCTCCGGGACTCCGCCTTCCTTAGTGATTTCTTCCGGACTTTTCTAGAACCTTCTAGAACCTTTCGTAGAATCTTCCGGATCATTTTAAATCTTATAAAATGACTTCCTATATATGAATCTTATTCTTCGGACCATTCCGGAACTCCTCGTGATGTCCGGGATCTCATCCGGGACTTCGAACTCCATTCCATATTTCAAGTTCTACCATTTCAACATCAAACCTTAAGTGTGTCACCCTACGGTTCGCGAACTATGCGGACATGGTTGAGTACTCTCTCCGACCAATAACCAATAGCGGGATCTGGAGATCCATAATGGCTCCCACATATTCAACGATGACTTTAGTGATCGAATGGACCATTCACATACGATACCAATTCCCTTTGTCACGCGATATTTTACTTGTCCGAGGTTTGATCATCGGTATCACTCTATACCTTGTTCAACCTCGTCTCCTGACAAGTACTCTTTACTCGTACCGTGGTATGTGGTCTCTTATGAACTTATTCATATGCTTGCAAGACATTAGACGACATTCCACCGAGAGGGCCTGATGGCGTTGTTATCACCAGATTTTGGACAAATCCAGAGGTGGGCCGTAAGAGAGATGGGCTTAGAAGACTACACGTGGAAGATCTCTGAAGCGGCCTTGCACGGAGAATTTGGGCTAGTTTGCCCGTGTATCTTTAATTATAGTAGATTATGTTCTAGATCAAGATTAGAGTTTGTATCGTGCACGGTGGGATATTCCCACGTTAGAAAGTCCCCTGGACTATAAATATGTATCTAGGGTTTATGGAATAAACAACAACTCACGTTCAACCCAAAACAAACCAATCTCGGCGCATCGCCAACTCCTTCATCTCGAGGGTTTCAATCAGGTAAGCGACATGCTGCCTAGATCGCATCTTGCGATCTAGGCAGCACAAGCTCCACGTTGTTCATGCGTTGCTCGTACTGAAGCGTCTTTGATGGCGAGCAACGTAGTTATCATAGATGTGTTAGGGTTAGCATAGCTCTTCGTATAACATGCTTACGTAGTGCAGCCCTTGCATGTCTAGCCGCCCTCACGCCTATCTCAGGCGTGGGGGCGGCACCCTGCTTGTTCATCATCTAGTAGATCTGATCCGTTACGATTGCTCCTTGTTCTGCAAGGATTAGTTTAATATCTGCAATAGTTAGGCCTTACAAAGGGGGGGAGGATCCAGCGGCACGTAGGGTGGCGTTCGCAAGTCCTAAACAGGATGTTCCGAGGATCAACGCCATGTTGGTTTTTAGGCCTTGTTTAGGATCGGCTTATGAGCACCGTGCGTGGCCGCGAGGCCCAACCTGGAGTAGGATGATCCGATTATGCGGTGAAAACCCTAAATCGTCGTAGATCTCATTAGCTATATCTTGATCAAGCAGGATCACCAAGTATTCGTGCACCCCGTACGAATCATGGGTGGATCGGCTCTTTGAGCCGATTCACAGGATAACCTGAGAGCCGATCGAGGCTCGTATTTAATGTTTACGTGTATGCCACGCAGGAACTAAGCGAGGCATCCCCATCACCTTCCTGACCAGGTATAGGTCAGGTGGCACGCCCTGCACTTCGCATCGCCGCGTGTGACCGTAAGAGCACTGCGGGCCGTCGCTCGGAGGGGTCTCAGCCATCCGCTGCTCGCGGGTCTTCCGGGATCTACACTGTGTTGACAGGCCGCTGCCCGCCGGTGGGTTTTGGCGATCAACACATTCTCGGCACGCCCGGTGGGACAATCGTCTACATCAACCACATCGCCATCTACATCTGAGATGGCGGCGGACGCACGCCGCTCCACCTACGAGGAGCTGCCCGACGAGCTCAAGAAGAGATACGACGAGATCAAGGTCACCCTCGAAGCCGACCTCATCGGCTCTTTCGAAGAACCCGTTCCCATGGCATCGATGGAAGGGATTCTCACCGCAAGGTGCACTCGATGGGATAGATCTCTCCGCCCGTCGGAGGAACGCACCAGGGTGGCCTACGGCAGGAGATCAACTACTTGGTGGCTCACTCACTACACCGCCACTCTGAAAACTTGGTCAACGTGTTGGAGCGTCTCGCTCTGCGCGTGATCCAGGAGATCATGAGCCACCAGTACTCGCCGTCAGGACCAGCTCTCGGGACGCATCAAGGAGAGTTGCCGCTCCAGTCCCGTCCACCGCTGCCATATGCGTTGGCAGCACCAGCGGAAGTGCCGGCTACACCGGCATTCGTCGTCTACAAGATTGGTGGTGACCCTAGTGACTACCAGTTCTTGGCTGAGGCGCCCAAGGAGATCCCTCAAGGATACGCGTGCACGTATGTGCCAGATTGTGGCAACTGGGCACTCTCAAACCAGGCCACAACATCAGGGACTCCGGCGAAGACAGGAGGAACGTCGCGACGAGCTTGAAAGCGTACGTGGCTAACTAAGTACGCCACCCCGACGAAACTCCAGAGCCCGGCTCCTGCAGGTTGGCTCGAGCTGGAAAAGCAAACATGGCTGGCTAAGTACGCCACCCCGGCGAATCTTCGTAGTGCAACTCCTGCAGCAAGACAATGCGGATCAGATCAGTACCATCTTGAGAGACCAGTTCGGCATGGTGCCGAAAAGAAGGGCAATCGGCTATTCCAAGCCGCACTCGACGAGTACGAGATGATCCCGCTGCCACCTAAATATCGGCTCCCTGACTTCTCCAAATTCAGTGGATCAGATGGCTCCAGCTCCATCGAGCACGTCGGCCGATATTTGGCGCAACTAGGACCGGCTTCAGTGTCGGATCAGCTACGCGTGAGGCTCTTTTCACAGTCCCTCACGGGATCGGCTTTTGGATGGTATACCTCTTTGCCAGCAAACTCCATCCAGTCTTGGAAGCAATTGGAAGAACAATTCCATACGCAATACCATTCAGAAGCTTCCGAGTCTAGCATTGCCGATCTAGCACAACTACGTCAGAAGCGCGGAGAAACGGTGACAGAGTACACCCAGCGCTTCAGGAATCTTAGGAACCGATGTTATTCGGTTCGTATAACTGAAAAGGAAGCAGTCGAGTTGGCAGTAGCTGGCCTTGCAACACAGCTCAAGGACATGGCCTCCCAAGCAGATTATCCCTCGCTGGCGCATATGGTTCAGAAACTATCAGCATATGAACAGCGCCACCCGGACCTGTACCAAGACAAGTTCAAGCGTGCAGTAGTCCTGGTCGATGCAGAGGAAGACGAAGTTCCTGCGGGAGACCAAGAAGTAGCAGTGGCTGAGTGGACTCGGGGAGGAACCCCGTGTCCCGCAAATGGGTAAAGCCACCAGGGCCGCCCAGGGGATTTGATTTTGACGTGACCAAGACTGAACAAATCTTCGACCTCCTGCTCAAGGAGAAACAGTTGACGATTCCTGAAGGTCTCAAGTTCCCCACGGCGCAAGAGCTAAACGGAAAGCCGTACTGCAAATTCCACAACTCGCTCTCCCATGCCACCAACGACTGCAGGGTGTGGCGTCAGCACATCCAAGCGGCGATAGAGAAGGGGCGTTTAATTTTCAACCAGTACGCCATGAAGGTCGACACCCAACCCTTCCCCGCCGTTAACATGGTGGAAGTCACCTACCCTGAGGGCTGCCAGCCAGGTCCCACGTTCAGCATCAACATGGTAGGACCTGGGAACCACTCTGGCAAAGATGGAGATGAGGGCAGCAGCAAGGATACAGAGGAGGCCGCTCCACGCGATCGGCTCCATCATGATAGCAAGCGCTACGTCACAGAGGGAGAAGTGAAGAATATAAGATATCAACGACCTCTCTCTGATCACCTCCTCAACAAATATGTGAGTCAGTATGACCAACGCCGACGGTCCAACTATGATGATGAAGGAGATCGTCTGGCTAGAGAAGCCAGAAGACATCGTCGGCGGGATCGCGACGAGGAGGAGCACGAGCGCCGTGCCACGGACACATCAAGGGAGCAAGATGACAACGCCAGACACTGGGACTGCCCTTTCTTCGCATTAATCGCTGGGATTCAGGAATGAGCCGATTGCCCACAATCGGCAATTGCCCAGAATGCAACCAGAAGAAGAAGGAGGCAGCCAACGTGTCTGTGTTCAAGCGTTTAGGGCCTCTCCCGCCACAGAGCAAACGTGCTGAGTCACCTCGTTGGGCAGATCTTGAGGATTCCGAAGACGAGGGACTAGAAGAAGAAGAAGACAGGTACCACCGTCCAAGGTGGTGCCCTGACGGACTCAGCCGTTCACAAAAACGCAGGGTTCAGCGGTTGCGCGGCCTGGAGGAAGCCGAAAGGTTATACTTGCACACGCTAAGGAAGGCACGACCTGATCTGGCTGCAAAAATTCAGCGAGCCCTGGATGAAGAGGGTCGTCCACGGAGAATGGAGTGGCGTCCCAAGCAAAAGAAAGCCGATGATGAAACATCGGCTGGCACAAACATGGTGCTCGTCTTGCCGACAGAGCTTAGCGCTCCACGATTATACGATGCACTCAAGGTGGACGACAAAGAGCGCATCAAGTCAGAGGTTGGGTTGGTTTTATCCAGTCTAACCGAGTAGCAAGATTAAACCAATGAGCAAACCGGGGGAGGCTGATCTTTGTGATCGGCCCCAAAAAATTTATGGAGGGACATTACAAAACCTTCATCGGACAAGCAATGTGGAGGCCGATTCCAGCAATCGGCCAAAGTTATCTTCTGCACATATTCTGTTTGTGGTCAGCAACGATCTACTGGGTAGCGGCCACGTCGGCAGATGAAAGTCGGCATGAATCTTTGCGAAGCCGATGTGCAAGTGCAGTGCCCTGACTATCCATGAAAGCCGATATCTGCAGTCATTTAGCAGATTCGGCTCGGGGGGCATATAGTCAGATGGACATATGCAGATAAACATGTGCAAACTTGCGTGCAGTGGAACATTGGGGGCCGATTAAGGAGAAAAATCGGCCAGGCCGATTAAGGAGAAAAATCGGCCAAATAAAAAAAAAATTTCGCACGAAGCAAAGCCGATGCGCGGCCATCGACTCTAGTACAGACCAAGACCAAGACCAAGACCTACTGGCTATCGCAAGATGTGCTCAAGGCTCACGTTTTCGCTAGGATAGTTTTTAGTTTGGTGTTTCATCTACAACATCGGCGTTCAGTGGAGGGGAGCTGATCAATGACATGTGCATCCTCGCCGGTATTCTCGCCTTGATTAAGGCTCGGGGGGCGGCTCACCCTAGAAAGATCTTTGCCCTGAAGAGCCGATCTGGCCAGAATCGGCTGGTTCTACATCACAGTTACCCTGAAGAGTGGTGCTTTTGGTATAGGAGTGCCAGTCTCACCATCCAAGTTGATTCAGCGACAGTCCCAGGGTCCTTTTGAAGCTTATCAGGAACCAATGCGTTGCCAACAGTCATTGAGCTTTGTTTGAGTTGACAGCCGACGAAGTCAGAAGAGGTGAGGCTCGGGGGGCAGCAAGCTTGGTGGATGCTCTATTCAGGAGCTGATGGGGATACCATCGGCTAGACCTTTATGGCGACCTTCTTCACAAAATAATGAGCGTTCAAGGAAGATTAGTTGGTCTGGTTGGAAGAATTCAAAGGCGTTCCGGGAGACTCTATTTTGCCCACCAGATCTCAAGATCATCAGTGAAGAATCGATGGATAGTAAAATGTGGAGGCCGGTACACGGAATCGGCCAAGAAAAGTTTTGAAACAGCCGCTGCACAGACATCGACTTTAGAGTTGCAAATGTTGTGGTCAGATATCAAGTTGCAGTCTGAATCGAGGAGTGTTTGCTTGGATATCTGTCCGATTTGGGATTTAAGTTCGGCCTTATGGGCGTGTGAGGGTGAAAAGCCGATACGTTGCTATTGGTTCTTGGTGCATTGACCTGTTTTGGCAGTTGGAGGATTCGATATTGAACCAATGGAGAATCACATTGAAAGAACAATTTTCATTGATTCGAAGAGGGATTTTTACAAGGAAGAGCCGATGGCTCTCAAAAGATCATCCGATGCCTAATGCACTACTACTACTAGCCCTATGCTACTCCCTGATCTAAGGGCCGTCGCCGCCCTCGTCGTCGCCATCGTGGTTGTCGTCGGCGCTTCTGCCGGTGGGCTCCTCGTCGCTGTTGATGAAGCCGCCGGTAGGGGCTTCATCTTCCTCGTCATCGTCGTCGTCATCCGACCAGGCCCAGCCACGGAAGCGCTTGGCCGGCGGGTATCCCGCGGAGGAGGAGTCGTCTTCCGACTCCTCCGCCTCTTCTTCCTCCTCGTCGGAGGGGAGGACTGCCTCCCATGGGAAGAGGTCGTCGTCGCCCGCCGGTACCAGCTCCCCGTCGAGGAGGAACTGGAGGTCCTCCTCCCCTTCGGTGAGGGGTTCGTCGTCTTCCGATTCGAGGGAGAAGTCCCAGTCCCGCGCGTCCCAATACTCTGGGGCACGGGCCTCGTAGGTGGCCATCAGATTGACCTCCTGCTCGGGCTCGCTGGAGGAGGAGGACTGGAAGGACAGGCTGGAGGAGGAAGAGGAATCCATGGCGGGCCAAGAAGGGTTTTTTGTTTACCAAAGGCTACTGCGGAACAGGAGGATGAAGAAGCAAACCGCTCGACGCGGTTAAAAATAAAGGGGACGGGGAGGTTTAATGCTGTGGTGATTTCCGAGGAAGTGGTGCCAAAGCATCACAAATTGTGCAGAGAAGTTGGGAAGGTAAATTGTCATGATGAAAACTGCTACGACGGTTTTGCTCTGCCACGACATGACCCGACGAAAGAGAAGCGTAATGATTTTGGAAATGTCATTTCCAAAACCAGGGGGGCATGTGTTATCACCAGATTTTGGACAAATCCAGAGGTGGGCCGTAAGAGAGATGGGCTTAGAAGACTACACGTGGAAGATCTCTGAAGCGGCCTTGCACGGAGAATTTGGGCTAGTTTGCCCGTGTATCTTTAATTATAGTAGATTATGTTCTAGATCAAGATTAGAGTTTGTATCGTGCACGGTGGGATATTCCCACGTTAGAAAGTCCCCTGGACTATAAATATGTATCTAGGGTTTATGGAATAAACAACAACTCACGTTCAACCCAAAACAAACCAATCTCGGCGCATCGCCAACTCCTTCATCTCGAGGGTTTCAATCGTAGCGACATGCTGCCTAGATCGCATCTTGCGATCTAGGCAGCACAAGCTCCACGTTGTTCATGCGTTGCTCGTACTGAAGCGTCTTTGATGGCGAGCAACGTAGTTATCATAGATGTGTTAGGGTTAGCATAGCTCTTCGTATAACATGCTTACGTAGTGCAGCCCTTGCATGTCTAGCCGCCCTCACGCCTATCTCAGGCGTGGGGGCGGCACCCTGCTTGTTCATCATCTAGTAGATCTGATCCGTTACGATTGCTCCTTGTTCTGCAAGGATTAGTTTAATATCTGCAATAGTTAGGCCTTACAAAGGGGGGGAGGATCCAGCGGCACGTAGGGTGGCGTTCGCAAGTCCTAAACAGGATGTTCCGAGGATCAACGCCATGTTGGTTTTTAGGCCTTGTTTAGGATCGGCTTATGAGCACCGTGCGTGGCCGCGAGGCCCAACCTGGAGTAGGATGATCCGATTATGCGGTGAAAACCCTAAATCGTCGTAGATCTCATTAGCTATATCTTGATCAAGCAGGATCACCAAGTATTCGTGCACCCCGTACGAATCATGGGTGGATCGGCTCTTTGAGCCGATTCACAGGATAACCTGAGAGCCGATCGAGGCTCGTATTTAATGTTTACGTGTATGCCACGCAGGAACTAAGCGAGGCATCCCCATCACCTTCCTGACCAGGTATAGGTCAGGTGGCACGCCCTTGCACTTCGCATCGCCGCGTGTGACCAGAAGAGCATTGCGGGCCGTCGCTCGGAGGGGTCTCAGCCAGCCGCAGCTCTAGGCTCTTCCCGGCTCTACACTGTGTTGACAGGCCGCTGCCCGCCGGTGGGTTTTGGCAGTCAACAGGCGTGTAACTCACACGTTCGTTGGGAACCCCAAGAGGAAGGTATGATGCGCACAGCAGCAAGTTTTCCCTCAGAAAGAAACCAAGGTTTATCGAACCAGGAGGAGCCAAGAAGCACGTTGAAGGTTGATGGCGGCGGGATGTAGTGCGGCGCAACACCAGGGATTCCGGCGCCAACGTGGAACCTGCACAACACAACCAAAGTACTTTGCCCCAACGAAACAGTGAGGTTGTCAATCTCACCGGCTTGCTGTAACAAAGGATTAACCGTATTGTGTGGAAGATGATTGTTTGCAGAAACAAAGAGAACAAGTATTGCAGTAGATTGTATTTCAGTAAAGAGAATTGGACCGGGGTCCACAGTTCACTAGAGGTGTCTCTCCCATAAGACAAACAGCATGTTGGGTGAACAAATTACAGTTGGGCAATTGACAAATAAAGAGAGCATGACCATGCACATACATATCATGATGAGTATAGTGAGATTTAATTGGGCATTACGACAAAGTACATAGACCGCCATCCAACTGCATCTATGCCTAAAAAGTCCACCTTCAGGTTATCATCCGAACCCCTTCCAGTATTAAGTTGCAAAGCAACAGACAATTTCATTAAGTATGGTGCGTAATGTAATCAACAACTACATCCTTAGACATAGCATCAATGTTTTATCCCTAGTGGCAACAGCACAACACAACCTTAGAACTTTCACATCACTTGTCCTGTGTCAATGCAGGCATGAACCCACTATCGAGCATAAATACTCCCTCTTGGAGTTACAAGCATCTACTTGGCCAGAGCATCTACTAGTAACGGAAAGCATGCAAGATCATAAACAACACATAGATTTAACTTTGATAATCAACATAACAAGTATTCTCTATTCATCGGATCCCAACAAACGCAACATATAGAATTACAGATAGATGATCTTGATCATGTTAGGCAGCTCACAAGATCCGACAATGATAGCACAATGGGGAGAAGACAACCATCTAGCTACTGCTATGGACCCATAGTCCAGGGGTAGACTACTCACACATCACACCGGAGGCGACCATGGCGGCGTAGAGTCCTCCGGGAGATGATTCCCCTCTCCGGCAGGGTGCCGGAGGCGATCTGCTGGATCCCCCGAGATGGGATCGGCGTTGGCGGCGTCTCTGGAAGGTTTTCCGTATCGTGGCTCTCGGTACTGGGGGTTTCGTCACGGAGGCTTTAAGTAGGCGGAAGGGTTGGTCAAGAGGCGGCGCGAGGGGCCCAGACCATAGGGCTGCGCGGCCAGGGCAGGGGCCGCGCCGCCCTATGCTCTGGCTGCCTCGTGGCCCCTCTTCGTCTCGTCTTCGGACTTCTGGAAGCTTCGTGGAAAAATAGGCCCCTGGGCGTTGATTTCGTCCAATTCCGAGAATATTTCCTTACTAGGATTTCTGAAACCAAAAACAGCAGAAAACAAGAATCGGCACTTCGGCATCTTGTTAATAGGTTAGTTCCAGAAAATGCACGAATATGACATAAAGTGTGCATAAAACATGTAGATAACATCAATAATGTGGCATGGAACATAAGAAATTATCGATACGTCGGAGACGTATCAGCATCCCCAAGCTTAGTTCTGCTCGTCCCGAGCAGGTAAAACGATAACACACATAATTTCTGGAGTGACATGCCATCATAATCTTGATCATACTATTTGTAAAGCATATGTAGTGAATGCAGCGATCAAAACAATGTATATGACATGAGTAAACAAGTGAATCATAAAGCAAAGACTTTTCATGAATAGCACTTCAAGACAAGCATCAATAAGTCTTGCATAAGAGTTAACTCATAAAGCAATAATACAAAGTAAAGGCATTGAAGCAACACAAAAGAAGATTAAGTTTCAGCGGTTGCTTTCAACTTGTAACATGTATATCTCATGGATATTGTCAACATAGAGTAATATAATAAGTGCAATAAGCAAGTATGTAGGAATCAATGCACAGTTCACACAAGTGTTTGCTTCTTGAGGTGGAGAGAAATAGGTGAACTGACTCAACATTGAAAGTAAAAGAATGGTCCTCTATAGAGGAAAAGCATCGATTGCTATATTTGTGCTAGAGCTTTGATTTTGAAAACATGAAACAATTTTGTCAACGGTAGTAATAAAGCATATGCATCATGTAAATTATGTCTTATAAGTTGCAAGCCTCATGCATAGATACTAATAGTGCCCGCACCTTGTCCTAATTAGCTCGGACTACCTGGATTATCACCGCAATACATATGCTTTAACCAAGTATCACAAAGGGGTACCTCTATGCCGCCTGTACAAAGGTCTAAGGAGAAAGCTCGCATTGGATTTCTCGCTTTTGATTATTCTCAACTTAGACATCCATACCGGGACAACATAGACAACAGCTAATGGACTCCTCTTTTAATGCTTAAGCATTCAACAACAATTAATTTTTCTCATTAGAGATTTGAGGATGTTTGTCCAAAACTGAAACTTCCACCATGGATCATGGCTTTAGTTAGCGGCCCAATGTTCTCCTCTAACAATATGCATGCTCAAACCATCAGACAAGACGAACATGCATAGCAACTCACATGAAATTCAACAATGAAAAGTTGATGGCGTCCCCAGTGAACATGGTTATCGCACAACGAGCAACTTAATAAGAGATAAAGTGCATAATTACATATTCAATACCACAATAGTTTTTAAGCTATTTATCCCATGAGCTATATATTGCAAAGGTGAATGATGGAATTTTAAAGGTAGCACTCAAGCAATTTACTTTGGAATGGCGGAAAATACCATGTAGTAGGTAGGTATGATGGACACAAATGGCATAGTGGTTGGCTCAAGTATTTTGGATGCATGAGAAGTAATCCCTCTCGATACAAGGTTTAGGCTAGCAAGGCTTATTTGAAACAAACACAAGGATGAACCGGTGCAGCAAAACTCACATAAAAGACATATTGAAAACATTATAAAACTCTACACCGTCTTCCTTGTTGTTCAAACTCAATACTAGAAATTATCTAGACCTTAGAGAAACCAAATATGCAAACCAAATTTTAGCATGCTCTATGTATTTCTTCATTAATGGGTGCAAAGCATATGATGCAAGAGCTTAATCATGAGCACAACAATTGCCAAGTATCACATTACCCAAGACATTAATAGCAATTACTACATGTATCATTTTCCAATTCCAACCATATAACAATTTAACGAAGGAAAAACTTCGCCATGAATACTATGAGTAGAAACCAAGGACATACTTGTCCATATGCTACAGCGGAGCGTGTCTCTCTCCCATAAAGTGAATGCTAGGATCCATTTTATTCAAACAAAACAAAAACAAAAACAAACCGACGCTCCAAGCAAAGCACATAAGATGTGATGGAATAAAAATATAGTTTCAGGGGAGGAACCTGATAATGTTGTCGATGAAGAAGGGGATGCCTTGGGCATCCCCAAGCTTAGACGCTTGAGTCTTCTTAATATATGCAGGGGTGAACCACCGGGGCATCCCCAAGCTTAGAGCTTTCACTCTCCTTGATCATGTTGCATCATACTCCTCTCTTGATCCTTGAAAACTTCCTCCACACCAAACTCGAAACAACTCATTAGAGGGTTAGTGCACAATAAAAAATTAACATATTCAGAGGTGACACAATCATTCTTAACACTTCTGGACATTGCATAATGCTACTGGACATTAGTGGATCAAAGAAATTCATCCAACATAGCAAAAGAGGTAATGCGAAATAAAAGGCAGAATCTGTCAAAACAGAACAGTTCGTATTGACGAATTTTAAAATGGCACCAGACTTGCTCAAATGAAAATTCTCAAATTGAATGAAAGTTGCGTACATATCTGAGGATCATGCACGTAAATTGGCTTAATTTTCTGAGCTACCTACAGGGAGGTGGACCCAGATTCGTGACAGCAAAGAAATCTGGAACTGCGCAGTAATCCAAATCTAGTACTTACTTTTCTATCAACGGCTTAACTTGGCACAACAAAACACAAAACTAAGATAAGGAGAGGTTGCTACAGTAGTAAACAACTTCCAAGACACAAAATAAAAACAAAGTACTGTAGGTAAAAACATGGGTTGTCTCCCATAAGCGCTTTTCTTTAACGCCTTTCAGCTAGGCGCAGAAAGTGTGTATCAAGTATTATCAAGAGACGAAGTGTCAACATCATAATTTGTTCTCATAATAGAATCAAAAGGTACCTTCATTCTCTTTCTAGGGAAGTGTTCCATACCTTTCTTGAGAGGAAATTGATATTTTATATTACCTTCCTTCATATCAATAATAGCACCAACAGTTCGAAGAAAAGGTCTTCCCAATATAATGGGACAAGATGCATTGCATTCAATATCCAAGACAACAAAATCAACGGGAACAAGATTATTGTTAACAGTAATGCGAACATTATCAACTTTACCCAAAGGTTTCTTTGTAGAATGATCAGCAAGATTAACATCCAAATAACAATTTTTCAGCGGTGGCAAGTCAAGCATATTATAAATTTTCTTAGGCATAACAGAAATACTTGCACCAAGATCACATAAAGCATTACAATCAAAATCTTTAACCTTCATCTTAATGATGGGCTCCCAACCATCCTCTAGCTTTTTAGGAATAGAGGCTTCGCGCTCTAGTTTCTCTTCTCTAGCTTTTATGAGAGCATTTGTAATATGATGTGTAAAAGCCAAATTTATAGCACTAGCATTAGGACTTTTAGCAAGTTTTTGCAAGAACTTTATAACTTCAGAGATGTGGCAATCATCAAAATTCAAACCATTATAATCTAAAGCAATGGGATCATCATCCCCAATGTTGGAAAAAATTTCAGCAGCTTTATCACGGGCAGTTTCAGCAGTTTTAGCAGTTTCAGGCAGTTTCTCGCGCTTTGCATTAGAAGTGGAAACATTGCTAACACCATTTCTTTTATTATTATTAGTAGGAGGTGCAGCAACATGTGTAGCATTAGTATTACAAGTGGTGGTAATAGTCTAAACTTTAGCTACATTCTTTTCTTTAGCTAGTTTTTCATTTTCTTCTCTATCCCACCTAGCACGCAGTTCAGCCATTAATCTTATATTCTCATTAATTCTAACTTGGATGGCATTTGCTGTAGTAACAATTTTATTATGATGATTCTCATTAGGCAAAACTTTTGATTTCAAAAGATCAACATCAGCAACAAGACTATCGACTTTAGAAGCAAGCATATCAATTTTCCCAAGCTTTTCTTCAACAGATTTGTTAAAAGCAGTTTGTGTACTAATAAATTCTTTAAGCATGGCTTCAAGTCCAGGGGGTGAACTCCTATTATTGTTGTAAGAATTCCCATAAGAATTACCATAACCGTTGCCATTATTATAAGGATATGGCCTATAGTTGTTACTAGAATTGTTCCGGTAAGCATTGTTGTTGAAATTATTATTTTTAATGAAGTTTACATCAACATGTTCTTCTTGTGCAACAAATGAAGCTAATGGAACATTATTAGGATCAATATTAATCCTATCATTCACAAGCATAGACATAATAGCATCAATCTTATCACTCAAGGAAGAGGTTTCTTCGACAGAATTTACCTTCTTACCTTGTGGAGCTCTTTCCGTGTGCCATTCAGAGTAGTTGATCATCATATTATCAAGAAGCTTTGTTGCTTCACCAAGAGTGATGGACATAAAGGTACCTCCAGCAGCTGAATCCAATAAATTCCGTGAAGAAAAATTTATTCCTGCATAGAAGGTTTGGATGATCATCCAAGTAGTCAGTCCATGGGTTGGGCAATTTTTAACCAGAGATTTCATTCTTTCCCAAGCTTGAGCAACATGTTCAGTATCTAATTGTTTAAAATTCATTATGCTACTCCTCAAAGATATAATTTTAGCAGGGGATAATATCTACCAATAAAAGCATCCTTGCATTTAGTCCATGAATCAATACTATTCTTAGGCAGAGATAGCAACCAATCTTTAGCTCTTCCTCTTAATGAGAAAGGGAACAATTTTAGTTTAATAATATCACCATCTACATCTTTATATTTTTGCATTTCACATAGTTCAACAAAATTATTAAGATGGGCAGCAGCATCATCAGAACTAACACCAGAAAATTGCTCTCGCATAACAAGATTCAGTAAAGCAGGTTTAATTTCAAAGAATTCTGCTGTAGTAGCAGGTGGAGCAATAGGTGTGCATAAGAAATCATTATTATTTGTGGTTGTGAAGTCACACAACTTAGTATTTTCAGCGTTGGCCATTTTAGCAAAAGTAAATAAAGCAAACTAGATAAAGTAAATGCAAGTAAACTAATTTTTTTGTGTTTTTGATATAGTGAACAAGATAGCAAGTAAAGTAAAACTAGCAACTAATTTTTTTGTATTTTGATTTAGTGCAGCAAACAAAGTAGTAAATAAAACTAAGCAAGACAAAAACAAAGTAAAGAGATTGGGAAGTGGAGACTCCCCTTGCAGCGTGTCTTGATCTCCCCGGCAACGGCGCCAGAAAAAGAGCTTGATGGCGTGTAACTCACACGTTCGTTGGGAACCCCAAGAGGAAGGTATGATGCGCACAGCAGCAAGTTTTCCCTCAGAAAGAAACCAAGGTTTATCGAACCAGGAGGAGCCAAGAAGCACGTTGAAGGTTGATGGCGGCGGGATGTAGTGCGGCGCAACACCAGGGATTCCGGCGCCAACGTGGAACCTGCACAACACAACCAAAGTACTTTGCCCCAACGAAACAGTGAGGTTGTCAATCTCACCGGCTTGCTGTAACAAAGGATTAACCGTATTGTGTGGAAGATGATTGTTTGCAGAAAACAGTAGAACAAGTATTGCAGTAGATTGTATTTCAGTAAAGAGAATTGGACCGGGGTCCACAGTTCACTAGAGGTGTCTCTCCCATAAGACAAACAGCATGTTGGGTGAACAAATTACAGTTGGGCAATTGACAAATAAAGAGAGCATGACCATGCACATACATATCATGATGAGTATAGTGAGATTTAATTGGGCATTACGACAAAGTACATAGACCGCCATCCAACTGCATCTATGCCTAAAAAGTCCACCTTCAGGTTATCATCCGAACCCCTTCCAGTATTAAGTTGCAAAGCAACAGACAATTGCATTAAGTATGGTGCGTAATGTAATCAACAACTACATCCTTAGACATAGCATCAATGTTTTATCCCTAGTGGCAACAGCACAACACAACCTTAGAACTTTCTGTCACTGTCCCAGGTGTCAATGCAGGCATGAACCCACTATCGAGCATAAATACTCCCTCTTGGAGTTACAAGCATCTACTTGGCCAGAGCATCTACTAGTAACGGAAAGCATGCAAGATCATAAACAACACATAGATTTAACTTTGATAATCAACATAACAAGTATTCTCTATTCATCGGATCCCAACAAACGCAACATATAGAATTACAGATAGATGATCTTGATCATGTTAGGCAGCTCACAAGATCCGACAACGATAGCACAATGGGGAGAAGACAACCATCTAGCTACTGCTATGGACCCATAATCCAGGGGTAGACTACTCACACATCACACCGGAGGCGACCATGGCGGCGTAGAGTCCTCCGGGAGATGATTCCCCTCTCCGGCAGGGTGCCGGAGGCGATCTCCTGGATCCCCCGAGATGGGATCGGCGTTGGCGGCGTCTCTGGAAGGTTTTCCGTATCGTGGCTCTCGATACTGGGGGTTTCGTCACGGAGGCTTTAAGTAGGCGGAAGGGTAGGTCAAGAGGCGGCGCGAGGGGCCCAGACGATAGGGCCGCGCGGCCAGGGCAGGGGCCGAATGCTCTGGCTGCCTCGTGGCCCCTCTTCGTCTCGTCTTCGGACTTCTGGAAGCTTCGTGGAAAAATAGGCCCCTGGGCGTTGATTTCGTCCAATTCCGAGAATATTTCCTTACTAGGATTTCTGAAACCAAAAACAGCAGAAAACAGCAACTGGCACTTCGGCATCTTGTTAATAGGTTAGTTCCAGAAAATGCACGAATATGACATAAAGTGTGCATAAAACATGTAGATAACATCAATAATGTGGCATGGAACATAAGAAATTATCGATACGTCGGAGACGTATCAGGGCCCAGAGTATATCTATCCGTCATCGGGATGGACAAATCCCACTGTTGATCCATATGCCTCAACTCATACTTTCCGGATACTTAATCCCACCTTTATAACCACCCATTTACGCAGTGGCGTTTGATGTAATCAAAGTACCTTTCTGATATAAGTGATTTACATGATCTCATGGTCATAAGGACTAGGTAACTATGTATCGAAAGCTTATAGCAAATAACTTAATGACGTGATCTTATGCTACGCTTAATTGGGTGTGTCCATTACATCATTCATACAATGATATAACCTTGTTATTAATAACATCAAATGTTCATGATTATGAAACTAATCATCCATTAATCAACAAGCTAGTTAAGAGGCATACTAGTTACTCTTTGTTGTTTACATATCACACATGTACTAATGTTTCGGTTAATACAATTATAGCATGGTATATAAACATTTATCATAAACATAAAGATATATAATAACCACTTTTATTATTTCCTCTTGGGCATATCTCCAACAGTCTCCCACTTGCACTAGAGTCAATAATCTAGATTACATTGTAAGGTACCTAACACCCATGGTATTCTGGTGTTGGTCATGCTTTGCCCTAGGGAGAGCTTTAGTCAACAGATCTGCTACATTCAGATCAGTGTGTACTTTGCAAATCTTTACTTCTCCATCTTCGATGTGTACTCGCGAATCGAGTGGTAACGCAGCTTGAC
The DNA here is from genome assembly GCF_019359855.2 of Lolium perenne. Taxonomy (NCBI): domain Eukaryota; kingdom Viridiplantae; phylum Streptophyta; class Magnoliopsida; order Poales; family Poaceae; genus Lolium; species Lolium perenne. The sequence goes on from NC_067245.2 coordinate 284,343,696, forward strand.
ATGCTTCAGCCTCTTGTGTGACCTTGGTCCTTGTGCATTGGCGATGGCACCCATGTTGTCACAGTAGATGACTAGTGGGTCCAATGCACTAGGAACCACACCGAGCTCTACAATGAACCTCTTCATCCATACCGCTTCTGATGAAGCCTCTGAAGCCGCTATGTACTCTGATTCTGTTGAAGACTTCGCCACCGTGCACTGCTTCGAGCTTGCCCAGCTTACTGCAGCACCATTCAATATAAACACGTACCCAGACTGTGACTTAGAGTCATCAGGATCAGTGTTCCAACTTGCATCGGTGTAACCGCTTACAACGAGCTCTTGGTCACCTCCATAACAAAGAAACATATCCTTAGTTCTTTTCAAGTACTTCAGGATATTCTTGACCGATGTCCAGTGTTCCATTCCTGGATCACTTTGATATCTGCTAGTCAAACTAACAGCATGTGCTATATCCGGTCTAGTACATAGCATGGCATACATGATAGATCCTACTGCCGAGGCATAGGGGATATTACTCATCCTTTCTCTTTCTTCTGCCGTAGCCGGTCCTTGAGTCTTACTCAAGACCTTGCCTGGTAACATAGGTAAGAACCCTTTCTTACTTTCGTCCATTCTAAACTTCTTTAGAATCTTATCCAGGTATGTACTCTGTGATAGCCCTATTAGGCGTCTTGGTCTATCTCTATAAATCTTGATGCCTAATATATGCGATGCCTCACCAAGGTCTTTCATTGAAAAACTATTATTCAAATAACCTTTTACACTGCTTAATAGTTCTATATCATTCCCAATCAATAATATGTCATCTACATATAATATCAGGTATGCTACAGAGCTCCCACTCACTTTCTTGTAAATACAGGCCTCTCCATGACACTGTATAAACCCGAAGTCTTTGATCACCTTATCAAAGCGTCGGTTCCAACTTCTTGATGCTTGCTTCAGTCCATAGATTGAACGCTGAAGTTTGCATACTTTGCCAGCATTTTTAGGATCGACAAAACCTTTGGGTTGTACCATATACAACTCTTCCTCAATGTCTCCATTAAGGAACGCCGTTTTGACATCCATCTGCCAAATCTCATAATCGAAAAATGCAGCTATTGCTAACAAAATCCTCACAGATTTTAGCTTCGCTACAGGTGAGAAAGTCTCATCGTAGTCAACTCCTTGAATTTTTCGGAAACCCTTTGCGACAAGTCGAGCTTTATAGACAGTAATATTACCATCAGCATCTGTTTTTCTCTTGAAGATCCATTTATTCTCGACAGCCTTGCGGCTATCAGGTAAGTCTACCAAAGTCCACACTTTGTTATCATACATGGATCCCATTTCGGATTTCATGGCTTCTTGCCATTTGTTGGAATCTGGGCTCATCATCGCTTCTTCATACGTCGCAGGGTCCTCATCATTGTTGTCCACAATCATGACATTTAGACAAGGATCATAGCAATCAGGAGTGGTACGTTCCCTTGTCGATCTGCGAGGTTCAGTAGTTTCCTCATTCGAAGTTTCATGATCATTATCATTTGCTTCCTCTGTTACCGGTGTAGGCGGCACAGGAACAGTTTCCGGTACTGCGCTACTCTGATCAACGAGTAAAGATTCATCAATCTCATCGAGTTCTACTTTTCTTCCAGTCACTTCTTTAGTGAGAAATTCTTTCTCAAGAAAGGTTCCGTTCTTAGCAACGAAGATTTTGCCTTCGGATCTGTGATAGAAAGTGTACCCTATAGTTTCCTTAGGATATCCTATGAAGACGCATTTATCCGCTTTGGGTTCTTGTCGTCGTGGCGAATGAGCAGATGCCATGGGATGGCTTAAGTTGGGGCCGAATGGGCGCTAGAGGATTCGGGGGAGGGTTTGCGACTAGATGGGATGAACTTCCGGATGCTTTCCTCAAGAACACAACCAAATGCCGGTATGCAAGAAGAGAGACAAGAGGAACAACTCTTTACTAGATCGCTTGCTTCATTGATCTCAACATGATTACAGGTGCTTGGATACAAGTACTATCGTCTCATCTCCTCTGTGGACACGCGCCCGTATGAGGCAGTGCCCCCTCTCCTTATATAGGGGAGAGGGTGGCTTACAGAACAAGAAACCCTAATGGCATCTTTGACTGGACAAACTACTTTACAAAGCTACTTTAATCATAGATGACGCCGGAGTTTTCTTTAATCAGGGACGCTGACGTCCTCCGGCTTCTTTCAGCGTCATCTCTCTCTTTGGCGTCAGGGCTCTGATTAAAGCCGCTTTGCTTAGCTCATCCTTGTCTTCTTGCTCTGAAGAGAATCTTTGACCAGTCCCGCCGACAGGCCCTTCTCTCCGGTATCTTCTTTCCGGGTTCCGGTATACCCCATTGGGGATACCGGCTTAGCTTCACTTAGCCCAAACTCTTACCTTTGTGTTCCGGTTAGAATATTAAACCGGTATCTCGATGGCTCAAACCATCCGGTTTGGCATGCCTTTGGCGTACCGGGGGTCATCCCCGCAACATTAGTCCCCGAAGCTGGTATAGTCTGGCGGATTCTATCCTACAGACCATGCCAGGTTTTTATCTTTTTAGGATACCGGTTTAATCTCTCCGGCTTTGAACTTGGATCCGGCATCTTTGCCCTTATTTGTCTTTTCTCTCTTTGCAAGGCATTCCCCGGCATCTCTTTTCTCCGGTATCATTCGCATTTACTCTTTCCTCGGCGAAGTCGAGAATATCTCGGGCCCCGCTGTCGCTGACATGCGCATCGTTAACCGGCGCGCCCGATGTCGCTTGTCACTTCGCTTCGACTCGCGCGTGTTCATTAAATGCACCACTGCGGATCCCACTAGCCACTTCGGATCTTGTGTGTGCCTCCGTGTGGCTTCTTATTTTTTCGCGTGTACTTCCTCGCCACGTGGCGGCCCGTGGTGCGAACCGTCGCGGCCCGCGAGGCGAACCGCCGCGGCCCGGCGGTTTTCGGCCCACCTTCTCTCTTCTTTATAAGGAGAACTGCCCCTTCTTCTTCCTCTTCTTGCATTCCCCAACCTTCGCGCATAGTACTCCTCGCCTTCTGCGCCTTCGCCGCTCTTCGTCCGCCGTCGTTCGCTTGAGCTCTGTCGCCCGGCGAACTCACGCCGCGTTTCCGCCGGACCTCGCCGTGCGGAAATCTTCCGCAGCACCTCCGTCGCGACCGCAGCATTCTTGCTTCTCCGCGCCCGTTCCCGCTTCGCCGTCGACGGTGTACGTCGGCGACCGTAGGCCCGCTCCTTCGCCGGTGAAAGTCCTCTCCAGCGACCGCACCGCCTCAGGTTAGTACCAATCTCACTTTGCTTGCGCTTTGCTCGTTTTCTAGATCTTGGGTCGACAGTGTTCTTATTTCCCCTTTTTCTTTGATTTTCTTCTTACTCGTAGATCTTCGCGCGGGGTTCAACTGTGGGATTTCTGTTTTTTCACCCCTAGAACAATGTCCAGTGAGGAATCTTCCTCTGCCTCTTCTTCTGCTTCCTCTTCCGGTAGCCGGAGTAGGCAAGCTTCCAGTAGATCTACGGCCTCAGATCCGATGGATACCGATTCTGGCAGCCAGCAGGAGTCCGGTAGCCATCAAGAATCCGGTAGCTCTAGCCAAGCTTCCGGCGCCGAGCCTTCCCCTATCACCCGCGGAGCCTGGATGGGCTCCAATGTTACCGAATTCGAGATCGACTGGCTTTACCGGTCTCGGAGGATTCCGGAAGGAGTATCTTGCCGGCTTCCCGGTGACGAGATCGTACCGGTGCTCCAGCCCGGTGAACACGTTGTTTTTCTTGCTCATTTTGAGCGTGGCTTCGGCCTTCCTGCCTCGCCTTTTTTCCGGGAGTTCTTAGATTTCTATGAACTCCAACCTCATCACCTTCCTGGCAATGCCATCTTTTACCTTTCCTGCTATGCCACCTTCATGGAGGCCTACATCGGCATTCGTCCCACTCGTGAGACGTTTGCCCGCTTCTTTTCTCTGCGGATTAATTCCGTTCAGGGCAAGGAAATTCCTAAGCCCAAGCCGCCTATGGAGTGCGGGTCCTGCATCATTGGCTCCCGCCAGGGGAGCCCTTTCTTTAAGTTCACCGGCCTCGAGTCCTGTCGCGCCTGGCAAGGAACTTTCTTCTACGTGAAGAACAACGGCCGCGCGAATCTCATTGATCTTCCGCCGTTCAAAGTGGGGCCTCCCAGTAGAGCCAACTGGAGCTATAACCCGAAGACGGATCACATCGAAACCAACCGGGTGGTATGCTTCATGGCCACTTTGAAGAAGGAGACCAACATCTGCTCGGATGATATCATCCTTACTTTTATTTCGCGCCGGGTGCTTCCTCTCAAGCGCCGGGTGCATAGGATGAGCGAGATGTACGGTCCTGGCGATCCCACCAAGATCACAGGCCGTCCCCTTAGCAAGAAGGACGTCGTCCGCAAGGCTAGGCAGATCTGCCAAACTGCCATGCCGTTTGACTGGGAATGGGGCCTCCTTCCCCTCAGCACTACTAACCCTCCGACCCAAGAAGTAAGAGATTACGCAATTAGGGTCGGTTTTGCCGGTAACTTTTTTGCTCTTGTTAACCCTCTTTTTTCGTGTTTCAGGCCAAGGACCGCTTCCCCCTCATTCAAGCAGAGCGGCGTGGGATCTGCGTGAAGCGCGCCCTTGACTCCGTCGACCCGGATCCTTACATTTTTTGGAAGGATCTGAAGATGGGCAAGACCCCAGCCTCGCGCCTTGGCAGGTCTCCGCCGAAGCCAACCGGTTCTTCGGATGATCTGACCATGCTTGAGGTATTTTTCTTTTCCGGTTTCTTCTTCTTCTTTCATTGTTGCTTTTTCGCGAATCGTTTCTTAGCCATTTTTAACTCATAGGTCCATGAGCACGCGCCGCCCTTGCGCGCCGAGGCCGGCTCCGAGTTTGTGGACAAACTCATGGCCCAGGGCCAAAAGAACAAGATGCCAGCATCTGATGCCGGTTCCAGTCAGGCCCCTCCCTCCAAGCGCTTCCGGACTGAGCCCTTGGGGGAGAAGGAAGTGGGCATGCATCGCTACGGGCGCAAGCAGATGCCGACTGCTTCCGGGTAAGTTTCTTGTTTTCTTGCTTGCCTCTTTTTGCCAAGTTCTTTTTCCGGTTGCTTTTCTCCAACTGTTTTTCTTTCTTTTTCTCAGCCCTGCGCTCAAGCTTGGCTCAAGGCCAGCGGGCTCTGAAGGTTCCGCAAGGACCTCAACCCCTCCTCCTCGCTCAAGCCCGGCACCATCTGGTGCCGGCAACACCTCTGCCTCCCCTCTGGGGGGCACAACAAGTTTGGGGCGTGCGGCCCCTACACCGCCAGAACACCGCACGGAGGAGGATCTTTCCTTCCCTCCAGAGAACCAGGATACCGGCGCCAGCAACATCGGCGCCGAGGAAGAAGCTGCCGGGCGGGCGGAGCCTTCGGCTCCTCCCGTCCTTGAAAAGAAGACAACTTCCGCGCCGGAAACTTCCGTGCCAGAAAGTTCCAACTTGGGTGGTGCCCCTAGCGCACCCCCTTCTCCAAGGACTACTCCAACGCCGCCACCGGATGCGCCTCGCCCCAAACCTGCCGGGGCTGCTCCAACTGCGCCGCCGCCCAAGCTCTCCAAGCTAGTCAAGGGGAAGGCGACGGCCTCCAAGGCCCCTTCCGGTGGACAGCAGCCCTTGGTGCTGCATGTCTCCAAGGCCGCCAGCGATGCCAGCGGGAAGGCCACCGGCTTGCTCGGCCGCATCACTGAGTTCCGGCGCGGGGGCCGGGAGCTGGGGCATCTGCTGCCCTATGCCCAGCAATGGAACGCCGCGGATGTGACCCGGGCGACCCACGGCGTGGGCAAGGACAGGCAGCCGTTGCCAGACCCTGCTGGGGACCGATGCTCCGAGGAGCATTTCATGCGGCTCCGCCGAGCCGTGAAAGAGCTTGACAACGCGTGGTTTGATTCCACGAACAATCTGAGGGTAAGTTTCCAGCACTCTTTTCAACTTTTGCCGGTTCCCTTACTTCCGGATTTTTTCTATCTTTTCTTCAGTTTCATGCCGGTTTCTCTCTTGTCTATCTTCCCAGTCCCCGAGTTTTGTGGTGAGAGCGCAGCTTTTAGCACAAAACTTTAACTTAAAAACTTAGCGTGAAACCGGCATTGCCAGTCCCCGAGCTTCGGGTTAAGAACCTTGTTCTTAGTGCGAAACTTAGCTTAAAAACGCGCAAAACTAGCACTGCCAGTCCCCGAGTTTCGGGTTAAGAACCTTGTTCTTAGCGCAAAACTTAGCTTAAAACGCGCGAAACTAGCACTGCCAATCCCCGAGTTTCGGGTTAAGAACCTTGTTCTTAGCGCAAAACTTAGTTCAAAAATGCGCGAAACTAGCACTGCCAGTCCCCGAGTTTCGGGTTAAGAACCTTGTTCTTAGCGCAAAACTTAGCTAATCTCTTTTTCTTGAACAGCTCACGGCTGACGCTCGGAAGGTCCTCTTTGAGGAGCTTCTATGGGAGCATCGGGACCTCGCTGAGGCACATGATAAGTGCCAAGGTAAGTTTTTGTACCACCGGCATCTTCTTACCGGAAACCTTTTTTCCTCCTAACATTTATAATTTTTGCTTAACAGTGATCCCGGAAGCTTCCATTGAGGCTCTCAAGGAGCAGCTCGCCGCCGCCCAACGTACAATTTTCCCTCTTTCCTGTTAGCTTGGTTTTCTTTTCATCTTAATCAGCACAATTTTGTTAACACCTTATTTTCCGGGTTTCAGGGGAGAAGGACCAGCTCATCCGACAGCATCAGGAGAAGCTGAGCGCCCAAAAGACCAGCTACCAGGAGCTCAAGTCCCAGTTCATCCAGCTGGGGCTTGATCATGCTAAGGCTCTCAAAGCTGCTGAAGCTGATGCAGTGGCCAAGATGCATGAGGCTCTTGAAGATGCCGGCAACTCTAACATGGTGTTGCAGACTGAGCTGGAGGAGCTGGCCAAAGCCCGGAAGGCTGCCGAGGAAAAAGCTGCACGGCTGGAGGCGGAGCAGAAGGAGTACGACCGGCTGGTCGTGCAAACTGACGCACACGCCTACCGTAAGTCCTTTCCTTTTGCACTTTTCGATTACTGCCCACAAGCCTTTTTTCTTCCGATCGCATTTTCTTTTCGTTATCTTTCCTTCCGGTTGCATTTTCTTCCAGATTCCTTTCCTTAGCCTTTTTCTTTCTTTGCACAGGCCTCTTCCCGGACTCTGAGAGGTTTGCTGTCAAGAAGGTTGACGAGCACCGCACTGCCCAGGCCCAAGAGAATCTTGGCGTGCCATGGACCCCCTATGACCATCTGGTCGCGCTGAACGCGCGGGTGTCTCATATGCGCGCCATAGATCGCAACCTGTCTGACATTCCTGATGTAGCTACCCAGCTCTTCAGGACTCTGTGGCCTGGCGAGGAGGTGCCGGATACTTTCTCACTGATCAGCGACCGCCTTAAGGGCGCCGGCAAGAGGATCCGCGAGTGGCAGTGCTCTGCTGCCCGCGCTGGAGCAGACTCTGCCCTCCGCGTCGCTTGCTCATGGTATCCGGAGCTGAACTTGGATGCCCTCACCGGAGTGTGCGAAGGCGCGGAAACCAATCTGGACCCGATTCTCACCGCTAAGCGGCAGGATCGCGCGTACCACATCGCGGAGTACGCTGACATGCGCACCTTCATCCCTCCCCCTCCTGATGTCCAAGATTATCTCGACGAGGAGGAGGATGAAGCCGAGGAGGAGCCTCTGGGCGATGCCGGTGCTGGCGATGCCCCTCCTGAAGCCCCCGCTGCCTGATCATCTACTTGCTTGAAAATTTACCTGTGTTATGCTCTTTGGTCCTGCTTATCTCAAAACAATGCCCCGTTAAATTCTACCCCGGTATGCCGGGGTTTATGATGTAAAACTCTAAGTTCGCTTTTGGTTGCCGTACAACAGTTTATGCCGGTAAGTTATACCGGTAGTCAATTATCTTAAGTTTGCCTTAGTATAATTGCTTTTGGTTTTGCTTTTATCCTGCACTGCAAAGATTTCCAAATTGTTTCCGCATCCAATTCGATGCACACTTGGTTCTTTTGCCTTGGCTCTGCCTGCCTTCTCTGGGCGTTCTTTGGCGTATGAGCACAAGGTTCTTTCACCAAACAAGCATTTTCTTGAACTTAGAAATAACTTCGAAATTTTTCAAAAAACCGGTTTAACCGGGGTTAGTTAAATTTTTCCGGATTGTTTGTTCCCACTCTCTCTCTTCGCGGTTCGCGTGCTTAGTTGCTACCGGTTTATCTTGCTTGCCATGAAGCCGGTTTGCGGACAGCAGCAGAGTCGAAGACTCCGGTAGGTTTAGCACGCTACTAAACCGAAAAGAAAAAATGTTCACCAAGCAACCGGTGAACTGAAAAAATAAACATGTTTCATGCAACTTAGGTTGGGGTAGTCCCCGAGATTCATTTGAGGTTCCGACATCTTTTATTCATAGCATGTAAGGTACAAAAAGGAACTTCTTACTTCACAACTTCAAGAGTAGAAAGGACGCAACAGAGCTACGTTCCATGGACGCTTGCTCTCCTCTCCGGACCTGTCCGCTTTTCCTTTTTTCCACTCCTGTGCATCGATCAAGTAGTATGCATCATTGTGAAGCACTTTGCTTACAATGAAGGGACCTTCCCATGGTGGTGAGAGCTTATGCCGGCCTTCAGTGCGCTGCACTAGGCGTAGCACCAGATCTCCTTCCCGGAAAACTCTCGGGTTAACCTTCCGGCTATGATAGCGTCTGAGGTTTTGCTGGTAAATGGCTGTTCTTGCCAAAGCCAGCTCTCTTGCTTCTTCTAGCAAGTCCACATCATTTTCTCTGGCCTCTTTGACCTCTTGCTCAGTATAGAGCTGTACCCTTGGTGAATCATGAATGATGTCAGTTGGTATGATTGCTTCTGCTCCGTATACCATGAAGAATGGAGTGTACCCAGTGGACCGGTTTGGAGTTGTTCTTATGCTCCACAACACTGATGGTAGCTCATCAAGCCAACACCCCGGTGACTTTTCTACCGCCTCAACGAGCCTTGGTTTGATACCGGAAAGTACCAAAGCATTCATTCTTTCCACTTGGCCATTGCCTTGTGGGTGTGCCACTGAGCACAAATCCAACCGGATGTTGTTGTCCTCACAAAACCTTTTGAACTCACCTTGAGCAAAGTTGGTTCCATTGTCAGTGATGATGCTGTGCGGGTATCCATACCGCAAAATGACATCTTTTAAGAACTTCACCGCTGTATGCCCATCACATTTTGCGATAGGTTTCACTTCTAGCCATTTGGTGAATTTATCCACCATAACCAAGATGTGAGTCATGCTGCTCCTTGCAGTTTTGAATGGGCCGACCATATCGAGGCACCAAACGGCAAACGGCCATGTTAATGGTATTGTTTTTAAACCGGATGCTGGGGTATGATTTTGCTTGGCGTACCTCTGGCACCCGTTGCATTTTCTTACTAAATCCTCAGCGTTTTCCAAAGCAGTGGGCCAATAAAACCCATGCCGGAATACTTTTGCTACCAGCGCCCTTGATGAAGCATGATGCCCACATTCTCCTTGGTGAATCTCCTCAAGCATTTCTTTCCCTTCTCCCGGTTCCACACATCTTTGAAGGACACCGGTAACGCTTCTCTTGTACACCTCACCATTGATGAATGTATATGCTTTGGACATTCTTTGGATTCTCCTTGATTCATTTTCGTCATCCGGCAAGGTGCCATTGATCAGGAATTCCTTAATAGGTTTAACCCACGACGGTGTCTCTTGAACCAAAAACACCGGTGCATCTATCTCCATGCTATCTACTAGCATCGTTTCTTCCGGTACGGCTACAGCAGTCCCCGAGCTTGCCGGAGCAGTCCCCGAGTTTACCGGTGCAGTCCCCGGGTTTCCTTCATCGATATCCATGGGTACTACATGCTATTCCGGTACGAAAATTGATTCCGATTCCGGGCTTGGTTTGATTGATGGTACTCTTAAGTGTTCCAAGGCTATTCCAGGAGGAATTTCCTGCCTAGATGAGCCCAGCTTGGACAAAGCATCCGCGGCTTCGTTTTCTGCCCTTGGCACATGGTGAAACTCACAGCCCTCAAAGAAGCCGGCAATCTTTTGCACGTGAAATCTGTACAAGGCCATGTTTGCATCCTTCACGTCCCAATCGCCGGAACATTGCTGCACCACAAGATCTGAATCTCCATAGCAAATGATCCGGTGCGCACCGATTTCTTTTGCGACCTTTAATCCATGGATCAAGGCCTCATATTCAGCGACATTATTCGATGCCCTGAAATGCACTTGCAAAACATACCGGAGATGATCTCCTTTTGGCGAGGTAAGCACCACACCAGCACCTAGACCCTCTTTGAGTTTGGATCCATCAAAGTGCATTTTCCAGTATTCTATCTTCTGATCTGGCGGTTTGTATTGCATCTTCGCCCAATCGACGAGGAAATCAGCCAAAGCCTGTGATTTTATGGCATCTCTTCTTTCGTACGCTGGTACATATGGTGATATCTGGATTGCCCACTTTGCAATCCTTCCGCTAGCGTCCTTGTTGCACATGATATCGGAGATTGGTGCTTCACTCACCACCTTCATAGGATGTTCTTCAAAGTAATGCTTGAGTTTTGTGGCGGCCATGTACACGCCATAAGTCATCTTTTGGAAGTGAGGGTAGTTTTGTTTTGAGAGGGAGAGCACCTCGCTCGGGTAGTATACCGGCCTCTGGACGGTTTTTCCTTCCTCTTCTCTTTCAACCACAACCACTACGCTCACAACCCAGTTTGTTGCTGCTATGTATAATAGCATAGGCTCTCTTTCTAGAGGTGAAGCCAGTATAGGTGCTGTGGCCAACATTGTTTTCAGTTCTTTAAACGTTGCGTCTGCCTGAGGGGTCCAGACGAACGTGTCAGATTTTTTCATGAGAGCATAGAGTGGCAGAGCTTTTTCTCCCAACCTGCTTATGAACCGGCTTAGCGATGCCAAGCTACCGGTAAACTTTTGTACGTCTTTTAGATCGCGCGGTATTGTCATTCTTTCGATTGCCCGAATTTTTACCGGATTTACCTCAATGCCCCGGCTTGATACGAGACACCGAAGGTACACTTTGCCGGATTGAGCTTCATCCGAAACCTTCTTAGGTTATCAAATGTTTGCCGGAGGTCATCGATTAAGGTTTCCTTTACCTTAGTTTTTACCACCACATCGTCCACATACACTTGCACATTTTTTCCGATTTGATCAAACAAGCATTTTTGCATACAGCGCTGGTACGTTGCACCAGCGTTGCGCAAACCGAAAGGCATAGTGACATAGCAATAAGCCCCGTGCGGGGTAATGAATGCAGTTTTTATTTGATCTTCCTTTTTCAAGGGGATTTGGTGGAAACCGGAATAAGCATCCAAGAAAGACAACAGCTCACATCCTGCAGTGGAATCAATCACTTGATCGATCATGGGTAAGGGGAAAGGGTCTTTCGGGCAAGCTTTGTTCAAGTTGGTGTAGTCAATGCACATGCGCCACACCTTTGGAGCTTTTGCTTCCATGTTTTCTTCCTTCTTCTTCTCGACCAGCACCGGATTAGCTAGCCACTCGGTGTGTAGTACCTCCACAATGAAACCGGCAACCAGTAACTTTGTCACCTCTTCTCCAATGATCTTTCTCCTGTCTTCAGCAAACCGGCGCAGCGGCTGCCTTACTGGCTTTGCATCTTTCCGGACATTTAGTGAGTGCTCAGCCAGCTCCCTCGGAACACCTACCAAGTCATCAGTAGACCAGGCAAAGATATTCCGATTCTCACGGAGGAAGCTGACGAGCGCGCTTTCCTATGCCTCATTCATACCGGCACCGATACGAACGGTGCGCTCAGGGTAAGCTGGATCCAGCATGATGTCTTTTGTCTCTTTGGTTGGCTTGAACGCCGGTGTGCCCAAGTTTGCACTCATTGCCGCTAAGCTCAGCTGCAAGGACTGAGCCAGCGCAACCGCGGTTTGCATCCTCCTCTTCTCTTCAGCAATCACCAGCGATTCTGCCAGGTTTGATCCGGCGGAAGCTGTTTCCAGCGAGACTTTGTAGTTTCCCACCACAGTCAAGGGTCCACGAGGTGCCGGCATCTTCATCTTGAGATACGCCGTGTGAGTCGAGGCCATGAAAGCAGCCAACGCCGGTCTCCCCAGCAAAGCATGGTAAGGACTATCTAAGTCCACCACCTCAAACTCAAGGTTTTCAACCCGGCAATTGTCACGTCCTCCAAACGACACATCCACCCGGACTTTTCCAACCGGTGCGCAGGACAGTCCCAGAACGATTCCATGGAACGTTGTGCGTGTTGGCTGAAGCATGTTTTCTGTTATGCCCAGCATGTTCATGGTGTGCCTGTACATGATGTTTATGCTGCTCCCATTGTCTATCAGCACCTTGCTGAACTTGACTCGAGCGTTTGGCCCTTGCATGATTGGGTCCAAGAGGAGGGCATAGCCACCCGGGTTCGGCATGACCTTAGGGTGATCCTTGAATGACCACGAGATCTCTTGATCAGACCACAGCATATATTTTGGTATTGCCGGCATCACTGCGTTCACTTCCATAGAACGGCGATACAGGCTTTGTTTATCAGTTGGCTCAGTTACGAACACAACGCAGCACATATCTGGATCTTTGTAAATATTCCGGCCCAAAGGTGCCGGTGGAGGTGGTTGGTCATTGCCCTCCATCTCCTGGTTAACCTGCTGGTACTGCTGCCGGTTTGGCTGCACCGGTAAGGCGTTTGCCCCGGTAAGCGGTGGTGGTGGTGGTAGCTGTTGTTGCCGCGGCATGTCTTTTGGTGGTTGTGCATCTTTTGCCGTTCCTTTTTGCATCAAGTACTTGGTCCAAGTGCAATCCTTCGTCAGATGGTTTGACGGGTGTGCCGGGTTCGGTGTGTGCCACCGGCAAGGTTGGTCCATGGCAGCTTCCATGGTGTACTTCGCGGGTTCTTGCCAGTTCTTTTTCTGAACCCAGGGCTTCTTTTCTACCCACTGTTTTTTAGGACCCGCCCATGGCTGCGATCCGGTTCTCTCGCTCCCGATCGCCGCTGGCCTCAGAGTTTTCTTGCACTGCAGCAACTTGCTGCGGACCGTACCTTCGATCCGGAAAATCTTCCCTTCTTTTATTATTCCGGTTATCCCGGTGTTGCTCTTGGCGCTGCTGTTCCGGCTCAGGTTGCACTGCCGGCTGCGTTGGGTCTCCCAACGCATAGCTATCCGCCACACGTATCATCTCTGCCAACATTGTCGGCATGTTCCGCTGCAGCTTTTGCCACAACGGTGAACCTCTCCTGCATCCACTGCTAAACCAAGCAATGGCCTGTGCCTCGATTACCCCTTCACAGGAGTTCCTTGTGGTGTTCCACCGGGCCAGATAATCCCGGTCTGTTTCGTTCTGACGCTGTATGCACAGAGCGAGCTGCTGCGGCCTATTTGGCCTCTGATAGGTGCTGCTGAAATTGCTCACAAAGGCTTCCTCAAAATCCAGCCAGCCATTTATGCTTCCTGCCGGCAAGTTGTTTAGCCAGATTCTTGCCGGCCCAACCAGAAATGATGGTATGATTCTCACGGCCCATCGTCGATTTCCTCCTCCTGCTACGGTTCCTCCGCCGCCTGCGACGTACACTGCGGTCACGTAATCCGCGAGCCAATCTTCCGGCTTCGTGGTGCCATCATATGTTTTTGTGTCACGGGGCACCATAAAGTTGCGAACTGGTGGTTTTTCTTTCATGATCCTTGGGCCAAAGCATTTTGGGCCTGGGGGACCTTCCTCCTCGATCATTTCTGACAAGTACACTCTATCCAGACGGTGCCTCGCATCCTGTTCCGGTAGGTACCTTTCTCCCAAGCGTTCTCCCAACGAGTTCCGGTATGCTGTCGGTCTTGCAGAATCAGCTTCATCATAACATTTCGGTACCGCGGCCCTTGCCTGCCGGTACCTCGGGGGATCTATTTCCTCCTCATCGTACGCTGCCCTTGCAGCCCGATAATTTTGCCCGGTTTCTTGTCTACCGGCATGATTGTTTCCGGCATAGCCCTCTTTGGCGTAGCCTCTGTTTGCCCCTTGGCCTTTTCTGCCGGCATCATATTGCCCGGCTTGTTGCTTTCCGGCAAGAACTGGATCGTACACAGTCATCTGCTGCGCATTCACTTCTTTTTCTCTTCTTCTGTCCGGATGGGGGGACGAAGCCTGCCCATGGGACTTGCTACCGGCATTCCTTGTCGAACGCGCGGATTTTGAAGCCACAGCCTTGTTTAGCCTATCAAGCTGCTCTGCATGCTGTTGCTCGATAGTTTCAAGAAGTTCCCGGACACGCTCTTGTTGTTTTGCCAGAGCGTCCCCGGAAAGCGAGTCACACAGCGCTACGGCAGCTTTAGCAGCTTTTATCGTTTTATCCGGGCTACTGTACTTAGGTTTCTCTACAATGCTCACAGATGCAGAGATACTTTTACCGGCAGCAACTTCTTTGCGCAGGTCCTGATCTAGATTGCGAGCCTTAAGCCGGTTTTCCGGTATCCTAGCAGCATGCGCGCTAACAGAAGCAAAGCCATGGGCAGCGTTGTACTCACGTAGGGTTAGGTTCAGCTCGCGCTGCGCTCTGGCGATGTCCTTGCCGCTCTCGAGCATCTTCTTGCGCTGCGCCTCCAGCTCCGCCTGAGCCGCTGCCGGGTCGATGTTCTGCGCGATGAGGGTGGCGAGGACGTTCATCCCCGCTTGGAGCGGTGTTTCCGGTGGCGCGGATGATGCTCCCGCTGCGCCTGCGCCTCGCTCCAGCGGTGGCTTGGCCGCACGGGTCGAAACCGCACGCCCAGCGCCTTCTTCTGCAGCTTCTTTGCCGGCGTCGACCGCGCCTGCCATCATCACCTCCACGCTCCCTGGAGCACGGCCAGCATGTAGCCACCTTGGCGGATCCGGCGCCACCAGCACCGGCGAGAGGCACTGGCGCATAGGAACAGTGCCGAAGTAGATGCGGTGGCTGCCGAACTCGATGATGCGGCCGTTCTTGGGGAAGATGCCGCCGTTGGCGAAGCAGCCCGCGTTTTCGTTGATGAAGTCCATGGCGTAGATGCGCTGCACCAACGCGGAGACCGTACGCTGACCGGCGACGTCGAGGATGCCCGCCCGAATGTGAACTCCAGCAAGCGCCACTTCATGCCCCACGGTGGGCGCCAACTGTCGTCGTGGCGAACGAGCAGATGCCATGGGATGGCTTAAGTTGGGGCCGAATGGGCGCTAGAGGATTCGGGGGAGGGTTTGCGACTAGATGGGATGAACTTCCGGATGCTTTCCTCAAGAACACAACCAAAGGCCGGTATGCAAGAAGAGAGACAAGAGGAAGAACTCTTTACTAGATCGCTTGCTTCATTGATCTCAACATGATTACAGGTGCTTGGATACAAGTTCTATCGTCTCATCTCCTCTGTGGACACGCGCCCGTATGAGGCAGTGCCCCCTCTCCTTATATAGGGGAGAGGGTGGCTTACAGAACAAGAAACCCTAATGGCATCTTTGACTGGACAAACTACTTTACAAAGCTACTTTAATCATAGATGACGCCGGAGTTTTCTTTAATCAGGGACGCTGACGTCCTCCGGCTTCTTTCAGCGTCATCTCTCTCTTTGGCGCTAGGGCTCTGATTAAAGCCGCTTTGCTTAGCTCATCCTTGTCTTCTTGCTCTGAAGAGAATCTTTGACCAGTCCCGCCGACAGGCCCTTCTCTCCTGTATCTTCTTTCCGGGTTCCGGTATACCCCATTGGGGATACCGGCTTAGCTTCACTTAGCCCAAACTCTTACCTTTGTGTTCCGGTTAGAATATTAAACCGGTATCTCGATGGCTCAAACCATCCGGTTTGGCATGCCTTTGGCGTACCGGGGGTCATCCCCCCAACAGTTCTAGCTTGTCCGGTTGTAACTTCTTTACATAGGCTTCACAACCCCAAACTTTAAGGAACGACAACTTAGGTTTCTTATTAAACCAAAATTCATACGGTGTCGTTTCTACGGATTTTGATGGTGCTCTATTTAAAGTGAATGCGGTTGTCTCTAATGCATAACTCCAAAAAGATAACGACAAATCAGTAAGAGACATCATAGAACGAACCATATCTAAGAGAGTTCGATTACGACGTTCGGACACACCGTTTCGTTGAGGTGTTCCCGGCGGTGTCAATTGTGAAAGTATTCCGCATTTATTTAAATGCATGCCAAACTCATAACTCAGATATTCACCTCCGGGATCAGATCGTAGAAATTTAATCTTCTTGTTACGTTGATTTTCTACTTCACTTTGGAATTTCTTAAACTTCTCGAAAGTTTCGGATTTATGTTTCATGAAATAGATATACCCATATCTACTCAGATCATCTGTGAAGGTTAGAACATAACGATAACCACCGCGCGATGCTACACTCATTGGTCCACACACATCGGTATGTATGATCTCCAATAAGTCAGTAGCTCGCTCCATCATACCAGAAAATGGAGTCTTAGTCTTTTTTCCCATTAGACATGCTTCGCATCTATCAAGTGACTCAAAGTCAAGTGATTCAAGTAATCCATCGGTATGGAGTTTCTTCATGCGTTTCACTCCAATATGACCAAGACGACAATGCCACATATAAGTAGAATTATCATTCAATTTAATTCGTTTAGCATCAATGTTATGTATATGCGTATCACTACTATCGAGATCTAACAGAAATAAGCCATTCTTTTCAGGTGCTCGACCATAAAAGATATTATTCATAAAAATAGAACAACCATTATTCTCAGACTTGAATGAATAACCGTCTTGCATTAAACAAGATCCAGATATAATGTTCATGCTGAACGCGGGTACAAAATAACAATTATTTAGGCTTAAAACTAATCCCGAAGGTAGATGTAGAGGAAGTGTGCCGACAGCGATCACATCGACTTTGGATCCGTTTCCAACGAGCATCGTCACTTCATCTTTCAGTAGTCTTCGTTTATTCTTTAGTTCCTGTTTCGAGTTACAAATATGAGCAACCGAACCAGTATCAAATACCCAGGTACTAGAACGAGAACCAGTGAGATAAACATCTATAACATGTATATCAAATATACCTTCTTTCTTCTTCTTGACAAGGCCGCTCTTCAGATCAGCCAGATACTTGGAGCAATTACGCTTCCAGTGTCCCTTCTCCTTGCAGTAATAGCACTCAGCATCAGGCTTAGGGCCGTTCTTAGGTTTCATAGGAGGCGTGGCAGCTTTCTTGCCACCCTTCTTGAATTTTCCCTTAGACTTGCCCTGTTTCTTGAAACTGGTGGTCTTGTTGACCATCAACACTTGGTGCTCTTTCTTGATCTCAATCTCAGCAGCTTTTACCATGCCAAAGAGTTCAGGTAACTCTTTGTTCATGTTCTGCATATTGTAGTTCATCACAAAGTTCTTGTAACTTGGTGGTAGTGATTGAAGGACACGATTAATCCCCAGTCTATTAGGAATCACTATTCCCAAGTCACTGAGTTTCTTCGCATGCCCGGTCATAACGAGCATGTGCTCACTAACGGAGCTGCCTTCTTCCATCATACAGCTGAAGAAATGTTTCGATGCTTCATAGCATTCCACGGCCGCATGAGTCTCAAATATAGCTTTCAGCTCATTCACCAACTCATGAGGATCGTGGTGCTCAAAACGTTTTTGAAGATCGGATTCCAGACTGCACAGGATGGCACACTGTACTTGAGAGTACCGAGCTTTCCGAGTTGCGTAAACATTCTTTACTTCCTCGGTTTCAGTTTCTGCAGGAGGGTCACCTAGCGGTGCATCAAGCACATATTGCAGATTTCCGCCAGCGAGGAAGATCCTCACATGACGGAACCAGTCGGTGAAGTTGCTACCGTTGCTCTTAAGCTTTTCTTTCTCTAGGAACTGGTTAAAATTGATAGGGGACGCCATCTCTTCAACATATATTTGCAAAAGTTTAGACTAAGTTTATGACAAATTGAGTTCAAATTTTAATTCAACATAATTAAAAATCTAGGTGAACTCCCACTCAAAACAATATCCCTCGCATTGTCTTAGTGATCACACGAACCAAATCCACCACACCTAAGTCCGATCATCACGAGACAAGGTGTAATTTCAATGGCAAATA
Organism: Lolium perenne; assembly: GCF_019359855.2. NCBI lineage: Eukaryota > Viridiplantae > Streptophyta > Magnoliopsida > Poales > Poaceae > Lolium > Lolium perenne. The sequence goes on from NC_067245.2 coordinate 284,361,849, forward strand.
CTCAAAGTGTTCATCATATCAATCATATGATTCATGGTCTACCTTTCGGTATCACGTGTTCCGAGACCATGTCTGTACATGCTAGGCTCGTCAAGGCCACCTTAGTATCCGCATGTGCAAAACTGGCTTGCACCCGTTGTATGCACTTGTTGATTCTATCACACCCGATCATCACGAGATGCTTCGAAACGACAAGTCTTGGCAACGGTGCTACTAAGGATGAACACTTTATTATCTTGATATTTCAGTGAGGGATCATCTTATAATGCTACCGTCGCGATCTATGCAAAATAATGAAGGAGATATGCCCTAGAGGCAATAATAAAGTAGTTATTATTTATATCTTTATGTTTATGATAAATGTTTATATATCATGCTATAATTGTATTAACCGAAACATTAGTACATGTGTGATATGTAGACAACAAGAAGTCCCTAGTATGCCTCTTAAACTAGCTTGTTGATTAATGGATGATTAGTTTCATAATCATGAACATTGGATGTTATTAATAACAAGGTTATATCATTGTATGAATGATGTAATGGACACACCCAATTAAGCGTAGCATAAGATCTCGTCATTAAGTTATTTGCTATAAGCTTTCGATACATAGTTACCTAGTCCTTATGACCATGAGATCATGTAAATCACTTATACCGGAAAGGTACTTTGATTACACCAAACGCCACAGCGTAAATGGGTGGTTATAAAGGTGGGATTAAGTATCCGGAAAGTATGAGTTGAGGCATATGGATCAACAGTGGGATTTGTCCATCCCGATGACGGATAGATATACTCTGGGCCCTCTCGGTGGAATGTCGTCTAATGTCTTGCAAGCATATGAATGAGTTCATAAGAGACCACATACCACGGTACGAGTAAAGAGTACTTGTCAGGAGACGAGGTTGAACAAGGTATAGAGTGATACCGAAGATCAAACCTCGGACAAGTAAAATATCGCGTGACAAAGGGAATTGGTATCGTATGTGAATGGTTCATTCGATCACTAAAGTCATCGTTGAATATGTGGGAGCCATTATGGATCTCCAGATCCCGCTATTGGTTATTGGTCGGAGTGAGTACTCAACCATGTCCGCATAGTTCACGAACCGTAGGGTGACACACTTAAAGTTGGATGTTGATATGGTAGAACTTGAATATGGAATGGAGTTCGAATATTTGTTCGGAGTCCCGGATGAGATCCCGGACATCACGAGGAGTTCCGGAATGGTCCGGAGAATAAGATTCATATATAGGATGTCATTTTATGTGAATTAAAATGACGCGGAAGGTTCTATGGAAGGTTCTAGAAGGTTCTAGAAAAGTCCGGAAGAAACCACCAAGGAAGGTGGAGTCCACATGGGACTCCACCTCCATGGCCGGCCAACCCTAGTGGGGGTGGAGTCCCAAGTGGACTCCCCCTTAGGGGGCCGGCCACCCCCCCATATGGGAGGTGGAACTCCCACCTCTAGTGGGAGTCCTAGCTTGGGTAGGTTTCCCCACCATATGGAAGGTTTTTGGTTCGGGTCTTATTCGAAGACTTGGAGACCAACACTTGGGGTTCCACCTATATAATGAGGGGCCAAGGGGAGGGGGCCGGCCACTCAAGCCACCACCATGGCCGCACCCCTCAAGGGTGCCCTAGCCGGCGCCCCTCTCCCCAAACCCTAGCGGTCTCTCTCCTCCACCACATCCCGCACGCTTAAGCGAAGCTCCGCCGGATTTCTCCACCATCACCGACACCACGCCGTCGTGCTGTCGGATTCAAGAGGAGCTACTACTTCCGCTGCCCGCTGGAACGGGAGGTGGACGTCGTCTTCATCAACAACCGAACGTGTGACCGAGTACGGAGGTGCTGCCCGTTCGTGGCACCGGTGATCAAGATCTTCTACGCGCTTTTGCAAGCGGCAAGTGATCATCTACTGCAGCAACAAGAGCCTCATCTTGTAGGCTTTGGAATCTCTTCAAGGGTTAGTCTTGATCATCCCCTCGTTGCTCCCGTCTTCTAGATTGCATCTTGGCTTGGATTGCGTTCTCGCGGTAGGAAATTTTTTGTTTTCTATGCAACGAATCCCCACAGTGGTATCAGAGCCGTGTCTATGCATAGATGGTTGCACGAGTAGAACACAATGGTTTTGTGGGCGTTGATGCTCTTGTTATCTTTAGTTTGAGTACTTTGCATCTTTGTGGCATAGTGGGATGAAGCGGCCCGGACTAACTTTACATGACCGCGTTCATGAGACTTGTTCCTCGTTCGACATGCAACTTGTATTGCATAAGAGGCTTTGCGGGTGTCTGTCTCTCCTACTATAGTGAAGATTCAACTTACTCTTCTATTGACAACACTAGTATCACCGTTGTGGTTCATGTTCGTAGGTAGATTAGATCTTACTCGAAAACCCTAAACCACGTAAAATATGCAAACCAAATTAGAGACGTCTAACTTGTTTTTGCAGGGTTTGGTGATGTGATATGGCCATAATATGATGATGAATATGTATGAGATGATCATTATTGTGTTGTGACAACCGGCAGGAGCCTTATGGTTGTCTTTATATTTCATGTTGAGTAGTATTTCAAAGTAGTTGTAATAGTTGCTACATGAGGTGAACAACCATGAAGATGGCACCATGAACCTTGACGCTACGCCAACGATGATGGAGATCATGCTCGTTGATGATGGAGATCATGTCCGTGCTTTGGAGATGAAGATCGAAGGCGCAAAGACAAAAGGGCCATATCATATCACATATGAACTGCATGTGATGTTAATCCTTTTATGCATCTTATTTTGCTTAGATCGCGACGGTAGCATTATAAGATGATCCCTCACATTAATATCAAGATAATAAAGTGTTCTCCCCTCGTATGCACCGTTGCATTGTTTGACGTTTTGAGCATCTCGTGATGATCGGGTGTGATAAACTCAACATACAACCGGTGTAAGCCATGTTGCACACGCGGAATACTTGGGTTTGCTTGATGAGCCTAGCATGTACAGACATGGCCTCGGGACAACGGAAACCGAAAGGTTGAACACGAGTCATATGGATGATATGATCAACATGTTGATGTTCACCATTGAAACTACATCATCTCACGTGATGATCGGTTTTGGTGTAGTGGATTTGGATCGTGTACCACTTAACAACTATGAGGGATGTTGTATTAAGTGGGAGTTCATTAGTAATTAGATTAAAACATGAACTAATTATCATAAACATAGTCTGAATAGTATTTTGAATTAATTTTGTAGTATTGGCATCCGTTTTCTACTATGCGCTAGTCTTGTTATTGAGATAGAAATACTGTTAAAATCTGACAAGAAACTTTACGGATTGGTACCGTATTGTTAAAGAATCAATAATTGATTAAGTCCTATTGCAAACTTTTAGTAAACCTCACATTGTTGATTCAAAGAGCTAAGGTTTCAATTAGTAACTAAAGTTATCTTGTCTCCGTCAAACTTGAAGTTCAAATTTGTTTGAAAAGTAAGGAGCTGAAAATTTAGTTTTCAGAAATAATCAAGGTATGAGATATATGTGATATCTAAGACCTTATTGCAAGATGATAGAATATATTTTGGTGAGACTACATAAACTCATAAGTTTTATGGGAATGTATGAAGGTTGAAGACGCCAGGCGTCACAATCCTCCAACTATTGGGGCACTAACGATATTCGCATATCCGTGAAGTCATCATCCTTAGTATGCACCGTTGCTAAGACTCGTCGTATCGAAGCATCACGTGATGATCGGGTGTTATAGATTCTACGTGTGCTTACAACGGGTGCAAGCCAGATTTGCACATGCGAATACTGAGGTTAAACTTTATGAGCCTAGCATGTACAGACATGGTCTCAAAAAGTTGTCATGAATTGATGGATAAAATTATGAGTGAAATTGTTCATCGTATTACAAAGTTACTAATAAGTGAAATCTAGAACACTTGTCATATGATGATCAACTTCAAAGTAAGAACCTCAAGGTTATTGGTATTTGACCAACAAACCTAGAAGTTATTGATGTTGAAGTGTTTTTTTTTCTGAATAATGAGGAAAGCTAAAAGAGAAACTGCAAAAGATATTTTGGCAAAAAGAAAATAAAAGACTAGAAAGTCTAGCTCAGGTGTATATAAATGATATACATGTTATGGTTGTATTCCTAGTTAAGTCACACAATGAAATTCTTGGGTATTAGTACCATATTGGTTGGTATGAAGTGTCATACAAAACAACGCAATACAAGAATACAATGGCCTAAGTGACTGACAAGGAATATGATAGGAATGCACGTCTGGAACAAAATAAAGTGTTATTGTGTTCGTCGTTGGCATTCTATCTAGCCCTTAGAATTTATAATAAAGAACTTAATAATTGTTATTTTGCTCTGGTCAAATGAAAACAATGAGTTGTTCAAATTATGACATTACTCCATGTACGATGGATAAGTTATTATAAATCTTAATGGTGAAACACACATACATAAAACTGACGCTAAAATGCCATAAGGCAAATGATTTGAATTCCACTTATTTGTGGAACCGCCATTTAGGTCATGTTAGAAAGGAACACATGAAGGAACTCCATGCAAATGGATTTTTGGAGTCATTTGATTTTTGAATCATTTGGCGCTTGCAAATCTTTTCTAAAGATAATGATTAAAATACCGTTCATAGGCCAAAAGTTGAACGGGCAACTAACTTAGTGGAAAAATACATGATGATGTATATGGTTCACTGGGCATAGTTGTGTGCGGGAGATTCTTATACTTCATGAAAACTTTCAACAATGAATTGAGTATATATATGTGGATATATTCAATAAGGAAGAAGTTTGAAACATTTGAATGGATTCAAATAAATTTCAGCATGAAGTGGAAATCATCGTAATAGAAAAGTCAAATATCTATGATTGGATCATGGTGGAAATATTTGAATTATGAGTTTTAGCGAACATCTAAGAGAGTTATGAAATTGTTCTACAACTCACATTTCTTGGAATATCATAATGATGATATAGTATCCGAGATATGTATCCAAACCTTGTTGGATTAATGATGAGATAAAATATTATGACGCCATTATATTTTTGTGGATAATGCTTTAGTGACTACCGCTTTTACACTGAATAGAGCATCATCATGATCCGTTGAAATGACACCATACGAGTTATGGCATGGGTATAAACCCTAATAGTCCTTTCTTTAATTTTGGTCTAAAAGTTAACAACCAAAATCGGATGAATGTCTTTGTTGGTTATCCCAAAGAATTGATTGGGAATTCTTTCCACTATGAAGTAAACGACAAAAGTGTTTGTTAATGTTACTTGCTTATTTCCAAGAAATTGTTTTCTAGCGAAGTATTTGAGTGGGAGGACAATAGAACTTGATAAGGTTTATGAACCTGAGCATAATTATCAGAGTAGCGCAGCATCGGAAATTGGTTCCGGAAGCGACCATGACGAACATGGCTCCCATGACTACAAAGTGTTTTAGCCATGGAGATCGAAGTACATATTGAACATTGTAGGTATGGTTTACTTTGTGATCAAATAAATGATTTGTGAACAAAGGATTGATTTTGAACAATGATAAATCAACTACAAACAAAGAAGTTATGATGGGGCCTGACTCCGTTAAAATGGCTATATGCCATGAAATCCAAGATAGATAAATACTTTTTTGAAAGTAAATAGATCTATAAAATTGATGGACTTGGATGGAATATCCTTAAAGAAGCTCGACTTGTCGAAAAATTGTTTACGACAAAGTTCAAAGAGTTGACTACGATAAGATTAGATCTTCCGTAGCAATGCTTATAGTCTATGTGGATTATTCTAGTAATCACTACATATTTCTTTTATGAGATATGCTAGTAGGATGACAAAATACACTACTTAACAGAAGTATGTATTAAAGGTGTATACAAGATACAACCAAGAGTTTTGCTGGTCCGTGGAATACTAGATAGGTATACAAACTTCAATTGGATGAAGTGAGTATCGCGGAGTTGGAATCTTCACCAGATGAAATAGTCAAAGAGTTTTTTGATTTCATCAAGAGACGATGAAGAGGCTTGCATTTGCAAGAAATTAAGTGGGAGCGCTGAGACATATTTATAATACTTTATGTAGGTGACATATAGTTGGTTATAAATAATGTAATTACATACTTGATTAAAAGGTTTCATTGAAAAATTAACTTCAATGAAAGTGATATGGACTGAAACAAATTTTGTGTCAAGATCTATGAAGATGGATTGAAACACATAATATGTTCAAGTCAAAGTACATAGAATGGATATTGAAATAGTTCAATATAAAAATATTAAGAAAATATTCTTGTCATGTTAAGTTTTAACAAGACTTGAGTGTATATGACACTCAATGAGTAAAAACACATGAGTGATTGTAGATCACGAATAATATGTACACAATCAGATGTCATGTGCTATAAAGTGTTATGAGCATATACCAGAATGATTCATATGATGATCATTGGACGACAGTAAGAATATTCTTGAGTACTTTAGAAGAACTAAGGATATATATAGTTTTGTATGGGAAATGACAAACAAATTGCTGTAAGATGTTGCACCGATATTTGTTTTGTCACATATAAAAATAAAATTTCAATCTCAAATTAGACTAAGTGTTGTTTAAAAGGTAGAACGATGAGCTAGAAGTTGTCTATGCTAGATTTAGAAGAGTTCTAAATATTATGACGGATTCTACAAAAGAAGGCAGAATATGTCATTGTTTTGACAATGACAAAGGATGTTAAAGTCAAGAGGTTCTTTGAGAACTTGGTGTAGTTCCGACAGAGTCAGAACTTTGAAGCTATATTGTGTGTGACAATATTAGTAACATATTCCAGACCGCGGAATTAAGGTTCCACCAGAAGATCAAACATATTTAATGCCGACTCATTTGGAAATGAGTGATGCGTTGAGACGCAAATGAATTACAAAATACATACGTTTCTGAGCATGTCAGATCCGTTGACTAAAACCTCTCCCATGAGCAAAACATGATAAAACACCAGAAGGCCAAGGTGTTATATCTTTACAAATGTAAACTAGATTATTGACTCTAGTGCAAGTGGGAGACTGAAGGAGATATGCCCTAGAGGCAATAATAAAGTAGTTATTATTTATATCTTTATGTTTATGATAAATGTTTATATATCATGCTATAATTGTATTAACCGAAACATTAGTACATGTGTGATATGTAGACAACAAGAAGTCCCTAGTATGCCTCTTAAACTAGCTTGTTGATTAATGGATGATTAGTTTCATAATCATGAACATTGGATGTTATTAATAACAAGGGTATATCATTGTATGAATGATGTAATGGACACACCCAATTAAGCGTAGCATAAGATCTCGTCATTAAGTTATTTGCTATAAGTTTTCGATACATAGTTACCTAGTCCTTATGACCATGAGATCATGTAAATCACTTATACCGGAAAGGTACTTTGATTACACCAAACGCCACTGCGTAAAGGGGTGGTTATAAAGGTGGGATTAAGTATCCGGAAAGTATGAGTTGAGGCATATGGATCAACAGTGGGATTTGTCCATCCCGATGACGGATAGATATACTCTGGGCCCTCTCGGTGGAATGTCGTCTAATGTCTTGCAAGCATATGAATGAGTTCATAAGAGACCACATACCACGGTACGAGTAAAGAGTACTTGTCAGGAGACGAGGTTGAACAAGGTATAGAGTGATACCGAAGATCAAACCTCGGACAAGTAAAATATCGCGTGACAAAGGGAATTGGTATCGTATGTGAATGGTTCATTCGATCACTAAAGTCATCGTTGAATATGTGGGAGCCATTATGGATCTCCAGATCCCGCTATTGGTTATTGGTCGGAGTGAGTACTCAACCATGTCCGCATAGTTCACGAACCGTAGGGTGACACACTTAAAGTTGGATGTTGATATGGTAGAACTTGAATATGGAATGGAGTTCGAATATTTGTTCGGAGTCCCGGATGAGATCCCGGACATCACGAGGAGTTCCGGAATGGTCCGGAGAATAAGATTCATATATAGGATGTCATTTTATGTGAATTAAAATGACGCGGAAGGTTCTATGGAAGGTTCTAGAAGGTTCTAGAAAAGTCCGGAAGAAACCACCAAGGAAGGTGGAGTCCACATGGGACTCCACCTCCATGGCCGGCCAACCCTAGTGGGGGTGGAGTCCCAAGTGGACTCCCCCTTAGGGGGCCGGCCACCCCCCCATATGGGAGGTGGAACTCCCACCTCTAGTGGGAGTCCTAGCTTGGGTAGGTTTCCCCACCATATGGAAGGTTTTTGGTTCGGGTCTTATTCGAAGACTTGGAGACCAACACTTGGGGTTCCACCTATATAATGAGGGGCCAAGGGGAGGGGGCCGGCCACTCAAGCCACCACCATGGCCGCACCCCTCAAGGGTGCCCTAGCCGGCGCCCCTCTCCCCAAACCCTAGCGGTCTCTCTCCTCCACCACATCCCGCACGCTTAAGAGAAGCTCCGCCGGATTTCTCCACCATCACCGACACCACGCCGTCGTGCTGTCGGATTCAAGAGGAGCTACTACTTCCGCTGCCCGCTGGAACGGGAGGTGGACGTCGTCTTCATCAACAACCGAACGTGTGACCGAGTACGGAGGTGCTGCCCATTCGTGGCACCGGTGATCAAGATCTTCTACGCGCTTTTGCAAGCGGCAAGTGATCGTCTACCGCAGCAACAAGAGCCTCATCTTGTAGGCTTTGGAATCTCTTCAAGGGTTAGTCTTGATCATCCCCTCGTTGCTCCCGTCTTCTAGATTGCATCTTGGCTTGGATTGCGTTCTCGCGGTAGGAAAATTTTTGTTTTCTATGCAACGAATCCCTACAAATAAGATGCATAAAAAGGATTAACATCACATGCAGTTCATATGTGATATGATATGGCCCTTTTGTCTTTGCGCCTTTGATCTTCATCTCCAAAGCACGGACATGATCTCCATCATCTTCGGGCATGATCTCCATCATCGTCGGCGTAGCGTCAAGGTCAATGGCGCCGTCTTCATGATTGTCCTCCATGTAGCAACTATTACAACTACTTTGAAATACTACTCAACATGAAATTTAAAGACAACCATAAGGCTCCTGCCGGTTGCCACAATACAATAATCATCATCTCATACATATTCATCATCACATTATGGCCATATCACATCACCAAACCCTGCAAAAACAAGTTAGACGTCTCTAATTTGGTTTGCATATTTTACGTGGTTTAGGGTTTTCGAGAGAGATCTAATCTACCTACGAACATGAACCACAACGGTGATACTAATGTTGTCAATAGAAGAGTAAATTGAATCTTCACTATAGTAGGAGAGACAGACACCCGCAAAGCCTCTTATGCAATACAAGTTGCATGTCGAACGAGGAACAAGTCTCATGAACGCGGTCATGTAAAGTTAGTCCGAGCCGCTTCATCCCACTATGCCACAAAGATGCAAAGTACTCAAACTAAAGACAACAAGAGCATCAACGCCCACAAAACCATTGTGTTCTACTTGTGCAACCATCTAAGCATAGACACGGCTCTGATACCACTGTAGGGATTCGTTGCATAGAAAACAAAAAATTTCCTACCGCGAACACGCAATCCAAGCCAAGATGCAATCTAGAAGACGGTAGCAACGAGGGGATGATCGAGACTCACCCTTGAAGATTTCCAAAGCCTACAAGATGAGGCTCTTGTTGCTGCGGTAGACGTTCACTTGCCGCTTGCAAAAGCGCGTAGAAGATCTTGATCACGGTGCCACGATCGGGCAGCACCTCCGTACTCGGTCACACGTTCGGTGTTGATGAAGTCGACGTCCACCTCCCCGTTCCAGCGGGCAGCGGAAGTAGTAGCTCCTCTTGAATCCGGCAGCACGACGGCGTGGTGGCGGTGGTGGTGGAGAAACCCGGCGGAGCTTCTCTAAGCGTGCGGGAGTGTTGGAGGAGAGAGGGGGCGGCTAGAGTTTGGGAGGGGGGCGCCGGCCACTAGGGGGGTGCGGCCACCTTGTGGTCTTGGGGTGGCCGGCCCCCTCCCCTTGGCCCCTCATTATATAGGTGGAAGCCCCAAGTGTTGGACTACAAGTCTTCGAATAAGACCCCAACCCAAAACCTTCCATGTAGTAGGGAAACCTACCCAAGGTGGGAATCCCACTTGGGGTGGGATTAACACCTTCCATGTGGGGGGGTGGCCGGCCCCCTTGGTGGAGTCCAAGGTGGACTCCCCCCTTAGGGTTGGCCGGCCATGGGGAGGTGGAGTCCCTCCGGGACTCCGCCTTCCTTAGTGATTTCTTCCGGACTTTTCTAGAACCTTCTAGAACCTTCCGTAGAATCTTCCGGATAATTTTAAATCTTATAAAATAACTTCCTATATATGAATCTTATTCTCCGGACCATTCCGGAACTCCTCGTGATGTCCGGGATCTCATCCGGGACTTCGAACAAATCTTCGAACTCCATTCCATATTTCAAGTTCTACCATTTCAACATCAAACCTTAAGTGTGTCACCCTACGGTTCGCGAACTATGCGGACATGGTTGAGTACTCTCTCGGACCAATAACCAATAGCGGGATCTGGAGATCCATAATGGCTCCCACATATTCAACGATGACTTTAGTGATCGAATGAACCATTCACATACGATACCAATTCCCTTTGTCACGCGATATTTTACTTGTCCGAGGTTTGATCATCGGTATCACTCTATACCTTGTTCAACCTCGTCTCCTGACAAGTACTCTTTACTCGTACCGTGGTATGTGGTCTCTTATGAACTTATTCATATGCTTGCAAGACATTAGACGACATTCCACCGAGAGGGCCCAGAGTATATCTATCCGTCATCGGGATGGAAAAATCCCACTGTTGATCCATATGCCTCAACTCATACTTTCCGGATACTTAATCCCACCTTTATAACCACCCATTTACGCAGTAGCGTTTGATGTAATCAAAGTACCTTTCTGATATAAGTGGTTTACATGATCTCATGGTCATAAGGACTAGGTAACTATGTATCGAAAACTTATAGCAAATAATTTAATGACGTGATCTTATGCTACGCTTAATTGGGCATGTCCATTACATCATTTATACAATGATATAACCTTGTTATTAATAACATCCAATGTTCATGATTATGAAACTAATCATCCATTAATCAACAAGCTAGTTAAGAGGCATACTAGGGACTCTTTGTTGTTTACATATCACACATGTACTAATGTTTCGGTTAATACAATTATAGCATGGTATATAAACATTTATCATAAACATAAAGATATATAATAACCACTTTTATTATTGCCTCTTGGGCATATCTCCAACAAGTAACATCACATATCTCAAGGCATTTTGGTGACATGGCATGAGAATAAATGAAGAAAGAGAGTGAGGTGGTAACTACCTATGTTACCATAACATCACACACCCCAAGGCAAAATGAGTCTACAACATAATAAATGACACAATGCATGACACCACATATAAGTTACTGCCCACTATGAAGGTAGTAACCTAGACTAGTAACATGGCATATGTTACTAGTCTAAGTTACTCCCCACTATGAGCAGCCTTAGAAACTAACTTCGGGAAACCACAAGTGTAGCTCGAGCTACATGGAGCTTGTTTTTTGAAAAAATTGAAAACAATAGTTTAAAGCCTAAAGAAATCTGAAATTAAATGTACATGTAGATAATATTGTGCTCTACAAACGTGAAAATTTTCGACTGGAAATACCTTATATTTGGAGCTGTGCAAAAATGAAAAATTCTGATATTAATGTTAGTGAACATTGTCAAATTTCAAAATCGCAAAATCTTTCTGATTTTGTCATTTTTGTGCAGCCTAGAATATGAGGTATCTCGAGCTCAAATTTTACACATTGGTAAATCCCATCATTGTCTACATTTAGAGATTTTTTTAAAATTTTAAAATCCCAATTTTCAAATTTTGCAAAAAATGGAGCTACATGAAGCTCGGGCTACAAAAATTCACTCTCCTAAACTTCACTTAAGATAATAATAATAATAATAATAATAATAATAATAATAATAATAGTTGGACCCAAGAATGGGCCATTTTTATTTATCATCGTCATTATATAATTCATATGGGTACATACGTGCAAATACCTGAAGAGAAGATTAATTTGCATCCCCGCTGCCGCACGTATGCTCTGAGGAAGGCTAGTAAATAAACGACCAAACACACACACACACACACACACACACACACGCTCTTTGCTTTTTCAAATAAGCACACGCAAAACATTGTTTTCGGCTTTAAGAAAAGGTACTTACCTTATCTGGAAAACATCAATATTATATTTCCTTTATTAGTAGTGTGCTTGTTGAACAGTTTACTGCTGTAGACCAAAGAAATATGGATGAAGACTATACTATTTAATTAGTACATTATTAAGCACGTTTGTTTTCCTGTTCCATAACAAATGACCGGGGCAGAGTAGGAACCTGTGCGGCCGTGCAGTAGGACGCAGCTCCATGTCCCACTCTGTGTATTGAAAAAGAGTGAACGGCGTGGAAAGCAAACGGGAATCGACGTACAGTCGTACAGAGATCAGCATCTCAGTGTAGGTAGGTGACGACTGTCGAAGGCAAGTGATCACACTAGCAAAGTAGAGTACAACAGAAACGACGGGTGCCCGGGACAACTAATTAACCTGCCGTGCATGCGCGAGCAGGACATTAAACTGATTAATTGAAACCGCATTAGCACATGACACGACACCAAAAGAGGCTTCAACGACACTTTTGTGAGCCCTTTTGGATAGCAATATTTTTCAACACATGCGGACTTGGAGCGAGTGATGATTGGCCTTTTGTGATCGATGCCGGTCCAATTGATGGAGCAGGCACGCACGTGGTAACACCATCTCTAGCGGGTCGACATATTTAAATACGAAAAAGTTCGTTTGAATTCTTTTAGATTGAATTGTGAATATGAAAATGGCTAATTTTGAGCGTGCGTTCTGGCCCGACGCATTTTTTCAACAATAATTTATATAAGAATAAAATATATAGGATGCCCTACAAGTATTTGAGGGGTGCCAACTGCCAAGTTAGTCCTAGTTCTACGAAAATGCATAATTAAGTCTCAAAAAATTGTTAAGTGGGTCACAAGAGGAACTATCCAGGTCCGACCTATCCACCCGTGTAGTGTTGACATGTGCCATGTAAGCACTATTTTACAATGAAGTCTCTGAAATTTTACGTCCTCTAATCCAGTGTTCTTCCCCTAAACCCAACGTCGCTGAAATTTCAGGGATTATTTTTAAAATATTGCCAACATGACACACTTAACAAACTTTTGAGGCTCGAATATGCATTTTCATAGAACTAGGACTAACATGGAACCCCTCAAATACTTTCAGCACCTCCTACATATTTTACTCTTTTTATTAATAGAAATTAATTTATATAGTGCTGGAAAAAAAACTTAGAAAAACTCCTTGCTACGGTTCACACCATGGATGCCTACTCGTCGTCTTCGTTGTCGATGAGGTTGACGAAAATAGGAGACGCCCACGGCAGGGCTAGTACAAACCCGGTTGTAGCGTCAATGGCGACGCCGTTAGTGGAGGAGGTGGTGGCGGCACGCGTGCCTAGCTGCACGTAGGGGTGACCATAGGTGTCACCGGCTTACACTGAGCCAGTGTGGACTCTCGCAGCTTGATGGCGTGGCCGTGCCATTGGGCATGCTCGTCGAGATGGCTCTGTGTGGTGACCCTGCATACCACTGCATGTTGTAGTATGCCAGGCGTTGATATAACATTCACGAAGTACCATTCCGCAAATATTACATCCCTCAGAGTAGTACAACAGAACATAGCAGGTTCATAACTCATTCATTTATTATTACAAGCATAATACACATATCGTCTCGGAGCTCCTCTTGGGTCCTAAGAGGGATACTCCTGGGTTCGAGGCGAACCCAACTTAGCTTACAATATATAAGTCTCATTAAGTTATACATTTATTTCCTCGAGCAGCTAAGTACTAAGAGTTCGCACTGCTCGGTTACTACTACTACTCGGTGCTTCTAGGCTTGATCTCCTCCGGAAGCCTCCCCGGTTCCGTAGACTATGAGGTAGTCTACGCCTTCAATACCTCCAGAGAGGTCTGGTTCTTCATAGCCGATGATCTCGGCTCCTTCAGGGTTGTCGTAGTCCTCCTCCAGACGATTCAGACAATCTAAGCAAGGGATTTAAGAGTGGGATGAGTACGAGCGTACTCAACAAGTTCATTATAGATAAGAGGTGTTTAATGCACTAGCTACGATATTAGACCAGAAAGTCTAATACCAATGCAGGTTTTGGTAAACATTTCTTCAATAGATTGCTTTTATTTCAAAGAGCTATGTCCGTCAGCCTTCACCGGTTTACTAGAACTTCATGGAGCTCCTTTCCGGCCGCGTTCGCAGTTCCATATCCCGGAACAGGGAGTGACAGGTCACGGTTCTTTACACTCTGCAGAGGTGTGTTGCTTTACCCATAAGAGATCTTAACCTTGATGCCAACCGGGCAGCTTTCCCGTCCACACTTCCTTCGGTGTGAGGCCCGGTATAAGGTCTAGCCAATCATGTTCATCCGCTACCTCGAACACCCACCCTTTGTTGCATGCCCCGACCCTGGGTCCTCGCCGGTCCCATTATTCCCATAGATTTCAGGGTGGACCCCGACCACGACGACAGTCTGGGATCGATCCAAACTCCTTCGCCGGTAGCTGCAACCCATCCTAGACCGCAATACCGTGGGGACTTAGGACTCCCCAGCCTCACCATCTTGCTCCTTCGGCGACAAGTGTACTACGGACAATGCCGTGGGGACTTAGGACTCCCCAGCCTCACCAGCTTGCCCCCTTGGATTACAAGTGTACTACGGTAAAGCGCGTCCGTTGATGAACGAGAGGTGGAAACACTTTTGACTACTCCGTCCCACTCCGGATCTTATGGTTAACACGGGTATTACGGCACAAGAATCACTGGCGACATTTGTTGTTTAATCCTAGATGGATATAAACCCTTGCAATGGAACCTCCACCATATCAACACAATCCATGGTTCCATTGCCAACCACATAATCATATTCATAGTTATGAAAATAGTGGTTTTGGTTTTTATGCAATAGTGATAACCATAGTACTTTGCAAGTAATTTGATAAAGATACTCAAATGACATGAGCAAGTGATGAACTTGCCTGAACACTGCAAAGTTTTGCAGTTGGATGGTGTGGACTGACCCTTGTCCTCTGTTTCTGAAAAATAGCATCATTGTCCGATAAGGGCAATGGTTAAAGAAGCAATTATGCATGATTCCAGTTTTAGGGTTTGTTCCCCCTTCCGATGACATTATTATTTTATGTAAGAGGTGAATACTAAGATTGATTTGGAGATACTTTATTTAAAGTAAAATACAACCTTGAAATGTTGTCAAGGTGTTTTTAAAGTCCAAAGGCATTAAATGGACTTATTTTCATTATTGAAAATAATATGTGTGATTTATATGATTATTTAAATCACCAAATTAGGACTTATTCTTAGTTGTCTTCAAAAATTCCCTTTGACATTTTATTTAGATAGAGAATTTTATGCTGATCAATTTTCATATTTTTAATTATTTTTTTAGAGTTATTAAACATTTTCTATTAATTTTCAAATTTCTGGTTTATTTGAAAATGTGAAATGACACATTTACCCCTGGGCCCACCTGTCAGGGTGGCCCAGTGGGTTAACCCTAACCCGAGCCACACTTGGGCTCGGTCGGCCCACTCGCCCCTTTCTCTCTTCCTCGCGCGGAACCCTAATCTCCCTTTCTCTCTCGCGACGCCGTGGTCGCCGCCGCCTTCGCCGAGATTCTCCGGCCATCTCCGGCCGACTCCGGCGATGAGGTGTGGCGTATCTGGACCGCCTCACGACGGCGCATCAGGTTCACCAGCTCGATCTGGACCTCGCCTTCTTCTTCGTCTGCCTCCATCGCGTTCGCCCGCACGGTGGTGCGTTGCTCACCGGCGCATCTGGTGTCGTGACGCCGCCGTGGTGTTGCCGTGACGGTGCTGGGGCGCTCGCGCTCGGCGATGCCAGGCCAGGCGCGGCTTGGCGCTGCCGTGGGTGGCCCGTGCCGCCGTGCCGCCATGGCACGTCGTGTGCTCCCTTCCAGGTACGCGCCTCCTCTTCTCCCCTTCTTCTTCCTTCTCTGTGCTCTGCTCGAGTGGTTGGCCTGCCTCTCCCCATGGAGATGCTGTGCCGTGCGCCACTGCTTGCGCTTGCTGTGCCTGCGTGTGTGCTGCTGCTGCTCTTCTGTCTAACTGCTACTCTTGCTCTGATGCCATGGCCATAGCTGTGCTGCTGCTGCTTTATTCTTCTTTGTTGGCCCTCGGCCTTGGCCGATCTTGCCTAGTCCATGCTAGTGCTAGCTATTCCTTCTGAATTCCTGTTCTGTCACTCTATTCCAGTTGCTACACTTGCCAGATTTCAAGTATGATCCTGTGTGATACTCTGGCTTGATTGCAGTGTGCAATTTCTTGCAATTATGCAAGTGTCAGAGCCATTGTGGCTTATTCTGGTGCTCAGATTTAGGATTGTGCTCAATTGAGCATTATTGTGGCTTACAGTGTTATTCAATTATGCTTTGATGTGTGTCTTGCTTGTGCACCTTGATCCAGTGGCTCATCATGCCTTTGATGTGCTCTGGATACAATCATGAGTTATTATTTGATTATCTGTGAAGCATCTCTTGATTAACTGTGGCTGTTTAATTCATACAATTTCTGTGTGATGCTAGTGATTGATTCTAGCATGCTTTGGCATGCTCTAGCAGGCTCTGGTGATCAATTGATCACCAATTGCTTGTTGATTGTATGCTTGCTTGCTGCCTGCCTATCTGGTGCTCCTCCTAGTATCTGTGTGACACACCCACCTGTGCTGGTGTGTGTTGATACTTGCTCAAGCCTCTGCTACTGTCTGCAATGACCCATTCGATCATCTGCAATGCCTGGTGCATAGTTTACCTTTCTGTTTCATTTATCTGTGTAGCTTTGATTCATTAAATAGATAAATGATGTGAACTGCCTTGCAGTGATGATCATATGAGTGGATTTAGTAGAGCTAGAGGGATGCCAATCATTTATTGGGGACCCTAGCTCCATTTGAACCCTTCTGGTTAGTGATATATGTGCTGGCTTGGTGGTTTGATTGCTTAAGTGGTAGAGGTTGCCTCAACAGCCATTCTTGGCTGTTCAGGAAGCTCCCACCCCTTGTTGGCTTGCTGTGGTGAATAGATGCTCACTGGTTGATCCAGATCTGGACTTCCAGTGGCTCTTTGCTGTTGACAAACATGGATAGACACAGATTGTCTATCAGTCTGATGGCATCGATAGCTATAGGTGATAAGTATGTGGGCTAGGCTAGCTGTGTCTTCATCTTTTGCTGGATTTCTTCAGTTATGCATTAATTTACATAACTGCTGTTCCCATAGGATGATTTCCTAATGGCCTTTACCATAGTTGCTTGCACCAAATGGCTTAGTAGCCAGATGATGACACAAACAGAGTATCTACCCACTTTGCTTTCTGTGACTTGTGCAAATGATGGATTTGTATGAGCAAAACCCTGCTTGCTCATGATTTGTGGTATACCTCTCTCCAGCTCCTAGAAATAGGGTGTTGGTGTAGAGGATAGCTTCTGTTTTGGTTGATTTGCTTCAGTGATGAACTGGTGCTTGTCCTGCTCCTCCTTGTGAGCTTGTGATCTTGTTTTATTTCTGGTAATTGGAAATAGGTGACATAGCTCTAGCTGTTCTTGGTGTTCTTGGCTGTTCTTGGTGCCTGGTGACTTACCCTGCTGCTTGGTCGATGACTGAGCTAGGGTTTACTGTGGAAAAGGTTTTATATGGTTGGCCCTTGCTTCTCTGGTCGACAGCTCCACCTTTCCTTTTGGTGACTCACTGTGTGTGTGTGCTGCATGCACACAGCCTTGTGAGCAGGCTGTGTGTGCGTGTAGCCTGGTGCTGTGCACTTGGACTTGGAGAGGATCAGCTCGGCTGATCTTTGTTCATATCCTCTCTGCTTTATTTCTTTGCTGACCTGCCAAGTGGCATTGCCACTTGGCATAATATTGTGTTGGTTTTGTATGTGTGCAGGTTTCAAGCAATTGATCAAGATGATCCTGAAGATGATCAAGTCCAAGATCAAATGAAGACTACTTTGTAGTATTTAGGATAGAATCATTCCTTTGTAATCTTTCTTTTTATTTTCTTTTCTATTTTTTTCCAATTTGTGTAATGTGTTGTAATAATTCATATTACTATTCTGGATATTGTAAATGACATTGTATTGTGTGTGATTATCAATAAAGCTCCCATTTTCCTTAATGAGCTTTATATAATTGTTGTATTATTTATATTCTTGACTGATGATAATTGTTTATTAAATTATCTCAAGTTTGAATTATGTGTTATCCATTTGATGTTTGAATTTGAAATTCAAATTCAAATTTGGTTTGAATTCAATCATACAACTTAATTTTGAATTCAATCATGCATCTTAAGATTGTGATGCATCTCCTCTTCTCTCTTCTCAAAATCCCTAATCTAGTTAAGTAGGAACAAGTTTGTCGCACTCTCGAAACCCTAACCCTGTAAGATGTCGAGAGAGAAACCTGTCCCCCTTTGATGCAGTTTTGTGTTAAAAGCGCGAAATTTCCCCGTAATTTACGATGCAATGCACATCCCTTTCTAAAATCTACCCCTCGATCGTCTCTAAACCTGGGACATTACAGCCTTTCCCCCTTAAAGAAAACTTCGTCCCGAAGTTGTGGTTGTAATACCTGAAGAGTTCGGGGTATGTTTTCCTCAGGTCTTCTTCCTTTTCCCAGGTGGCTTCCCTCTCGGGATGATGCTTCCATTGTATCTTGCAGTACTTTATAGCTCTATTCCTGAGTTGTTTCCAGTTCTCCTCGAGAATCTTCGCTGGCTTCTCGATGTAAGTCAAATCTGGTTGTAACTCGAGCTCTTCATGTGATACTGGCTCATCTGGGGTCTTCAAACACTTGCGACACATGGAATACGTTCTGAACTTGGGATAACCTTCCCGGTAGTTCCAATTCAAAGGCTAACCCTCGGTTTTGACTCAGAATCTTGAAAGGTCCGATGTACCTAGGGCTTAACTTCCCTTTTACTCCGAATCTCTGGAGTCCTTTCATCGGGCTCACCTTGAGATATACCATGTCTCCAACTTGCGGCTCCCATGTTCTTCTCTTCTGATCGGCATAGCTCTTCTGTCGGCTTTGGGAGATCTTGAGCCTATCTCTTATAATGTCAATAATTTGTTGCTTTTCCTTGACATAATCAGGATTGAACTCTTTGCTTGCTCCAGCTTCATACCAGCATATGGGTGATCTACACTTTCTTCCATACAGAGCTTCGAACGGTGCCATCTTGATGCTGCTTTGATAGCTATTATTGTATGAAAACTCTGCTAGTGGCAAGTGCTCCTCCCATGATCCTCCGAAGTCTAGGGCACAAGCCCTAAGCACATCCTCTAAGATCTGATTAGTTCTCTCGGTTTGTCCACCTGTCTGAGGATGATAGGCGGTACTATAGTCCAACTTGGATCCTAAAGCTTCGTGTAGTTGCTTCCAAAATGCTGACGTGAACACGGATCCTCGATCCGACACGATCTTCTTGGGCACTCCATGTTTACTCACGATCTCTTTGATGTAAAGATCGATGAGTTTCTCTCCTTTATCCTGCTGATTTACCGCTAAGAAGTGTGCACTTTTCGTCAACCGGTCCACGATTACCCATATCATGTCCTTCTTTTTATTAGTCATGGGTAGTCCGGTGATGAAATCCATTCCTATCTCCTCCCATTTCCATTCTGGAATGGGTAAAGGTTGTAACTTCCCTGCCGGACTCTGATGTTCAGCCTTCACTCTCTGGCAGGTATGGCATTCCGCCACGTATTGTGCTATCTCTCTTTTCATGTTGTTCCACCAGAATAACTCCTTTAGATCCATGTACATCTTTGTACTTCCCAGATGAATGGAGTATGGTGTTTGATGGGCTTCCCGGAGTATCACTTCCTTGATTTCAACAATGTCCGGAACACAAATCCTTTTCTGGAACCACAATGATCCCGATCCTCCGCGGTGAAATTCTGATGGTCTTCCTTCATCTATCCTTCTCATCTCCTCCATGATGAATGGATCGTCCAACTGACCCATCATTATCTCATTCTTCAATTTAACATTTAGCTCATCGGCTACTAGTAAAGCCGATAGTCCTTCATGAGCTTCTTTCTCCCAAAGTTGTATTTGGGCTTGGCTTATTTCCTTCCTCAACTCCGGTGATAACTCTTGTTCCACTCCTCCAGTGCTCTTCCTACTCAAGGCATCTGCTACAACATTAGCCTTTCCTGGAGTATAATTGATGGTCAAATCATAATCCTTGATTAGTTCTAGCCATCTTTTCTGCCTCATATTGAGTTCCTTCTGAGTGAAGAAGTATTTGAGACTCTTATGATCCGTATAGAGCTCACACTTAGCTCCATAGAGAAAATGTCTCCAAGGTTTGAGTGCAAATACAACTGCTGCTAATTCTAATTCATGTGTTGGATAGTTCACTTCATGAGGTCTGAGTTGCCTCGATCCATAAGATATTACTTTCCGATCTTGCATGAGTACGCAACCCAATCCATGCTTGGATGCGTCACAGTACACGGTGTAATCTTTGCCAACTTCAGGAACTGCTAACACCGGTGCCGTGGTGAGTTTCTCTTTTAGAGTTTGAAAACTCTTCTCACACTCCTCTGACCACACGAATGGTGTGTTCTTTCTTAACAGCTTCGTCATTGGTCCTGCTATCTTGGAAAATCCTTCAATGAATCTCCGATAGTATCCTGCCATTCCTAGGAATCCTCGGATTTCCTTGACAGTCTTGGGTGCTTCCCATTCTAGAACTGCTGCTACCTTGCTCGGGTTAACAGCTATTCCATCTTTGCTAATGACATGACCAAGAAATTCCACTTGATCCAGCCAAAATTCACACTTGCTAAACTTGGCATAGAGTTGATGTTCTCTTAGTGTTTGCAACACTAACCTCAGATGTTCAGCATGTTCTGCTTTGTCTTTGGAATAGATCAGGATATCATCAATGAATACGATGACAAACTTGTCTAGATATGGCATGAAAATCTTATTCATGATATTCATGAAAATTGCTGGGGCATTGGTCAATCCAAAAGGCACTACAAGGTATTCATGATGTCCATACCTTGAGACAAAGGCTGTTTTTGGAACGTCTTCCTTCTTGATCTTAATCTGGTGGTAACCGGATCTCAGATCAATTTTGGAAAAGACTCCCGCGCCTCTAACTTGATCGAATAGATCTTGTATTCTTGGAAGTGGATACTTGTTCTTGATTGTGACGTTGTTCAAATTCCTGTAATCTCCGCACATCCTTCTACCCCCATCTCTTTTATCAACGAAGATCACAGGTGATCCCCATGGTGAAACACTCTCTTGTATGAATCCTTTCTGTTCCAAGTCATCCAATTGCTCCTTTAGTTCTTTTAACTCCTTGGGCCCCATCTTATATGGTGCTTTAGCAATCGGAGCTGTTCCTGGAATTAGGTCGATAGTGAATTCTATCTCCCTATCTGGTGGCATTCCAGGTAATTCCTTAGGAAACACATCCTGGAATTCATTCACTACAGGTATATCCTCCAACTTCACCTCCTTCATGCTGTTCAGCTGTAGCTCGACTTCGATCTGTGTATGCTTGTCTCCTTGGTAGATCATTCTATTTCCATCAGGGCTTTTCAAAGACACAGTCTTGTTCACACAGTCGATCAATGCTCCGTTAGCTTCTAACCAGTTCATACCAAGAATGACATCAATGTCCTTCATCGGTAAAATGAACAGGTCTGCGTCAAACGCGCACTTATTGATCATGATGACTTGTTTTTGTTTGGTATGGGTTACTACTATCGTTCCCCCCGCGGAAAGTATAGTTATGGGTGTATCTAACTTAGTGCAACTAATCCCATGTTTGATGATGAATTGCTGAGAAATGAATGATGTAGTTGCACCAGTATCAAAAAGTACTTTGCCAGGATGAGTGAGTATCTGGAGCGTACAGATCACTGCCTGATCGGAGTTAACCACCTCCTCCAGGCTGGTGCGGTTCAACTTGCCGAAGGGTTTCTTGTTCTTCCAGTTCCCTCCGTTGTTTCCTCCTCCATTCTTCTTATTGGGACAATCCTTCATCATGTGTCCCTCCTGACGACACCCGAAGCAAATGATTCTGGGTTTACGACAATCCTTCGAAGTATGTCCTTTCATTCCACAGATACGGCAAACTATCTGATTTGCAGTCTGAAACGCTTGATTCCTCCTGCTACTGTAGTATTTGCTGTTGTTGTTGTTGTTGTTGTTGTTGTTGTTGTACCTTGGCTTGAAATTCAAGCTGGTATTGGGCTTGTTACTGGAAAACCTCTTAGGCTCAAATTTGGCCTTTTTCCTCTTCTCCTCCTGCAGCTGCTTGAAATTATCTTCAAGAGTGAGGGCTGCATCCACCAACTCTTGGAACTCAGTCGCTCTCATCATCCGGAGCTGTACCTTGAACTGGGGACTTAACTCCCGCAAGAACCTCTTCTTTTTCTTGTCCTCGGTGTTGACTTCTTCAACAGCGTACCGGGACAGCTTTGAGAACTCCCTAACATAAGTCAGGATAGCCTTATCCTTCTGCTCGAGACTTTCAAATTCTCGACGCTTCAGTTCCACAATGCTTTCAGGGACATTGGATTCCCTGAACTTCCTCGCAAACTCCTCCCAGGTGAATACTTTTCCAGCCGGATAAACGGCTACGATGTTGTCCCACCATGATGCGGCAGGTCCACACAACAAGTGTGTAGCATAACGGACCTTCTCCAGGTCGTTGCAACCAACAGTGTTGAGCTTTCGCTCAGTGTCCATAAGCCAGTCCTCCGCGTCCATTGGCTCGGGCGCGTATGCGAAAGATATAGGCTTGGTGTTCTGGAAGTCCGATAAGGTGACTCCCTGATTCTCGGGTCTCTCCACCATGTTCTGTTGCAGCAGCTCCTGGAAGAATTTATTCTGCTGCTCCAACGTTATACGTTGTCTCTCTTCCATCATCTGCATGTACTGGACAAAGTTCTGCTGCGTCATGGGTGGTGGTGGTTGATACGTCTCCGACGTATCGATAATTTCTTATGTTCCATGCCACATTATTGATGATACCTACATGTTTTATGCACACTTTATGTCATATTTATGCATTTTCCGGCACTAACCTATTAACGAGATGCCGAAGAGCCAGTTGCTGTTTTCTGCTGTTTTTGGTTTCAGACATCCTAGTAAGGAAATATTCTCGGAATTGGACGAAATCAACGCCCAGGGGCCTATTTTGCCACGAAGCTTCCAGAAGACCGAAGAGGAGACGAAGTGGGGCCACGGGGCGCCGCCACAGTAGGGCGGCACGGCCCAAGGGGGGCCGCGCCGGCCTGTTGTGTGGGGCCCCCGTGCGGCCCCCTGACCTGCCCTTCCGCCTACATATAGTCTTCGTCGCGAAACCCCCAGTACCGAGAGCCACGATACGGAAAACCTTCCAGAGACGCCGCCGCCGCCAATCCCATCTCGGGGGATTCAGGAGATCGCCTCCGGCACCCTGCCGGAGAGGGGAATCATCTCCCGGAGGACTCTTCACCGCCATGGTCGCCTCCGGAGTGATGAGTGAGTAGTTCACCCCTGGACTATGGGTCCATAGCAGTAGCTAGATGGTCGTCTTCTCCTTATGTGCTTCATTGTCGGGTCTTGTGAGCTGCCTAACATGATCAAGATCATCTATCTGTAATGCTATATGTTGTGTTTGTTGGGATCCGATGGATAGAGAATACTATGTTATGTTGATTATCAATTTATACCTATGTGTTGTTTATGATCTTGCATGCTCTCCGTTATTAGTAGAGGCTCTGGCCAAGTTTTTACTCTTAACTCCAAGAGGGAGTATTTATGCTCGATAGTGGGTTCATGCCTCCATTAAATCTGGGACAGTGACAGAAAGTTCTAAGGTTGTGGATGTGCTGTTGCCACTAGGGATAAAACATTGATGCTATGTCCGAGGATGTAGTTATTGATTACATTACGCACCATACTTAATGCAATTGTCTGTTGTTTGCAACTTAATACTGGAAGGGGTTCAGATGATAACCTGAAGGTGGACTTTTTAGGCATAGATGCATGCTGGATAGCGGTCTATGTACTTTGTCGTAATGCCCAATTAAATCTCACTATACTCATCATATCATGTTTGTGCATGGTCATGCCCTCTCTATTTGTCAATTGCCCAACTGTAATTTGTTCACCCAACATGCTATTTATCTTATGGGAGAGACACCTCTAGTGAACTGTGGACCCCGGTCCATTCTTTTACATCGAATACAATCTACTGCAATACTTATTCTATTGTTTTCTGCAAACAATCATCATCCACACTATACATCTAATCCTTTGTTACAGCAAGCCGGTGAGATTGACAACCTCACTGTTACGTTGGGGCAAAGTACTTTGGTTGTGTTGTGCAGGTTCCACGTTGGCGTCGGAATCCCTGGTGTTGCGCCGCAATACATCCCGCCGCCATCAACCTTCGACGTGCTTCTTGACTCCTACTGGTTCGATAAACCTTGGTTTCTTACTGAGGGAAAACTTACTGCTGTACGCTTCACACCTTCCTCTTGGGGTTCCCAACGGACGCGTGTTGAACGGAAAAGACATACGTCAACCACGCGCAGCAAGTAGATTTTTTGGCGCCGTTGCCGGGGAACGAAGGAAAGCTACACCATTTCCTCCCTCGTCAACTACACGCCAGCAAGATTTTCTGGCGCCGTTTCCGGGGAGATCAAGACACGCTGCAAGGGGAGTCTCCACATTCCAATCTCTTTACTTTGTTTTTGTCTTGCTTTATTTTTATTTACTTCTTGTTTGCTGCATTATATCAAAAATACAAAAAAATTAGTTACTTGTTTTACTTTACTCAATTCCATGCATGTTTTTATTTCACTAGTTAGGCCTAATGGAAAACAACAAAAATATTAGAGATCTTATAGTATTTATCTTGAGTTAGGACATGAGGTGTTTGAAGAGAAAATTAAAAAACCTATGGAACTTTATATGCGTGCTAATGGCAATGTTATTAATATGAATGCTTTGAACACTATTATTGCTAATGCTATGGAAGAATTTAAGCTTGGGGAAGCTGGTTTTGATGAGCATGATATTTTTAGTCCCCCAAGCATGGAGGAGAAAATTTACTTTGATGACACTTTGCCTCCCATTTATGATGATAGTGGTATTTTGGTGCCACCTACTATGGAGGATAAATTTTATTATGATTATACTATGCCCCCTACACTTGATGAGAATAATAATGATAGCTACTTTGTTGAATTTGCTCCCACTACAATTAATAAGAATGACTATGCTTATGTGGAGAGTAATGATACTTTTATGCATGTAGCCCATGATAAGAATGTTTCATGTGATAGTTATATTGTTGAATTTGTTCATAATGTTACTGAAAGTTATTATGAGAGAGGAAAATATGGTTGTAGAAATTTTCATGTTACTAAAACACCTCTCTATATGCTGAAATTTTTGAAGCTACACTTGTTTTATCCTTCTATGCTTGTTGCATTATGCTTCATGAATTTGTTTATTTACAAGATTCCTTTTCATAGGAAGTGGGTTAGACTTAAATGTGTTTTGAATTTGCTTTTTGATGCTCTCTTTTGCTTCAACTCTTATTTCTTGGGAGTGCATCATTGAAATTGCTGAGCCCATCTTAATGGCTATAAAGAAAGCGCTTATGGGAGACAACCCATGTTTTTACTACTGTACTTTTATTTTATATTTGAGTCTTGGAAGTTGTTACTACTGTAGCAACCTCTCCTTATCTTAGTTTTGTTGCATTGTTGTGCCAAGTAAAGTCGTTGATAGCAAGGTTCATACTAGATTTGGATTACTGCGCAGAAACAGATTTCTTTGCTGTCACGAATATGGGCCTAATTCTCTGTAGGTAACTCAGAAAATTATGCCAATTTACGTGAGTGATCCACATATATGTACGAAACTTTCATTAAATTTGACCATTTTCACTTGAGCAAGTCTGGTGCCTCTTAGAAATTCGTCTTTACGAACTGTTCTGTTTTAACAGATTCTGCCTTTTATTTCGCATTGCCTATTTTGCTATGCTTGATGGATTTTTTGATTCCATTGACTTTCAGTAGCTTGGTGCAATGTCCAGAAGTGTTAAGAATGATTATGTCACCTCTGAACATGTAAATTTTGATTGTGCACTAACCCTCTAATGAGTTGTTTTGAGTTTGGTGTGGAGGAAGTTTTCAAGGATCAAGAGAGGGAGATGATACAATATGATCAAGGAGAGTGAAAGCTCTAAGCTTGGGGATGCCCCGGTGGTTCACCCCTGCATATTTCAAGAAGACTCAAGCGTCTAAGCTTGGGGATGCCCAAGGCATCCCCTTCTTCATCGACAACATTATCAGGTTCCTCTAGTGAAACTATATTTTTATTCCATCACATCTTATGTACTTTGCTTGGAGCGTCGATTTGTTTTTGTTTTTGTTTTTTTGTTTGAATAAAATGGATCCTAGCATTCTTTGTATGGGAGAGAGACACGCTCCGCTGTTGCATATGGACAAATATGTCCTTAGGCTTTACTCATAGTATTCATGGCGAAGGTTGAATCTTCTTCATTAAATTGTTATATGGTTGGAATCGGGAAATGCTACATGTAGTAATTGATAAAAATGTCTTGGATAATTTGATTCTTGGCAATTGTTGTGCTCATGTTTAAGCTCTTTCATCATATGCTTTGCACCTATTAATGAAGAAATACATAGAGCTTGCTAAAATATGGTTTGCATAATTGGTCTCTCTAAAGTCTAGATAATTTCTAGTATTGGGTTGAACAACAAGGAAGACGGTGTAGAGTCTTATAATGTTCACAATATGTCTTTTATGTGAGTTTTGCTGCACTGGTTCATCCTTGTGTTTGTTTCAAATAACCTTGCTAGCCTAAGCCTTGTATCGAGAGGGAATACTTCTCATGCATCCAAAATCCTTGAGCCAACCACTATGCCATTTGTGTCCACCATACCTACCTACTACATGGTATTTCTCCGCCATTCCAAAGTAAATTGCTTGAGTGCTACCTTTAAAATTTCTATTCTTCGCCTTTACAATATATAGCTCATGGGACAAATAGCCTAAAAACTATTGTGGTATTGAATATGTACTTATGCACTTTATCTCTTATTAAGTTGCTTGTTGTGCGATAACCATGTTCCTGGGGACGCCATCAACTACTCTTTGTTGAATATCATGTGAGTTGCTATGCATGTCCATCTTGTCTGAAGTAAGGGAGATTTACCACTCATTTAATGGTTAGAGCATGCATAATGTTAGAGAAGAACATTGGGCCGCTAACTAAAGCCATGATCCATGGTGGAAGTTTCAGTTTTGGACAAATATCCTCAATCTCATATGAGAAAATTAATTATTGTTGAATGCTTATGCATAAAAGAGGAGTCCATTATCTGTTGTCTATGTTGTCCCGGTATGGATGTCTAAGTTGAGAATAATCAAAAGCGAGAAATCCAATGCGAGCTTTCTCCTTAGACCTTTGTACAGGCGGCATAGAGGTACCCCTTTGTGACACTTGGTTAAAACATGTGTATTGCGATGATAATCCCGGTAATCCGAGCTAATTAGGACAAGGTGCGGGCACTATTAGTATACTATGCATGAGGCTTGCAACTTGTAAGATATAATTTACATGATACATATGCTTTATTACTACCGTTGACAAAATTGTTTCTTGTTTTCAAAACCAAAGCTCTAGCACAAATATAGCAATCAATGCTTCCCTCTGCGAAGGGCCATTCTTTTACTTTATATGTTGAGTCAGTTCACCTATTTCTCTCCACCTCAAGAAGCAAACACTTATGTGAACTGTGCATTGATTCCTACATACTTGCATATTGCACTTGTTATATTACTTTGCATTGACAACTATCCATGAGATATACATGTTATAAGTTGAAAGCAACCACTGAAACTTCATCTTCCTTTGTGTTGCTTCAATACCTCTACTTTGATTTATTGCTTTATGAGTTAACTCTTATGCAAGACTTATTGATGCTTGTCTTGAAAGTACTATTCATGAAAAGTCTTTGCTTTATGATTCAGTTGTTTACTCATGCCATTACCATTGTTTTGATCGCTGCATTCATTACATATGCTTACAATAGTATGATCAAGGTTATGATGGCATGTCACTCCAGAAATTATCTTTGTTATCGTTTACTGCCGGACGAGCAGAAACTAAGCTTGGGGATGCTGATACGTCTCCGACGTATCGATAATTTCTTATGTTCCATGCCACATTATTGATGATACCTACATGTTTTATGCACACTTTATGTCATATTTATGCATTTTCCGGCACTAACCTATTAACGAGATGCCGGAGAGCCAGTTGCTGTTTTCTGCTGTTTTTGGTTTCAGAAATCCTAGTAAGGAAATATTCTCGGAATTGGACGAAATCACCGCCCAGGGGCCTATTTTGCCACGAAGCTTCCAGAAGACCGAAGAGGAGACGAAGTGGGGCCACGGGGCACCGCCACAGTAGGGCGGCGCGGCCCGCGCCGGCCTGTTGTGTGGGGCCCCCGTGCGGCCCCCTGACCTGCCCTTCCGCCTACATATAGTCTTCGTCGTGAAACCCCCAGTACCGAGATCCACGATACGGAAAACCTTCCAGAGACGCCGCCGCCGCCAATCCCATCTCGGGGGATTCAGGAGATTGCCTCCGGCACCCTGCCGGAGAGGGGAATCATCTCCCGGAGGACTCTTCACCGCCATGGTCGCCTCCGGAGTGATGAGTGAGTAGTTCACCCCTGGACTATGGGTCCATAGCAGTAGCTAGATGGTCGTCTTCTCCTTATGTGCTTCATTGTCGGGTCTTGTGAGCTGCCTAACATGATCAAGATCATCTATCTGTAATGCTATATGTTGTGTTTGTTGGGATCCGATGGATAGAGAATACTATGTTATGTTGATTATCAATTTATACCTATGTGTTGTTTATGATCTTGCATGCTCTCCGTTATTAGTAGAGGCTCTGGCCAAGATTTTACTCTTAACTCCAAGAGGGAGTATTTATGCTCGATAGTGGGTTCATGCCTCCATTAAATCTGGGACAGTGATAGAAAGTTCTAAGGTTGTGGATGTGCTGTTGCCACTAGGGATAAAACATTGATGCTATGTCCGAGGATGTAGTTATTGATTACATTACGCACCATACTTAATGCAATTGTCTGTTGTTTGCAACTTAATACTGGAAGGGGTTCGGATGATAACCTGAAGGTGGACTTTTTAGGCATAGATGCATGCTGGATAGCGGTCTATGTACTTTGTCGTAATGCCCAATTAAATCTCACTATACTCATCATATCATGTATGTGCATGGTCATGCCCTCTCTATTTGTCAATTGCCCAACTGTAATTTATTCACCCAACATGCTATTTATCTTATGGGAGAGACACCTCTAGTGAACTGTGGACCCCGGTCCATTCTTTTACATCGAATACAATCTACTGCAATACTTGTTCTACTGTTTTCTGCAAACAATCATCATCCACACTATACATCTAATCCTTTGTTACAGCAAGCCGGTGAGATTGACAACCTCACTGTTACGTTGGGGCAAAGTACTTTGGTTGTGTTGTGCAGGTTCCACGTTGGCGCCGGAATCCCTGGTGTTGCGCCGCACTACATCCCGCCGCCATCAACCTTCGACATGCTTCTTGACTCCTACTGGTTTGATAAACCTTGGTTTCTTACTGAGGGAAAACTTACTGCTGTACGCTTCACACCTTCCTCTTGGGGTTCCCAACGGACGCGTGTTGAACGGAAAAGACATACGTCAACCACGCGCAGCAGTGGTGGAAACTAATTTATGGCTGCTTCGTCAGCCTCTTCCTTCTGTTTCGCCTCGCGCTCCATGCGCTGCGCTTCTGTCTCCTCACCTACCGGTCCCGACATAACCCCCTAGTTCTGCAACACAAGATGATACTCATAATTACTCCATGCGCAAGTTTTCTGAGCTCAACTTTGTGCACAGAACTAGTCACGCAATGGAAATCAAGAAGCAAATCCAAAACATACAAAACATATACCATGTATATACATACTTAAGTGGTCTTATTACAATACTCAGTGACGTTGTGAGTATGCAAACTCACTTATTGAAGTATATGTACAAATTTCTACAAATATTACATACTATAATACACGTGGTACTTGTGTATTATAGTCTCGCCTCCCTTGGTGGTCTCTAGTCGTGCTTCACTCCCGGTACATCCCAGGCTTCCATCCGGTCGAACGTGTCGTCCTCCTGACAAAACCTGGAACATAAGGTCTCCCCGTCGGCTGGTAATCGGAATCAGATGATGATCCCAGGGAGAAATCGGTGTTCACGAACTGGTCATTCAGTGCATCATAGTCCACCCATCGGGTGTACTCCCCTGTGACTCCTGTTAGACAATATGCTTATTGTATTATCAGGGGGCCAAAGGCCACAATATATAGTACATGTACAGGTGCAAATATGCAGGAAGCCCCCTAACATATGGGGAAACTACAATATACAGATATATACTCTAACACCCCCCCTCAAACTCATGGTGGATCCACAACACTGAGTTTGGAGAGTAAAAAGTCATGCTGCGCTCGAGTTTGTGCCTTTGTAAAGAAATCCGCCAACTGCAAATTTGAAGGCACATAATGAACCGCAACAACCTCATCCTGCACCTGAGCACGTGTATAAAAAGCATCAACACCAATATGCTTGGTCAGCTCATGCTTGACCGGATCACGTGCAATACTGATAGCACATGTACTGTCAGATAAAAGTGGAGTGGGTGTCGTAACAGAGACACCAAAATCTGCAAGCAACCATCGTAACCAGGTCACCTCAGCAATCAACAAAGCCATAGCCCGCAGCTCAGCCTCAACACTCGAACGAGAAACCGCTACCTGTTTCTTCGTCTTCCAAGCAACAAGCGAACCACCAAGAAACACACAGTAAGCAGAAAGTGAACGACTATCCGTAGGATCACTCGCCCACGTAGCATCCGAGTAGCACTGGAGCTGGAGAGAGCTAGAACGAGGAAAGAAAAGGCGACGAGTGATCGTGCCACGAAGGTAACGAAGAACACGGAGGAGATGACTGTAGTGAACAGTGGTAGGAGAGGAGACAAACTGACTCAGAATATGAATAGGATAAGAAATATCAGGACGAGTGACAGCAAGATAAACAAGACTCCCAACAAGATGACGATAACGTGTGGGATCAGGAAGAGGATCACCATCAGTAGGACGAAGCTTAACATTAAGCTCCATAGGAGTATCAACCGTGCGCTCATCCCCAAGAGCAGCACGAGCAAGAAGATCCTGAATGTACTTCTCCTGAGAGATAGAAAAGCCATCAGAAGTGGAGGAAACCTCAATCCCAAGAAAATAGCGAAGAGGACCAAGATCAGTCATGAGAAACTGATCACGAAGACGAGCCTTTACAAAGGCAATATACTCAGGATCATCACCAGTAATGATCATATCATCAACATAGAGAAGGAGAAGGGTGCGTCCACGAGGAGAAGTGTGAACGAAAAGTGCTGGATCATGAAGACTAGGAGAGAAACCAGCAGCAGTCACCACAGAGGCAAAGCGCTCAAACCAAGCACGAGGGGCCTGTTTGAGACCATAGAGAGAACGTCGAAGACGACAAACCATCCCATCGGGAACAGAATACCCAGGAGGAGGCTGCATGTAAACCTCCTCACTCAACTCGCCATTAAGAAAAGCATTCTGAACATCAAGCTGGGAGACAGACCAGCGGCGAATAGAGGCAACAGCAAGAAGGGTACGCACAGTAGTCATATGAGCCACAGGGGCAAAAGTCTCATCATAGTCACGGCCGTGCTCCTGCTAAAAACCACGAGCCACAAGACGCGCTTTATAGCGCTCAAGAGATCCATCAGAGCGAGTCTTAATTTTATAGACCCACTTACACGTGATGGGACGAACACCAGAAGGGGGAGAAACAAGATCCCAAGTACCAGTGCGCTCAAGCGCAGCGATCTCCTCAGCCATGGCAAGCTGCCATTCAGGATGACGCTCGGCATCCCGATAAGAAGTCGGCTCAGAAACGACAGAGAGACCATACTGACTAGGAGAGTAACGAACTGGAGCACGACGCTGACGAACAGGCCGAGAAGGGGGAAGGTCATCTGCAGAAGACAAGTCATCAGAAGAAGAGGAAGAAGGAACAGAATCGGAAGGAGCCGAAGCCGGAGAATGAGGAGTACTAGGTGGACTAGACGAACGAGAGGATGGCGTCGAAGGGGGCGCATCAGAAGTAGGAGGGAGGGGAGGAGGGACAGCAGGGGGTGCATCCGGAAAAAGAAGAAAAGAGATATCATCCACCGGGTAAGTACCCGAGGTGGGGCGAGGATAGAAGGGACGCGTCTCATCAAATGTGACGTCACGAGAGATGCGCATCCGACGACCAACGGGGTCCCAACAGCGATAGCCCTTATGCTCATCACTGTATCCGAGAAAAACTGTCAACACCCGGATTTTTAAGTCCAGGTGCCTATTATGCCATTCATCGCAATCCCAGGAATATTGTTTTTGCGAGACATAATAGATTAATATCACAACACATCATTCATTACAACGCATAATTGTCTTACAACAAGGGATCACATGATCCAGTCTTATTACAATACTAGTTGATCTATTGATCAATTACAAAACACATAGCGGAAGCGAAGTAGCGTAGTAGCAGTCCATCTATTCCACAGGCAACTGTTGACGTCAGGAGTGATCCTAGTTGTCGTAGACGTCCTGCTGTCCTTCTTCCGGGTTCCGGTACTCCTCTTCATAGTCTGGCCATTTGAATAGCCAGGGACAAAGCCATGAGTACTTTAAAGTACTCGCAAACTAATACTAAGGGAAACACTATCAACTATAGAAGGGGATGCTAAGCTCTAGTTTCATTTGCAGAAAGCCAGTTTTATTTCATAAACATTTTAATAATCAAAAACCTTCATTTGCTCAACTAACTCAAGTGGGAACATTAGTGTCATTCCCACAACTCAGTTGTGATTCAAAGTCAAAGTCACCTTTCAATTCAAATCACAAGGCACCATTCAACTTTTCAAGTTCAAAATCCCCTTCACATGTCACATTTTGAAAGAAAAAATGGTCTGATGACGGAACAGTATGGCCTTTCCAACCGTCCATAACCGTGGACGCGGCTATTCGAATAGATCTACACTCTGCAGAGGTCGTACACTTGTGCCACAACATTTGCAATAATCCGTCAGGGTTAATCGGCCTGATTTACCACACTCCGTGTGCGGACTACCAACCATAACCTTTCACTTACATATCTTAGTATAGGCATCTCTCCCCATGAGCTTGGCCTCCCGGTGAAGACAAACTGTCACTGAATCGCACAGTGGCTTGGGCCGGACATTCACCTCATTTCACGTCATATCACATCACTTCACTTTTGTAGAGGCAGCCTCCAGCCTAACCCCGATGACGCTTGTTTAGAGGGAACCCATACTAAGATACATAAACTTCTAGTTAAGCCCTACCCATATCAGGTATTGTGGGGGTACTTGCAAAATTGGAATGGTATCGCATCCAAACCCAACCATCAGTTTTTGTAAAATTCACCAAGTCCTTCACCAGTCATATTCACCTTCAAAATCTTCCAATAGAATGACTCATCATTCCAAGGTTTTCAAAGTCTTTTCAATTCACAAGTTCCCATCTAGAGTAGTCAATTCTGATATTGAGCACTAGCAACTAGTCCTGAGGGATGCTAAATATCTTGGAGCTTGCTAGGCTAATTTTGATACTCTTGTAGTACTCTATTTCTAGACCAAAGTTAACTATAAAAGCAAGTTATAAATAATCAAAAACAAAAGCTTGTAAGAGTAAAACTGGGAAATAGGATCATAAGCATAAAGTAAAAAGTAGTGGTGGGTGTGCCTTGCTCTAGTAGAGCTTTGCACTTTGCAAGACTATTAGCTTGCAAGGGTGTTAGCTTGCATTGGTAATAGCTTTCAAAAAAACATAGCTTGCATTGGTAATAGCATGCAAGAATACTAGCTTGCCTTGAGTGGTGTACTGATCAAAGTGGTCTTCCTCTTCCTGGAAGTAGACTTCCTCCTCCTCTTGATACTCCTCGGTACTAGCGTCTAAAATACGAATACGAGGATACAATCACCAAACAATTCATTGGCTATTCCAAACATCACATATATTCACACAAACTATTCTATTCACACAATTACTACAATTTGGTGCATTGGTGGTTTTGCTTTGAGGAAGAATAATTTCCTCTCATTTTATATGTAAAAGATAGTTTCCATATAGTTCTTGAGGAATAATTTCCTCTCATTGAATCTTCTTAAGATTTAATTTCTCAAACCATCACACATGAATTTATGTTGACCTAAGTCAACCATTCATCATCATCATTTGAGAAAATGATTTAAATGAGGTAGGGATACCTCATACCATTTAATGAGGCCTATTATGATTTAAAAACTCCAAGTATTTCATGTGAGAGTATTGGACCAGGGGTTCAAACTTCATATGAAAATACTTGGGACAAGATTTAAATGAAGTGAAACACTTCATATAATCTACACAAGTAAACTAGCATCACTTAGTACTATTAAGTGGTTAAAGGTGTTGTTTTCTTATTTAGGAAAAATAATTTCCTCTCATACTAAATAAAGTGTTACTTTTAATTACTTAGAGAAATAATTTCCTCTCATCATCTTATTAAGATTTAATTTCTCTTATGCATAATATGTGACCTAGGTGGACTCAGGTCAACCTCTTCACACTTATCATTCAAGAAAATGATTTAAATGAGGTGAACACCTCATACCTTTTAATCCTAACAGGTAAAGAGTTAATATCATCAACAATTCATGTGAGACCTAAATGACCAGAGTCTCTACCTCACTTTGAATTATTCATGACAAGATTTAAATGAGAGAAACACTCCCATAAGATTTAATTATCTGTTGGAACAATAAAAAAAAAAGCTACTAAGGCAAACATTTAATATAAGTGAACAAATATGAGACCAAGCAACCAGGGTTATCACACTACTTCATACAACTTGAGAAGATGATTTAAATGAGGTGCTATACCTCATAGATTTAAAATCTTAATTTTGGAAAAAAATTAAATGGGCTAGTAATGGCTACATAGCCATTATTTGATTCTAACCCATGATCATATACAGTACTCATATCATATTTTTACATAAACAATTAGAGTTTGTGAAAAGTGAATTATGAGAGGTGGAAACACCTCAAAATCATTTATGGTTGATTTTTAATAATTATTCTTAGGCAGAAAAGTACCTGCCTTGTTTAGTTTCTCACTTTAATTCTATAACGGATCTAGGTTCGAATCCAGTGGCATTGGATAGAGTTTTTGATGAGCTTTCCAAATATATAAAATTTGTTGAAATTGGCTCAGTAGATTTGGATCTATTAAATTTTGAATCTAGCATCAGATTGTAAAATAAATGAAAAAGATTTAAACCCTTTTGAATTTAAACGGGGGCGGGAACTTAATTGGGCCGGCCCAGCTACGCTGGCGAGGCGAGCGGGCCGCCTGACAGTGGGGGTCCACTGTCAGTTCTTTTAAAACACCGAACCGGTAGGCTGTGTTGTGGACCGTGGGATTTAAGGAGATCGGACGGCTGCGGTGTGTCCTCATCGTCGACGAGCTCCGGCGAGGGCTAACCCTACCGGCGGCCAGGAGGGTGGAGATGGGCGGCTTACCGACGTCCAGCGAGGTCGGCGAGGCGGGCAAATGAACTGGTCGACGAAGGCGAGTCGAGGGAGGGTCGCGGCGGCTCCAGGGGTGCTTGGCAACGTCGGCTTCGTTGAGCTGCTGCAGCGGCGGGCTCCGGCCAAATTCCGGCGAGGTGGGGTGTAATCGGAGAGGGGAAGAGGTCGAGGAGGTTCAGGAGGGAGAGGAGAACTCGTTGGTGTGCAGAAACCGTCCGAGGAGCGTCGGCTTTTATAGCGGGCGAGGAGGGGCAGCGCGGCATGGGTTGGTCGGTCATGGCGACGACGGCACAGTGGCGGAGAGGAGTGGGCGGTGATGTTGCTCTCTTCCTTACGTCACGGGGATCACGACGCGCTTGAAGGCACTGAAAACGAGGGTCTGTAGCGAGCAGGAGCGTGACGCGCGCGTGTTGTACCGTGGCGGACAGTCGTCGATGGTGACGACGGCAACAGTGCTCGAGCGGGGAGATGGGGTTGTCGGGGAGCTAACTGGTGCCGTGGCGATGCTCCGTGCAGAAGCTGAGGTCAGGGGGGAGGTGGAGGCGACGACGCGCTCTGGCGTGCTCCGGGGCGTCACCATGCGCGTCCTGTCGCGCATGGGCGCTTCTGGGCGCGTCGGTTCACGTCAGTTTCTGGCCGGTGGCGATGTCAACTTGGTCAAGGGCTTGCAGGGGCAGCTTCAGGAGGGTCAGGGGAAGTCGATTGACAAGGTGAGGGGAGATGGATGTGAGAGGAGAGGAAGTGAGCATGTGGGTGTCAATGGTGGCCGGCATGGGTTGGGTTTTGGTCATGGTGACCAAGGCAAGGGCAGGCAAGTGGCTTGGATGGTGTCCAGAGGGGTAGTGGTGTCACAGAGCAGCAGGGGAGGGCCAGGGTTGGACCAAGTCCAACCAAAATTGCAGCATGGGCATCAAAATGGGTTCTGCCTGCAAAGTGTTTGTAGAAATGCCCGAAAGAGAAAAAGTTTCAAATTTTGGAAATTCCCTTGGTGGGTCTCAAACATATATTCATAGAGATGGAATGGTGGTGGTGGGGTTCATTTTGGTGAAGGTTTGCAAGAATTCAAAAAGGGGCTCATCTTCTCTTTAATCCAAAGTCTCCACTTGGCAACACTATACTGGTCAACCTGGTCAACTTCAGCAAGGATGGTCAACATGGAAGTTGTTGACCTTGACATGGTCTTGGATGACATGGAGAGAGTTGGTCAAGTTTGGTTGAAGAAAGGTCAAAACCAGGGGTGCAAAGTGGGGAAGAAAATATAAAAGTGACATATGACCATTATCATATGTGATTTGAAAAATGAGATTTCCTTTGATTGGATTCTTGTTTCTTTGATGCAATTGTGTTTGTTTATCAAATATAAGTATTCTACAAGCAAGAGATCAAGCCATGGTGGCCTTGGTTGAAGATTTGCAAATTTGGCTCTATGTGTGTGTGAGTGAAAATGGGATTTTCTCCCCAATTGATTTCTCTCCATTTGATTTGACTTTTGTTGACTCTAAAGTGGTTCTTATAAGTTTAGAAACATTTTCAAACCATCGAATCCATTTCAAAAGGTCTTGATCAAAGATTTGCAAAATTGGCCATAACACATAAGGGGTGATGTGTTAAGTTTTATTATTTTTGAAAAGGGTTCACCTTGCTTCACTTGGGCATGGGTTAGGGTCAATTTAGTGTTATATTAGGTTGAGAGATGGTTTCACACCATTTGGTCAAGGTTTAAAGCCATAGGTCAAAGTTTGGTGAAATGGCTATGTGGCACATATGCTTCTATGCATATGTTTAATTTGATTTTTGATTTGAGTGTTCTTGGCCCATTTGATGTTGTTGAGTGTTGAAATGGTATATGGAAGTGATCCATCCATTCACAACAAGTCTTAGGGTCAAACTTCTCAAATTCACAAATTTGCACTTTTCTTACATATGCCTCTATGGCATTTTTAGTTTCTTTTTATTTTCTTTGGAAACCACTTGGATTTGGTTTGATAGGTACTAGGTAAGGTGTAAGAAGGTTTTCCAAACCTCTAAGCAAAGTAGAAAGGCTTAGGGTAAAATTTTAGAAAAATAGCCATAGGCACATATACCTTTTTCTTATTTAATTCTCTTTTTATTTCATTTTAACTAGGGTGGTGAGAAGAGGGGTGAGGTTTAGGGTTTTGTGGGGTTCTCAAAGGTTCACCACCATTTAGCATAATTAATAAAGATAGGGTTCAAGATTTACCTATTAGGGCTATATGTCCCCATAGGTCTTTTATTTTATTTTGGGTTTCTCAAAATAGATCCAAATGATTTTTGGAGAAGATTAGGGTTTATTCTTTCTCCTTTATCTTATTGGGTTGGGGATCTTCACTAGATCACTTTAGGGTTTTAGGGTTTAGCACAAAAGCATAATAACACTCATCATAGCAAAACACAAGATTTAAACAAGGTCTGTAGGTATCAATCTTATTTTAATAAAAGTTTTTGTTGGTTCCAAAATTTGGAACTAGGGAAAATTCAATTTGTTTGTTTTGAAATTTTTGGGTTGTTACAAACCCTTCCCCCTTAAACAAATCTCGTCCCGAGATTTTAAGAAAAGTTAGGTTCCTAAGAGAGATTGAGCATTTTAATAACAGGAGGACATACTTGGCATGGTCTGGGGTGCTTCCTGAGCTTCAGTGGCAGTCATGTGGTAGAAACGTCCGTTGTTGT
The DNA here is from genome assembly GCF_019359855.2 of Lolium perenne. Taxonomy (NCBI): domain Eukaryota; kingdom Viridiplantae; phylum Streptophyta; class Magnoliopsida; order Poales; family Poaceae; genus Lolium; species Lolium perenne. Next base: position 284,400,603 of record NC_067245.2, read on the forward strand.
TGTTCTGGTTCCTTCTTCCAGCAAAGCGGCGCTGTTGTTGAGCAGGTGCTGCGGTATTGGCGGCAATCCTGGCAAGCTTCTTGGGGCACTCCTTGGAGAAGTGACCCACAACTCCACATTCATAGCAGTTGACGGTGGACTTGTCTTTGGGGTTGACGGGGGTAGCATTGCTTCCAGTCCTCGGGGCGGTATTGGGGTTGTTGTTGTTTCCATTGTTGTTGCTGTTGTTGGGGCGGTTGTTGTTGTTGTTGTTGTTCCCTCCGTGCTTCGGGGGTCCTCCGTTGTTGTTGGTGTAGTTGGGGCGATAATTCTGGGCAGGGGGCTTGTTGTATCTTGGGGTGAATCCTCCAGAGGAGTTATTTCGATACTTCTGGTTATGGTGGGGTCCACTCTGGTTCATCATTCTTCTCTTGCGGTTTTCGTTGGCCTGATGCAGCTTTCCTTCCATCTGTATGGCTGAGTCTACCAGGGCTTCTAAGTCAGCGAACGGAATGTTCACTAACACAGTTTGCATCTCGTCGTGCAGTCCGTTCAGAAATCTTTCCTTTCGCTTCTCATTGGTGTCGGTCTCATCCGGGGCGTACCTTGACAGAGTAAGAAACCTGTCGCGGTATTCCACCACGGACATTCTTCCTTGCTTGAGTTCACGGAACTCGTCTCTCATCTTTTTGATCAGTCCTTGGGGCACATGGTATTTGCTAAACTTAATCTTGAAGTCTTCCCAGGTCATCATCTGTCCTGCATTCATGGCACGGGTGCTGGTCCACCAAGCTCTGGCTGGTCCTGCCAGATAATGGGTGGCAAACAGCACTTTCTCTGCGGCTTCAACTTGCGCAACTTCGAGGTTGTTCTCCATGGTCTGGAGCCAGTCATCAGCATCGAGGGGCTCTTCAGTCTTGTTGAATACCGGAGGGTTGGTGTTCTGGAAGTTCTTTAGCTTTGATCCTGGGTGATCATGATGGCCTTGATTGTTCTGAGCTATCTGTTGCAGTGCCGCAAGGTTGGCTTGGCGTTCAGCTCTTTCGACTTCTCGGTCTGCCATCATTGTCTGCAGCAGTTGCATCATCGCGTCGTTGGTGCGATTGGGAGGGGCCATCTGAACATGGATGTAGATGATAAGATAAGAGGGAATTTTCTATGGTTTGTTTTGTTAAGTTTAAAAGTTCATAAAATTGAAAACTTGAGTAGTGTTGCGGGGGTAAAAACCAACAACACTTTTTCATTCATACCAAGCATCATACATTACAAATCTAACACACCGTTGGTTTGAAGAGACCATTCATCGCTCTACGATACAAGGGGGATCCTGATACAACTCACACCTACTTAAGTGCTTGGGTGATACTACTCTTCAGGGGGGGGGGGTTTCTTCGTCTTCACGGGTGAGGTGCTTGGCGAGAGGCGAGGGCGTTGTCCAAATCCCTGCGGGTTTTGTACTGCCTGAAGTCCTGAGGTGCTTCATAGGGGTTCATCTTTGGTTGTGGTGGGGGCATGGTCATTGATCTTCCCATGGAGTCATGTCTTGGGTAGTAAATGAAGCGAGTGTTCTTGATCTTGTCCTCATTTTGTCCACACAGACGGGAAATTGCTTCTTGCATAGCTTTGTCTAGTCCTTCCTTCCAAGTGTTTCCCGTTACAGAAAACCATATGGTTTCCCATACTGGGGCATCAAGCTTCCTTCGTAGATCAGTAGAAACGTCCCACTGAGGTGGTTCTCCTGACTGAGCCTTGAGGGGTATTCCGAAGAACTCGGGATACGGATGTCCTAGATAGTCCACTAGTTGCTTCAATTCCTTTTCGAAACCTTTGTCGTCTCCGGATCCAAGCTTATAGGATTCCCATTGGTACTTCATCTGTGAGCAAGTAGGATAAGTAAGTTAAAGAAGTAGTCAAGTGTGCAAAATTTTAGATAGTGCTACAAAGAAAAAGTAGAGCATGAATTTCTCATTTTGAAAGAGATTTCAAGGATAAGAGTGAGAATAAGTTTTTCACAAATATTTACTTCTTTGGTTTTTGAAACTAAGTTTTGCAGACGTCCATTCTAACTAGGGTCTCCTAAGGTCAACAATGGCTCTGATACCAACTTGTCAACACCCGGATTTTTAAGTCCAGGTGCCTATTATGCCATTCATCGCAATCCCAGGAATATTGTTTTTGCGAGACATAATAGATTAATATCACAACACATCATTCATTACAACGCATAATTGTCTTACAACAAGGGATCACATGATCCAGTCTTATTACAATACTAGTTGATCTATTGATCAATTACAAAACACATAGCGGAAGCGAAGTAGCGTAGTAGCAGTCCATCTATTCCACAGTAACCGTTGACGTCAGGAGTGATCCTAGTTGTCGTAGACGTCCTGCTGTCCTTCTTCCGGGTTCCGGTACTCCTCTTCATAGTCTGGCCATTTGAATAGCCAGGGACAAAGCCATGAGTACTTTAAAGTACTCGCAAACTAATACTAAGGGAAACACTATCAACTATAGAAGGGGATGCTAAGCTCTAGTTTCATTTGCAGAAAGCCAGTTTTATTTCATAAACATTTTAATAATCAAAAACCTTCATTTGCTCAACTAACTCAAGTGGGAACATTAGTGTCATTCCCACAACTCAGTTGTGATTCAAAGTCAAAGTCACCTTTCAATTCAAATCACAAGGCACCATTCAACTTTTCAAGTTCAAAATCCCCTTCACATGTCACATTTTGAAAGAAAAAATGGTCTGATGACGGAACAGTATGGCCTTTCCAACCGTCCATAACCGTGGACGCGGCTATTCGAATAGATCTACACTCTGCAGAGGTCGTACACTTGTGCCACAACATTTGCAATAATCCGTCAGGGTTAACTGGCCCTGATTTACCACACTCCGTGTGCGGACTACCAACCATAACCTTTCACTTACATATCTTAGTATAGGCATCTCTCCCCATGAGCTTGGCCTCCCAGTGAAGACAAACTGTCAGCCTGGGAACTGCACAGGGCTTGGGCCGGACATTCACCTCATTTCACGTCATATCACATCACTTCACTTTTGTAGAGGCAGCCTCCAGCCTAACCCCGATGACGCTTGTTTAGAGGGAACCCATACTAAGATACATAAACTTCTAGTTAAGCCCTACCCATATCAGGTATTGTGGGGGTACTTGCAAAATTGGAATGGTATCGCATCCAAACCCAACCATCAGTTTTTGTAAAATTCACCAAGTCCTTCACCAGTCATATTCACCTTCAAAATCTTCCAATAGAATGACTCATCATTCCAAGGTTTTCAAAGTCTTTTCAATTCACAAGTTCCCATCTAGAGTAGTCAATTCTGATATTGAGCACTAGCAACTAGTCCTGAGGGATGCTAAATATCTTGGAGCTTGCTAGGCTAATTTTGATACTCTTGTAGTACTCTATTTCTAGACCAAAGTTAACTATAAAAGCAAGTTATAAATAATCAAAAACAAAAGCTTGTAAGAGTAAAACTGGGAAATAGGATCATAAGCATAAAGTAAAAAGTAGTGGTGGGTGTGCCTTGCTCTAGTAGAGCTTTGCACTTTGCAAGACTATTAGCTTGCAAGGGTGTTAGCTTGCATTGGTAATAGCTTTCAAAAAAACATAGCTTGCATTGGTAATAGCATGCAAGAATACTAGCTTGCCTTGAGTGGTGTACTGATCAAAGTGGTCTTCCTCTTCCTGGAAGTAGACTTCCTCCTCCTCTTGATACTCCTCGGTACTAGCGTCTAAAATACGAATACGAGGATACAATCACCAAACAATTCATTGGCTATTCCAAACATCACATATATTCACACAAACTATTCTATTCACACAATTACTACAATTTGGTGCATTGGTGGTTTTGCTTTGAGGAAGAATAATTTCCTCTCATTTTATATGTAAAAGATAGTTTCCATATAGTTCTTGAGGAATAATTTCCTCTCATTGAATCTTCTTAAGATTTAATTTCTCAAACCATCACACATGAATTTATGTTGACCTAAGTCAACCATTCATCATCATCATTTGAGAAAATGATTTAAATGAGGTAGGGATACCTCATACCATTTAATGAGGCCTATTATGATTTAAAAAACTCCAAGTATTTCATGTGAGAGTATTGGACCAGGGGTTCAAACTTCATATGAAAATACTTGGGACAAGATTTAAATGAAGTGAAACACTTCATATAATCTACACAAGTAAACTAGCATCACTTAGTACTATTAAGTGGTTAAAGGTGTTGTTTTCTTATTTAGGAAAAATAATTTCCTCTCATACTAAATAAAGTGTTACTTTTAATTACTTAGAGAAATAATTTCCTCTCATCATCTTATTAAGATTTAATTTCTCTTATGCATAATATGTGACCTAGGTGGACTCAGGTCAACCTCTTCACACTTATCATTCAAGAAAATGATTTAAATGAGGTGAACACCTCATACCTTTTAATCCTAACAGGTAAAGAGTTAATATCATCAACAATTCATGTGAGACCTAAATGACCAGAGTCTCTACCTCACTTTGAATTATTCATGACAAGATTTAAATGAGAGAAACACTCCCATAAGATTTAATTATCTGTTGGAACAATAAAAAAAAAAGCTACTAAGGCAAACATTTAATATAAGTGAACAAATATGAGACCAAGCAACCAGGGTTATCACACTACTTCATACAACTTGAGAAGATGATTTAAATGAGGTGCTATACCTCATAGATTTAAAATCTTAATTTTGGAAAAAAATTAAATGGGCTAGTAATGGCTACATAGCCATTATTTGATTCTAACCCATGATCATATACAGTACTCATATCATATTTTTACATAAACAATTAGAGTTTGTGAAAAGTGAATTATGAGAGGTGGAAACACCTCAAAATCATTTATGGTTGATTTTTAATAATTATTCTTAGGCAGAAAAGTACCTGCCTTGTTTAGTTTCTCACTTTAATTCTATAACGGATCTAGGTTCGAATCCAGTGGCATTGGATAGAGTTTTTGATGAGCTTTCCAAATATATAAAATTTGTTGAAATTGGCTCAGTAGATTTGGATCTATTAAATTTTGAATCTAGCATCAGATTGTAAAATAAATGAAAAAGATTTAAACCCTTTTGAATTTAAACGGGGGCGGGAACTTAATTGGGCCGGCCCAGCTACGCTGGCGAGGCGAGCGGGCCGCCTGACAGTGGGGGTCCACTGTCAGTTCTTTTAAAACACCGAACCGGTAGGCTGTGTTGTGGACCGTGGGATTTAAGGAGATCGGACGGCTGCGGTGTGTCCTCATCGTCGACGAGCTCCGGCGAGGGCTAACCCTACCGGCGGCCAGGAGGGTGGAGATGGGCGGCTTACCGACGTCCAGCGAGGTCGGCGAGGCGGGCAAATGAACTGGTCGACGAAGGCGAGTCGAGGGAGGGTCGCGGCGGCTCCAGGGGTGCTTGGCAACGTCGGCTTCGTTGAGCTGCTGCAGCGGCGGGCTCCGGCCAAATTCCGGCGAGGTGGGGTGTAATCGGAGAGGGGAAGAGGTCGAGGAGGTTCAGGAGGGAGAGGAGAACTCGTTGGTGTGCAGAAACCGTCCGAGGAGCGTCGGCTTTTATAGCGGGCGAGGAGGGGCAGCGCGGCATGGGTTGGTCGGTCATGGCGACGACGGCACAGTGGCGGAGAGGAGTGGGCGGTGATGTTGCTCTCTTCCTTACGTCACGGGGATCACGACGCGCTTGAAGGCACTGAAAACGAGGGTCTGTAGCGAGCAGGAGCGTGACGCGCGCGTGTTGTACCGTGGCGGACAGTCGTCGATGGTGACGACGGCGACAGTGCTCGAGCGGGGAGATGGGGTTGTCTGGGAGCTAACTGGTGCCGTGGCGATGCTCCGTGCAGAAGCTGAGGTCAGGGGGGAGGTGGAGGCGACGAGGCGACGACGCGCTCTGGCGTGCTCCGGGGCGTCACCATGCGCGTCCTGTCGCGCATGGGCGCTTCTGGGCGCGTCGGTTCACGTCAGTTTCTAGCCGGTGGCGATGTCAACTTGGTCAAGGGCTTGCAGGGGCAGCTTCAGGAGGGTCAGGGGAAGTCGATTGACAAGGTGAGGGGAGATGGATGTGAGAGGAGAGGAAGTGAGCATGTGGGTGTCAATGGTGGCCGGCATGGGTTGGGTTTTGGTCATGGTGACCAAGGCAAGGGCAGGCAAGTGGCTTGGATGGTGTCCAGAGGGGTAGTGGTGTCACAGAGCAGCAGGGGAGGGCCAGGGTTGGACCAAGTCCAACCAAAATTGCAGCATGGGCATCAAAATGGGTTCTGCCTGCAAAGTGTTTGTAGAAATGCCCGAAAGAGAAAAAGTTTCAAATTTCGGAAATTCCCTTGGTGGGTCTCAAACATATATTCATAGAGATGGAATGGTGGTGGTGGGGTTCATTTTGGTGAAGGTTTGCAAGAATTCAAAAAGGGGCTCATCTTCTCTTTAATCCAAAGTCTCCACTTGGCAACACTATACTGGTCAACCTGGTCAACTTCAGCAAGGATGGTCAACATGGAAGTTGTTGACCTTGACATGGTCTTGGATGACATGGAGAGAGTTGGTCAAGTTTGGTTGAAGAAAGGTCAAAACCAGGGGTGCAAAGTGGGGAAGAAAATATAAAAGTGACATATGACCATTATCATATGTGATTTGAAAAATGAGATTTCCTTTGATTGGATTCTTGTTTCTTTGATGCAATTGTGTTTGTTTATCAAATATAAGTATTCTACAAGCAAGAGATCAAGCCATGGTGGCCTTGGTTGAAGATTTGCAAATTTGGCTCTATGTGTGTGTGAGTGAAAATGGGATTTTCTCCCCAATTTATTTCTCTCCATTTGATTTGACTTTTGTTGACTCTAAAGTGGTTCTTATAAGTTTAGAAACATTTTCAAACCATCGAATCCATTTCAAAAGGTCTTGATCAAAGATTTGCAAAATTGGCCATAACACATAAGGGGTGATGTGTTAAGTTTTATTATTTTTGAAAAGGGTTCACCTTGCTTCACTTGGGCATGGGTTAGGGTCAATTTAGTGTTATATTAGGTTGAGAGATGGTTTCACACCATTTGGTCAAGGTTTAAAGCCATAGGTCAAAGTTTGGTGAAATGGCTATGTGGCACATATGCTTCTATGCATATGTTTAATTTGATTTTTGATTTGAGTGTTCTTGGCCCATTTGATGTTGTTGAGTGTTGAAATGGTATATGGAAGTGATCCATCCATTCACAACAAGTCTTAGGGTCAAACTTCTCAAATTCACAAATTTGCACTTTTCTTACATATGCCTCTATGGCATTTTTAGTTTCTTTTTATTTTCTTTGGAAACCACTTGGATTTGGTTTGATAGGTACTAGGTAAGGTGTAAGAAGGTTTTCCAAACCTCTAAGCAAAGTAGAAAGGCTTAGGGTAAAATTTTAGAAAAATAGCCATAGGCACATATACCTTTTTCTTATTTAATTCTCTTTTTATTTCATTTTAACTAGGGTGGTGAGAAGAGGGGTGAGGTTTAGGGTTTTGTGGGGTTCTCAAAGGTTCACCACCATTTAGCATAATTAATAAAGATAGGGTTCAAGATTTACCTATTAGGGCTATATGTCCCCATAGGTCTTTTATTTTATTTTGGGTTTCTCAAAATAGATCCAAATGATTTTTGGAGAAGATTAGGGTTTATTCTTTCTCCTTTATCTTATTGGGTTGGGGATCTTCACTAGATCACTTTAGGGTTTTAGGGTTTAGCACAAAAGCATAATAACACTCATCATAGCAAAACACAAGATTTAAACAAGGTCTGTAGGTATCAATCTTATTTTAATAAAAGTTTTTGTTGGTTCCAAAATTTGGAACTAGGGAAAATTCAATTTGTTTGTTTTGAAATTTTTGGGTTGTTACAAAAACACACTCAACAAACTGAGCGGTCAGTTTGGTGCGTTCGCGAGGAGGCAGAAGGACATAGCAGACACAACCAAATGAACGGAGAGTCAATTAGTCTGGAGAAACACCAGAGAGACGCTCGAGAGGAATGCCACCCTGTAGAGCAGCGGAAGGCTGAATGTTAATGAGGTGGGCCGACGTAGCGACAGCCTCAGCCCAGAAATGTGGCGGAAGAGAAGAGGCAATCATCATAGCACGGGTGGTCTCAAGAAGATGACGATGCTTACGCTCGGCGACGCCATTTTGAGCATGCGCACCGGGACAAGAAAACTGAGCGAGGGTGCCCTCCTCAGCAAGGACACCACGAAGGTGCTGAGAGATATACTCACCAGCAGAATCAGCACGGAACACGCGAATGGGTGAGGAATACTGAGTGCGGACCATGGCCGCAAAACGCTGATAAATAGAGAGCACCTCACTGCGAGAGTGCATGAAAAACACCCAGGTGTACCGTGAAAAATCATCAATGAATAAGATATAGTATCGATGGCCCCCTTTCGAAGCGAAGGGAGCTGGACCCCAAACATCTGAATGGACTAAATCGAATGGTCGCTGAGAGACAGACACACTAGTAGGATAGGGAAGCTAAATCTGTTTGCCTAACCTACAACCCTGACAGTGTAACGACCCATCTCCAGAGACAGACCCCAGAAGGCCACGATGAACCAAAGACGACAGGCGAGAGTCACAAAGGTGACCAAGACGATGATGCCACTGCTGAAAAGAGCCGGTGACAGAGGCAACAACCGGAGGAGAACTGGCAGATGAAGTGGCAGCGGAAGGAACACGAAGCCAGTCTAACTCCCAAAGCCCCGGAGACTGACGGCTACGAGGGCCAGCTCCAACCAGGGCCTGTGTGCGACGATCCTGAACCGCACAAGACTCAGCGTCAAGAATGACGCGACAACCAGAATCGGTGAGCTGGCTAGCAGAGAAAAGGTTCATCTGAAGGCGAGGAACATGAGAAACATCAGGGACAGAGAAAGAGGGAGTAGAAAGGGTGCCTGTACTAGAAACGGGAATAGGGGTACCATCAGCCGTGACAACACGGACAGGAGAAATAAGAGACCGAAGAGCAGACATGATAGAAGACTCAGAGGTCATATGAAAGGAAGCTCCAGAATCCAGATACCACGGGGACGTACCTGACTGTGTAGAAAGTGGTGGTCGCGTAGTGCCAGAAGAGCCAGTCACAGAACCAGCAACGCCCGGCGAGGAAGAGTCCGGAGTAGCGAGCAGACCACGAAGACCCCTGAGAATGTCCTGATCAGAGAGTGCAACTGCAGAAGATCCTGAAGAGCCAGCCCGCTGACGATCCTGGAACTGCTGACGTAAACTGGGATCCCGCGTCCAGCAGGTGGAGGAAGTGTGGCCAACTGTCGTTGCCTAATCGACGGTACCTCGGAGGAGGGATCCTCACGAGGGGGAGAAGTAGGGGCCATAGGGCGGAGTGCACACGGGACGGTGGTACGCGAGTTACCCAGCTTCGGAACACCTGCACGATGACAGGGCCTACTGCTGCTTGTCTGGAATTATCTGGGCGCTTTCGCGTTGTTATAATGAGTTGTGGTTGTTCTGAACGTGCACGTGAACGTGAACGTGAACGTCAACATGAACGTGCCTCTAGGGCTCCCAGGATCCGGCTTATAAAGGCGCACGGATCTAGGGTTTACATGGAGAGTCCTAGCCGGATTACAGATAGCCTAGCTACGGTACAATATCTTGCCGTGCACGCCACGGATCCGCCTCCCATACACGTCGTACTGGATCTGGGTTCCTCGTGGACCTCCATGGATCCGGGTTACCCCTATGTCGGTACGGATCCGGCCTGCTGATCCTGGGCTGGACTTCTTCCTTCATGATCAACAGCAACTGGGCCGCCCGATGGGCCACATGCCTCATCACCGTCTGTGGGCCACCCGGGCTTGCCGGATCTAGGCACTGTCGATGGTACACCCATGAAGTATACCCACAACAGTAGCCCCCAGAGTTCTCCGAGTTTCACCTGCAGTTTCCGCCATGCTTGTTCCTTAAGTTTCCGGCATCATCGGCAACGCGGAGAAACTTGAAGAGCTCCAACTTTGCATTTTCTTCTTTTTCCAACTTACAGCCGGAAAATGCTCTCATCCTGCGGGACTTCACCCATCGACGTTCCAAAGAACATTTCCGGGTTACTCCCTGCGCGCGAACGAGAGCCAACCTATCTTCACGCACTTTCCCGGAATCTTAAAAGACTCAAACGGTTCCGCCAATTCTGGCGCCATTTTTGCGCGATTCGTGCGGTAACTTATCTCTAGCCATTTTTACCGCTAGGGTTTGGGACACGTGTCACGCATCCAACGGCGCGACGCTTGCGTTCCGACCACAGGATGCGGAACACGAATCTTATCCCCTCAGCCTATAAATATCAGCCGTTGACCCCTTTACCCCATTCACCCCCCTATTCATCTCTCTGCCGAGCGCCGCCCGTGAGCCCTTCCTCCGCCGTGCCGGAACCTGCCGGAAAGTCACCGGAGCATCGCCGGAACGAGCCCTCCGCCGCAGTGTTCTTCGTGTTCTTAACTCCGGCGAACCACCGCACGGAAAACTCGCCGCCGATCAGCTCCGTCCACCGCACGCACCATTACGGTAACCTTCGAACTTTACTTTCGCGCCGTAGTTGGTAGGGATGAACTTGGGGGAAGACAACGTGGGATCCGACTAAGAAAAGTTTCCGCCAACCTTTTTCTTCAGATGTCTTCAACGACTCCGCCTCCGAGCTCGGAGCCAATCATGGCGACGCCAATCTCCTCCGCCCCTCCTCCCTTTGTCCCAATCAGGCTGGATCCTTCAAAGGATTCCGGCAAGGAGACTGAGGGAACCTCCGCTCACCCGGAGAAAACCTCCGGGGCGGGCCAGTCGGAGCAGCAAACAGAAGAAGCTGCCAAGAAATCGAAAGCTCGGAAGCGCGACTCCGAAGCTAAGGGAAAATGGTGGCCCTGCACCACCACCGAGATGGAATTGAAGAATCTCGAGTCGGAGGGCTTCCTGCAACCCGGAAGCTGGAGGTCAGTTCCAAATGAACCTGCTCCGGCTCCAAGGGACGACGAGATGGTGCTGACGAAGGCACTGGTGGATGATACGTCTCCGACGTATCGATAATTTCTTATGTTCCATGCCACATTATTGATGTTATCTACATGTTTTATGCACACTTTATGTCATATTCGTGCATTTTCTGGAACTAACCTATTAACAAGATGCCGAAGTGCCAGTTCCTGTTTTCTGCTGTTTTTGGTTCCAGAAAGGCTGTTCGGGCAATATTCTCGGAATTGGACGAAATCAACGCCAAACCTCCTATTTTTCCCGGAAGGCTCCAGAACACCGAAGAAGAGTCGGAGAGGGGCCAGGGGGCCACCACACCACATGGCGGCGCGGGCCAGACCCTGGCCGCGCCGGCCTAGGGTGTGGCGCCCCCAGGTGCCCCCCTGCGCCGCCTCTTCGCCTATAAAATCCCTTTCGACCTAAAAACGCAGTACCAATTGACGAAACTCCAGAAAGACTCCAGGGGCGCCGCCGCCATCGCGAAACTCCAATTCGGGGGACAGAACTCTGTTCCGGCACCCTGCCGGGACGGGGAATTGCCCCCGGAGCCATCTCCACCGCCGTCTTCACCGCCATCTTCACCGCCATCGCTGCCTCCACGATGAGGAGGGAGTAATCCACCCCCGAGGCTGAGGGCTCCGCTGTAGCTATGTGGTTCATCTCTCTCCCATGTACCTCAATACAATAATCTCATGAGCTGCTTTACATGATTGAGATTCATATGAGTTTTGTATCACAATTCATCTATGTGCTACTCTAGTGATGTTATTAAAGTATTCTATTCCTCCTGCATGGTGTAAAGTGGACAGGGTGTGCACCATGTGGTTCTTGTCGTAGGGTATGATCATGATCTCTTGTGGATTGTGAAGTTAACTATTACTATGATGGTATTGATGTGATCTATTTGGTTATGTTGATCTATCTTACACTATAAGGTTACTTAAATATGAACAAATTGTGGAGCTTGTTAACTCCGGCATTGAGGGTTCGCGTAATCCTACGCAATGCGTTCATCATCCAACAAAAGTGTAGAGTATGCATTTATCTATTCTGTTATGTGATCAATGTTGAGAGTGTCCACTAGTGAAAGTGTAATCCCTAGGCCTTGTTCCTAAATACTGCTATCGCTGCTTGTTTACTGTTTTACTGCGTTACTACTGCTGCAATACTACCACCATCAACTACACGCCAGCAAGTTATTTTCTGGCACCGTTGCTACTGCTCATATATATTCATACCACCTGTATTTCACTATCTCTTCGCCGAACTAGTGCACCTATTAGGTGTGTTGGGGACACAAGAGACTTCTTGCTTTGTGGTTGCAGGGTTGCATGAGAGGGATATCTTTGACCTCTTCCTCCCTGAGTTCGATAAACCTTGGGTGATCCACTTAAGGGAAAACTTGCTGCTGTTCTACAAACCTCTGCTCTTGGAGGCCCAACACTGTCTACAGGAAAAGGAGGGGGAAGTAGACATCAAGCTATTTTCTGGCGCCGTTGCCGGGGAGGAAAGGTAAAAAGGCACTCATACTTCGGTTCCAGGTAAAGTACTTTTCTAGCACCATTGTGTTTGTGCTCGAAGCTATTTCCTTTAGATCCTGCAATTGCAACTTTTTGTTTCTTGTTTACACTAGTTTGGCATAATGGAAAACATCTGTGAGCTTTTTATTCTATTTCCTGAGTCAAGACATGAATGGTTTAATGCGAAAATTAAAAAACCCATGGAATCTTATTTGCATGCTAGTAGCAATGATATTAGTATGAACGCTTTGAACACCATTGTTGCTAATGATATGGAAAATTCTAAGCTTGGGGAAGCTGGCTTTGATGAGCATGATATTTTTAGTCCCCCAAGCATTGAGGAGAAAATTTTCTTTGATGATACTTTGCCTCCTATTTATGATAATTATAATGATAGTGGTCTTTTGGTGCCACCTACTATGGAGAGTAAATTTTGTTGTGATTATACTATGCCCCCTACACTTGATGAGAATAATAATGATAGCTACTTTGTTGAATTTGCTCCCACTACAACTAATAAAATTGATTATGCCTATGTGGAGAGTAATAATTTTATGCATGAGACTCATGATAAGAATGCTTTATGTGGTAGTTATATTGTTGAGTTTGCTAATGTTACTACTGAAAGTTATTATGAGAGAGGAAAATATGGTTGTAGAAATTTTCATGTTACTAAAACACCTCTCTATGTGCTGAAATTTTTGAAGCTACACTTGTTTTATCTTCCTATGCTTGTTACTTTGCTCTTCATGAACTTGTTTATTTACAAGATTCCTTTGCATAGGAAGCATGTTAGACTTAAATGTGTTTTGAATTTGCCTCTTGATGCTCTCTTTTGCTTCAAATACTATTTCTTATGAGTGCATCATTAAAACTGCTGAGCCCATCTTAATGGCTATAAAGAAAGAACTTCTTGGGAGATAACCCATGTGTTATTTTGCTACAGTATTTTGTTTTATATTTGTGTCTTGGAAGTTGTTTACTACTGTAACAACCTCTCCTTATCTTAGTTTTGTGTTTTGTTGTGCCAAGTAAAGCCGTTGATAGAAAAGTAAGTACTAGATTTGGATTACTGCACAGTTCCAGATTTCTTTGCTGTCACGAATCTGGGTCCACCTCCCTGTAGGTAGCTCAGAAAATTAAGCCAATTTACGTGCATGATCCTCAGATATGTACGCAACTTTCATTCAATTTGAGCATTTTCATTTGAGCAAGTCTGGTGCCATTTTAAAATTCGTCAATACGAACTGTTCTGTTTTGACAGATTCTGCCTTTTATTTCGCATTGCCTCTTTCGCTATGTTGGATAAATTTCTTTGATCCATTAATGTCCAGTAGCATTATGCAATGTCCAGAAGTGTTAAGAATGATTGTGTCACCTCTGAATATGTCAATTTATATTGTGCACTAACCCTCTAATGAGTTGTTTCGAGTTAGGTGTGGAGGAAGTTTTCAAGGATCAAGAGAGGAGTATGATGCAACATGATCAAGGAGAGTGAAAGCTCTAAGCTTGGGGATGCACCCGGTGGTTCACCCCTGCATATATCAAGAAGACTCAAGCGTCTAAGCTTGGGGATGCCCAAGGCATCCCCTTCTTCATCGACAACATTATCAGGTTCCTCCCCTGAAACTATATTTTTATTCCATCACATCTTATGTGCTTTTCTTGGAGCGTCAGTATGTTTCTTGTTTTTGTTTTTGTTGAATAAATTCTTGTGTGGGAGAGACACGCTCCGCTGGTTCGTATGAACACATGTGTTCTTAGCTTTTAATTTTCATGGCGAAGGTTGAAACTGCTTCGTTAATTGTTATATGGTTGGAATTGGAAAATGATACATGTAGTAATTGCTATTAATGTCTTGGGTAATGTGATACTTGGCAATTGTTGTGCTCATGATTAAGCTCTTGCATCATATGCTTTGCACCCATTAATGAAGAAATACATAGAGCATGCTAAAATTTGGTTTGCATATTTGGTTTCTCTAAGGTCTAGATAATTTCTAGTATTGAGTTTGAACAACAAGGAAGACGGTGTAGAGTCTTATAATGTTTTCAATATGTCTTCTATGTGAGTTTTGCTGCACCGGTTCATCCTTGTGTTTGTTTCAAATAAGCCTTGCTAGCCTAAACCTTGTATCGAGAGGGAATACTTCTCATGCATCCAAAATACTTGAGCCAACCACTATGCCATTTGTGTCCACCATACCTACCTATACTACATGGTATTTTTCCGCCATTCCAAAGTAAATTGCTTGAGTGCTACCTTTAAAATTCCATCATTCACCTTTGCAATATATAGCTCATGGGACAAATAGCTTAAAAACTATTGTGGTATTGAATATGTAATTATGCACTTTATCTCTTATTAAGTTGCTTGTTGTGCGATAACCATGTTTACTGGGGACGCCATCAACCACTCTTTGTTGAATATCATGTGAGTTGCTATGCATGTTCGTCTTGTCTGAAGTAAGAGCGATCTACCACCTTATGGTTAAGCATGCATATGTTAGAGAAGAACATTGGGCCGCTAACTAAAGCCATGATCCATGGTGGAAGTTTCAGTTTTGGACATATATCCTCAATCTCAAATGAGAAAATTATTAATTGTTGTTATATGTTTATGCATAAAAGAGGAGTCCATTATCTGTTGTCTATGTTGTCCCGGTATGGATGTCTAAGTTGAAGAATAATCAATAGCGAGAAATCCAATGCGAGCTTTCTCCTTAGACCTTTGTACAGGCGGCATAGAGGTACCCCTTTGTGACACTTGGTAAAAACAATGCATTGTGATGATCCGGTAGTCCAAGCTAATTAGGACAAGGTGCGGGCACTATTAGTATACTATGCATGAGGCTTGCAACTTGTAAGATATAATTTACATGATACATATGCTTTATTACTACCGTTGACAAAATTGTTTCATGTTTTCAAAATCAAAGCTCTAGCACAAATATAGCAATCGATGCTTTTCCTCTATGAGGACCATTCTTTTACTTTCAATGTTGAGTCAGTTCACCTATTTCTCTCCACCTCAAGAAGCAAACACTTGTGTGAACTATGCATTGATTCCTACATACTTGCTTATTGCACTTATTATATTACTCTATGTTGACAATATCCATGAGATATACATGTTACAAGTTGAAAGCAACCGTTGAAACTTAATCTTCCTATGTGTTGCTTCAATGCCTCTACTTTGAATTATTGCTTTATGAGTTAACTCTTATGCAAGACTTATTGATGCTTGTCTTGAAGTGCTATTCATGAAAAGTCTTTGCTTTATGATTCACTTGTTTACTCATGTCATATACATTGTTTTGATCGCTGCATTCACTATATATGCTTTACAAATAGTATGATCAAGGTTATGATGGCATGTCACTCCAGAAATTATCTGTGTTATCGTTTTACCTGCTCGGGACGAGCAGAACTAAGCTTGGGGATGCTGATACGTCTCCGACGTATCGATAATTTCTTATGTTCCATGCCACATTATTGATGTTATCTACATGTTTTATGCACACTTTATGTCATATTCGTGCATTTTCTGGAACTAACCTATTAACAAGATGCCGAAGTGCCACTTCCTGTTTTCTGCTGTTTTTGGTTCCAGAAAGGCTGTTCGGGCAATATTCTCGGAATTGGACGAAATCAACGCCAAACCTCCTATTTTTCCCGGAAGGCTCCAGAACACCGAAGAAGAGTCGGAGAGGGGCCAGGGGGCCACCACACCACATGGCGGCGCGGGCCAGACCCTGGCCACGCCGGCCTAGGGTGTGGCGCCCCCAGGTGCCCCCCTGCGCCGCCTCTTCGCCTATAAAATCCCTTTCGACCTAAAAACGCAGTACCAATTGACGAAACTCCAGAAAGACTCCAGGGGCGCCGCCGCCATCGCGAAACTCCAATTCGGGGGACAGAACTCTGTTCCGGTACCCTGCCGGGACGGGGAATTGCCCCCGGAGCCATCTCCACCGCCGTCTTCACCGCCATCTTCACCGCCATCGCTGCCTCCACGATGAGGAGGGAGTAATCCACCCCCGAGGCTGAGGGCTCCGCTGTAGCTATGTGGTTCATCTCTCTCCCATGTACCTCAATACAATAATCTCATGAGCTGCTTTACATGATTGAGATTCATATGAGTTTTGTATCACAATTCATCTATGTGCTACTCTAGTGATGTTATTAAAGTATTCTATTCCTCCTGCATGGTGTAAAGTGGACAGGGTGTGCACCATGTGGTTCTTGTCGTAGGGTATGATCATGATCTCTTGTGGATTGTGAAGTTAACTATTACTATGATGGTATTGATGTGATCTATTTGGTTATGTTGATCTATCTTACACTATAAGGTTACTTAAATATGAACAAATTGTGGAGCTTGTTAACTCCGGCATTGAGGGTTCGCGTAATCCTACGCAATGCGTTCATCATCCAACAAAAGTGTAGAGTATGCATTTATCTATTCTGTTATGTGATCAATGTTGAGAGTGTCCACTAGTGAAAGTGTAATCCCTAGGCCTTGTTCCTAAATACTGCTATCGCTGCTTGTTTATCGTTTCATCGCGTTACTACCGCTGCAATACTACCACCATCAACTACACGCCAGCAAGTTATTTTCTGGCACCGTTGCTACTGCTCATATATATTCATACCACCTGTATTTCACTATCTCTTCGCCGAACTAGTGCACCTATTAGGTGTGTTGGGGACACAAGAGACTTCTTGCTTTGTGGTTGCAGGGTTGCATGAGAGGGATATCTTTGACCTCTTCCTCCCTGAGTTCGATAAACCTTGGGTGATCCACTTAAGGGAAAACTTGCTGCTGTTCTACAAACCTCTGCTCTTGGAGGCCCAACACTGTCTACAGGAAAAGGAGGGGAAAGTAGACATCAGTGGAGCGCGGATTTTCATTTCCGCCTTCGGATTTCTTCCGGGAGATTCTGAAGACGTATGGACTCCAACCCCACAACATATCTCCAAACAGCGTGCTCGCCATCAGCAACCACGTCGCTCTCTGCGAAGGCCACCTCCGGGTAACTCCAGAGCTTTCCCTCTTCCAATACTATTTCTCTGTCAAGAAGGAGAAGATCCGCCAAACTTCCGAGTTGGCGACTTGCGGATCTGTCACCTTCATCATCCGCCCGGGCCGCATCTACCCCCCCACCGACCGCCACGAATCCGCGAGATACTGGTCTGGGGGTTTCTTCTATCTGAAGGACGTCTCCGACCCCGCGAGCGACAAGAAGCTACCACCTTTCAAGAACTGCCCCGCCACCGAGCTTCCGTCATGGACGCACTGCCCCCACTTCTCCGACTCGCCTCAGCTGACCCGCGCTGTCAGGCGGATCTGCAAGCTCACGGAGGAGGGGCTGACGGGGAAAGACCTAACCCTCTCCTGGTTCACGAAGCGGATCCAGCCGCTGCAACATAGAGACCGCCTGATGTTTGAATACACAGGGCGCAACGATCCGATGCGCGCCACCAAGGATAATCTCTCCGCCGACGCCATCGACAAGAGGATCCGGGTCCTCATCAAAATCCCACGTGAACTCCACATTCACGTATGCAACAAAGACATCCACACGGAGGGATCCGGAACTGCGGTACGTCGTCTTGACTTTGGTTTATCGTTTTTCTTCAAACTTTTGGCTAAGTGTAACTTTGAACTAGCTCGAGGCGCTTGAGGAAAATGAGCTCGGAACTCTCCTCCGAGTCCCATCCACCGGCCATGCGGATCCGGAAGCCACGTCAGAGGCGGAAGCTCCTGAAGCTCCACGTCCCGCGAAGAGGAAGAAGCCAGCCCCTTCCAGCCCTTACGCGAAACGCCCCCGCGAAACGCTCAGCATCGCGGCTACCCGGAAAGCTGAGGCGGAAAAGAAGCGCCTCGCGCTGATTAATACCAGCAACAAAGGGCAGCCTGCCATCCAAAGACTTTTTCAAGCCTTCCGGGTAAGCGTCTTCTTCCGAGACCCAAATTCTGGTTTAACACTCGCTCTTATATTTGTATGTTTTTCCTGAAGTTCCGGAAGCCAGCCTCCCAAGGCCCCAAGGGTCATCAAGAAGAAGGCCAAACCATCTCCGGCTTCTTTCTCTATCACTCCTGAGGTGGAAGTTCCGCCCAAGGCTTCTTCTGCCAGCAAGCCGGATCCGAAGGACATCATTGACCTTGATGACCTTCCTGAAGACCCTGCTCACCATGGCGACTCCGCCCAGGGGGCTTCCTCACCCATTCCTCCACCAGATCAACCAAGTTCCGCTTTCGCGGGGCCTACTGATGAAGAGCAAGAGCAAAAGGTCAAGCTTCTCCAAGTTACCAATGCGAGCCGAGTCAGCCTCGAGCCAACTCCGTCCCTCCAAAAACTTACCCTCGCAGAGCGTCACGCGGAAGTTTCCGCCATGCTGAACAAGGTATGGGGGAAGCCGGAGGAGGAGGTGGGTTATCTCGCCGAGCTGGAAGACAGCCTGAAGGAATTTTTCGCCAAGCACAAGGAAGTGCGGCAGGTAATACTAGCCCCCAAGCATTGGGTGATATAGTTCCGTGTAACATGTATTAGCCAATGCTTTCTCAAAATGTACTGTTAGGCGGAAATTTGAAATTTTTACCCAATTCTTTGAAATCTTCGCCAGCCCCCCAGATTTTAATATCCGACTAACTCTCTGCTGCTTCTCAGTCCACGCGGAAACTGCACGAAGATTTGCGCATACACGTGCTGGAGCAAATCACGGAGATCGAGGGGCTGCGCCAACACGCGGAAAATAGCCGAAAGGCTATCCAGCTGCTTGAGACCCGACTTCAAGGTACGAGATCCGGATCTTCACTTTTTTGTACTGACAGTTGTTCAGGGTGCATAATATGTTCAACTCTGCTTTTAGAAGAAACTGCCAAGCATTCCTCGCTGGATGAACTATCTGCCAAGGTCAAGGTGCTTGAGGCGGAGAACGAGTCCCTCAGAAACTTCATGAAAGAATCTTCAAGCAAAGAGACTGAGGCGAGGAAGGAGCTCTCCGAGAAGCATGCCCGTGAGCAGGCGGAGCTGATTGACAAGCTGGAGAAAAGCCAGGGCCGCGTGATTTCCACAATTGCCAAGAACAAAGCCCTGGAAGTGGAGGCGGAAGCCATTGACAAGCTTATCTTCCGTAAGCATTTTTCCGCGTCGTTGCTCCGACCACCTTGCATGTTTTCTCTGACGGAACTGAACCTCTTTCTTTCACAGCAAGCCTTGGCTTTGAGTGGACAAAAGATTCAAACCTGACGAGGACGGAGGCGTACGATGAAGCGCGGATGTCAATTGATGCGCTGTTTGAAGCCTGTCGCGGAATCGCCACGGCTCTGTCGCTAAAGAAGGCCAAAACCACAGTCATCGATACGATGACCAAACTTATGCGACAGGTGCCGGAGTTCATCAAGGACTGGCAGAAGTCTTCAGCGCGCGGAGCCGCCTCCTTAGTCCTGGCCACCTGCAAGGCTTTCTTCCCCTCACTCAACCTGGCGCAAGTTGCACGCGGAGCCCCCGAGAGTTCCGACATGAGCACCCTCCTCGCGGAAACTGAAGGCTATGAAGAGCTGTTTGTCAGGCGAGTGGATCACTCGTTCTGGTACAACAAGCACAATCTGCCCGAAGGTTTTTCCGATGCAGAGGAGGAAGCAGGCGAGCCAGAGTATTATGGGGAAGGATCCGGGTCCAGCAGCGAGCACTCCGGAGAAAATTCTGGAGACGACTCTGAAGCCGGATCTGGTGGCAGCGACAACGGCTCCAGCTACCAGCAATCTGAAGAGGAGGACTCCGAGTAGAGTTCCTGTTTGAAACAATGAAACAAGTTGCATCATTTTGGCCCCAGCGAGGGTTTGTAATAAGACTAAATTCTTAAGTAGCTAGGAACGAAACGATTATGCATGGGGCGGAAACACTTATCCTGCTATCCGTTAAATATTATGTGCATGTTTCGTTTTATGTCGGAAAGCAAGTGCTGACTTCGTTATTTTCTGGCTTGCCCGCTTGACCTTCCACGAGCCGGAAAACCTTAGCCGGAAACGCTCGCCAGCGGCGACGAAGCCCAATGGCAGTCCGTCCATAACCGCGGAAACAAGCCCCCAGGCATAGGTGCCGGAAATCGCTACTAGGAATCCACGAGTTCGCAACAGATAACTTAATCAGAAAACTTAGCTTACGTCCTAAAGGACGATTTTGAAAATCACAACTTTCATACACGCCTAGGCGGAAATATCCAGCTCTGCGGTTTTAGTCGGAAAAAACATACACGATCTAAAATGAACAAGTAAAGGAGGTAAAAGACTCAAAGAGTGAACCATAAGCTTTATTTCATTGATCATGTATAACTATTACAGAGTTTAGAACTCGGAAAATATATGCTAAGTGTAGAAAGGACGTAGCTGTGCAATGTTCCAAGGGCGATCTGTTTCATCGTAGATGTCATCCGGATCCTCGCGCTTGCGTTTCCGGTGCCAGTTAGCAGGTCTATCCCTTAGCTCACGGAAATCAACAAGGTAGTACGACCCGTTATGGAGCACTTTGCTAACGACGAAGGGTCCTTCCCATGGAGATTGCAGCTTATGGTCTTTCACCTGTCGAAGGCGGAGGACCAGGTCTCCTGCCATGAAGGAGCGTTTCCGAACTCGACGACTGTGATAACGTCGGAGCTTTTGCTGGTAGATGGCGGATCTCTGGTCTGCTAAGTTCCGAGCTTCCTCGATCAGGTCCACAGATAGCTGTCTGGCCTCGTCAGCTGTTTCTTCATTGTAGGCGGAAACTCGCGGTGAATCGTGGATGATGTCGGAGGGAAGCACGGCTTCGGATCCGTATACCAGGAAAAAAGGGGTAAACCCTGTCGATCTGTTAGGGGTAGTTCGTAAACTCCACAGAACAGCTTCCAACTCATCAGCCCAAGCTCCAGCTGCTCGTCGCAGCGGTCCTTCAAGGCGTGGTTTAATTCCTGATAATATTAGGCCGTTAGCCCTTTCAACCTGACCATTGGACTGTGGGTGAGCCACAGATGCGAGGTCCAGTCGTATCCCCATTGTTTCACAATAATCCCTCAATTCTCCTTGAGCGAAGTTCGTGCCATTATCTGTGATTATGCTGTGTGGGATGCCGAATCTCATCACGAGGCTGCAGACGAATTTTAGTGCCGTAGCACCATCGGCTTTTCTCACTGGCTTAGCCTCGATCCATTTGCTGAACTTGTCAACAGCGACCAGGAGGTACTCAAAACCGCCAGGAGATGATCTTTTTAACTTACCAACCATATCGAGCCCCCAGACCGCAAATGGCCAGGTGATAGGTATGGTCTTCAGCTCTTGGGCTGGAGCGTTTGGTTGAGTAGCGTAGTACTGACAACCTCGGCAGGTCTTGACTATTTTATCAGCGTCTTCTTTAGCTGTAAGCCAATAGAAACCTAACCGAAAAGCTTTTGCAACGAGTGATCTGGGAGCGGCGTGATGCCCGCAATCCCCTGCGTGGATCTCTCTGAGGATTTCAATGCCATCTTGATTGTAGACGCATTTAAGAAATACCCCTGCTGCACTTCGTTTGTAGAGCTGTCCATCAACTATTGTGTAGGTTCTTGCTCGCCCGACGATCTGTCGTGCGAGGACCTCGTCCTCTGGCAACTTCTGATCGATGAGGTAGTCCAGGAAAGGCTGTGTCCAAGCCGGAATGATAGCCATCACTTCCCTAGCCGGAGATACTGCCACCTCTGGGTTTTCCGGGTTAGCGCCCTTAACTGAGGGTATCCGGAGATGCTCCAGGAAAATGCCAGGCGGAATTGGTTTCCTGCCGGATCCGAGCTTGGATAGCATGTCTGCCGCTGTGTTATCGTCTCTCCTGACGTACTTGACTTCGTATCCGAGGAAGCTCTTGGCGATCTCGTCAACTTCGCCTCTCAGAGGCCGCCATGACGGAATTTCTGGCGTTCCAGGTTCCGGCTACTTGTTGTGCCACCAGGTCGGAATCTCCACAGCATATGATGTGCTTGATCCCAAGTTCCTTAGCGATGCGCAGACCGTGTAATAGAGCCTCATATTCCGCCATGTTGTTAGTAGCTTCGAAGTGGATCCGCAGAACATACCGCAGCTTCTTCTCCGGTAGGGGACTTCAGGGTGACTCCGGCTCCTGAGCCTTGATGCTGCTTGGATCCGTCGAAGTGCATGACCCATGTCTCTGGTTCCGGCTCCAGACTTGCATCCGGAGCTTCTGTCCAATCTGCAACGAAATCTGCCAGAACCTGGGATTTTACCGCAGTCCTTGGCTTGTAAGCGATGTCGAAGGCGGATAATTCGATGCCCCATTTAGCCGTACGTCCTGTTGCGTCAGCGTTGTTGAGAATTGTTGACAGCGGAGCCTTGCTCACGATCACATCGGATGCTCTTGGAAATAATGCCTCAGCTTCCGGCTGCCTAGGAACACGCCATAAGCTAGTTTCGAAAGTGAGGATATCTCTGTTTTGATTCCGTCAGCACCTCGCTAATGTAGTAGACAGGTCTCTGGACGTCATATTCATGACCTTCTTCCTTTCGCTCCACCACGATGACGAGGCTGACGACTTTGTTGGTAGCTGCCAGATAAAGGAGCATTGGCTCTGACTCTACTGGAGCTGCCAAGATAGGAGGGGAGGTAAGTATTTCCTTCAACCCTCGAAGAGCTGCGTCGGCTGCGTCATCCCAGACAAATTTGTCTGTTTTCTTCAGCAGCTTGTACAGAGGTAATGCCTTCTCGCCAAGACGGCTAACAAACCTACTGATTGCTGCGACACAACCAGTAAGTCGTTGCACATCTTTGAGACAAGTTGGCCTTTTGATACACAGAATTGCCTTGATCTTTTCCGGGTTAACCTCAATGCCCCTGTGAGAGACTATGAAGCCAAGGAGTTTTCCGGCTGGCACGCCAAAGACGCACTTCAGCGGATTCAACATCATCTTGTACCTGCGGAGGTTGTCGAAGGTTTCCGTGAGATCGCTGATCAAGTCGGATCCTTTCCGGGTCATGACCGCGATGTCGTCGACGTAAGCGTGCACGTTCCGGCCAATTTGGTCCTTCAGGCACCGCTGCATCGTACGTTGGTAGGTAGCACCTGCATTTTTCAAACCAAAGGGCATAGTAACATAGCAGTAAGTACCGAACGGGGTGATGAATGAAGTCGCCTTTTGGTCGGATTCCTTCATCCGGATCTGATGATACCCGGAATACGCATCAAGAAAACACAGAAGTTCCGCCCCCGCCGTCGAATCAATGACTTGGTCAATGCGCGGCAAGGGGAACGGATCCTTCGGGCAATGTTTGTTCAAGCCAGAGTAATCGATGCACATTCTTAGTATTTCAGTGTTCTTTTTGGGTACAAGGACGGGATTCGCGACCCAATCGGTATGGATAACTTCTATTACAAAACCTGCTTCTAGTAACTTTGCTAGTTCCATTCCTATGGCGCGGCGCTTCTTATCTCCAAAGCGTCGCATAGCTTGCTTCACTGGTTTGGCCCCCGGATTTATGTTGAGGTAGTGCTCGGCGAGTTCCCTAGGTACTCCGGACATGTCAGAAGGTTGCCATGCGAAGATATCCATGTTAGCGCGGAGGAACTCGACGAGCGTGCTTTCCTATTTGGGGTCCATGTTGGCTCCGACTGAAACCTGCTTGGAAGAGTCACCTGGGATGAGGTCATGCTTCTTGGTTTCTATCGCAGGTTTGAAGGAGGTTTTCTGCTCGGAGATTTGCTTCTTGGTGGTCTGCATCTCAGACGGATCCACCGCGGCTCTGTAGCCTTTCAGCTCTTCTCCGGATATCACAGACTCTGCGAAGGCGGCTTCACCTAACTCGCACTCATGAGCCTTTTTGTAGTCTCCGGATACGGTAATCATACCTTTAGGACCCGGAATCTTGAGCTTGTTGTAGATGTAGCACGCTCTTGCGTGGAACTTGTGGTAGGTGGGCCTGCCGAAGATGACGTGATAGGAGCTCTTGAAGGGCACAACTTCAAACGTGATCTTCTCTTCGCGGAAATTATGAACATCGCCAAAAGCCACGGGAAGTGTGATGCTGCCGAGGGAGTTCGCCTTCTTACCCGGAACCACGCCATGAAACTCAGTGTTGCTGTGTTTGAGCTGTTCCTTGGTGAGGTTCATCCGCTCTAGAGTCTCCAGGTACATGATGTTCAAGCTGGCTCCGCCATCCATGAGGCACTTGGAGAAGTCATACCCGTCTATGCGGGGACTTACAACCAAGGCGTAGCATTCTTTTGGCACAATTGCGGGGTGATCCTTCCTGTCAAATGTGCACGGGATTTCCGACCACCTGACGTACTGCGGCACAGCCGGAACTATGGCGTTCAGGATCCGGGTAGCTGACTTGGAGGCGCGTACTGTTGGGGTTCCGAGGAAAGTGTGGTAAGCCCCCACGCTCTTTTTGTCGAATGGATTGGATTTACCTGCGGCTCCTGCCTTGGGATCCGGCGAGTTATCATCCTCATCCATCGCCTCGGAACTATCGTCCTCCTTGTCTTTGTTCTTGCCCTTGCCACCTTTTCCGCGAGGGCGGTGCTTCCGGGCGCGCTTGTATCCGGCCTCCGGGTCGTTCTTTAGATCATTGACCCACTTGCAGTTGCGGTTGGTATGAGTGGACTTCCCTGTAACCGGATCCAGATGGGCCAGGCAGGGCATGTCTCTGTATTCCTCATAGGTTTGCGGGGCGCGGGATCCGGCAGCAGTGACCTCGGAGGTATGCTGCTGACCCCTGCCGGCTCCGCCTCCGCGTCCGCGTCCTCTTCCGCCTCCTGGACCTCCGCGTTGAAACGCCATGGCGACCATCTCGGATCCGCCACTCTTCTGGTCATCAGGGTTCTTGCGCTTATGGCTGCTGCTGCCGCCGTTGTCACGGTTCTTCTTTTGTTGATGCAGGGGGAGTGCTGTAGCTGCGAGATCACCGCCTGCGTCGTCATCGGCGGCAGTGTGATCGCTAGCGATGGTGATCATGTCATCCAACGTCAGTTTATTTGCATTGACCAAGCAGGTTAGCTTGTGTCGCAGCAATCCTCCTCGCTGCAAGCCCCCAATGAAGGCGTGCATTGCTGTGCGGTTGTCAACGTTCTCGCACTCGTTTCTGCATGCCAACCATCGGGTGAGGAAATTCCTCGATGTTTCGCCCTTCTTCTGGATGCAAGCCTGTAGGTCGCTTGTTGTGGCAGGTCTCTTGTAGGTACCCCTGAAGTGTTTTTCAAAAGCGTTCTTCAGGTCGAACCAGCAAAAGATGGAGTTCTTCTCGAGGTCGCTGAGCCGCATCCGGCTGGACCTACAAGGTACAATCGGAGCATGCGGCGGCGATGTTAGGGGTTCCTCCAGCGAAGGTTACAGCATTGTAGTAATCCTCGATCCAGGTATCCGGCCTTTCGGTGCCATCATAATGCTTCAGATTTCCGGGTAGCTTGAGGTTCATCCTTGGCTTTGGTTCCTCTCGAATCATCCTGCCAAAGCACTTCGGGCCAATGTAGTCGGTTCTGTACTCGTTAAGGCGGTCCCGCGCGTCGCGCGAGCCGTGGCGAGGAGACTTTGAGCGAGAGCGAGATCTCCGGCCATTGCCTCCGCCTCCACCTCCGCCGCCACCGCTAGGTGGTGGTGAGGGAGACCTGCGAGGTGGGCGGTCTGACTTCTTGCTTCCGCCATCTGAATCTCCTCGGCCTTCCTGGTGCTGACTCCGGCTCCTGTGGCTGCCCTCGCCTTGGCGCTGGCTGCCCTGGTCGTTCCGGCGAGGCTCCGGGTCACGGCTCCGACGAGGCTCTGGGTCTCGGCTCGGGCGAGGTTCTGGGTCGCGGCTCCGACGAGGTTCTGGGTCACGGTTCCGGCGAGGCTCTGGACCGCGGTCTTCATTCCGACTCCTCCTGGGCTCGGGCTCATGAACATTGTTCTGATTCCGGCGAGGTTCTGGCGAGCGCTCCCTGTTTCTGTTTCTTGGCAGCACATTGTCGCGGATAACAAGTGCACCATGCCCTATGGGCCTGGTGTTTCCGGCTGGACTACGGCGGCGAGGGGGTCACGGGTAACCATTGGGCGGAGGAGAGGGGTTGCGGTATTTGTCTCTTCCGGAGTACATCGCATCCTTTCCCTTTCTTGGATCCGACGGAGGCGTCTGTGACGGAACGGGGATCGGATTTGGGTGCTCCCTGGCCCTTTTTCTGCGCTCCGAGGATCCGGTGTGCGATTCATCGTCCTTCTGCGCGGTAGATACACAGTTATCCGGATTGGATTCCAACCTGCACGAAGTATCTGCCTTGCTCTGTCACGTATTGCTGAAGCGACAAGTGTGCGGAGATAGTTGATGTCAACTTCTTCGTCCTTCTTCTTCAGCAATTCCGCTGCTTTCTGCATGTTGTCCTTTGGAGTTTCCAGCGGCTGGTGATCTGCGGGCGTATTGAAGGGTATCCTGCGAGGCGGAATTGCTTCTCTAACAATACGATCGGCCTCCGCCTGCGCATGGATCATCTTTACTTCCCACTCAGCCCTCATGTTCTTGACCTGCTCGAGTGTGGCAGTGATCTCGCGGTCCTGTCTGTCGAAGTTCTCCAGCCAGGCTGCATGATCTGCCCTTCCTACCTTTAACGCAGCTTCGGTATGGGCGAGTCTCTTGGCTGTAGCCAGCATTTCCTTTCTGGCGGTCTCTAGAGCCTCCAGATCTGCGGCGTCGCCCGGGGCTATAGGTGTGTTAAGAACTGCACGCGCGGCCACCTCCTCTGCTGACAGGATTTCCTCCGAGGAAGAATCCCTTTGGGGTCGCACCCGAGACATTGGTGATCCTTGTTGGGACGGTTGAGGGTCAGATTGGCTGACTTGGTCTCCAGATCCAGTTTGTCCCAGCGCTGCCACCGTTGCGAGAACCTGCTTAGGCTGGGCGGAGTCGACTTCAGGTTGATCACTGTATCCGTATTCCCTTATCTTGCGAACGAAGTCATCAGACTCCATGGAGGAGGTATCTCCGGAAATTGGGCTCAGATTGCCCAAAATCGACTCTTCAACCGGAGCTTCGCTTTCTCCGACAGGCTGAGCCTGATCCGGATCTGCGCCGTTTTCCGGTGCCTCTACCTGCTCAGGACCAGCTCCGTCTTCTTGAGGGGCGGTTCCGGCGGTATGGGCCAAGAAGTGTACGAAGTGGCACCTCTGCTTTTCTAACACCTGGGAGACACAGGCGGATCTGCATTGGTCTTCCACCGTTGTTTCCTGCTCAGGGGCGGATTGGGTGGGCTTTGAAATTTCCAGATCTAAGGCGGAATCTTCCTTGGGAAGCTCCTGCATCTCAGATCGGATCTTCGCGACAGCGTCCAGCTCTGCGGCGGTCGCGTCTGCATTACTTACCAGTGGGTTTCCGTCGGAATCGACGGTTTCCCCGGTGAAGATGTGAATGCCGCCTATTGGGACGATGGAGAGCTTGACGGGGTTTGTCCTAGCCGGAATCCAGCACTCATCCGGAGGGACGATCGGCAGATTCCCGGCGTAAAGGACGCGCCCCACAGCGATGGTGTCGTCGTAGCTTCCCATGGCGGAACCCTCCGGGTTCCGGCCTCCAGACGCCACAGGCCCCACGGTGGGCGCCAACTGTCGTTGCCTAATCGACGGTACCTCGGAGGAGGGATCCTCACGAGGGGGAGAAGTAGGGGCCATAGGGCGGAGTGCACACGGGACGGTGGTACGCGAGTTACCCAGCTTCGGAACACCTGCACGATGACAGGGCCTACTGCTGCTTATCTGGAATTATCTGGGCGCTTTCGCATTGTTATAATGAGTTGTGGTTGTTCTGAACGTGCACGTGAACGTGAACGTGAACGTCAACATGAACGTGCCTCTAGGGCTCCCAGGATCCGGCTTATAAAGGCGCACGGATCTAGGGTTTACATGGAGAGTCCTAGCCGGATTACAGATAGCCTAGCTACGGTACAATATCTTGCCGTGCACGCCACGGATCCGCCTCCCATACATGTCGTACTGGATCCGGGTTCCTCGTGGACCTCCATGGATCCGGGTTACCCCTATGTCGGTACGGATCCGGCCTGCTGATCCTGGGCTGGACTTCTTCCTTCATGATCAACAGCAACTGGGCCGCCCGATGGGCCACATGCCTCATCACCGTCTGTGGGCCACCCGGGCTTGCCGGATCTAGGCACTGTCGATGGTACACCCATGAAGTATACCCACAACACCAACCTTGCCACAGTAGGTGCAATGAGGACGAGGGCGGAGACTCGAACCGCGAGGCTGCTGACGTAAACTGGAATCCCAAGCATCAAGCAGGCGGTGAAGCTGCGCTATCTCATGCGCAGAGAGGGGCGCGACTGGAGAGGTCGACGTACAATCAGGTGCCGACGAGGAGCTATCACCCACACGCACAGAGGCCGCCAAAGGGGGTGACGGAGAGCAACACGCCGATGAAGAAAGAGTCGGCAAAGCGCGGTCATAACCACGTGAACGGGCCACGAAAGTCGATGTAGAGCGGCAGGTCGACATAGACGAAGTCGGCGAAGCGCGGGCAGAGCCGCGTGAAGAGGCCGCGAAAGTCGATGTAGAGCGGCAGGCTGACATAGACGAAGTCGGCGAAGCGCGGGCAGAGCCGCGTGAAGAGGCCGCAAAAGTCGATGTAGAGCGGCAGGCCGACATAGACGAAGTCGGCGAAGTGCGGGCAGAGCCGCGTGAAGAGACCGCAAAAGTCGATGTAGAGCGGCAGGCCGAGGGAGACGGAGTCGGTGAAGCGCGGGCAGAGCCGCGTGAAGAGGCCGCAAACGGCGACGAAGAATAGCTAGCAGTCATGCACGGAGACAGTATTTTTTTTTTTTGATTTTTTTTTGATTTTTTTTTTTTGATTTTTTTTTTACCTCAGGTTGAAGTCAACGGGCCGGGGGCACGGGAGCCTGGCGCTCCAAGAAGAAAAACGGGCCTGGCGCTCGAGATCGAGCGAGGCGAGGGCGTCAAGCGCTGCGTGGAGATCGGATCGCGATCACGCGGAGCAGAGTGGTGGGCCGACGGAGTAGCCCAGACGTCGGGCCAAGATCGGAGCAGGAGCGAGCCTCGTGTCGGGCCCTGGCGCTGAAGATTGGCCGAGGGCGAGGAAGGGGCGGAGATCGGGCGAGCCAGGGCGAGCAGGGCCGGCACAGGGAAGCAGCAGGGTGGCGTAGGAAGTGGAGACGGCCGATCGATCGATTGAAGAGGTCCTGCGTGGGAATCGGACGTGGGAATCGATCCGATCTTGGCGTGGGAATTGATCCGATCGATCGCAAGGAGAAAGAGCAGCACGGCCAATCGATTGAGGATGAGAGGAAGACGGACGGGCGACGGAGATGAACAAGAGCCGGCCCGGGAGGAAGAGCGACAGCGGAACAAAGGGCAACGACGGACAAGCAAACGTCGGCCGAGAAACAAGAGGACCAATTTTGGCTCTGATACCATGTTAGACAATATGCTTATTGTATTATTAGGGGGCCAAAGGCCACAATATATAGTACATGTACAGGTGCAAATATGCAGGAAGCCCCCTAACATATGGGGAAACTACAATATACAGATATATACTCTAACAACTCCATCATAGGTATTTCCCACATTTGTATCCGACTCAACCTGTATCGGATACTCTCCATCATCTCTCCCATTATACGGATAACTCTGGTTCTGGATCGTGGCGTCCTCATTCATCTCCCCGTCATAATATACTGAAGTACTATGGGTTCCAGTATCAGATCCCCAACGCCAACCCGTGGAGTTCTCTATAGGAGTCACGGAACGCTGATTGTTTCCGGATTCCTCTCCACCCTCATATCCTCTATAGGAACTACTAAGATAGTTCCCAGGTGTAATAGGTGTAGTTTCTCATTCAGGATGTCAATACTAATGTAGTCACCAGCTGAGTAAACTGGTGTGTGCACCTCATTCTCCATGGTTTCCTTCCCCTTAGTCTCCTCCTTGGGTTCAGTGAACTCCTCTAGCATTATATCAATTGCTTCCGTCAAATGACGGTTCAGCTGATATAACAATGATAGTAGGTTGCGGCTGTTGTCCATGTACTTAGCGGCTTCTGCTGGTTTACGTTTTGCAAATTTGAAGTGGTTAAGCATAGGATCATGTTCCTCCTCCATATGAGGAATGTGTGTGAAATCGGAACCCATAAGCTCTTTCGTCTTATGCTCCCGAATATCGGTTATGGCTCTCATAATGGCTATGTGGTAAGCTGTGTTGATAGCCCTAGCCTCACCTGCTGGCATTACTATGCTCATTCCTAGGGATTCCGGAAGTCTTAGTCCTACCCTACACTTTGCCAATACAGTACCGTCGTAGTACATGTATTTCTTTACTTGGATCTGGGGATCACACCCAAATTCAAGTAACATGGCACGTAGAATATCTGCAAGTCCTCCTTCATATTCACTCAGTGTTGAATCCATCACTATCACGTTTCGTCCCGGACGTGAACTTCCCATTGTTGGCTGTAGAAATAGAAAGAATATAAGATTAGTAATAATGCATCATAATAGAGATAATAAAGAATTATCGCACTAAAAGATATGATTGTTGTATTCTCAATTGAATATACACCATATTTTTAGAGAATTCTTTACTAATCCTATTTGACTCCTAACGTTCGGTCCCATTTACTAGGTTCCAACCTAAGGTCAAAGCTTTTGCTCTGATACCAACTGTGGTGACCCTGCATAGCACTGCATGTTGTAGTATGCCAGTCGTTGATATAACATTCACGAAGTACCATTCCGCAAATATTACATCCCTCAGAGTAGTACAACAGAACATAGCAGGTCCATAACTCATTCATTTATTATTACAAGCATAATACACATATCGTCTCGGAGCTCCTCTTGGGTCCTAAGAGGGATACTCCTGGGTTCGAGGCGAACCCAACTTAGCTTACAATATAGAAGTCTCATTAAGTTATACATTTATTTCCTCAAGCAGCTAAGTACTAAGAGTTCGCACTGCTCGGTTACTACTACTACTCGGTGCTTCTAGGCTTGATCTCCTCCGGAAGCCTCCCCGGTTCCGTAGACTATGAGGTAGTCTACGCCTTCAATACCTCCAGAGAGGTCTGGTTCTTCATAGCCGATGATCTCGGCTCCTTCAGGGTTGTCGTAGTCCTCCTCCAGACGATTCAGACAATCTAAGCAAGGGATTTAAGAGTGGGATGAGTACGAGCGTACTCAACAAGTTCATTATAGATAAGAGGTGTTTAATGCACTAGCTACGATATTAGACCAGAAAGTCTAATACCAATGCAGGTTTTGGTAAACATTTCTTCAAGAGATTGCTTTTATTTCAAAGAGCTATGTCCGTCAGCCTTCACCGGTTTACTAGAACTTCATGGAGCTCCTTTCCGGCCGCGTTCGCAGTTCCATATCCCGGAACAGGGAGTGACAGGTCACGGTTCTTTACACTCTGCAGAGGTGTGTTGCTTTACCCATAAGAGATCTTAACCTTTGTGCCAACCGGGCAGCTTTCCCGTCCACACTTCCTTCGGTGTGAGGCCCGGTATAAGGTCTAGCCAATCATGTTCCTCCGCTACCTCGAACACCCACCCTTTGTTGCATGCCCCGATCCTGGGTCCTCGCCGGTCCCATTATTCCCATAGATTTCAGGATGGACCCCGACCACGACGACAGTCTGGGATCGAACCAAACTCCTTCGCCGGTAGCTGCAACCCATCCTAGACCGCAATACCGTGGGGACTTAGGACTCCCCAGCCTCACCATCTTGCTCCTTCGGCGACAAGTGTACTACGGACAATGCCGTGGGGACTTAGGACTCCCCAGCCTCACCAGCTTGCCCCCTTGGATTACAAGTGTACTACGGTAAAGCGCGTTCGTTGATGAACGAGAGGTGGAAACACTTTTGACTACTCCGTCCCACTCCGGATCTTATGGTTAACACGGGTATTACGGCACAAGAATCACTGGCGACATTTGTTGTTTAATCCTAGATGGATATAAACCCTTGCAATGGAACCTCCACCATATCAACACAATCCATGGTTCCGTTGCCAACCACATAATCATATTCATAGTTATGAAAATAGTGGTTTTGGTTTTTATGCAATAGTGATAACCATAGTACTTTGCAAGTAATTTGATAAAGATACTCAAATGACATGGGCAAGTGATGAACTTTCCTGAACACTGCAAAGTTTTGCAGTTGGATGGTGTGGACTGACCCTTGTCCTTTGTTTCTGAAAAATAGCATCATTGTCCGATAAGGGCAATGGTTAAAGAAGCAATTATGCATGATTCCAGTTTTAGGGTTTGTTCCCCCTTCCGATGACATTATTATTTTATGTAAGAGGTGAATACTAAGATTGATTTGGAGATACTTTATTTAAAGTAAAATACAACCTTGAAATGTTGTCAAGGTGTTTTTAAAGTCCAAAGGCACTAAATGGACTTATTTTCATTATTGAAAATAATATGTGTGATTTATATGATTATTTAAACTAGTTGAATGCCCGTGCTTCGCTACGGGCTCTCAAGATTCTTTCTACATCGTGCTTTTGTTTCCTAGTCACCCAACTTTACTAACGCAGCCTCTGTTATGTAGACACCTTACTACAACAATATGCCGCTCGTCAATCCCATAGCCCATGATTTCGTTATTGCTATAGAATAAAATAAAGATATATATGGGCAACATTGATCAAAAAATTCAGTTGGATCAAAAGACCTTCAACGCTTATCTCTTTGCTCTAGCATCGCCAGGAAATATATTAATTGAACAATCATTTTTTTCTTCGATACACATATTGTGTTTTTGATATTTTTTCCAATATACAAGTGATATGTGATTACATCTTTCTGGCACTTCTCTCCCAACTAAGCAAATAAAACCTCCTCTATGTGATATATCATAACTAACAAGAAACACTCATCCAGGTAAACAACACAAAATGATCAATCTAGGAATAACTTTTCCGCAACTGCTAAACCCATTTCAGCCCTGAAATAAATTTTCAATTTGATCTGGCCAGCCGAAATAACACCAAGTTGGTACTAATGAAGACTGAAGGTGATAAATTTGGGAAGTGATCCCCAACAGCAACGGGCACGGTATTGGATGTTATTGATGATCGAGGAAAGGAGCCGCATAACGGATTCTTTGGATAGAATTCCACTAAAAAATTATGAAAGGGAGAACAGGAGCCTCTGTTTTGCACATAGAGAGAGCAAAATTCAGAACCTTCTTAGAACATGCAAAATTGTTCCCATTGAAGAGCATCTCCCCATGGACAGAACAGTATAGGAATTTATCAAACGTTCATTAGGCCTAAACGGTCTCTGTTTTTTACCAAATTAAAACGGCGGCTATTGCTTGGACTGAACCTTGCTTGCCCGGAGCGGAAGAAGCTAAATCATCAGCAAAGCACACTGAGAGGTAGCATTAACAACAGCAAGCAGCGGTAGCACAAGACAACGAAATCCCCTTTACCTCTGCCAGGAGACCTACCTCAATCCCTTGCCTCCCCTCAGCTCCATCGAGCTCCAAAAGGCGGCGGTACACCTCCTGCTCGACCTCCGAGCAGTGGAGGTTCTGGCTTCGTGGCCCGCCTCATATCGGAGTTGGAGTGAGTGCGTGTCCTCGACAGGAACTGTGTTGCCGCCGTGCGTGCTCGCGAGGCAGAAGATCGGTCGAACGACGGCAGGAGGATGCCGAGGGACCTGTGGTGGCGTTGTGCTGGCAGCGGGTGAACGGCGGGGAGTAGGCCATCTCCGGCGGCGTGTGTGCCTGTTGCTCTGGCGATCGAGGAGGTTCAGCGTTGGAGCTGCTCGTGACGGCTTGCCGCAGGGATTCATCGAGGTAGCTTAATAACATCTCGGATGCGCGTGTTGGCTGGATGTCAACCCGGCAGCGGCGGCGATTCAGCAGCCTTGACGATGGAGGTATCGTGCTTTGCGTCGACCTTAATTCCCTATCGTTTTCCTTAACCCAAGGCCAGGAGCATCTGTACGCATGAGGCAACCACCTAAATTCCCTTTCGATTCCTCTTCTAGCCCCTGCACATGGCCGTCCCGCACCTCTGTCGATTCATCGGCCTCCCCTGTTTTTCTCCACGCCACCGGCAAGATCCAGCCCGGCTGTTTCTGCTCTAGCCCGCTGCCATGGCAAGGCGGCAGAGGATCTGCGCGCCTGTACCGGCTTCGACCAGCAGCGCCATGATCTGGGCGCCTGTACCGGCTCCGACCAGCAGCGCCGGATCTGCAGGGCGCTTCCTGCCTGGATGAACGATATGGCCTGCATGGATGAAAACATAACTGGGCCTGTATGTTCGTAACTGGGCCCGTCTGTTCGGTATTTGGGCCTGACTCGAAAGGTTTTTAGCGATCGTGGCGAGCGACGTACGTACCAACGTATTCAGATTTAATAGTAAAGATCACCAAATTAGGACTTATTTTTAGTTGTCTTCAAAAATTCCCTTTGACATTTTATTTAGATAGAGAATTTTATGCTGATCAATTTTCATATTTTTAATTATTTTTTTAGAGTTATTAAACATTTTCTATTAATTTTCAAATTTCTGGTTTATTTGAAAATGTGAAATGACACATTTACCCCTGGGCCCACCTGTCAGGGTGGCCCAGTGGGTTAACCCAAACCCAAGCCACACTTGGGCTCGGTCGGCCCACTCGCCCCTTTCTCTCTTCCTCGCGCGGAACCCTAATCTCCCTTTCTCTCTCGCGACGCCGTGGTCGCCGCCGCCTTCGCCGAGATTCTCCGGCCATCTCCGGCCGACTCCGGCGATGAGGTGCGGCGGATCTGGACCGCCTCACGACGGCGCATCAGGTTCACCAGCTCGATCTGGACCTCGCCTTCTTCTTCGTCTGCCTCCATCGCGTTCGCCCGCACGGTGGTGCGTTGCTCACCGGCGCATCTGGTGTCGTGACGCCGCCGTGGTGTTGCCATGACGGTGCTGGGGCGCTCGCGCTCGGTGACGCCAGGCCAGGCGCGGCTTGGCGCTGCCGTGGGTGGCCCGTGCCGCCGTGCCGCCATGGCACGTCGTGTGCTCCGCTCCAGGTACTGTAGGATAACGTTGCATAGAAAACAAAAATTTTCCTACCGCGAACACGCAATCCAAGGCAAGATGCAGTCTAGAAGACGGTAGCAACGAGGGGATTATCGAGTCTCACCCTTGAAGAGATTCCAAAGCCTACAAGATGAAGCTCTTGTTGCTGCGGTAGACGTTCACTTGCCGCTTGCAAAAGCGCGTAGAAGATCTTGATCACGGCGCCACGAACGGGCAGCACCTCCGTACTCGGTCACACGTTCGGTTGTTGATGAAGACGACGTCCACCTCCCCGTTCCAGCGGGCAGCGGAAGTAGTAGCTCCTCTTGAATCCGACAGCACGAAGGCGTGGTGTCGGTGGTGGTGGAGAAATCCGGCGGAGCTTCGCTAAGCGTGCGGGAAGTGGAGGAGCGGGGCGGCTAGGGTTTGGGGAGAAGGGGGCGCCGGCCACTAAGGGGTGCGGCCACCTTGGTGGTTCTTGGGGTGGCCGGCCCCCTCCCCTTGGCCCTCATTATATAGGTGGAAGCCCCAAGTGTTGGACTACAAGTCTCCGAATAAGACCCGAACCCAAAACCTTCCATGTGATAGGGAAACCTACCCAAGGTGGGAATCCCACTTGGGGTGGGATTCCCCCTTTCCATGTGGGGGGGTGGCTGGCCCCCATAGGGGGAGTCCACTTGGGACTCCTCCCCCTCTAGGGTTGGCCGGCCATGGAGGTGGAACCTTCTAGAACCTTCCATAGAACCTTCCGGATCATTTAAAATCTTATAAAATGACTTCCTATATATGAATCTTATTCTCCGGACCATTCCGGGACTCCTCGTGATGTCCGGGATCTCATCCGGGACTCCGAACAAATATTCGAACTCCATTCCATATTTAAGTTCTACCATTTCAACATCCAACTTTAAGTGTGTCACCCTACGGTTCGCGAACTATGCGGACATGGTTGAGTACTCACTCCGACCAATAACCAATAGCGGGATCTGGAGATCCATAATGGCTCCCACATATTCAACGATGACTTTAGTGATCGAATGAACCATTCACATACGATACCAATTCCCTTTGTCACGCGATATTTTACTTGTCCGAGGTTTGATCATCGGTATCACTCTATACCTTGTTCAACCTCGTCTCCTGACAAGTACTCTTTACTCGTACCGTGGTATGTGGTCTCTTATGAACTTATTCATATGCTTGCAAGACATTAGACGACATTCCACCGAGAGGGCCCAGAGTATATCTATACGTCATCGGGATGGACAAATCCCACTGTTGATCCATATGCATCAACTCATACTTTCTGGATACTTAATCCCACCTTTATAACCACCCATTTACGCAGTGGCGTTTGGTGTAATCAAAGTACCTTTCCGGTATAAGTGATTTACATGATCTCATGGTCATAAGAACTGGGTAACTATGTATCGAAAGCTTATAGCAAATAACTTAATGACGAGATCTTATGCTACGCTTAATTGGGTGTGTCCATTATATCATTCATACAATGATATAACCTTGTTATTAATAACATCCAATGTTCATGATTATGAAACTAATCATCCATTAATCAACAAGCTAGTTAAGAGGCATACTAGGGACTCTTTGTTGTTTACATATCACACATGTACTAATGTTTCGGTTAATACAATTATAGCATGACATATAAACATTTATCATAAACATAAAGATATATAATAACCACTTTTATTATTGCCTCTTGGGCATATCTCCTTCAGTCTCCCACTTGCACTAGAGTCAATAATCTAGATTACATTGTAATATACCTAACACCCATGGCATTCTGGTGTTGGTCATGCTTTGCCCTAGGGAGAGCTTTAGTCAACGGATCTGCTACATTCAGATCAATGTGTACTTTGCAAATCTTTACTTCTCCATCTTCAATGTACTCGCGAATCGAGTGATAACGCAGCTTGATATGCTTCAGCCTCTTGTGTGACCTTGGCTCTTGTGCATTGGCGATGGCACCCATGTTATCACAGTAGATGATTAATGGGTCCAATGCACTAGGAACCACACCGAGCTCTACAATGAACCTGTTCATTCATACCGCTTCTGATGAAGCCTCTGAAGCCGCTATGTACTCTGATTCTGTTGAAGACTTCGCCACCGTGCACTGCTTCGAGCTTGCCCAGCTTACTGCAGCACCATTCAATATAAACACGTACCCAGACTGTGACTTAGAGTCATCAGGATCAGTGTTCCAACTTGCATCGGTGTAACCGTTTACAACGAGCTCTTGGTCACCTCCATAACAAAGAAACATATCCTTAGTTCTTTTCAAATACTTCAGGATATTCTTGACCGCTGTCCAGTGTTCCATTCCTGGATCACTTTGATATCTGCTAGTCAAACTAACAGCATGTGCTATATCCGGTCTAGTACATAGCATGACATACATGATAGATCCTACTGCCGAGGCATAGGGGATATTACTCATCCTTTCTCTTTCTTCTGCCGTAGCCGGTCCTTGAGTCTTACTCAAGACCTTGCCTGGTAACATAGGTAAGAACCCTTTCTTACTTTCGTCCATTCTAAACTTCTTTAGAATCTTGTCCAGATATGTACTCTGTGATAGCCCTATTAGGCGTCTTGATCTATCTCTATAAATCTTGATGCCTAATATATACGATGCTTCACCAAGGTCTTTCATTGAAAAACTATTATTCAACTCGTTTCAAAGAAAAACTATTATTCAAATAACCTTTTACACTGCTTAATAGTTCTATATCATTCCCAATTAATAATATGTCATCTACATATAATATCAGGAATGCTACAGAGCTCCCACTCACTTTCTTGTAAATACAGGCCTCTCCATGACACTGTATAAACCCGAAGTCTTTGATCACCTTATCAAAGCGTCGGTTCCAACTTCTTGATGCTTGCTTCAGTCCATAGATTGAACGCTAAAGTTTGCATACTTTGTCAGCATTTTTAGGATCGACAAAACCTTTGGGTTGTACCATATACAACTCTTCCTCAATGTCTCCATTAAGGAACGCCGTTTTGACATCCATTTGACAAATCTCATAATCGAAAAATGCAGCTATTGCTAACAAAATCCTCATAGATTTTAGCTTCGCTACAGGCGAGAAAGTCTCATCGTAGTCAACTCCTTGAATTTGTCGGAAACCCTTTGCGACAAGTCGAGCTTTATAGACAGTAATATTACCATCAGCATCTGTTTTTCTCTTGAAGATCCATTTATTCTCGACAGCCTTTCGGCTATCAGGTAAGTCTACCAAAGTCCATACTTTGTTATCATACATGGATCCCATTTCGGATTTCATGGCTTCTTGCCATTTGTTGGAATCTAGGCTCATCATCGCTTCTTCATACGTCGCAGGGTCCTCATCATTGTTATCCACAATCATGACATTTAGACAAGGATCATACCAATCAGGAGTGGCACGTTCCCTTGTCGATCTGCGAGGTTCAGTAGTTTCCTCATTCGAAGTTTCATGATCATTATCATTAGCTTCCTCTGTTGCCGTGCAAAGCGGTACAGAACAGCTTGCATCGCGCTACTCTGATCAACGAGTATAGATTCATTAATCTCATCGAGTTCTACTTTTCTTCCAGTCACTTCTTTGGTGAGAAATTCTTTCTCAAGAAAGGTTCCGTTCTTAGCAACAATAATTTTGCCTTCGGATTTGTGATAGAAAGTGTACCCTATAGTTTCCTTAGGGTATCCTATGAAGACGCATTTCTCCGTTTTGAGTTCTAGCTTGTCCGGTTGTAACTTCTTTACATAGGCTTCGCAACCCCAAACTTTCAGGAACGACAGCTTAGGTTTCTTATTAAACCATAATTCATACGGTGTCGTTTCTACGGATTTTGATGGTGCTCTATTTAAAGTGAATGCGGCTGTCTCTAATGCATAACTCAAAAATGAGAACGGCAAATCAGTAAGAGACATCATAGAACGAACCATATCTAAGAGAGTTCGATTACGACGTTCGGACACACCGTTTCGTTGTGGTGTTCCCGGCGGTGTCAATTGTGAAAGTATTCCGCATTTCTTTAAATGCATGCCAAACTCATAACTCAGATATTCACCTCCACGATCAGATCGTAGAAATTTAATCTTCTTGTTACGTTGATTTTCTACTTCACTTTGGAATTCCTTAAACTTCTCGAAAGTTTCGGATTTATGTTTCATGAAATAGATATACCCATATCTACTCAGATCATCTGTGAAGGTTAGAATATAACGATAACCACCGCGCGATGCTACACTCATTGGTCCGCACACATCGGTATGTATGATTTCCAATAAGTCAGTAGCTCGCTCCATCATACCAGAAAATGGAGTCTTAGTCATTTTTCCCATTAGACATGCTTCGCATCTATCAAGTGACTCAAAGTCAAGTGAT
The DNA here is from genome assembly GCF_019359855.2 of Lolium perenne. Lineage (NCBI taxonomy): Eukaryota > Viridiplantae > Streptophyta > Magnoliopsida > Poales > Poaceae > Lolium > Lolium perenne. Next base: position 284,440,587 of record NC_067245.2, read on the forward strand.
TCAAGTAATCCATCGGTATGGAGTTTCTTCATGCGTTTCACTCCAATATGACCAAGACGACAGTGCCACATATAAGTAGAATTATCATTCAATTTAATTCGCTTAGCATCAATGTTATGTATATGCGTATCACTACTATCGAGATCTAACAGAAATAAGCCATTCTTTTCTGGTGCTCGACCATAAAAGATATTATTCATAAAAATAGAACAACCATTATTCTCAGACTTGAATGAATAACCGTCTTGCATTAAACAAGATCTAGATATAATGTTCATGCTCAACGCGGGTACACAATAATAATTATTTAGGCTTAAAACTAATCCCGAAGGTAGATGTAGAGGAAGTGTGCCGACAGCGATCACATCGACTTTGGATCCGTTTCCAACGCGCATCGTCACTACATCTTTCAGTAGTCTTCGTTTATTCTTTAGTTCCTGTTTCGAGTTACAAATATGAGCAACCAAACCAGTATCAAATACCCAGGTACTAGAACGAGAACCAGTGAGATAAACATCTATAACATGTATATCAGATATACCTTCTTTCTTCTTCTTGACAAGGCCGCTCTTCAGATCAGCCAGATATTTGGAGCAATTACGCTTCCAGTTGTCCCTTCTCCTTGCAAAGAATAGCACTCAGCATCAGGCTTAGGGCCGTTCTTAGGTTTCATAGGAGGCGTGGCAGCTTTCTTGCCACCCTTCTTGAATTTTCCCTTAGAATTGCCATGTTTCTTGAAACTGGTGGTCTTGTTGACCATCAACACTTGGTGCTCTTTCTTGATCTCAATCTCAGCAGCTTTTAGCATACCAAAGAGTTCAGGTAACTCCTTGTTCATGTTCTGCATATTGTAGTTCATCACAAAGTTCTTGTAACTTGGTGGCAGTGATTGAAGGACACGATTAATCCCCAGTATGTTAGGAATCACTATTCCCAAGTCACTGAGTTTCTTCGCATGCCCGGTCATGGCGAGCATGTGCTCACTAACGGAGCTGCCTTCTTCCATCATACAGCTGAAGAAATGTTTCGATGCTTCATAGCATTCCACGGCCGCATGAGTCTCAAAAATAGCTTTCAGCTCTTTCATCAACTCATGAGGATCGTGGTGCTCAAAACGTTTTTGAAGATCGGATTCCAGACTGCACAGGATAGCACACTGAACTTGAGACTACCGAGTTTTCCGAGTCTCGTAAACAGCTTTTACTTCATCGGTTTCAGTTTCTGCAGGAGGGTCACCTAGCGGTGCATCAAGCACATATTGCAGATTTCCGCCAGAGAGGAAGATCCTCACATGACGGAACCAGTCGGTGAAGTTGCTACCGTTGCTCTTAAGTTTTTCTTTCTCTAGGAACTGGTTAAAATTGATTGGGGATGCCATCTCTACAACATATATTTGCAAAAGTTTAGACTAAGTTTATGACAAATTGAGTTCAAATTTTAATTCAACATAATTAAAAATCTAGGTGAACTCCCACTCAAAACAATATCCCTCGCATTGTCTTAGTGATCACGCGAACCAAATCCACCGCACCTAAGTCCGATCATCACGAGACAAGGTGTGATTTCAATGGCGAACATTCAAAGTGTTCATCATATCAACCATATGATTCATGCTCTACCTTTCGGTATCACGTGTTCCGAGACCACGTCTGTACATGCTAGGCTCGTCAAGTCCACCTTAGTATCCGCATGTGCAAAACTGTCTTGCACCCGTTGTATGCACTTGTTGATTCTATCACACCCGATCATCACGAGATGCTTCGAAACGACAAGTCTTGGCAACGGTGCTACTAAGGATGAACACTTTATTATCTTGAGATTTTAGTGAGGGATCATCTTATAATGCTACCGTCGCGATCTAAGCAAAATAAGATGCATAAAAGGATTAACATCACATGCAGTTCATATGTGATATGATATGGCCCTTTTGTCTTTGCGCCTTTGATCTTCATCTCCAAAGCACGGACATGATCTCCATCATCTTCGGGCATGATCTCCATCATTGTCGGCGTAGCGTCAAGGTCAATGGCGCCGACTTCATGATTGTCCTCCATGTAGCAACTATTAGAACTACTTTGAAATACTACTCAACATGAAATTTAAAGACAACCATAAGGCTCCTGCTGGTTGCCACAATGCAATAATGATCATCTCATACATATTCATCATCACATTATGGCCATATCACATCACCAAACCCTGCAAAAACAAGTTAGACGTCTCTAATTTGGTTTGCATATTTTACGTGGTTTAGGGTTTTCGAGAGAGATCTAATCTACCTACGAACATGAACCACAACGTTGATACTAATGTTTTCAATAGAAGAGTAAATTGAATCTTCACTATAGTAGGAGAGACAGACACCCGCAAAGCCTCTTATGCAATACAAGTTGCATGTCGAACGAGGAACAAGTCTCATGAACGCGGTCATGTAAAGTTAGTCCGAGTCGCTTCATCCCACTATGCCACAAAGATGCAAAGTACTCAAACTAAAGATAACAAGAGCATCAACGCCCACAAAACCATTGTGTTCTACTCGTGCAACCATCTATGCATAGACACGGCTCTGATACCACTGTAGGATAACGTTGCATAGAAAACAAAAAATTTCCTACCGCGAACACGCAATCCAAGGCAAGATGCAGTCTAGAAGACGGTAGCAACGAGGGGATTATCGAGTCTCACCCTTGAAGAGATTCCAAAGCCTACAAGATGAGGCTCTTGTTGCTGCGGTAGACGTTCACTTGCTGCTTGCAAAAGCGCGTAGAAGATCTTGATCACGGCGCCACGAACGGGCAGCACCTCCGTACTCGGTCACACGTTCGGTTGTTGATGAAGACGACGTCCACCTCCCCATTCCAGTGGGCAGCGGAAGTAGTAGCTCCTCTTGAATCCGACAGCACGACGGCGTGGTGTCGGTGGTGGTGGAGAAATCCGGCGGAGCTTCGCTAAGCATGCGGGAAGTGGAGGAGCGGGGCGGCTAGGGTTTGGGGAGAAGGGGGCGCCGGCCACTAAGGGGTGCGGCCACCTTGGTGGTTCTTGGGGTGGCCGGCCCCCTCCCCTTGGCCCTCATTATATAGGTGGAAGCCCCAAGTGTTGGACTACAAGTCTCCGAATAAGACCCGAACCCAAAACCTTCCATGTGATAGGGAAACCTACCCAAGGTGGGAATCCCACTTGGGGTGGGATTCCCCCTTTCCATGTGGGGGGGTGGCCGGCCCCCATAGGGGGAGTCCACTTGGGACTCCTCCCCCTCTAGGGTTGGCCGGCCATGGAGGTGGAGTCCCTCCGAGACTCCACCTTCCTTGGTGGTTTCTTCCGGACTTTTCTAGAACCTTCTAGAACCTTCCATAGAACCTTCCGGATCATTTTAAATCTTATAAAATGACTTCCTATATATGAATCTTATTCTCCGGACCATTCCGGGACTCCTCGTGATGTCCGGGATCTCATCCGGGACTCCGAACAAATATTCGAACTCCATTCCATATTCAAGTTCTACCATTTCAACATCCAACTTTAAGTGTGTCACCCTACGGTTCGCGAACTATGCGGACATGGTTGAGTACTCACTCCGACCAATAACCAATAGCGGGATCTGGAGATCCATAATGGCTCCCACATATTCAACGATGACTTTAGTGATCGAATGAACCATTCACATACGATACCAATTCCCTTTGACACGCGATATTTTACTTGTCCGAGGTTTGATCATCGGTATCACTCTATACCTTGTTCAACCTCGTCTCCTGACAAGTACTCTTTACTCGTACCGTGGTATGTGGTCTCTTATGAACTTATTCATATGCTTGCAAGACATTAGACGACATTCCACCGAGAGGGCCCAGAGTATATCTATCCGTCATCGGGATGGACAAATCCCACTGTTGATCCATATGCATCAACTCATACTTTCCGGATACTTAATCCCACCTTTATAACCACCCATTTACGCAGTGGCGTTTGGTGTAATCAAAGTACCTTTCCGGTATAAGTGATTTACATGATCTCATGGTCATAAGGACTATGTAACTATGTATCGAAAGCTTATAGCAAATAACTTAATGACGAGATCTTATGCTACGCTTAATTGGGTGTGTCCATTATATCATTCATACAATGATATAACCTTGTTATTAATAACATCCAATGTTCATGATTATGAAACTAATCATCCATTAATCAACAAGCTAGTTAAGAGGCATACTAGGGACTCTTTGTTGTTTACATATCACACATGTACTAATGTTTCGGTTAATACAATTATAGCATGACATATAAACATTTATCATAAACATAAAGATATATAATAACCACTTTTATTATTGCCTCTTGGGCATATCTCCTTCAGGTACGCGCCTCCTCTTCTCCCCTTCTTCTTCCTTCTCTGTGCTCTGCTCGAGTGGTTGGCCTGCCTCTCCCCATGGAGATGCTGTGCCGTGCGCCACTGCTTGCGCTTGCTGTGCCTGCGTGTGTGCTGCTGCTACTCTTCTGTCTAACTGCTACTCTTGCTCTGATGCCATGGCCATAGCTGTGCTGCTGCTGCTGTTCTTGCTGTTGGCCCTACTGGCCTTGGCCAGTGCTGCCTAGTCCATGCTAGTGCTAGCTATTCCTTCTGAATTCCTGTTCTGTGACTCTATTCCAGTTGCTACACTTGCCAGATTTCAAGTATGATCATGTGTGATACTCTGGCTTGATTACAGTGTGCAATTTCTTGCAATTATGCAAGTGCCAGAGCCATGGTGGCTTATTCTGGTGCTCAGATTTAGGATTGTGCTCAATTGAGCATTACTGTGGCTTACAGTGTTATTCAATTATGCTTTGATGTGTGTCTTGCTTGTGCACCTTGATCCAGTGGCTCATCATGCCTTTGATGTGCTCTGGATACAATCATGAGTTATTATTTGATTATCTGTGAAGCATCTCTTGATTAACTGTGGCTGTTTAATTCATACAATTTCTGTTTGATGCTAGTGATTGATTCTAGCATGCTTTGGCATGCTCTAGCAGGCTCTGGTGATCAATTGATCACCAATTGCTTGTTGATTGTATGCTTGCTTGCTGCCTGCCTATCTGGTGCTCCTCCTAGTGTCTGTGTGACACACCCACCTGTGCTGGTGTGTGTTGATACTTGCTCAAGCCTCTGCTACTGTCTGCAATGACCCATTGGATCATCTGCAAGGCCTGGTGCATAGTTTACCTTTCTGTTTCATTTATCTGTGTAGCTTTGATTCATTAAATAGATAAATGATGTGAACTGCCTTGCAGTGATGATCATATGAGTGGATTTAGTAGAGCTAGAGGGATGCCAATCATTTATTGGGGACCCTAGCTCCATTTGAACCCTTCTGGGTAGTGATATATGTGCTGGCTTGGTGGTTTGATTGCTTAAGTGGTAGAGGTTGCCTCAACAGCCATTCTTGGTTGTTCAGGAAGCTCCCACCCCTTGTTGGCTTGCTGTGGTGAATAGATGCTCACTGGTTGATCCAGATCTGGACTTCCAGTGGCTCTTTGCTGTTGACAAACATGGATAGACACATATTGTCTATCAGTCTGATGGCATCGATAGCTATAGGTGATAAGTATGTGGGCTAGGCTAGCTGTGTCTTCATCTTTTGCTGGATTTCTTCAGTTATGCATTAATTTACATAACTGTTGTTCCCATAGGATGATTTCCTAATGGCCTTTACCATAGTTGCTTGCACCAAATGGCTTAGTAGCCAGATGATGACACAAACAGGGTATCTACCCACTTTGCTTTCTGTGACTTGTGCAAATGATGGATTTGTATGAGCAAAACCCTGCTTGCTCATGATTTGTGGTATACCTCTCTCCAGCTCCTAGAAATAGGGTGTTTGTGTAGAGGATAGCTTCTGTTTTGGTTGATTTGCTTCAGTGATGAACTGGTGCTTGTCCTGCTCCTCCTTGTGAGCTTGTGATCTTGGTTTATTTCTGGTAATTGGAAATAGGTGACACAGCTCTAGCTGTTCACATGTTCTTGGTGTTCTTGGCTGTTCTTGGTGCCTGGTGACTTACCCTGCTGCTTGGTCGATGACTGAGCTAGGGTTTACTGTGGAAAAGGTTTTATATGGTTGGCCCTTGCTTCTCTGGTCGACAGCTCCACCTTTCCTTTTGGTGACTCACTGTGTGTGTGCTGCATGCACACAGCCTTGTGAGCAGGCTGTGTGTGCGTGTAGCCTGGTGCTGTGCACTTGGACTTGGAGAGGATCAGCTCGGCTGATCTTTGTTCATATCCTCTCTGTTTTATTTCTTTGTTGACCTGCCAAGTGGCATTGCCACTTGGCATAATATTGTGTTGGTTTTGTATGTGTGCAGGTTTCAAGCAATTGATCAAGATGATCCTGAAGATGATCAAGTCCAAGATCAAATGAAGACTACTTTGTAGTATTTAGGATAGAATCATTCCTTTGTAATCTTTCTTTTTATTTTCTTTTCTATTTTTTTCCAATTTGTGTAATGTGTTGTAATAATTCATATTACTATTCTGGATATTGTAAATGATATTGTATTGTGTGTGATTATCAATAAAGCTCCCATTTTCCTTAATGAGCTTTATATAATTGTTGTATTATTTATATTCTTGACTGATGATAATTGTTTATTAAATTATCTCAAGTTTGAATTATGTGTTATCCATTTGATGTTTGAATTTGAAATTCAAATTCAAATTTGGTTTGAATTCAATCATACAACTTAATTTTGAATTCAATCATGCATCTTAAGATTGTGATGCATCTCCTCTTCTCTCTTCTCAAAATCCCTAATCTAGTTAAGTAGGAACAAGTTTGTCGCACTCTCGAAACCCTAACCCTGTAAGATATCGAGAGAGAAACCTGTCCCCCTTTGATGCAGTTTTGTGTTAAAAGCGCGAAATTTCCCCGTAATTTACGATGCAATGCACATCCCTTTCTAAAATCTACCCCTCGATCGTCTCTAAACCTGGGACATTACACTCTGGGCCATGGAGATTTCCATGGCCTCGTCCTCCATCAGGTCCGGTTGGTTGAACCTCCTAGTTCAAGCGGACCGACATAGTCAGCCCCCCCACTATTGCCGCCGAGATCATTGTTGCCGTCGCCACCGTCTCCGTCCTCCTCATCATCTTGCATGCTGCCATCCATCCTCCTTGTTCAAGGTTGAAATCCAAGGACCCAGAAGTGTCCTACTGCTAGGAGTTCATCGTGAAGACCGGATCGTCTTGTAGATCCAGCGGAAGGATGTTCCAGCAACAACGGATCTTGTCGCGTCGCCTCCTTCCCTTTAGCATCGTGGGAGGCACCGGCACCCGCTGCTAGTTTAGAAGCCAGCCCGCCGACAGGTTGTTGTTTGGCCAGGGCACCGAGCACCCCTCATCAAACAACTAGCCAGTGTAGTCGACCAACACATAATGTCGGTCTCGGTCATTCCGCTTGGCTCACCGGAACGAGTTGGCATCGTGGTCGTTCTTCGACCTACAGAATGGCCAGCCCTTTCTCATGTTGGTAGTGGTGCTGGTCGGATGTGGGGGAGAAGGGTGGAGCCAATAGCGTGGTGTGGGCGAGAATGGCCACGACCTGCTCATCTTCAAAGGGCGGGTGCACGCGGGCCTTGCCTTCAATGTATGTCGTTGAAGTCCAGTGCCACCCACACCAGTATTGGTGTGTGAAAGGCAATGAAGCGCCATTAATGCTGCGTAGAAAGGTCGCACGGATGCCACCTTACCAGAAGGTGAAGCGGGTGTGGTCATTGGCAGGCAGCCCCTAGGGAGACAAGCGTGGACACGCTCGTTAACCACACGCTGTGATTTATGATCCAAATTTGGACCGCGATTGTATCAGCGGGGACACGATAGTCACTATGTGTTGAGCCACTGAGCTGGAAGTTTGGGCTTCGCATGTAAAAAACTTTTTTCGTTTGGGTTGGGTCGTTGTTGATGCCCTAACACTCTGTCCGTGTTTGATTGCTTGCGAAGTGTTTTTTTCAATTTCTGAGATTCAACTTTCGAAAAAAAAATTCTGAGATTCTTGCTGCTGTCATTTTTGGATTGCTTCGATGATATCTTTGGTTTTATTTCTTTCTTCTTTTATTTTTCGGTTGTGTGCATCTTTAATGTTTAGACTTACTTTCAACATTACATTTTTATAGAGATGAGGTGCATTTGGTATTATTTTGGGTTTGCCTACATCGAAAAATACAATTGCAGTTTAAAGAAGAGTGCAACTTAGAATGCAATTGCACTATTTTAGTAAAAATAGGACTATACTAGTTTTTAAATTTAAATTTAGATGTCTGAACAGGTGCTCTATACATAGATGTCTGAGATTTATTTAAATTTAGATCTATGTACACGCTACTTAACTGGGAGTGATGTTTTGGCACTTGTGAGTGTATGCTTCCTTTATTTTGAAATGCATGTTAGATACATTTTAAAATATCAAAAAATTGAAACAAAAATTTCGCACGTACATCTTCATGTGCTACGCGCTCACAAAGTCGTTTCATGAAAAATCGACATATCACGTGGCGTGTGTAAAAAAGACAAAATTCGGTGCTGAAACAAAGACTTGTCACAAGGTAAATTTTCTCTTTTTCGCTTAGACTACAAAAAATATTATTTTTTCGTGAAACTTGACGAATAAACATATATTATGGAGATGTACATGTAAATTTTTTTGTCAAATTTTTTTTAACTCTTAGAAATATGTTATTATGGTAGAGGGATCATACGTACCCGGGAGCCGAATTTAGTTTCTGCTACTTAATATCTATATATATTTAGATCTAGATAAAACCTCAGCCATCTATGTATGGAGTACGGGTATAAAAAATGTTACTCCCTCCGTCCCAAAATGTAAGGCGTCTAAGGACTGGTCAAAAATTAAACTTTACTAACTTTGACTAAATATTTAGAAAAAATATATTTACATCTACAATATCGAATGGACATATTAAGAAAATATATTTTATGGTGAATCTATTCATGTTGGTTCAGTATTGTAAATGTTTATATTTTTGTGTATAAACTTGGTCAAACTTTAAAAACGTTGATTTTTAACTAATTCTTAGACGCCTTACATTTTAGGACGGAGGGAGTATAAAGGACGTGAGCAATCTAAAGACCCGCCACACGTGCAAAAATCTCGGCCCTGGAAAAATCACCTAGAAAGGCAAGGCGTCCTCGCTGCAGTAGTCAGTGTGAACTGCGGATACGCGCGCCGCTGTTCTCGCCGTCCTTGCTTTGCTGGGATCCGCGGCGGGTCTCCACATCATCATTCCTTTGACCGCCGACGTCCGTTGGCTCCCGGACGTACTGCGAGCTACGGTCTAGATCCATTCATTCATCATTCATCATGGAACAGAGTCTACTGCATGCGAGCGTTGCACCATACAGATCACCGACGATGTATGTGGAGGGGATGCCAAATTTGACGCACGGCCGGAGCTATTGTCACTTGTCAGCGTCCCCCGTTCATTCTGTCTTGACCCGACCCCACACAAATGGCAGGGGCATCAATGCTTTCGTTCAATTTGTATCTTCAAAGGGATGAAACATAAAACAGAAAATTAAAGAACTAGATAGGGATTTGCCTCCTCTAAAAAAGAGAGAGAGTAGTTGGACCGTGTTATTGGACTAATGCAGTATACATAGCATACAACCCGTCGTGGCCATCAAAGTCAAAATGTCATGCCACGAGGCTGATGTATGCCGTTGTCAATGTATGCGGTCAAGCAGTCTTTAAAATAAAACTGATAGACCGTGGAAAAAGCCGCAAATCTACCAAGAAATAACATGCAATTTGGGATTTACGTCTCGATCAAGCTAAGATTAGTCACAATGCCACACCTAAAACTGGAAGTTAGGCGGATGACAAATTAGATGAGGGACATAAGTTGTATTCACATGTTTTTTTATAAGCAAAATATGTATTAATATCAAGATGATATTAATTACACACAGCCTTTGTAACAACATAATTTTAGGAACTACTCTAGACATCAAGGATATACAAAACCAAAAAAAAAAGACCCCGCTGAAATGACCAGACTCTCAAAGCAGCAGCATGAACAAACCAGCATTACAAGGCGATGCCAAGACTATGTTAAAGGTACTTAACATTATGTTGTTACAACCCGTCATGGCCGTCAAAGTCAATATGTCAGGCCGCGAGGTTGATGTATGCCGTCCTATTTTTATATGCGTGTCAATGTAGTTGAATAGTCTATAAAACAAAACTTAATTCCCGTGGAAAAAGCAACAGATCTACTAAAAAATAACATGCAATTTGGGATTTGCGTCTCGATCAAGCCAAGATTAGTCACAATGCCACACCTAGAACTGGATCTTAGGCAGACGATAAATTAGAGGATGGACATAAGTTGTATTCACATATTTTTTATAAAGAGAATATATATTAATATAAGATGATATTTATTACACACAACCTGTAACAACATAATGCGAAGAACTAGTCTAGACATCAAGGATGTACAAAACCAAAAGTAAAGAAATAAAGAAAGGGAAAAAAGACCACGCCCGAAATGACTAGAGTCTTGAAGCAGTAGCATGAACAAACCACCACTACAAGGCGACAGCAAGACTATGATAAAGGTTCTTAACGTTATGTTGTTACAGCCCATCATGGCCATCGAAGTCAATATGTCAGGACACGACGTTGATATATGCCGTTCTATTTTTATATGCTTGTCAATGCAGTCGAACATTTTTTAAAACAAAACTTACATCCCATGAAAAATATGCACATCTACTAAAAAATAACATGCAATATGGGATATGTGTCTCGATGAAGATAAGATTAGTCATAATGCCACACCTAGATCGAGGCCACACCTAGATCGAACTAGATCTTAGGTGGATGGGAAATTAGAGGAGGGACATAAGTTGTATTCACATGTTTTTTTACAAAGATAGTATATATTAATATCAAGATGATATCAATTACACACAACATCTGTAACAATATAGTGTGAAGAACTAGTCTAGACATCAAAGATGCACAAAAACTAAAAATAAAAGAGAAAAAATACCACGCCGAAATGACTAGAGTCTCGAAGCAGCATTATGAACAAACCACCACTAGTGGCGACACCAAGACTATGATAAAGGTCACTAGTGGAAAACTGCTCTTTTGCACCGGTTCAAAAGGCCCATATGCACCGGATGGCCAACCGGTGCAAACCATCCGGTGCAAAAGGCCCCCCCCCCTTTTGCACCTTGCACCGGTTCTGTTACAAACCGGTGCTAAAGGGGGCACCACGTGGCCGTCTGTGGTGAGTCCGGCGGGGGACCTTTTGCACCGGTTCGTAATACGAACCGGTGCAAAAGGGTTGTGCCGCGGCAGGGTTTTGGTGCCATTCCCTGCCGCGGTAGACTCTGCCGCGGCAGAGAATTGCACTAAAACGCTGCCGCGGCAGACTCTGCCGCGGCAGGAATTTTCACTAAAACGCTGCCGCGGCGACTCTGCCTCCATTCGAAACACGGTATAATATTAATGCAAACAATTCAAATATATATATAGGAAACCATTGTATTACATATATCGATCAAAGTGACACACGTTCATGCATATATATATATGTCTACATCAACTTTGATATTGGCGGTTGTCCACATAGTGTTCTCCATCTGGAGCTATGACTTGCTCAAGTAAGAACCCCGCCAGTTCTTCTTGAATTGCTCGTACACGCTCTGTTGCTAGAAGACCGTCCCGCAACCGTTCGATCTAATAATTTGAAGAAGGTACGATGGTCAGTATATATATATGTGTGTATGTGAATGAAACACAAGGTGATCGATAAAATAAAGCCATGAATGTTGTTTAATTACTTACATCAAGTTGTTCCAAAATGTCCCTCACATGATGGGTATTCTGGCGGATGAACTCGCAAACGTAGAACCCGCATAAATTATTCCCGTCCTCTTGCCTCAAGCACTTTACGAGAACAAAGTTCAATCAAAATAATATATATATAATCAAGGATGATAATAATTGTATTGAAACTAGAATCAAAGAGATGCGCGGCCTAGCCATTAGTACTTACCGGTACATGTTTTATTCGAAGATCTTTATTCTTTAAACCCGGAGCTTTGTTGGTGAACCGTTTCCAAGCCTTGTGGAGGATATCAGCCATGTCCCCCCACGCCTCAAGGGGTTTACTCTTCGAGTCCATGACTTCTACTATCCCGGTGTCGGGTTCAATGACTAGCAGGATATAGTGAAACCTGCGGACACACACATATATATATATGCATAACTCATCAATTACACTTAACACATGGAGTAAGCGAAAAAGATTTAATGTGTGAAGAGAGTAACACTCACGCGAAGTTGTAAGGAAATAGTATTGCCCTTTTGTATGAGTTTTTCCTTAAGACATGTACCAAGTTATTCTCCGTGTCCTTGGGAGAGTTGTCGACAGTATACCCATTCACGGTATATGGGTCAACGAACCCAAGATCATAGATTTACCCCTTGCGGCATTCGCGAATCTTCATTCTGCATAATACAGTGAGAGTATGGTTATATGCATGCAATAATGGACGAGTCGCGGTAGAGACTTAATTACATAAATAATACTTACAGACAGTATGCACTCAGCAGAGATTTGTCGAGGGCGTCTTGGTTGAATAACTGAAATAATTCACAAAATTCGATGTTCATCACGTCAGTTCGCCCGTAGTGCTCATCTCTTATTGCCACCATGATCCAGTTCTGGCCATCCTTACATGCATCCAAGTACCAATTATGTAGTCTTCGCAGCTGTGTTGATAGATTAGGCAACTCCGCAGCTCTGACAAGAGGTTCCACGTATGTGTAATGGTATGCTAATTGGACATCGTCCGTGGCCATGAATTCGATGCGGCTTAAGTACTCAGGAATACTCATACCGGCCGCATCTGCCTCATCTTTGTATAGTTTTACCATCGTTGGATCAAGGCACGCTAGGACATCGGGATACACTTGGAGCGGGGGGCACGAGTTTTTCTGGGCTCCAAGCTGGGGAACTGGTTTCCCATCTACCTTACTTTTTTCCCACCGCTCTTTTGCTAACACATTTGACTTGCGAATAGACCGGTCATAGTTCGATGAAAGACTTGGCTCAGGTTGATGAAGGTTCTTCAGCAGTTTCAACTTCTTTTCCAGAGATATAGCTGGCTCCGGCTCAAGCTGGGGCTTTTTAAGTTTCAACATTTGTTGCTTGTGCTGTTCAGCTACGATCTTGGCATTTTCCTCAACTGTATAGTCATAAGGTCTCTTGGGAGCAACCTTAGGCACTCTTGGGAGGGGCTCTTGTTTGCGTCTCGGTGATTTGTTACGACTCAGCTGTGTCGTAGCGGCCCGCCTAATTTTCCTCTTATACTTGGGCGGCGGAGAAGGCTCACGCGGCGGCGGAGATGGCTCATGCGCCGGCGGGGAAGGCTCACGCGGCGGCGGAGATGGCTCACGCGCCGGCGGGGAAGGCTCACGCACTGGAGACGGCGGCATCGGTGGAGAATGCTGGCTCGGTGGAGACCTTGTTGGCGCCTTCCAACCCGGAATCACAATGAATTCCTTTCGCCATAGAACTGTAGTGTTCTTGGCCTCTCCCAGCTCTAGCAAATCCCCTTCACCGGCAGGGTGGTCAAGCCTCAGCGGCCCATACCCATCCATAACTTGATCCACCCCGGCAACAGCGTATCCAGGTGGAACCGGCTTGAAGTGATATCTTTGATCAGGTACCGGCGGTAAGACATAGCCGATCGCCGCCTTGAGCGTTAAGTAGCCCATCGTTTGGAAATGTAGCTCACAAGGTGTCGACTCTGTGATAAAGTCCACAGGGTAGAGATCAGAAGGCATCTGCGGATCCACAGGGGAGGGAGGAGCCATCTGCGGATCCACATCTGCATCATCACCAGGCAGCTCCGTGGAAGCCACGCTGCTCTTTCGCTGAGATCCCTGGCCGGTAGCATCGAATGCAACTTCTTCTATCCGCAGATTAGGTTGAGGTTGGGTGACTGTGACTGAGCCTGACATTATCATCCTCACTTGCTCCTCTAGCTTAGCAACGCGTTCTTGAACCACATCCTTTTGCCTCTGACGGCTTCTATCGGGATATTTCTTCGTTTCTGCAGGAAACCCAATACACCACGGCTTGCCACCTGGTATGGTTCGTGTTCGTCCTGGGTGTTCAGGATTCCCAAGGGCGCGTGTGAGCTGGTCCTTCTCTCTTTCGGGACGGAACTTCCCCTCTTCAACTTCCTTTGCAGCATTTCTAAAGGCTTCAATGGGAAGTGGGTTTTCCCGATGTCTTTGTGTATATATGCAGAACTCTTGTGCGTCCAACGTGCCCCCATGCGCGTAAAACCAATCCCTTGACCGCTGGTTCCATTTCCGTACCTCTGGCTGGATCCCGTTCTTAATTAGGTCATTCTCCCATTTCTCCCACTTAGGTCTGCCAGCCTTGTAGCCTCCTCGCCCCATGGTATGGAAGTACATCTTATTAGCAGCATTTTTCTTGTTGGTGTCTGACCTTGTCTTTGCCCTCTCCGATGTCTTGTACTTCACAAATGCCTCCCAGTGGTCTTTTATCTTCTCATAGGGGCCGTTGAAATCTGGAGTCTTCTTTTTCTTGACAAAGGAGTTGTCCAATTTCTTCTTGTAGTCGTTGAACTGCGTTGCCATCTTCTTAAGAGCCCACTTCTTGACTCTTCGTTGTATGCTATTCAGCTCGGGATCCTCAGAGTCTGGCCTTTTATTATCACTATCAGAGTCAGCTGGCTCCGGAAATGTGAAATTTACCATGAGTTTCCTAAACATCAGATTTTTGGATCTCGTATCGACGTAAGTAACTCCTTCGTCCTCCTTTGCAGGTTTCTTCCATTCTTGAGTGGTGATCGGGATGGTGTCCCTAACAATAACTCCGCATTGACTTACAAACTTTTTTGCGTGATCCTTGGGAGAAATCGGTTCGCCGTCTATAGCGATTTCCGTGATGATGCACCTTTCATGCTCTTCCATCTTTCTGGCCGCGCCTCGTTTAGTTCTGCCAGTAGAGTGTGTTGATTGGGAGGTCTAAAAGAAGAAACAACGTTAATATATGTATATGCACATATCTGTAGGCTTGGTTAATTAATATATATACACCTCGACGTGGTGAGCTTCTCCCTCGCAGTCGTCACCTTCTCCCTCACCGGAGCCGTCTCCACGGTGGTCTTGATCATCTTCCTCATCGGAGCCGTCTCCTCGGGTTCGCTCGTCTCCCTCGCCGGATTGGTTTAGGTAAAGAGAGGTGATATCGTCATCATCACGGATAATCTCCTCGACGAGGTATTCTTGTTCTAGGTCTCTTTCCATAGTTTCTGCAAAGACTTAAAAGTTATTCTAATGCTATAAACACAACGAAGCTAGATTCTGCAAAGACTTACAAGTTTCTGCAAAGACTTACAAGTAATTAAGAATAATGCTCAATACATGATCAATAATAGTGCTGAAAGCAGATAGTGCAGTTACATGCATACATAGATCGATAATACATCAATCACTACTACAAAAACTCAACCACTCAACCGCGCAGACCGGGTCCTAGAGGGCGCCGACCGGGTCCTGAGCCGCGCTGGGTGTACCCCCAAAGCCACGGAACAACAACGGGAGCATAGCTAACATGAGATCCCTGCATAACGCTCCATCCGGTCCTATACATGTTGTCTAACGCATACATGTAACGGCGAACGTGCTGGTCCTCCGCTTCAATGCGCTGAGCTACCTCCTCCGGCGGGGCCGGCTCCCTCTGAAACGAACGTGGCCCATAAGACCTCCACCAGAGAATATCCGGGTCGACGACGGGACCCGGATTCCGCACCAAGGTGCGCGCCCCGGAAGATAACACCTCCCAGTGCCACCCCGGCGGAGCCCAGTCCCGGACTTCCCCCATCTGCTGCATCTCCTCTAAAACTGTCCTAGCTCCAGGACGCGGAGGCCGCGGCATCGTATGCAAACTAACAAATATAATATTGAATTTGAATAAAGTACTTATGAATATGAATCAAAGTAATTAAAAATTTTCTAACACATACTAATATAGTACTGACATATTCCATCTAATTTTTTTCTAACACATCTAAAATAAAGTACTTACATATTTCATCTAATTTTTTCTAACACATACTATTTAAAATCTAACACATACTAAAATTTCCTAACACATCTAACACACTAAATTTTTTCTAACTAAAATTTCCTAACACATGTAACACACTAACTTTTTTCTAACACACTAAATTTTTTCTAACTAAAATTTCTAACAATTTCCTAACTAAAATTTCTAACAATTTACTAACTAAACTTTCTAACAATTTCCTAACTAAAATAACTAAAATTTCCTAACTAAAATTTCGTAACTAAAATTTCCTAACTAAAATTTTCTAACTAAAATTTCCTAACTAAATTGTTTCTAACTAAAATTTCCTAACTAAAATTTCTAACTAAAATTTCCTAACTAAAAACTAACTAAAACAAAAAAAGGAGGGGGCAGGGCGGGCGGCGCTGCTCACCTCGAGGGCGTGCGGCGGCGGACGGCGCGGAGGGAGGAGCAGGGCGGCGCGGGCGGGCGGCGGCGCGCGGGCGACGGGCGGCGACGGCGGGCGACGGGCGCGGTGTGGAGGAGGAAGAGGAGGAGCAGAGCGGCGCGGGCGGGCGGCGGGCGCGGCGGGCGACGGCGGGCGACGGCGGGCGGGCGGCGGCGGCGGGCGACGGGCGGCGACGGCGGGCGACGGGCGCGGTGTGGAGGAGGAAGAGGAGGAGCAGGCGCGGCGCGGCGGGCGGCGGGCGCGGGCGACGGCGGGCGGGCGCGGGCGACGGCGGGCGACGGCGCGGGTGGGCGCGGGTGGGCGCGGGCGACGGCGCGGACGGCGGGCGGGCGGCGGGCGACGGCGGCAGGGGCTTGGAAAATTTGGCAGCCTGCCGGCGTCCAAAGCTCCTCGCGCGAATGGGGAAGAAGGAGGGGCGCGCGATTAAGTAGCAGGGGTCTTTTGCACCGGTTCGTGGCTGGAACTGGTGCAAAAGAGTCTATTGCACCGGTTCCAGCCACGAACCGGTGCAAAAGACCCCACTTTTGGCTGTGAATTTTGCGATCTTCCCGCCTTTGGTCTCTGTTTCGCGCGGGATCGAGTTCCCGCCACGACGCTGCGCGGGTTTCCGCCACGACGCCGCGCGGGATATGTTCCCGCCACGACGCCGCGCTGGACATTTCCCGCCACGACGCTGCGCGGGTTTCCGCCAAGACGCCGCGCTGGACATTTTCCCGCCACGACGCTGCGCGGGATATGTTCCCGCCACGACGCCGCACTTGACATTTTCCCTCCACGACGCGCAGCCCGGAGATTTCCCGCCTAAACGCCCTCTATAAATAGTACTCCCCCGTGTCTCCCATTTCACTCATCACTGAACCCTAGCCCATTGCACAATGCCTCCAAAGCCGCACCCACCGCCGGTGGAGGTGGACCCGCAGCTCGCGGAGATAGAGGAGTGGGAGGAGCTGCAGCAGCAGCTGCGGCAGAGGCGGCAGCCAGGAGGGCAGCAGCGGATGAGGTGGACCCGCAGCTCGCAGAGATAGAGGAGTGGGAGGAGGCGGCGCTAGCGGCTACCATAGAAGCGTTTGAGAGGCAGAGTCTCCAGGAGCTGCATAAGCGGCCGCGTGTGGCGGATCTGGATAGTGAGGAGATGCATAAGCGTCGTTGTGAGGAGGAGCTGCGGCAGGAGGCGACAGCCAGGAGGGCAGCAGCAGATGCGCGGAAGAACTAGTAGAAGTTGTTATTTTTGAATTTCAATAAAGCAGTGTTGTCGTTGTTTTAGTTTAAGTTTAGTTAACGTATCTTGTTAAATTTCAATAAAGTCGTTGTCGTTTTATCCCGGTTAATGGCTGGAACCGGTGCTAAAGACGGTTGATTAGTTTATATACCCCTTTTATCCCTAAGCATCGGGCCGGAACCGGTGATAAAGATGGTGGATTAGTTTATATATCCTTTTATCTCGGTTCTGGCCGGAACCGGTGCTAAAGATGGGGGCTAAATCTGGGGGAGGCTTATCTGTTATTTGCCTTATCTGGGGTGGTTTCATCTCGGGGAGGGGATTATCTGGAGGCACACACCGCTATATATAGCCCCCTCCGACCAATGTTACAGATACATATCACAACAAACGCTTCACAATATGAGCTCAAGGTACATGATAATAATTAATACATTATGATCGCTTCGACCGTAACCATGGAGTATCTTCAGCATTTAACGCGATGGTTGGATCAATGTTCACTGTGAAGGGCGGAATTTCAGCAAACTTATTATAATCTTCTGACATGTCCGTCTTGTCCTCGACTCCCCACGATGGTTCTTTCCCTGAAAGAACTATGTGACGCTTTGGCTCATCGGATGAGCTCGTTTCCTTATGTTTTCTTTTATTCGGTCTAGAGGACATGTCCTTCACATAGAAAACCTGAGCCACATCATTGGCTAGGACGAATGGTTCGTCTCTGTAACCAAGATTGTTGGTATCCACTGTTGTCATTCCGTACGTTGGTCTACCTTTACCCCTTTTCCATCCAGCTTGAACCATTTGCACCGAAATAAAGGGACCTTAAAAGAAGGTCCATAGTCAAGTTCCCATATCTCCTCTATGTAACCATAATATGTGTCCTTTTTGCCACTGCTAGTGTTTGTTGCATCAATGCGGACACCACTGTTTTGGTTGGTGCTCTTTTTATCTTGGGCGAACGTGTAGAAGGTATTTCCATTTATCTCGTACACCTGGAAAGTCACTATAGTCGAAGATGGTGACCCAGCCAACATGTACAACTGATCTACAATACTGTTGTTATTAATGAGATGTTCTCGGAGCCAACCGCCGAATGTCTGCATATGTTTATGCGTAATCCAGTCTTCAGACTGCCCCAGATGTTCTGAGCGCACAATATTCTTGTGATCAGTGATATACGGGGCCACCAAGGTGGAACTTTGTAGAACTGTGTAGTGTGCTTGAGTGAAAGAAATGCCGTCCCTACATATCATTGATTTCCTTCCTAGCGTGCCTTTTCCACTTAGTCGCCCCTCATGTCGCGATTCAGGAACACCAATCGACTTAAGGTCAGGAATGAAGTCAACACAGAACTCGATGACCTCCTCTGTTCCATAGCCCTTGGAGATGCTTCCTTCTGGCCTAGCACGGTTATGAACATATTTCTTTAAGACCCCCATGAACCTCTCGAAGGGGAACATATTGTGTAGAAAGACAGGACCGAGGATGGCAATCTCTTCGACAAGGTGAACCAGGAGATGTGTCATAATATTGAAGAAAGATGGTGGAAACACCAACTCAAAGCTAACAAGACATTGCACCACATCCTTCTGTAACCTTGGAAGACTAGGTGGATCGATTACCTTCTGAGATATCGCATTAAGGAATGCACATAGCTTCACAATGGGTATTCGAACATTTTCCGGCAGAAGCCCCCTCAGTGCAACCGGAAGCAACTGCGTCATAATAATGTGGCAGTCATGCGACTTCAGGTTCTGGAATGTTTTCTTCTCCATATTTATAATTCCCTTTATATTGGAGGAGAAGCCAGACGGGACCTTGATACTGTAAAGGACTTCAAAAAAGATATCCTTCTCTCGCTTTGGTAAGAGCGTATTTGGCGGGACTTAAGCGACTCCCCGTATCCTTGTAATCCTCGTTCTTGCTTGTCTTTTGGGACTTTCATACGATACTGGTCCTCCCATGCTTCTGGTGTATCTTTTGTCTTCCCATACACGCCTAAGAAACCTAGCAGGTTCACGCAAAGATTCTTCGTCACGTGCATCACGTCGATTGAAGAGCGGACCTCTAGGACTTCCCAATAGGGTAGATCCCAAAATATAGATTTTTTCTTCCACATGGGTGCGTGTCCGGTAACATCGTCATTCGGAACAGATTGGCCGCCAGGACCCTTTCCAAAGATTACTTTTAGGTCCTTGACCATATCAAGTAAAGCATCACCGGTACGGAGTTCATGCTTCACCCGGCGATCTGCCTCACCTCCGAAATGATTGCCTTTCTTTCTGACGGGGTGCCTCTTTGGAAGAAATCGACGATGCCCTGTGTACACAACCTTCTTACATTGAGGCAAAGAGGCACCTTCGGTCTCATCTAAACAGTGCGTGCATGCATTGTATCCCTTGTTTGTCTGTCCTGAAAGGTTACTAAGAGCAGGCCAATCATTGATGGTCACGAAAAGCAACGCTCGTAGGTTAAATGACTCCTGTTTGTACTCATCCCATGCATGTACACCTGGTTTGCTCCACAACTGTAAGAGTTCTTCAAATAATGGCTGTAGGTACACATCAATGTCGTTGCCGGGTTGCTTTGGGCCTTGGATGAGCACTGGCATCATAATGAACTTCCGCTTCATGCACAACCAAGGCGGAAGGTTATAGATACATAGAGTTACAGGCCAAGTGCTATGACTGCAGCTCTGCTCCCCAAAAGGATTCATTCCATCTGTACTTAGGCCAAACCTTAAGTTCCTCGCGTCATCTGCAAAATCCGGGAACTCTCTATCGATTGTCCTCCACTGCGACCCATCAGCGGGGTGTCTCAGCATCTCGTCTTTCTTACGGTCTTCTTTGTGCCATCGCAACAACCTGGCATGCTCTTTATTTCTGAGCAGACGTTTCAACCGTGGTATTATAGGAGCATACCACATAACCTTGGCAGGAACCCTCTTCCTAGGGGGCTCGCCCTCAACATCACCAGGGTCATCTCGCCTGATCTTATACCGAAGTGCAGTGCATACCGGACATTTTTCCAAATTTTCATACTCAGCGCGGTAGAGGATGCAGTCATTAATGCATGCATGTATCTTCAGCACCTCTAATCCTAGAGGCGAGAGAACCTTCTTTGCTTCGTACGTCTTGTCGGGCAATTCGTTATTCTTTGGAAACCTCCTCTTCATTATTTTCGGTAACTTCTCAAATGGCTTGTCACATATACCAGCCTCGCCTTCCATTGCAGCAACTCCAGGGTGGCACCGAGCTTTGTGTTGCCATCTTCGCAATTTGGGTATAACTTCTTTTGTGATCATCTAACATGCCCTTTAACTTTCGCTTCTCGTTTTCTGTTTCTGCATCTCTGTGTGCATCGGCGATGGCCCGACGAAGATCATCATCAACGGGCTCATCTGATGCCTCTTCATCTTGATCACCTCCTCCTGCATCTTCATCTTCATCATGCCCTGTTGCAGTATCACCGTAGTTAGGGTATATATCATCATCCTCTTCTTCTTCTTCGTCGTCTTCCATCATAACCCCTCTTTCTCCATGCTTGGTCCAACAATTATAGCTGGGCATGAAACCTTTCCAAAGCAGGTGTGAGTGAATGACTTGCCATTCAGGGTATTGCTTCAAGTTATGGCAATCAACACATGGACAACACATAAAACCATCCGCCTGTGGGTTTTCCTGAGCCACACGGATAAATTCTTCCAGGCCCGATCTGAACTCGGGTAGACGTCGGTCAACGTACATCCATTGCCGCCGGTTCATCTACATCAAATAATTAATTAAGTTTATCAATAAACAATTACAAAACATCATAATATTTATAAATAGTGGAAATTAGCACCGTACAAATGAAAGGGTTAAGTTGTTGCTTAAACCTTGATCGAGGAGGAAAGAAAGAGGAGAAAGCTTAAGTGTCGCTCCGGCACCTCATCTCATTTTTGTTGGGTGTAAAATCAAGCGGCATCACTCTCTCACACATTTCATCGAGCACCTTATGTGCATGCCAAAGAGAAGCAACTTAGCACTCAACACACACACCTTCTCCTAGCAAAAATGAAGTGAGCTGGGCTGTTTGGCCGGTAGCTGAGCTGAAATAGGGCTGGGGACCTTTTAGCACCGGTTCGTGTTACGAACTGGTGCAAATGGTCTATCTTTAGCACCGGTTCGTAACACGAACCGGTGCTAAAGGTTCCTCGGCTGACACGTGCCTGGCGACGAACCTTTTGCACCGGTTTGTGTTACGAACCGGTGCAAAAGATAGATCATTTGCACCGGTTCGTAACACGAACCGGTGCAAAAGGTCCCTCGGCCGGCTGCTCCCCACGAACCGGTGCTAATGACCCCTTTTAGCACCGGTTCGTGCCAAATCCGGTGCAAATGACATTTGGGGCAAAAAACCAAAGCCCTTGTTTCTACTAGTGGGTTCTCAACATTATGTGGTTACAACCTATCGTTGTTGTCAAAGTCAATATCAGGCCACGAGGTTGATGTATGCTGTCCTATTTTCATATGATTGTCAATGCAGTCGCACAATCTTAAAACAAATATTGCAGCCCGTGGAAAAATATGCAAGTCTACAAAAAAAAAAACTATGCAATTTGGGATTTGCGTCTCGATCAAGCTAAGATTAATCACAATGCCACACCTAGAACCAGATCTTAGGTGGACGAAAAATTAGATGAGGGATATAAGTTGTATTCACATGCTTACTTTACAACGAGAATATATATTAATATTAAGATGATATCAATTACACATAGCCTATGTAACAACAACATAATGTTAAGAACTGATATCACCGAGGCAAAAAACTAAAAATAAAAAAATGAAAATGAAAAAGACCACGCCGAAATGACGAGAGTCCCGAAGCAGCAACATGAAGAACCACCACAAGTGGCTATGCTAAGACTATGATAAAGATTCTTAACATTACGTTGTTACAATCTGTCATTGCCGTGAAGGTCAATATGTAGGCCACGAGGTTGATGTATGCTGTCTTTTTTTAATAAAAATGCTTGTCAATGCAATCGGACGGTCTTTAAAACAAAAATTATAGTATGTGGAAAAAGCTGCACATCTACGAAAAAATAGCATGCAATTTTGGATCTGCGTTTCCATCAAGCTAAGGTTAGTCATGATATGGGGTGGCCCGATCTTCTCAGTAAGCAACGGTGGTGATAATGATCACGGGGTGATGGCAGCGGAGATACACGACGATGAAGTGGATGATAACTTGTATGACGCAACGAGATCTCTCGATTGGTCCCTGTCGCCAATGCAATAGCTCTCAACCCTGCAAGATATTCGCAACTCCACACACTTGCGCACGTAGCCGCCGACCACGAAGCGGTAAGTTGCAACCGTCTAATTCCCAATGGAACAGCAGATCACACAAGACTTTTTCAGGATCTACACAATATCAAGCAATATGGTGTAGGGATTCAATAGTTTTGCTAGAGCAAACAACTAAGAACTAGGGTTTATCTTAAAAGTGGTCTAAAGCAGCTACGGGGGCGTCCTGGGCACTTATATAGGCGTCCGGGACGAGTTCTGGTCAAAAAGATACAAAAATAACCGACCCAGAATAGATCTGGTCGAGACAGACTCGGACGAATCCGGTCTGGAATCCGGTCAACCGGGCCAGGGACCGGATCGCCCGGTCTGGCATCCGGTCAACCGGACGGCAACCGGAAACTTCGCACCTTTCCGGTTTTTGCTCGGTACGATGCATTCCATCCGGTTGGCGCCCGGTCAACCGGGCCAGGGACCGGGCTGGCCGGTCTGGAGGCCGGTCTAACCGGGTGCTGGACTGGCCTGGACGTCGTCTTCTCCTCTCGCGCATGCCTCCCGCTCCTCCCTCGCGCGACCATGAGATATCTTCATGTCCAGCTCCATGTCCAGCTTCACGTCCATCTTGACGTCCGTCTTCATGTCCAGCTGCTCCTCTACTCCTCGTGCGACGCTCGTCTCCTCTTGATACCTGATGATACATAAGTAATAGGACTTAGGCAGTATAAAGTTCTCATCAATCAAAGTACCGTTTAGAAACAAGTTCACCTGTTGTTTAAGTAGCTTCACACGAGCCCTTGTAATTGGTCCAATCCGAACTTCATTGGACTTGAGCTTCACAGCAGGTTCATCTTCATTTATTAATGACGGAGGTAGTGGTGTAGTAGGGATGTCCTCATCATCTCCCCCCCCTTCAAAAGGCGTCGACCTCGACGCTCCAAGGTCTTCTCCGTCATATGGTGTCAAATCAGCAACATTGAATTACTGACACCAAACTCATCAACTGGAAGATCTATCGAGTATGCATTATCATTGATCTTGGCAAGCACTTTGTAAGGACCAGCACCACGAGGCTTCAACTTAGACTTCTGCAGCTTCGGGAACCTATCCTTGCGAAAATGTACCCAGACCATATCACCAGGCTTGAACAACATCTCTTTGCGCTTCTTATTCATCCTTGCAGCATTGCTCTTGCCTTTCTTCTCTATCAACTCTTTAGTCTTCACATGGATCTTTCGCACAAAATCTGCCCTCTTGGATGCCTCCATATTAACTCTCTCGTATAGGCAAAGGCAAAAAGTCAAGTGGAGTAATGGGTTTGAAATCATACACCACCTCAAAAGGACATAGCTCCGTGGTAGAATGTACCGCTCTGTTGTAAGCAAACTCTACATGTGGCAAACACTCTTCCCACTCTTTCAGGTTCTTCTTGATCATGGATCTCAGCAGTTGTGACAAGGTTCGATTCACCACCTCAGTTTGACCATCAGTTTGGGGATGATAAGTAGTACTGAACAGTAGCTTTGTCCCTAGCTTTCCCCAAAGTGTCTTCTAGAAGTAATTCATGAACTTGACATCACGATCAGAAACAATAGTCTTCGAGACTCCATGTAGTTGAACAATCTCCCTGAAAAACAGGTTAGCAATATGCGACGCATCGTCGCTTTTATGGCAGGCAATAAAGTGTGACATTTAGAAATTCTGTCCACTACCACAAATATAGAATCATGGCCTCTTTTAGTACGCGGCAAACCCAACACAAAATCCATACTAATATCTTTCCAAGGTGTAGTAGGTACCGGTAATGGAGTATACAAACCGTGAGGCTTCAGCTTGGACTTGGACTTGTTGCAAGTAATGCATCTCTTCACATACCTGTCCACATCCCGCCTCATCTTTGGAGAATAAAAATGATCAGCGATCATGAGTAGCGTCTTCTCACGCCCAAAGTGACCCATCAAACCTCCAGCATGTGATTCCTGCAATAAGGGCAAACGCACAGACGATTCTGGAACACATAGTTTGTTAGCTCGAAACAAGAACCCATCATGTATGTGATATGTTTCCCATGCTTTACCAAGAGCACATAAGCGATATGGTTCAGCAAAATCATGATCCGTAGCATACAAATCACATAGCACTTCTAATCCAGGAATTTTAACATCAAGTTGAGTTAATAGCATATTCTTCCTAGATAGAGCACCAGCAACAATATTATCTTTTCCCTTCTTATGCTTAATAATGTATGGAAAATACTCAATGAACTCAACCCACATAGCAAGACGCCTATGCAAAGTAGATTGGACTTTCAGATATTTCAAAGCTTCATGATCAGAATGTATGATAAATTCTTTTGGTCACAAATAATGTTGCCAAACCTCAAGAACTCTAATTAAAGCATACAATTCTTTATCATACACTACAAGAAATCTGCCATAATATGACGTTTTTTTTATGACTGGAAATCAAAATGTCATAGCTTTATGACGTTCCTAGATTTGACCGTCGTTGGCTATTGAAGGGGGGCAAAACCTTAGAAAATAGTGACGTTCTGAGGCAAAAACGTCGTTAGCTGCTTAAACGAAAACGTCATAATCTAACCGGGATGGATTACGACGTTCTAGTGCAGCCTATTGCGACGAAACAAGATCGTCGTTAGGCTTTTCGCGTAATTGAGGCTGTGAGTTGGCTGCCATGTCATCACTTTTACTCAGACATTTGGGACCTACCTCGTATCAATTTTCGCCTACGTGGCCTATTTTTTCGTCTCCCGCCTCAATCACATCGCTGAAAGTTTGTATTGGGCGTATAAGAGAAGAGGGAAGTTTTTATCGAGCGGGATATGTGCGCGCCGAATCGAAATTTTCAGATCCCATCGCGACTGACTTAACCCTAATTCCCCTTTCGTTCCCCACCGCCACCCATCGCCAAACCAACTCCACCGCCAGCTCCACGCCTCCGCGGACCTCCAGGAGGACATCCACGCCGCTGCCCGCTGCATCGACCCGACGGCGACGCCCCCGCCGAGCTCGACAGCGCCACCCGCGGCGACGAGGCCGCGGCCAAGCCGCTCCTCTCCCCGCCCACTTCCCGGTTCTCTTTTGGCTTCGGCTAGGGCGCAGGCGAGGGTCGGCGGCGGTCGCGATGGCGTCCGACGGGCGCGTGGAGCGGATCGCCTCCACCATCCGCGTCATCCCCGACTTCCCCAAGCCAGGTGGGTCCCCGCCCCCCCCCCCCCCTCTCTACAACCCTAGGCTGTTCGCTTGCCCGCTCGCTTAGGTCCGATCTGGTCGGTGCTCACTGGCGGCGGCGGCGGGTTGCGATCTATGTCGGGAGTCCCTGTAGCAGCATACATGGTTTCGTTCTGTCACTGTCCTACCCACCAGGGTTTCGCAGAGACAGAGTAGCTGCGGGTCGACGCTGGTGTGGTGTATTGACTTGTATAAAGGGCAGTAGTAGATGTAAGCTAAATCGTACTGCTGCCAGTACCGAATTATTTTCTATCATCGGGTGTTGGCTTAGAAAATGAGGTGAATCGTGAAGTGCATAAGCGAGCATGGCCTAGTTCAAAAACTAGCTAAAGTGTGTCGCTGCATATTGCTGCTGTGGTAGATGGAGTAGCTAAGTAAAGGCCTGTACATTGTTGTGGCGAACCAGTATTCAGTACACGCAGGATGTGCCAATTGTCACTGCCACCAGAAGTAACTGCTTATACAGGCACCTAGGCAGACTAGTCCGGTTCTCTTTTGTAGAACAAACAAATAAATTGCCTCTGTAGGTTTAGACCACCTGCTGCTTATCATCATTGTTTCAGGCAGCGAATAAAACACTTAGTTGGTCGCTCATGAAATATTTTGGCTAGTCATGAAATATATAGTGTAGAAACTTTTAGAGGCAAGAATCTCTGCATTTTTTTGATGCTAGTTCTGACTTTTACTTAATTATGTTCTTACTGCAGTTTAGAGAACTGAGTGTATGCATTAACACGATAATTCTAAGTCAGCTGCGGTGCTTTTGCATGTTATCATTTCTGAATTGTAGATAGGTAGGCATGTGCCTTTTGCAAAACTGTTACTTGACACGCATGTGCGAACCATGGTTATTGCTGTTGTTTATGCTGGAGATGTTATGCAGCCACCCAAATTTATGATTAATTGTAGATGTTATGTGTTCGTTCCTTTTGCGAATTGACATACTTGACCAAGCTTAGTTCTTTTTTCACTTATACTTTCCTCAGATTGTGTTGTAAATTTATTTTTCTTCAATTCAATTAACCAAGCATAATTATTCTATATTGACCAACATAACATTAATTGTACATGCAGGCTTTGATCCAACTTGACACGAAGGCGTCGAGCCGGGTTGATCTTAGATGGGCTCAAGGATGCCTGACAGCCTGCACCGTGACATCAACTAGTTGTTGATCGGCAGACGCTATGCGCTCGCTCTGTTTTCAATGGGCAGCTTTGTGTACAAGATGTTATGTTGTATTTTGTACATATATTGCTTCCTTATGTTATCTTCCCTTGCTCACCATTCCAATTTTACTTGCAGACATTGGGCCTCCTGAGGAGCCATACACATGTCAGGAACTATAGCAGTCAGCTTTCAGGTTATTTACCTGAACAAGTGCTATTTCGATTTTGACCACTGGTTCGCTACCAACATCTCTAATATCTTTGTACTCTCCGCAGGTCTTATTCCAGCTGGTCCCCAAAGCTCAAAGCTGACAAGGTAACTAGCTAACCATGTACTTAATTGTATTATGTGGACTTCATTGTTTATTCTTGTAATTCCAGACGTTATAAGATGTTTTGACCTGTTGATACATGCACTAATGGCTAATGTTTGCTATTAAATTTGGTAGAAGGCACTATTACTTCCCAAATGCCTCTCCTTACCAACCCTGGAGTAGGTCATTTGCATCAGACAGTGGTAATGAAAGCAGACTTCTAGGTTATGTTTCAGAGCTGCAAAACTGCTTCTGGTGTTGCGCTAATTGAGTCTTGTTGTTTCTTCTTGTAGGAGAAAAGTTTGAAGCTGTTGTACCTTTCATGGGTGAATCTGTAACTGATGGAACTCTTGCTACCTTCTTAAAGAGTATGCTCTCCTCTCTCTCTCTCTCTCTGGGTGTGGGTCTGCTGTGCTGTGTGAAGCTCATTCATATTCTCCTGTTAACTCTTCATACAGAACCCGGTGATAGAGTTGAGGCTGATGAGGCCATAGCTCAGATTGAAACTGATAAGGTATTGCTGTCTCTTGATCACTTCTGGTTCTCCTCTCTCTATATGTCAAAGTGAGTGCGTGCAGAATTAAACATACTTTTTTCCTTCTGTATTCCAGGTCACCATTGATGTTTCTAGTCCTGAAGCTGGTGTTCTTGAAAAGTATGGAACCCCAAACTGGCCCTTATGCAAAGTTTGTGTCTTTTGATTAAAAGATGTGATTAAACTTCAAATGTGGATTTCCAAGGATGAAGAACAATGTTTATTTGCTTATCTGGATGCCAGTAACATTCTGTACCTTTTTCTACACTGGCAACGAATTCATGAGTTCTATTACAGGAATAGATTAGAGTATTACTGAAGCTAGGCTGTAGTTACTGATTTGCTTGTGCAAATCTTCTGATGATTATGCTTGTTCCTGAAGCATTTATTGGAGTACTCCAATTGGCACACCATCTTAGATAATGTTGTTCCATTGATGTAGTCTCATATTCAGAAAGTTAAACTTTTTTTAAGTGCCACTTCTATCTGCACTAATATGCCACTTGTTAGTTCCAGTAAATTAATCAGGTATTGAAAGTTTAAGTATTGTACTACACGAGCAAAACTAATCACAAGGATGACAGCAGCTGGGCGACAACATCTCCCGCATCAGGGACAGCAAGAAGGTCTCCCAGGCATGGAGGACCGGACTCTTCGGGTATGCTTCCTCCCAACTATCTTGCAGTAGTCAATGCCAATCTTGCTTCGAGCTGCAATTTGCAATCTAAGCTTTAGTACTGAAATTGCTACCGATAATATTCATTATTCTAGTTCTAGAACAAAGTTTAATGTGTTTACAACCTCAGATCTTATTTGGTCAATTACCGTATATAGATATAAGATGTATCCATGGTAACAAAACGTGTCCTAGTTTGATGATCTTTTTTGTATCTACAGTTTGCATTTACTTCTTTGAATTATGCTCTTCTAAATTCAAGTACTTTGTCTCATGGTAGGCTGGTAGCAATCGTGTTATGTGACTTGAGTGGATTTACTTCTTTGAATTATGCTCTTCTAAACTCAAGTACTTTGTCTCATGGTAGGCTGGTAGCAATGGTGTTCTGTGACATGAGTGGATTTCAATTCAGCTTACTCTAGGTATTCTTATTCTAGTTCAGGAGACTGACGTTGTATTCTGGTCTTCGCACTAGTATCATAGATGATGTGACAATAAGTATATGTCCTATACTGGAGTATTTTTTCTGGATTGTGTTGTGTTTTCTCCCGTCACTGTGTGTTTTGTGTGTTTTGTATCAGAATATTCAGACTGGCACTACAGACTGGCACTATACTGTTCACTTGCTGCTTGTTTACTTGCAGGATCACAGCGAGGCCGTCCCCAACGCTGCCGCACCTTCCCTGCTGCCGTCGACACTCCCTGCCCTCAACCCGGCCTCCGCTGCTCCCTGTGCTCGCCTCTCCGCTCTGGCCTGGGAGACCTGGTGCTCCAGATCAGGTGTGTGCGAGATGGGGATCAGGTATCTCCAGTCGATCGTGGGATCAGGTGTCTCCAGGAGAGCTCAGGTGATCTGGAACCTGAAGACAACTTGTGCAACATCATTTTCTAGCAAGATGCATGCTGGAGATCCTGAAGACAACTCTAGTGAAATTTTATGTTTATATTGTAATAACGAGCATGACTGAGTCTTATTGCTCCAAGTCACTGTGACAAAAGTTTTATGTTCATACTAATAATGAGCTTGACTGGTTCTTGTTGCTGCAATGTAATTGATTAATTTGTTAAGTTTTATGTTCATACTAATAATGAGCTTGACTGGTTCTTATTGACTCTCGGTCCAAAACTGTAATGGGTCCTAAAAAGGCCACGGCCCAATGAAAATTGGCCCAGGCCCAGTAAGTACAGCAGCTAAAAAGGCCGTTGAAAAAAAATAAGCTAAAAAGGCTGAGGTAATTAGGCCAGTTACGGGCCAAGGCCCAACAAAGCTGAAAAAAATAATCAGAACTAATGGGCTCAGCCCACATAAGGAGCTGAATGGACCGGGCTGAATTCAGATATTGACATTTCTAATTCGTCACAATTTTGCCACGTCGGATTGCCACGCTGGACTCGGGGGCAGGTGCCCATGACGTTTTGGGAACGTCATGCAGTCAGTGACATTTTAAAACGTCACAAAGCTCTACGACATTTTCAAGTGAAACGTCTTAAGCACTCACTGCTGACTCCCAGCTTTCGACGTTTTGAAAGTCGTCACAATAACGTCACAAGTAGCCATTAGTGACGTTTCAGTGACACCTTTATTTTGTCAACTTATGGCAGATTTCTTGTAGTGATATATTGGATAGTTCAACTTAGCACCAGAAAGTTTCTCAGAAAAATATGCAATTGGGCGACCCTCTTGCATCAACACACCACCAATTCCAATACCACTAGCATCACATTCAATCTCAAATTGCTTATTGAAATCAGGAAGTGCAAACAACGGTGCAGAAGTTAACAATCATTTCAGTTCATCAAAAGCATGATCTTGGGCAACGCCCCACTCAAAGGCAACACCATTTTTAGTCAATTCATTCAAAGGTGCAGCAATAGTAGAAAAATTGGGCACAAAACGGCGATAAAACCCAGCTAGACCATGAAAACTTCGAACTTGACTCACATTCATGGGAGTAGGCCAATTTTGAATAGCTTCAATTTTAGACACGTCTACTTCTACTCCATGCTTAGAGACAACATAACCCAGAAATATGACCTTATCTTTGCAGAATGTGCACTTCTCAAGATTACCATATTGTTTACTATCACGCAATACTTGCAAAACATGTCGAATATGTATAATATGATCAGATTCATTGCGGCTGTAAATTAATATGTCATCAAAATACACAACCACAAACTTGGCAATAAAATCACGCAAAACATGGTTCATCAGTCTCATGAAAGTGCTAGGTGCATTAGTCAAACCAAAAGGTATTACTAACCACTCATATAAACCAAATTTTGTTTTAAAGGCGGTTTTCCACTCATCCCCTTCTTTCATCCTAATTTGATGATAACCACTACGCAAATAAATTTTAGTGAAAATAGCAGCACCACTCAATTCATCTAGCATATCCTCTAAACGGGGAATAGGATGACGATATCGAATAGTAATGTTATTTATCGCTCTACAATCTACGCACATACGCCAGGTACCATCTTTCTTAGGAACAAGAATAACAGGAACATCACAAGGACTAAGGCTTATGCGGATGTAACCTTTGTCGAGTAGCGCTTGTACTTGCTTCTGTATCTCCTTCGTCTCTTCGGGGTTCGTTCTATATGGTGACCGATTGGGTAGCGAAGCTCCGGGAATCAAGTCGATTTGATGCTCAATACCTCGCAATGGTGGAAGTCCTGCGGGTACCTCTTCCAGAAACACGTCGCCAAATTCCTGCAAAACATTAGAAACACCAAGAGGAAGAGGGGTCATGTCGTTAGAAACCAAAACCGTACCCCTGTACAAGAGCACAAGAGGCATGGCTGTAGGATCCTCATTAAATTCTCTCATGTCTTCTTTGGTGGCTAATGAGACTAAGGAATTCACTCTCTCACTTTTCGTTATATCACTCACAACATTACAATTCTCTCGCCTATCTAAAGAAGCATCCTCTAGGTTGACTTCAACTTTTTGACGATACTCATTGACAATTTGCTATGGTGTCATAGGCTGTAGATTAATTTTTTTGCCCTTGAACTCCAAGTGATATGTATTGGCACGACCATTGTGTTGCACAGAACGGTCATAGAGCCATGGCCGACCCAATAGTAGGTGACACACCGTCATAGGAACGACATCAAAATCAATGCAATCCTTATACGGTCCAATAGCAAACTCAACACGCACCATGTGGTTTACCTTCATCTCACCATTATCGCTCAACCACTGAATATAGTATGGATGCGGGTGCGGTAGATACTTCAACTTCAGCTTGGTACACAACTCCTTGCTTGCTAAATTGCGGCAACTCCCGCCATCAATAATGACCTTGCAAGCCTTGTCAGGACCAACTAAAGCTTTTGTTTGGAACAAATTGCAGCACTGAGTAGATGCACTAGGCAACACATTAAGAGCACGCTGCGACACAACAATGGTGCGAGCATCAGACGGATATGCATCTTCACCATCAGTGTCATAGTCATCATCTTCTGGAGCATGAGGATCAACATCATCTCCAGTCTCGTACTCATTGTCCTCATTGATAACCATGACTTTGCGGTTAGGACAATCTCTCTTGAAGTGACCCTTGCCACCACATGTATGACAAAGCGTATCACGGTTACGCGCAGTAGACACATTAGAGCCGCTCGTACTTGCAGCAGATTCAGACTTCTTTGTGTTAGACACATTTGAGACCGGCTTACTAGGCGGAGTAGAGTAAGGTGCGGAGCGCGTCGAAGGCGCCGGCGCCGTAGATGGGGCCGCGCGGGGTGTGAAACGCCCAGCTCCTGTAGCTCGACCTTTGATCTTTGCTTCGTCAGCCAAATGTGATTCAGCTTCTCTTGCATGATGTAACAATTGATTCATATTGGTGTAGCTGTAGTGACGAACAATGCCTTTGATATCATACTTCAAACCGTTGAGGAAACGGTGCATTGTCATCTCGAGACACTCACGGACACGGCCGCGCTGCATAAGCATCTCCATCTCCATGTAGTATTCATCCACAGTCTTCACACCTTGTCTCAATAGAGTCAGCTTATCATATATATTCCGCAAGTAATTTGTAGGCACAAAGCGAGAAGTCATCGCCTCCTTCATAGCACGCCATGTGCGTATAGGTTGCTCACGATCCTCTTCACGGTTACGAACAAGAGCATCCCAACAACGCAAGGCATAGCCATCAAATTCGGAAGAAGCAAGCTTGATCTTCCGATCTTCAGTATAATGTGGATGTAAGCTCCACAACTTCTCAATCTTGAGCTCCCAAGTGAGGTATTCTTCAACATCAGCTCCTCCTTCAAACTTGGGTTTAGAAAATTTGGGCTTACCCAAACCATCTTCCTCATCTTGTCCACGACCATTGCGGCCAAGTGGAACCCAATCGCGAGCACGATTACCACGTGGCGCATCACGAGCATTGTGTGCGTCATCTTGAAGCTCAGGATCATCGTCATCTTCTTGTTGTTGTTGCGCGGTCAAATTCTCAACAGCTAAGCGCAAATCAGCAAGATTGCATTGTACATCCGTCATTTGATCTTGCATTGTAGTGACGGTCACATGAGTAGCATCCAGCTTTTGGGAGATCTCGTCAATCTTCCCATTAAGCACATCGTCCTGAGCGCGGAATTCACATCGCATCTCATTACGAAGAGCCTCATACTCCCTCCATGTGATGATATCTGCAGCACTCTTATTTTCCTGGTTAACAATTCTATGATCACTAGCAGACATCGTTAGTAGGTTAGTGCACTAAATCAAAAATATATGGTGGTACTCTCACAACTCACTCAAAACTGATAAGAAAAGGAGATCTTACCGTTCCAAAGTAAATTAGTGTTGCTTACCACTTGTAGTAACAACTAGTGCACGGATGTAGCGAAGCGAATATCAAGGGTATAAGAACTAATCACACGACAAGCAGGGTATATGTGGGGCTGTAGGTAGGCTACCTATTTGCACCAATAACAAGCTCTAGCGCTGACCGTAGACAACCAATGATACTCACACAAGGCGATATAATGGGGCAATGCAACTATATGTGGGAAATGTTGCAATGCACAAGAGAGACGCTAGCAAAGCTCAACGAGACAGGCACAAGATTGCTCAACTACAGGTGCAGTAAAGTAAACTTTAGGCCTTCACTTGATTCCACTAGCACTACACTTTTCTTTTTGGATTTTTCTTTTTGTATAACACACGCAGCTATGTAGCTCTTTTTGCTTCTTTTCAGTTTTCTTTTTTTTTGATTTTCTGACACAACTCCTTGATAACACGGCCAACAGAAATATGCAAAGCACCGATAACCTAACGAGCAGCCTGTCGAGCGGTAAAACTAGTCTCTTCTGGGGAAGTTCCTAGTCACTTTATATCGAAAGGCTGTGTCTATGGTTGGGAACAAGCACACTGTACGCTATGTGGACTCGGAGTAACAAAAACTGACACTAGACGACAAAGGAAACAAGATGATAGAGTAAACTTAAACCCTAAAAACTAGATGGAAAGAAAAAATACGCAAAAACAACTACGAAAAGCAACTAAAACTTGAAATTAGTGCAATCTAAGGCTATGGCAAACCCTAACCCTAACTTTTTATGGCTTTTTCTGGATAGGAAAACACTCACAACTCAACTATGGGGTGGATTGTGGATGGCTTACCGAGGAAAACTGGAAATCTGATACCAAGATGATATGGGGTGGCCCGATCTTCTCAGTAAGCAACGGGGTGATGGCAGCGGAGATACACGACGATGAAGTGGATGATAACTTGTATGACGCAACGAGATCTCTCGATTGGTCCCTGTCGCCAATGCAACAACTCTCAACCCTACAGGATATTCGCAACTCCACACACTTGCGCACGTAGCCGCTGACCACGAAGCGGTAAGTTGCAACCGTCTAATTCCCAATGGAACAGCAGATCACACAAGACTTTTTCAGGATCTACACAATATCAAGCAATATGGTGTAGGGATTCAATAGTTTTGCTAGAGCAAACAACTAAGAATTAGGGTTTATCTTAAAAGTGGTCTAAAGCAGCTAGGGGGCGTCCTGGGCACTTATATAGGCGTCCGGGATGAGTTCTGGTCGAAAAGATACAAAAATAACCGACCCAGAATAGATCTGGTCGAGACAGACTCGGATGAATCCGGTCTGGAATCCGGTCAACCGGGCCAGGGACCGGATCGGCCTGTCTGGCGTCCAGTCAACCGGGCGGCAACCGGAAACTTCGCAACTTTCCGGTTTTTGCCCGGTACGATGCATTCCATCCAGTTGGCGCCCGGTCAACCGGGCCAGGGACCGGGCTGGCCGGTCTGGAGGCCGGTCTAACCGGGTGCTGGACCGGCCTGGACGTCGTCTTCTCCTCTCGCGCATGCCTCCCGCTCCTCCCTCGCGCGACCATGAGATATCTTCATGTCCAGCTCCATGTCCAGCTTCACGTCCATCTTGACGTCCGTCTTCATGTCCAGCTGGTCCTCTACTCCTCGTGCGACGCTCGTCTCCTCTTGATACCTGATGATACATAAGTAATAGGATTTAGGCAGTATAAATTTCTCATCAATCAAAGTACCGTTTAGAAACAAATTCACCTGTTGTTTAAGTAGCTTCACACGAGCCCTTGTAATTGGTCCAATCCGAACTTCATTGGACTTGAGCTTCACAGCAGGTTCATCTTCATTTATTAATAACGGAGGTAGTGGTGTAGTAGGGATGTCCTCATCAAGTCACATTGCCACCTATAATTGGATACTAGACGGACGAAAAATTTGAGGAGGGGCATAAGTTATATTCACATGCTTTTTTTATAAATACTCTCTCCGTCCCAAAATATAAGGCGCCTAAGGTTTGCAAAAGTCAATGTGTTTAAAGTTTTACCAAGTTTATACACAAAAATATGAAAATTTACAATACTAAATCATTATCAACAGATTCACCCTAAAGTATATTTTATTAATATGTCAATTCGATATTGTAGATGTAAATTTTTTTTTTCTAAATATTTGGTCAAAGTTTGTAAAGTTTGACTTTTGATCAAACCTTAGACGCCTTATATTTTGGAACGGGGGGAGTAGAATATATATCAATATCAAGATGATTGTATCCAAAACCTTAGTCGATGCCAGCAAAAAATCCTCTTATTTTGCGTTTCCATTATCGTCAATCTAGTCATGTGGTGTGGGCGGAGCTTTGTCCAGCCCATATACCATCGAGTGCATGGAAGAGAACAACTTTCTTAGCCCACACATGGCTCTTTGGTGCCATGTCAAGTCACTTACTATACACTTCTATCTGCATGGTTTGGAAGATGATTGCTTGGAGATGGCCAAGCAAGGTTACATTTTTTGATCGAAAATGTTAGTAGATGGCAGCTTATATAACTATCTCTAGGTCGGCTAGGCAGATATCGATCGACCTAGTATGGTACTCAACAATTGGTGTTTGTCTCCATGGTCAAGCAAGGCGGTGATCCTTCTATGTGTTGCAACAATTGGTGTTTGTCTCCATGGTCGAGCGAGGCGGTGATCCTTCTATGTGTTGCACTGAGGGATCTAGGTTGCATGTTCCTTGCTTGTGAGGGTTACCTTGGGGCAAACCCCTATCTTTAGCTGCATGGAGGATCTTTGGTATTTCAACAACGGTGACATGTTCACGGAAGACCGAGAAGTGTTGTCTAGGGCAGACATTCAAATGGCATGGTGTACCCATGAGTGGTGTGACAAGACATGCTGCGCAAATTGTGGGGCGCTCCTAAGTGGGCAATAACAATGTCAGATTTCCTACTTTCGAAGTATTTTGTCATATGGTCTCTCCCTGGGCAGCCTTCGGTTTTCGTGTGTGGGTTTGTGCCTAGAGCTAGCCAGCGTGGTGCTTTATGTGAAAATATGTCGGGTAATAGAGACGTTGAATGCAGGTTTTGGCGGATCTAGTTATGAGTATGTGTCTTCTCTTTCATCCGTTATTTGGGAATTTTTTACTAGCTGATTTTTTCTTGATTGTTTCCCTAGTGTATATACATAAAGTTTTGAATTCAAACTTATGACATGATTTTTTGATAACTTATCTATGTCGTCGAAAAGTTTGAGGTTTTTCATGTACTACATAAGATCTAAAATCGGTTATTGTTGTATCACCTAGGGAGTACGTGTCTTTAATTTTTTTCTTGAAGTTCATTTTGCGTTATGGTAGGTGCATATGATGTCGATGCTGTCATGTTTTATACCATTTTCTTGACTCTTCGTTTGGTCTTAGTGAACTTCATGCTTTTTTACACCTTCATTAAGAGTATGGTGTCGATCTTGTTAGTTATCTTTTTATTTTGTTTGACTTTTACTTGAGTCTCCGTATTACCAGTGATATTGTAGTTATTACCTCTTTGGCTCTTTCTACCCGGCCGGTAAAGGAGAGAGATAGGCGGAGAAGATGTGAAATGACATATGTTCACACTGAGATGATTAGTTATGGAAATGTTTGCGTGCATATGCCAATGCAAAGACACGACGACCTGACTTGTGAATCTTGTTCTACTATCATAGCACTAGCACGTCAGGTTCTATTTATTTATTGCAAATTGTAGGACAAATTTCCAGCACGAAAATTCTATGGCCAAGCCTTTACATTTCTGGACAGCCAAGCATGTAATATGAAACCAATGGAATTTGGAGCGACAGCTTCCTAAAAGGAGACGTTTGAATTAATGTCTACTCCGTACATGCATACGTACCGAAGCACGATGATGCGCATTCTGCGCAACTAGCTTCAGTCTTCTAATCATGGACGCCATCTTTAACTAGTTGGCCGGACTTGGCACCACCGATAAACCGTTTACTTTCTGCATCTACTTTCGTGATTGCACCTAGGAGCTACATATTTCAGGAATTGATCAAACTAAAAAAAAATGTTAGTAGTACTACTTACAAAAGATGGAGAGAGGAACTCTACATTTAGAAAAGGACAATGTTTATACAAAACATTTTCATATTTTACATCCAAAATCTTTTAAGTGGTATGCATGATTTCAAATTGTGTGCGGCTATTGATGCAGAGGATGGGGCGATGCTTCTATTTCAAAAAAATGCATGATTTGAAAAATTAAAACTGATCGGTGATGTATTTGTAGGTTTTGTTGTAAATCTAATTGGTTACTTCTAATTACTTAAATCAATAGTTATTTCAGTTAGTACGAGAGATCTTAAACTAATGGAGAGGTATACCTAGCGGCAAAAAGAGGGTGGCAAAATACTCCACAAATATCTTGAAGCATTAGTTCATCCATCCACAAGCCACAAATGCGTGGAAAGTGCATTATTGCAAGCATCTATAATTCAGAGGAAGATTGTATGATACTTATTAAGCCCTTTTTACTTCTCTCGGATTTTTTTTACCATCGAGGGTTTGGGTTGGGAGGGGATTTGGCGTTCATCCAATCCACTCAAATATCTTTTCAGAAAAATACACTAGTAAAGTTGAGAGTCTTTAATCTAGGGGCAAATAAGAGGATTTGTAAGATATGTCGAGATTATCAAGTTCCAATCCGAGTAACAAACTATTGGAGATTTTCAGGGATTTAAAATAGTCCCCTCCTATCCAGTTAAATCCTTATTTTCAAGGGATTGACCGGGTTGAGGTGGATTGAAGGGAATTAAATCCAATCTAAGTCAAAGTAAACCATAGTCCCCACTCCCTTCCAATACACTCCAATCGATTTGAGAAGTGGATTAAGCGAACAAGGCCTGAGAGGATTTGGCGTGTATTGGCAGTGAATAAATCTCATCAAAATCAAAATCCATCTACTATCCTCCAAACCACTCCGATCCACTTGGAAGATGGATTAATCGAACAAGACCTGAATAAACTTAAATACAGTGGAAGTAAACGAGCTAATCGAGTCGACGCGATCGACGACGGAGACTGTGCAAGATGGACGAGCAGCTTCCCAGCCCGGACGTTGACGCGATGTTGGAGAGATTCCTTGTATGCATCGGTGCGCGCACGTTGACGCGCTCGCCGTCGCCTCCGTCGTCAGACGAGATCCGCGACTTTGCGAAAATGTCTTGCAAGTAAGCTATCTACCTCGGCGACGTATTCTTCTCTTCAAATTTGCGAAAATGTCACTGCGGACATGGTCTCGGTCATCAGCTTGGTCCATTTATGGCAGACCGCCGATCGACGGTGAGAGATAGAGAGACAGCATTGTGGTGCGAGATTCTCGACGGTGACCCCCGAGGTCTGAACGGTCATGGTTCGTGCTATACCAGCTACTGATCGATCGGATGTCTAGTGTACTGCAGTAAGATGCGGTCCAAGTGATCGACATGTTAAAAGCACCTCGTCAGATCACATTCTTTTCAGGTGAAAAAGAAGGCAGTATCTTCGACTTCGATATATAACTCGATCGCGCAACGCCTAGGTGTGGCTAGCTACTCCGTGGCCGTGCCCATTGCCGACGGCCGACCGACAGTACCAGCTGAGGATCATCATACAGTAGAAAGTTTCAGACCACAATCGATCCCTATCAACACAGCTAATAGGCGATTCAAAAGCGTTCCAGTCACTAACAATTACAGACCCCATTGCAGGCGCAAAACAACACGGCTAAAGATTTATATTGACGGGCGAGGCTAATGAAAATTCCACCTCGGTAACACGAACAGGGCCGGCCGTGCGACCCTCTGGTTTTCAACCGAGTCGGAGTTGTTATGAGTAGTAGTGTTTACCACATACCACTAGTACAGTCGTTCAGTTGAGATTAGGTAACGCCGTAGCAGGAGTCTTGACTCTCTCGGTTCACCAAATAAACTAGTCAAAGGTGTCTTTCGCAGTGACCGAATTTGGTGACATTTTCTGTCCTTACTCTCCTATCGATTGATCGGCGGATCGAGTTTGTTGGGGTGGGAGCGGGGTTGGATGCGTGCGTGGGTGAAATGGCATACTGCTGGTGTAAGCCCAGCGTAAACTTGGTGTCACGGTTTCAGGCTTCAGAACGAGTGCCCATCACCAGGCCACTAGCTGGGGCACTGATAGACACCTTATGCGTTTCTTATAGTGACATTGTCTACTCTTTCAGCAAGACTTCAGAAGCGAAAAGGAGGGCTAATTGAAGGCTGCGTTTTGGTTTTGTTACTGTTGATGGAAATCGATGTTAGAAAGTTGGAAGCCTCAACTTTTGACTTTTTCAGGCAAGTCTCTGCTTGTGAAGCTGCACGTTTTGGTTTCACTGTGACACACTTGGCCACGTTTGTAAAGATGGGCAGGTATGTATGAGCGCACCGGCAAACATCCATAGAGCCCAAACTCGTAAGGCTGTTTCGTATGTTTTTTTTTTGAAACTTTCACCCGGGGGAAAGACTCCCCACCTGTTTCGTATGTAGGTAGTATAATACCCATCTTAGAATAGTTTAGATGCCTAGACTCGTTAGGATTTGTTTGGTTGCTCCCACGAATTTTGAGCATTTTGCATCTGTGGCCCGATATGCCACCGCGGGGTATTACGAGCACGTTCGGTTGAACGTGTTTCCATTTTTTTATGTTGCGCTAGAGCATATCGTTTGTATTTCGTTGCACACGTTGGCCCAATATGGTTACCTTGCATCCGTATATAGTTAGGTTACTAGCAAAAGCTGTGTTGGGCATTGTGTGTTATCGTATGATCACACACTCTTAGAATAAC
Source organism: Lolium perenne (assembly GCF_019359855.2). Classification (NCBI taxonomy): domain Eukaryota; kingdom Viridiplantae; phylum Streptophyta; class Magnoliopsida; order Poales; family Poaceae; genus Lolium; species Lolium perenne. The sequence goes on from NC_067245.2 coordinate 284,481,282, forward strand.
ATTTAGGATAATAGCTAAATCACAATGGCGACAAACTGAACGAGGATTATGAAGTCATCCAATCTGCTAAATCATATCTGGCATGCACCCTTCCCAACTCTATAGTGTTTTTTCTCTTGAACTATGAACTTGGAGTGATCTTCGTCTGCCTCCTTTTTAGTCGCAAAACCTTTATAACATCTAATGTTGTAACAGTTCACTTGTGCATGCATGGCACGCCCACCATGAGTTGAGACTACTAGAATCTTCCTTGTGTACACCCTTCATCTATCAAATAGAAGAACAAACTATCAAATGCAAGAACCCCAAGTTCACAAGAACATTTGCAACATGAGCAATGTAAGATGCATGAATCATACAGCAAAAGCATCAAAAGTTTAACCTACCTACCATGGTGTGATCCTACGACCACTTCATCCCGTATGGTGTCAATCTATCATCATCATCATCATCATCATCATCACCATCACCATCATGTATCCTCGCCACCACCACCACCAAGCAGCCAAGCACTACTATATGAGTCTGGAAGGTCTTCCTAAGCTTGAGATGTTTTTGGTCCTCTAGCATCCCAACATACCCAAGACCTTGAGCCTTGTTGTCCGCGAAGTGGCTCAAGGCCACTATCATGTCCTACGAGTTGAAACTAGAGGCGTCCATGAATACAGTGTAGAGTCTAGGGTACACATTGACAGGATTGATGTCCCTGATAGCTACTGCAATTTCCTTCATGGCCACGGTCATTTTGGTGAAAATGATCACCTCATATTGCACCAAGGACGGCCTCATCCTATTCATCTCAGCAACAAGGATGTGATCACCAGACTTGTTAGGGTCCACTACAAAATGGTCGGCGGGCCATTGCGGTTTTGAACATCAGGGAGTTGCGGATCTACCACTAGCCTCGACATGGTGATTAGGAGTATTGAATTGTCTTTGATATATGTGTGTTTGTGTGTGTGCATGCGTGCGTGCGTGGGTGTGTGTGTGTGGCAAGCTCGACCTCGGTTACGAGGACTAGGCGGCCATGTCGCAACCGTAGTTACGTAGGTTTTCTATCTATTTAACTTTAGTTGTTTTATATTATTTTGCACTGTGCAATTTACATTTTATTGATATAAATATTTCTGGAAAAATATATGCATATGGCCGCTGGGTAGCCCCAATCCAAATAGACATGCGCTGAAAATTAGCATATTTTATGCCAGCGGCATGGCCCGAACGAATGAAAACGAACAAATTTAGTGTCTGCGGAGATGGCCTTAGCCAATGTTGTATACCAATTGGGTGCTGGAGTTAAGTTAGGTTCCGCATTAACATAATACCACTGTAACAGAAATCTTGACTCCTTTTGTAACTTTGTATTGCCCCACTTTGGCCAACACACCCTCCCCCCAATGATTCTTCTTATGTTGTATGTGCACCTAGCCTAACTATAGTTTCTGTAGTCTTCATACACGTATGCACTTATACATTTTTGCGTGTATTTGTTCTAGCATCAGTAGTAGCATGACTATACTAAGGATCGAACGGGTAATGCTCACAAATCCATCTGGATATCCGTGAGAGCTGCAGCAGAGGCTTCGTGGCCAGCTTCGAAGTAGCACGACACTGGGTCGTCCACGCTGGCAGAGGGCGGGCCCACGAGAACCGACTGGGCCTGTGGGTTCGTTTGGTACTGGTAGTCCTCGATGGGCCCCCATAGGCCCAGCTCTCGCTCCAGGTCCTCCAACCACCACTCTTGTCCGTCGTCGGTCGTTGCGGCGCTCGCCTCTGTTCCATTGCCGGGGCATGGCGCCGCATTGATACATGGTGCCTGTTCTGTTTCCGTGCACGCGCCGGTGCCGTCGTCGACGCCGTCCATGATGCTCCAGAGCTCCGGCACGATGTCGATCTCCGGCAGATCAAGCAGCCCGTCGTCGTCCACCACGCACGGCGGGGACGCGGACGAGCAGGGCGAGGTCGGCGCTGAAACGGACGGGCAGTGCGTCTCGGGGACGGTGTCCAGCAGCATGTCGAAGTCGAAGCCGAGGTCGACCACTGGGATCTCGATCTTGTCGACCTCTGGTTCTTCCTTGTTCGTGTTGCTCTTCTCGCCGGAGTCGCCGGTAGAGGAGTGGGTCGTCGCCGTGGTCGTGGAGGAAGACGGCGACGCTGACTTCACTGGCGCGTCGACGCGGGCGGTCTTCTTCTTGCTCTTGGCCCCTCCCGTCTTCTTCTGCTCGCCGGCGCTGGCCGCCACCCGCTTCTTGAGGTGGGTGTTCCAGACGTTCTTGATCTCGTTGTCCGTCCTCCCCGGCAGGCTCGCCGCGATCTTTGACCACCTAGACGTACACAATTTCGAGTTCAGTTGATTGTTAGTCGAGTTGAATAGAACGGCAGCTAATCCAGCTTGATGCAGGGTGTGCAAGCAATCGACGTACTTGTTGCCGAGCTTGTTGTGCAGTTTGATGAGAGTCTCTTCCTCCTCGGCCGTGAAGTTGCCGCGCTTCAGGTCGGGCCGTAGGTAGTTGATCCACCGGAGCCGGCAGCTCTTCCCGCACCGGAGCAAACCTGTCAAAAACATGTTAACATCCTAGACCAAATTGTCATGAACATGTACAACTCTGTTTCATCGACCGGCGGCGGCCAGGCCATTGCGTACCTGCTTGCTTGGGCAGGGCTCGCCAGTTGGGGTGGCCGTACTTGTGAATGTAGGCGATGAGGCGCATGTCCTCCTCCGGCGTCCATGAGCCCTTGTTGAGCCCCACCTTGGCGCAGCATGGTGCCCGGCCTTTCCCCATCGAAGCAACCTCCCGGCGTCGATCTTCTTCAAAGCTTCAACCACTAGCTCGAGTGCTGGGCTCGTCGTGGACGACGGACGGCCTCTGGACTCTGTCTGTGTTGTTGCTGTTGCGGTAGTGCCCTTGCTCTCTTGTACCGGACGTGTGCAAGCTGCAACCTGGACACATCCAGGACATGGCGTATATATAGTACGCGGGCACGGTGAAACTCTGAGGCTGGTAGGGACTCGCGTCCATCGTCTCCCTTGACACCGACGCGGGAAACGCCGACCGGCTGACACCGAAGCAGAGGCCACAGCGCGGTTTGTTTGTGTGTCGCCCCCCGCACGGGCTCCGCTCACCTACCTTGTGACGGTTCACGACATGATTCCTGAATGAGAACCGGCCGGCGAGGAGGTGGCGTTGCGTGTGACACAGCGGCGGATCCGCCTGGCCGCGACGGGCGTGCCACACGGGCGGCTCGCCGGCGTGGGCCTGGGCACGATCGATCTACATCGGTGGAGGCATTTCGTGCCAAGTTGGGTGTGTGAGTAGGATGTCCAATGTTGTCTGCCCGGGACGTTCTCGCGTGGTTACCCCACGATACGACGTCTGTCCTTCCTTGCCGCCGGCGACCCGTTCCACGGCGACACGGCGGCATCAGACATGCCGTGGATTCTGAACCTCTAATCATCGAGGTACGGTATGCAAGGTCTACAGAAGTATTTCTTGTTACAATCACCACATGCAACAGAGAAAGAAGATAGATGAAACCAACACACGGACATACGAATTTTAACGTCGAAAGCCCATCCAACAATTAGAGAAAAAAAAATGATGAGACCAAAAACTCACTATCGTGAAAAGAGTTACACAGCACTGTGAATTTCATAGATTCAACTTCTTCCATGCGGCAGCTTACAAAGAGGTATACATAGTGGTGGCATGACGACCTTTATGTAAATTTAGATCGCAATATAACATTTTTAAACCTCTAATAATCGCGGATCTAGCTCTGTTCGTATGCTTCTATTTATTCAGTGAGCAAGGTTTATGAGCATGTGGGTTTTGAGATAGATTCTGTTGTGTTGCTGAAACATTGGAATAATTGGATCACAGAACCTGTTTTAGATTAAATTAGTGTCGTATAGGTGTTGATTTTCTTTCCTTTAATATTGCAATTGAACATTGCGAAGCAAAGAGACGGCCCATTGTTATGCAAAGTATGCTGTTATGTAGGAGGTGTCGAGTTTCGGGAATCATGAGCCAGCATCTTTTTTACTCTCTCCGATCCATAATAATTATAGGGGGAATCTTAACTTTGTGATGATGGATCTATAAAGCACGCGTTTTACCTAAAAATAAAACATGCCGTGGATTATGTTCGGGATGGACTTCTGGTCATGGCAATCGAGACACACAAAGAAGTAGGTTAAACGGGACAGGGATGGCCAACTAGTAGTACCAAGATCTCTGCTTTTTGTGTGTGCCTCGTCCAAATCAATTTCAATGGTGGGGAACAGTCGCCAAATAAAGTGTCTTGCTTCCAACCAAATTTATTGGTAAGATCGGAAATAGTCACCACTGTTCTGGGAGCTCTGATAGGTGAATCAATAGTGCTCGCACCTAAGATTCATTACACTGGTTGTCTAATCTATAATTCATCCATTTTCTATTAATTATTACCAGGGGGGCAGCAGGAGAGTGGACTGCAACCTGATAACAAACACTTAGTTGATGCGCATAATTGTGAGTATAATGTATTATATTGCTTGTTAGAGTCAAAGAGAGAAGAGAGAAAAGTCCGAACGTACGGGCATGATAGGGTTTAAAGCAAGCGATCGCTGAAGATTTCAATATGCACCACAGTACCTGGATTAGATAGATCAATGTGAAACAAATGTGCGGAATTCGCACCGAGCGCTAGCTATGCTGTCGTACTTTCAAGATATTCCATATGCAGCGAACGCATTAAAAGATGGAAGAAGAATATGCGACGCTAAGGAATTTTATGTGTTTTCAAAGTATACATGTAGAAATCGGAAGATTAGTGCAATCTGATGCGTGCTGCTCATTTATCCCCCCCCCCCCCCCCCCCCCCCCATGAAATTTGTAGCCACTGTACCATTTATATGATGATAACAACTTTTCATCTTGACTATCCCAACAAATGATTTTTTGACGGTTTTACCCTTCTGAAGGTTTCAGAACATCTCGAGAAAAAACTACCCAATTTAACAACTTTTCATCTTGATTATCCCATGGAATGATTTTTTAACGGTTTTACCCTTCTGAAGGTTTCAGAACATCTCGACAACTGGATTTAGGCCATCAAGTCCAAGTGGCCTCGTCTTCTCTCAATTGCTTCCATTCCTAAACCGGTTTGGATCCACACCCAAACCATTACAAAAAAACAAATATGGTTAAACCACATGCATGAAGCCTGACTCAAGTGGTCGTATCAAAATCCCACATACCAATACCGCCTAGTAGGTGCCTCGCTTGTGCACGCCTAGGGTTAGGGCTTCCGATCTAGAGGTGGTGACAAACTGGCTATCGACAAACTGGCGGCAATGAACTAGCTTATGACGAATCGCAATGGCTAGTATCGAAGCTGGACACAACAATGCTTTGTCCGTGGCTTTGCGCAGGGGAATCAATGATGAGGACGAAGCTCTTGACCAAACCGAATGGGACTATTCTCATTTCCCCCTCCCCGCTTTCAACCGTCTACAGTACCTGAGTCCCACCTTGTGCTCACCGGGCCTCTCCTTCTTCCTCTCCGCCGGAATAGCCGGCCAGAGATGGAAAGGAGATGGCGCCATAGTAGTTGGTATGATTAGTTTTAGGTCTTTCGGCAGTTTGCCGGTAGTTGGGAGTAGGGCACGAGATCTCTTGGACCAGATCTGGTGCATCCTGGGATGGTGGTTCTTCTTCGTCGAGCTTCGGCGACCGGAGACGATAAGGTCCCCCCACCTCAGGGATCTCTGACAATAAGGTCATGTCCTGCTGCTTCAAGATCAAAGTTGCTCTGCTGCTCTGGTTTCCTCCTCTGACCGGCCATGAAGGCGAGGGGATGAGGAAACTGGATGCTAGCTCGCGGGAGGCAGCCTAGGGTCATGTTCATCCCTATCGTTTCGATGCGGCGCCAGGCAATCGTCGCTGGGGTCCTTCCCTGTGCTCCCGAGGTGGGGGACGGTGAAGATCTCCACAGCTGCGAGGCCCTCCCTCAATAAGCGTCTCTACCTCTTCTGCAACGGAGGCCAGACACCTTCGTTTCTCCTCTCGGCCGGCCCCGGTGGCGAGGGATGGGAGCGAGTGTCTGTTGGTCTGGTGACCATGCATGCAGAGGTGGTTACCCGGGAGTTCTTCTTGCGCACAACACACGGTGACCGTCATCGTCGCCGTGATCTCCGGCCGTATTGGCGGCCTTTTCTCAACCTCCCTAGTGGAGGCCTCTGGATCCGTCGCGGGAGCTCGCCATGCTCAGGAATCCAAGTGGTGCGTCCCCGGCGTCCTTGGTGTTGCTGCGGCTGGATCCTTGCGCCGAAGAAGAGCAAGCGAGCGAACTCCTCTCTGTTCTCGGCTGAAAAGCCTGGAGGTCGTCGGCGTTCTGGTGGTGGAGAGCCCGATGTACTTAATTGCATTTTCTCATCCTCTTACAGGGTGTTTTCTGCAAAAAACAGGCCTTATCTTCAAATAGTAGGTTCATTAGGGCAAGTGTAGTAAAGGGTCTCTTTGTAAACTTGTACCCGCCACGTGTTCGAATATAATCTCCCCTAGGGTCTTCTAGACCCTGGTACTGTTCAAAAAAAAAAAACCCGAAGGGGGTGGGAATGCCCATGGCCTCCTTTTACTCCTAGGAAGTTGTACATGTACCCTGAAGACCGGGGGCCATATATAACAAATCACTCCAAATTATAAATGGATAAAAAAGATTCACAATTTGTAAATAAATGGAGCTATCCGAATAGGAATTTACAAACAAGATAACTAGCGTCAAGTAGAGGACAAAAAAAGTACAACTTTTTCGAGAAACTGGAATGAGCACTATATTTCTGGTAGATGTAACTTAAGTGCTTGAGCTGATGAGCGCAGTCACCCATTATGTAATGCTGCTTTTTAAGTTTCCAACTAATCCACAACTGATAATCTATATACATTTTGTCCGCATAATGTTAGTGGGGGCTGCATTGCATTTCAACTCCACTTGATTGTCCATCCAACCAAATTTGACTGAAGAAATGGCCATGTGTGCAGCAAACAACGATTGGCGCTCCAAGAAGAGATTGTCATGCACATCAGAGCTGATCGTAGTGTTGTCACCTCAAATAGCAGACGTTTTCGTGATAATCGCATGTAATTTCGCGTGTGTAGACTAACTGGAGGGTACCCGATTTTAGCAAAAGCGTGCTCTGACCACCCAACCTCCTTCCAATATTCCATGCACATAGACTAAACACATACGAGCGGTGCCACGTCGTCTTTCATTTTCGGTTCGAAGGGAATAAGAAAGCAGGGGACATTATCTTGCTCATTATCTCGGCGCAATATGTATGTTAGAATTTCATACATAACTGGAAAGGGACTGGCATGCCTGGCATTCACACAAATGGAAAGGAGGAGCTTGCAAGCTAGCTTCGATCGTCCAGAAAACAAATCGTGGCTGGCACTGCACACGCTTTGTCTCTAAATTTTTCAATAATTTTTCCAAGATCAAGACGAATCACTTTTCGGTTGAGAGCTTTGAATCGTCCTGCAGCACGTCACCATGTCCGACAGCAGGAGACCTGCAGCTAATTTGAGTGACGCAGCTGAGAAACATTATAGGAGAGTAAACGGCTCAGGATCCAAATATTGTCCAATGTTGTAAGACTAGCATTTGTTTAGCAGCATCACCAAGTAATCTCACTCTAATACAATATAAGAAACATACTAATAAATTGATAAGATCCGCCATAGCGGTTGAGCGGTTGAGAGCTGCAACAAATCTTTTCCAGCTGCTGCTGCTGCTGCAAGAGTCGCACGCTACTCTACCACTAGGTGGCTGCTGGGGGTACTTCCATCATGCCAGCATGCATGCACCTATAGATCGAGTTACATGATGATTGCACAAAGTGTAAAATACAAACCCTAGATGTTCTTGGTGACGACTAAACAGGCGCCCTTCAACAACCAAATCGCTTTCTATCCGGAGACTGCAGCAGATTCTAATGTGTGCCCCAGCGCACGCGCCTCAAGTCTTCGAGTTAGGGTAACCAACATGGCTTCCGTCGCCGTTTTACCTTCCCCCTGAACCTAACCCTTGACATGCCTCTCTCCCTCATCGTGGAAATCCATCACGCGCCACGAATTTTGCGTCGCCGGGTGCGGCTCCATGGATCCGTCCCTGGAGAAAGAAATATAAGGAAGTGGTGAGCTCGCCCGGCACCTGCCCTCTGTGATACGTACCCTACCTAAATCTGAATGACACTTTAGCTAACCTCATCAGTGACATGTTTGAAGGACGGGATGGAGAGCCAACGGCATGAGAGAAAGATGAGGAAGACACACTAGTGGAAAACAGGCCTAATGTCGCAGGTCGTAAGCCCCTTTTGTCGCGGGCGGCCAGCCGCGACAAGGGAGGCGCGACAAAAGATCCACTCTTTTGTCGCGGGTCAATTACCACCCGCGACATATGGTCCTCCACGTGGCAGGCGCGGGGCGCGCAGGGGACAACCCCTTTTGTCGCGGGCGGTATTACCACCCGCGACAAAAAGGCCTGTACATGGCGCGCGCAGAACGCTGCTGCTTTAGGGTTTGAGGGGTGCCGCCCCCCCCCCCCCCCCCGCCACCGGCACCGCGCCTGGTTTGTTTCATTTTTTCTTTTTAAAATAAAAGTTGCATACTTTTATAAGCTACTACAAGTTGTATACGTTCATTTATTATATATAGATCGAGCAAACAAATATTGGAAGGAAAAGTCTATTCGTAGATTCCCCTTACATATATACATGGAGCTTACTACTACCGGGATAAAAGCCCGTCGTCTATTCGAACTAATACATATACATGGAGCTCCCTACTACCGACGGCTCTTTGGACTAAACCGGCCGTTGTCGTCTATTACTTCTGTCAACAGAAATGCCGCCAGTTCCTCCGTAATTCCTAGTATGTGTTCCTGTGGTTGGAGTTTCCCCGCATGTAGTCGACTTATATAGGAAAATGAGATGAATATGATTATATCAATCTTGATAACGAAGTATTGACGATAATAAATTAAAGTTGTGAATGTTATTGCTTATGTTGAATCTATTATCATTGTCCTGCTCAGTGGTTAACATGCGAATGGATTCGCAAACGTAGTATCCACATAGATTCGTCCCCTATGGCTGCTGGGCGCACGATACAATAGTAAATGTTAGCTGTTCTGCGAAGTGCTCACCCGTAATAACCTCCTTGAAAGATGTCCAAACCCTGCCAGGCAAAAGAATGATAGAATTAATATAATGGATGATTAATTAATATCTCACTAAAGATATAGCGCGACAATGATTGAAATTACCTCTGGAGAATCTCCTGCAAGTCGCGGAACCCGTCCAGACCTCTATTCAATGGGTCGCTTACTTCAACAATTCCCTTATCAACTTTAATGTTTAGCAGAATCCAGTGGAAACTGCACATGTTTATATAGACGTCATGAATTAGACTTAACATCGAGTAAGAAAAACTGAATGTGCACAATAGATCAGTAAGACTCTCACCTGTAGTTGTAAGGAAAGAGTATTGAATCACAGAAGCTTTGCTCCACTATAAACCTCGTTAGGTTTTCCACCGTTTCTTCGATTTTATTCTTTACGGTTTCATGATGTACTTTATCTGGGTCAACAAACCCAACATTGTACACCTTATTATGGATGCATTCAACCATCTTCAGTCTGCATAAGAGAACACATATGGTATAATGAGTATATGCAATGAACAGGAACAACTGAATGAACATGAACTTATATGTAGTTAAGAACTTACAAGCAGTAGCAACTCATTAGAGATTTGTCGAGGGCGTCTAAATTGAATAACTGCTAGAGTTCATTCATCTCCATATGGATCTGCTCCCTTCGGAAGTAATAATCTCCTGGGATATCCGCCACGATGAAACTTGTGTTCTCCTTGCACGCATTAAGGTACCACTGATGCAAATTCCGCATATGCGTTGGCAGTTTATGCAGACTCTCTTTGCTGACTAAGTCGGCCCCGTAGACAAATTTACGAGCTATATCAGCCCTAGGTACTGCATCGGAGAACATCATGTCCTCCACGGTCATGCCAATTTGAGCCGCTAGCGTCGCAGCTTCGTCCATATCGAAAGGACCAAGTTCCTGGTACGCCAAGGGAACTTGCAACACTTTAAGTGTTGGGAGCGATTGTTTGGCTTGTGCTCCGAGCTGGAAAACTTCCTTTCCTTTTCTGCCTGCTGTCGCTTGCTTGGCCCAACTTTTCTGCTTTTTCCCAAATATTTACTTTTAGTCTCATCTAAATAGTGTGTGCATGTATTATATCCTTTGTTCGTCTGTCCTGAAATGTTACTAAGAGCAGGCCAATCATTGATGATTACGAATAGCAACGCTCGTAGGTCAAATTCTTGCTCGGTGTGCTCATCCCACACACGTACACCTGGTTTGGCCCACAACTCCAAAAGTTCATCAACTAATGGCCTTAGGTACACATCAATGTCGTTGCCGGGTTGCTTTGGGCCTTGGATAAGCACTGGCATCGTAATGAACTTCCGCTTCATCCACAACCAAGGAGGAAGGTTGTAGATACATAGAGTCACGGGCCAGGTGCTGTGACTGCAGCTCTGCTCCCCAAAAGGATTCATGCCATCTGACCAAACCATAAGTTCCTTGCCTCACCTGCAAATTCCGGGAACTCTCTCCCGATGTTTCTCCACTGCCGACCATCAGCGGGGTGCCTCAACATCGCGTCTTTCTTACGTTCTTCCATGTGCCATCGCAACAACTTGGCATGCTCTTTGTTTCTGAACAAACGTTTCAACCGTGGTATTATGAGAGATACCACATCACCTTCGCAGGAACCCCTTCCTGGGTGGCTCGCCCTCAACATCACCAGGGTCATCTTTTCTGATCTTATACCGCAATGCACCGCATATCGGGCATTTATTCAAATTCTCGTACTTCTCAACGCAGTAGAGGATACAGTCATTAATGCATGCATGTATCTTCTGCACATCTAATCCTAGAGGGCAGACAAGCTTCTTTGCTTCATACGTACTGACGGGCAATTCGTTATTTCTTGGAAACAACTTCTTTAATATTATCATGAATTTTTCAAATCCCGAGTCAGTCACACCGACCTCTGCCTTCTATTTCAGCAATTCCAATATGCTACCCAACTTTCTCTGCCATCTTCACAACCTGGGTACAACAATTTGTGGTGATCCTCTAACATCTTGTCGAACTGCAACCTCTCCTTATCCGTGCCACAGTCTCTTCTTGCATCAGAAATGGCCCGACGAAGATCATCATCACCAGGATCATTGCTGCCCGTTCTTCACCTCCTTCTTCTTCATTGTCTTCCATTGCGGTATCATCGCATTCAGAGAACATAGATCGGTACTGGTCATTGTTATCTTCTTCTTCATCGCCGTCTTCCATCATAACCCCTTCTTATCCGTGCTTGGTCCAAACATTATAGCTGGACATGAATCCAAACCGAAGCAGGTGGCTCTTAATGTCTCTTGAGCAAGAGTAATCATTCTCGTTCTTACATTTCAGACATGGATAACACATAAAACCTTGCTTCGACTTGTTGGCCTCGGCCACAAGTAGGAAAGAATTCATGCCCTCTCTGAAAGCAGGAGCACATCGGTTACCGTACATCCATGGATGACTCATCTGCATCATAAGTACAATTATGTATCAGATGCAATCACCTTGCTAAAATTAGTATTGTACGAATTATGTATACGAGAAAATAGCTGCTAAACTTTTAGGATCAAAATGAGAAGAAATCTTATCAAATAAAATCAAGTGACATCCCTCACAAACATTTCATCAAACACCTCTTGTGCACATGAAGAAAAAAAGAGGCAGCATAACCCCCACCTTTCACCACCAAGGAAAAAAATGAATGGAGGTGGGGGGCTGGCTGTGTGTATATATAGACATGGTCCTTTTGTCGCGGGTCGTAATACAACGCGCGACAAAAGGGGTGCCAGCAGGAGGCGCCAAACCTCAGACCCCTTTTGTTGCGGGTTGTGATACAACCCGCGACAAAAGGGCGTGACAAAAGGCTCGGCCCGCTCCAAAGGGTTTCGGGGTGACGTGGCCACACCATTTGTCGCGGGTGCAGTTACGCCCGCGACAAAAGGCTCCCACGAAAGCCCTGTTTTCCACTAGTGACATCACCGCCTGTAAGCTAGCGCACGTTAGTGGCGTGGGGCAAGGCTATTTTACCTATCTCGAGATTGCTGCTTAGGGTATCTCCAATGGAAGTATTTCGGACGTTTAAAATGGCCTCGTGCTTCCGTTTGCGTGCGGATTCAAAAATTATCGTTTTTGACTGCGTGTTCGTTTGCGTTTGGATGTGCTTCCAGGGCGATCATATTATATTTCCAACATATTTTTCATTCAGCTCAAATACATGAAGTAAATACAAAATAAAAACAAGAAGGAAGAACAAGACCGTAGACTACTTGTCGCCCATCGGGGCGATTGACGGCCCGGTCCCGTCGTTGCCTCACTCCCTTCTCATCAGCTTCTCCACCGCCTGCCGCTCCATCCGCCGTGCGGTCGCCAGAGCTCGGTGGGCCGCTGCGTCCACCAGGAGGCGCTGCCGCAGCATCTCGTTGGCGGCATGTTCGGCCTTCTTCAGCGTCTCGAAGGACTCGACTAAGGCTCTCTGCTACGCCGCCTTCTCCTCCGGGTCAGCCCCATTCCAGTCGAACTCGGAGTCGTCATCGTCGAACTCGTCCTCTGCGGCCGCCGCCTTCCTACGGTGTTCCTACTCTACGGCGAACGCCGCGTGGGCCGCCCGCTCCTCCTCTGCCTCCTGCTCCGTGTTAGCCATGAACTTCGCGTCCATGGCCGTGTCGATGATGTTGTCCGCGCTATCTTCGTTCTCCTCGTAGGAGCTATCGGCCGGGGGAGGTGGAGTTGGAGGTGGAGTCGGAGGTGGACGCGTAGTAGCCTGGCCGCGTCCGGCACTGCTCATGGCAAAGGTGTAGGACATGTGTGAGGCGGCGCTACGGTGGAGGTTGTGCGACGTCTAGGGTTTGTGTGGAGGAGGAGATGAGAGGCAGCCGAGCGTGCGCCTCTGTTTATATACACTGGAGGCAGCCGAGGGGCGTGGCATGCATGGCATCACCATTAACTTCATTGGCAAAGGTAGGCGGCGGCCGCTCGGCAGGCGAGGCATCACCATTAATGTGGCGCGGACTGCCGAAGCGACGCCTTTTCGCCAGTACTGGCGCCGCTAAGAAGACGCATCGAGCCAGGGTCGCTGTCAGGCGAGCCTGGCGAAATGTCTGCCCAGAAGAGAGCGGTCAGGGGCCGTGACCATGCAGCGTCCGCAGAGACGCATCTGAGATGCATATTTAGGCCAGGTTTGCGTCTCCGCGAACAGGTTTACTTTATCTAAATATCATAAATCATGAAGTTAGTTTACTTGATATGGTGGGCAAGTTACACAAATCCTGGCCAGGAGGAAAGGAGTACATGCTAGTAGCTGCCGACAAATTTACAAAGTGGATAGAAGCAAAGCCGATAAATTCGCCAGACGGAGCATCCGCAGTAAAATTCATAAAAGGCCTCGTCTTCAGATTTGGAGTGCCCCATAGCATCGTCACAGACAATGGCAGCAACTTCACATCCCACGAATTCAAAGATTATTGCAAAGAAGTGGGTATCAAGTTACACTTTGCGTCAGTTGCGCACCCGCAGACCAACGGCCAAGTCGAGAAAGCTAATGGAATCATCTGCAATGGCATTAAGAAACGCTTATTAGCACCACTGGAGAAAGCTCGACACACCTGGCCAGAGGAGTTGCCCAGTGTATTATGGAGCATACGAACAACACCAAACACAGCAACACAAGAAACTCCGTTCTTCTTGGTTCATGGAGCAGAAGCAGTATTACCAATCGAGATAGAGCATGACTCTCCACGAGTCGTGGAATATGATGAAGAGGTGTCGAGAAAAGCGCTAGAAGATGACGTCGATGCACTTGATGAAGCTAGAGACGAAGTACTGTCTCGGGTAACCAAATACCAACAGGACTTGAAGAATTACCACAGTCGACGTTTGCGGCCAAGATCTTTTCAGGTGGGAGACCTAGTTCTTCGGCTCACGCAAAAAAGTCATGAAAAACTCGAGTCACCATGGCTTGGCCCTTACATTGTCACAGAAGTAATCGGAGGAGGAGCATACAGGATAAAGGACAAGAAAACAGGGGTGGAGGAGCAAAACCCCTGGAACGTGGCGCAACTCAGGCGGTTCTACGCCTAGAGCTGAAATATAGTCCTTTTAAAACTTCAATGTACTGAAACGCCCGCGAGTTTTCAGACGCACTCTTTTCCTTTTTCGGGGCACCGAGTGGGGCCGGGAAAGGTTTTTAATGAGGCGGGCTCGCGGTGCTGCAATATAATAAAGATAGTGTCAATATAACTTTTCTTTATCGATACGCTCAAAGTCTCCGATCCAATGAATTTCAATATAGTTCCTCGAAAAAAGAAAAGCCTCGCCTTGGTATTAAAATACCTCGCGAGTCAATAAAAATACAAAATAGTACTCAACAAAGAAGCTCGGGGGCTGATACTCGCCAAAACTACATATTGAATAAATGCCTTGGTTCAAAACCTCGCAATACACAAAATACAGTAAATAGCCACCGAAACACTCGGGAGTTAGACAAATATAGAAATACGATGATTGCTTCACAATATAATCACAATCATGGGTTACAAAGAAGAGTTATCTACCAGAGGAAAATAATTAGTCATGATTCAATATGTCATCAAGGGTAATTCTGTTTTCTTCAGGAGCAGCGCCAAGAAAATCAGCATAATGACCATCTGCAAAAAAGTCGGCATCCATCCGAAGAAGGTCTTCAATCATTTCTTCGGCTATAGGCGAAACCTTCGTGTTAATTCGGTCGACACCAACTCTTCGGCGCCTTACCTTCTCATGAATTTTCGCAACAACTTGGGTCAGGTCAAGCTTTGAGTGGCAGATCTGAAGCATGATAAGGGCAAATCTGGCGCCAGCTACCAGTTGAGCTCTGACAAAATCATGGATCTTCTGGGCATCCTTAAATTTCCCCATTAACTCGGGAAGAGTTTGTGGTTGAACGTTCCGAGGAAACATGGAGTTATAAACCATAGACAGGGTCCTGGTACAGAAGTCAAGGAAGTCGCGAGTTTGAGAGGCGCGATCCTGAAATCTGACAATCTGGCGGGTCCTCTCTGGGGTAGCCCAAAACAGAGAACCATGGTCAAGGGCAAGGTTAACAAGGAGGTTCGTCCTAGTATTTACCCTCTTTTCTTCGGCAACAGCATCAGTAAAGGAACCTATTAAAACAACAGAGCAGAAAACTTTAAGAGACGCAGCATGAAGACGGAAAATATCGGAGGATGAAACAAGCATACCCGACATATCCGCACTGGCTTCATTCATTAACTCGAGCATGAAATTTTCTCGAGTAGTCGCCTTTTCAGCCTCGGAAGCAGCGATTTCCTTAGCAGCCACGGCCTCGCGAGCTTGCTGAAGTGCAATTTTTTTGGCTTCAGATGACTTATGAGACTTTTCCATCATCACAAGTGTTTGCTTCTTTGCATACTGAAGTTGCTGCCGAAGTTCATCCAATTCTTGCGGCAAGGAATCCTCGACAGGTGTAGTATCAGCAAGAGTTCTCCTTGAGCGAGAAGAAGAAGGCGAAACATTGGAAGGAGCGGAAGATGGAGTATAGTTATCAAATACCAACTGAAATTTAATAAAACAAGACAACATCAATCAACAAGCAAAGATAGAGTTTTCATTAATCTTTCGGAATAGTTACAAAGGCCTTACAGTGGAGCTAATGAAGTACGTGTCGCCAAAAAACTACTTTGGCGACAAGAACAAAAGAAACAGAGAAAGAAAAACAAAGAGGCATGCAACTAGACCTCCGGCCTTGATGAGCTAGGAGTTGAAGCTGGTTTGATCCCGAGATAGGCCAAAATTTTCTTCGTATTGGGCTTGGCTGCCTTAATCAGCGACCTCCATCTTGACTGCTCTATCTGATTGGTGTCGCCAACTTTCATCCAATCAACAGTTTGTTGGCTGTCAGCAACCAGGGCAACAGTGCTTTCGACAGCAATCTTCATATTTTCCTGGCGCATCTTCAGTCCAAGGTCCTCTGATGAATTGAAGCTCTTGGCAAGGGCAAGGAAAGTCGGGGGCTCCTCTTTCTTCGGGAAGAAGTAGGGGAACAGCGTCGACAATCCTGCACTAGCATTTGCCACGCCCTCACGAATTTCGGAACCATGAAGCTCCAGATAAGAAAGTGCGTCGAGGAGAGGATCATTGACGGGATTCTCCAGATCAAACTCTTGGTTTGTTTGGCCTGCCACAGGAAATAAACATTAATCAAAAAACAAGGAACAGGAAGTCCATTAAAAAATAGAAGGGATTGATAATATTACTTTGAGTGCGTCGACTTTGCGATTTCAGGCGCTTGAGAATTCCCTGCTCACGAGCAGCCTGTGCGGCTTTGTGCTCGTTTAAAGCAGTTTCAGCATCTCCAAGTTTCTTCTGCAGTTCCTCGGCACTAGCAGCTTTTGCTTTGGCTTCATTAGCCTCTGCTTTGGCTTCGCTAGCAACAAGTTCGGCTTTCTTGCGCGCCGCTTCACTTTGCTCCAGTTGTTGAGCAAGTGCGTCGGCACGTTTGTTGGCCTCTGCAAGTTTCTCTGTCGAAGTAAAAAAGAAAAAAGAAAGGTCAAAAAGGTTGCGACAAAGGACAGGAGCAAGAAGTCAAAAACAACGACAGCAAAAAAGTTATTACCTTCAGCTCTGTTGGCATACTCACGGTACCCAATGAATTGGGATCCGATGCGAATAAGCTCTTTGATCATGGGCTGTCAAAGAAGAACAAAGAAAGAGAAATATCGGTATGAAAAACGAGTGAAGGCGTGAAAAAGCAAAATAGAAGAAATATAGATATCGACAAACTTACATCATCCAAGAGCAAAGTAGACGAGCCGCTTAATTGAGGGGCAGGCTCAACAATCGTTTCAATCCTTGTCCTTTTTGGTGAAGGCGCAAGGGGGCTTGCTGGCGGAGTTGTGGTGACGACGTTTCGTTGAGGAGGCGAGGATTTTTCTCCTTCAGCTGGTGTCTCTGAAACAACTAGAGTACGTGACGAGCTCGTTCGAGCAGCCACGTCAAGAGTTGGTGGTTCTTCCTCATCATCACTGCGAGCAAAAGACGACAGCATAAAAAACAAGATAGACAAAAGAACTTCGAGTACAACGATAAGAAGAAGTAAAAGACAACTTACGAGCTGATGAGGGATTCAAGATATGGATCATAAGCCGCTTTTTGGCGTGAAGGATCGGCTTCTTCGGCTTTGGAGGTGCCAGAATCCTCGGCGTCATTCCTTTTCCTTTTGTTCCTTGGGGAAACAGCAGGAGGAAGGGATTGCGTTGACTCGCTGGCGTCAGATTCAACTTCTTTTTCATGGGAAGCCGCAGATTTGTGAGAACCTGCGACTTCACTTTCAGGAAGAGAAGAACCCTGGTTGTCTTCGGCGACGATAGCTAGTTCTTCGACTTCTCCATCCTCGGGAAGAGGAGGAAGGGAAGCCACAGTAGGATGGTTCTGCAGGAAAATAGCGACAAAAGAAAAATTAGAGAGATATCAATACAATGAGATGCAGGGAAAGTTCGGAACAAGACAAAAATTCGAGAAGACAAAATACCTCAGGGAGAGGATTGGCGGAGCTGTATGGTTCCACGCGGCAAGAGGAGGGAATAGGATCCTTCTTGTTAAGCGAGGAAATTCTTCGAATCAGCTTCTCCAAGTCCTTTACAGAAAGATCATTGGAGAGCCTATTGGCGTCATTTTCACCAGCATACGTCCAAAGGGGATTTTTGCGAGCCTGAAGAGGCTGCACTCTAATCCTAAGGAAGTAGGCAGTGATTTGAACACCAGACAGCTCTTTGCCTCGAGTATTTTGAAGCTGATGAATACGAGACATAAGTGCTTCTGTCGCCGTTTTCTCTTCTTCGGAAGCTTCAGCATCCCAGGAGCGGCGGCGCAGAATTTTGGCACTTCCGTCGAAAGGGACTATGTTGTGCTCAACAGAATTGGCACTTTCTTCGTGTATGTAGAGCCACCTTTTCCAAAAAACAAGGAACAGGAAATTTGACGTCGAAGTAATCAACGTCAGATCGGACACAGATAACAACGCCGCCTATGTTATAGGTGGCGTTGTGGGAGCCATTGCGGCGGAGGCAGAAAATGCGTTTCCACAGAGCCCAGTTAGGAGGGACTCCAAGGAAGCACTCGCAAAGAGTGAAAAAAATGGAGACATGGAGGATGGAATTGGGGGTCAACTGGTGCAGCTGAATCCCATAAACAAAAAGAAGGCCGCGGAGGAAATCGTGAATTGGGGCAGAAAGGCCGCGGATGAGGTGATCAACGAAACTAACCCGGTACTCCATTGGAGGGGTTGGGTAGCTTTCTTCGCTGGGAAAGCGGATGGCGTCCTCTTTCTTCATCAGGCCTAGCCTCTTCAACATGTTGACGTCTTGATTGGAGATTTTAGATCTCTCCCACTCAAGATCTTCAGCGGCCATCTTGGACTCTGGAGTACTGTGGCGAGTGAGTCGCGTGCGCGGTGGCATCAACGGCACTGGAAAAGCAAAGTTCGTGCGTGTGTAAGATCAAAGAGAGTTGGGTGCAGTGGAAGTTTTTGCAAAGAGGAACAGAGGTGCGGCGCAAACGAAGATGTGAACGGAGGTTGAAGAAAGGTTTATATAGGAATTGGGCGAAGCAATGCACCGTTGGATGAAGAAATCGTGTGGTAAAAAAAAAGATCTTGTAGATAAAGGGTAAAAAGGTATTTTTACTAAGATGGAATAGAACAGGCGTTACAGTACGTGCGCCAGGAAAAGCGGAGGACGTGTGTCCCCCACTTGCACGATGTGTCAACGTGGTGGAAACAATGGACCCACAAGGCAGAAAAATCATGACTATTAACAGAGATGAAGTAAATTTGACTAAGGAAAGCATGCCGACAAGAAAAATAAAAGAAGATTGGCGACAGGAGAAGTTGTTGAATACTTCGGGAGCCTTTGATCAAATACAAGTTTTTGCCCAAATGCTCGGGGGCTACTTCGACAAAAGTAAAATTTCGAGTATGGCAATATAGAAATTGTGGGAGCCTACAACCAAGCACAAGTCCTTGGCTGTAGCCTCGGGGGCTACTCCCATCGGGAGCGCTGTTCGCGCACCCGAGAGATGAAAAGAAGATCACATCGAGAAATAATGACAATATAGCGGCAAGGTGGACTAAAATGTTGAGCCTACAACCAAGCACAAGTCCTTGGTTGTAGCCTCGGGGGCTACTCCCATCGGGAACGCTGTTCGCGTACCCGATGAAATTAAAAAAGAAAGATAGAAAAGCAAAAGAGTATATTTCGAGTTATAACTAACTCTACATATACTCCCATCGGGAGAGCAATATAAGTCATCTTTGACTCGATAAAATGTGCCATTCCAACAGCCGAAAAAGCACTCGACAATATATTCTCAGAACGCCAAAGTTGCGATCAATTTCTGAATGCCGCAAATTTGCGAAGGTAAGACCCCAGATCCGTTCTGCTGGGCGTGGCATCGCCGAAGACTGCGCTCTGCTACTTTTATCCGTATCAACAGATACGAAGAAAAATCCTAACGGACGCGTTAGGTACCCAATAAATTTTACTGGGACTCGACAGAATGGTAAGACCTTAAGCGGCGCCTGTCGAAGTTTACACCAGTATCCCGAGGTCATGTCCAGGGACGTGATCTTGAAGTAGGTTTTTGCGGATTGCCACGAGAGCAGTTAACTAGTACCTGATCCGTCAGATGAACTAGCCCCAACTACCATTATCCCTGTACAATATATAATTTTATGTGAAGAAATATAGGAAAGTTAAAGTTGTCGAATAAAAATAAATAGTGGAGATTTTCCCTGACTCTACGATTCAAGCAAAATCTCGGGGGCTACTGACATAGGCATCCCAAATGGGCCTGCCGAAGATAGTACCCGGGATTTACTGAAGGCCCACTACCCGAAGAATAAGAAGGTTCGGAAGCCCAAGATATATTAAGGAAAGTTAGAGTTGTAATAGGAAGTGTTATTTGTAATCTGGCGGGATGAGTTAGAAACTGTCCCGGACTCTGTAACTTGTACAACGCAAATCCCTCGGCTCCACCTCCTATATAAAGGGGGAGTCGAGGGACGAAGAGATCATCGAATCATTGTTTACGAACCCTAGTTTTCATAATCGTCGAGTACTTTTCGGCTGAAACCTTCGAGATCTACTTGCCCTCTACTTCCAACTAAACCCTAGCCTACAATCCATAGGCATTGACAAGTTGATACCTTATCACCGATACAAGTGCCTAGCGCCGGGGGCAGCAACTCGACCTTCAACGTGTCGCCATCTCCGGATGTGGTTACCCCGCCGCCCACCATCGCCGCGGGGCAGCCGATGGAGTTGGATGAACCGGTACCCCCTCCTGCCAAGGCTACCAAGGGGCAACCGGTGGCGGTGGTGCTTCATAATGTGCCCGAGCCGCAGAAGATTGATCGGCCGGCCGCCCCTGTCTCGACATTAGCAGAGCTCAACGCCATCACCAAGGTAGTTAACTAATTAGTTATTCCATGCCATCTCCTTCATGCGTTTTGATACCCGGCGATCTAATTAATGATGCCCAACATTCTCAGGACACTCCATGCGTGCTCCTTCATTGTGCGCCCAGCGGCGAGTTGAAGGATGTTGCCACGGGTATGATCATACAACCGAAGAGCACCACGTTGCACACCGTGGCTATGGACGCTAACGTCCTGAAGGTCACTTTGGGTCGGGTGTTGCCGGGGTGCGGAGACATGGACCCCCCAATACAACCCGAGGGAGCCGACGAGCGCCTGACACTTGAGAACTGCCATGGCTATACCATGGTATGGCCAAAGACCCAGATCCGTCTTGGGGGTCGCTCCACCGGCGCCTCCTCGATCGTCCGACAGCCGATCGTCCGGCCGCCTCCTCGGAGGGTGATGTCTACGGGTGCTTCTATTCTTGTAGATAGTGTTGGGCCTCCAAGAGCAGAGGTTTGTAGAACAGCAGCAAGTTTCCCTTAAGTGGATCACTCAAGGTTTATCGAACTCAGGGAGGAAGAGGTCAAAGATATCCCTCTCATGCAACCCTGCAACCACAAAGCAAGAAGTCTCTTGTGTCCCCAACACACCTAATAGGTGTACTAGTTCGGCGAAGAGATAGTGAAATACAGGTGGTATGAATAAGTATGAGCAGTAGCAACGGCACCAGAAAAGTGCTTGTTGGTGTGTAGTTGATGGTGGTAATATTGCGGACAGTACAGATGCGGTAGAACAGTAAACAAGCAGCGATAACAGTATGGAAACAAGGCCTAGGGATCATACTTTCACTAGTGGACACTCTCAACATTGATCACATAACAGAATAAATAGATAGATGCTAGACTCTACACCCTCTTGTTGGATGATGAACACCACTAACTGTGTAGGATTACACGAACCCTCAATGCCGGAATTAACAAGCTCCACAATATTCGATGTTCATATTTAAATAACCTTAGAGTGCACAACAGATCAACATAACCAAACCAAGTACTAACATAGCATGCACACTGTCACCATCACACTATGAAGGAGGCATAGATCACATCAATACTATCATAGCAATAATTAACTTCATAATCTAAAAGAGATTACAATCATAACCTACGCCAAGTACTACACGATGCACACACTGTCACCATTACACCGTGCAGGAGGAATAGAGTACTTTAATAACATCACTAGAGTAGCACATAGATGAATAGTGATACAAAACACATTGCAATCATAAAGATATAAATAAGCACTTCACTATGCTATTCAAACAGTGAATAAGTATTCTGTGAAATATAGCCTAAGAGACCCACACGGTGCACACACTGTCACCTTTACACACGTGGGACAAGGAGTCTCCGGAGATCACATAAGTAAAATCCACTTGACTAGCATAATGACATCTAGATTACAAGCATCATCATATGAATCTCAATCATGTAAGGCAGCTCATGAGATTATTGTATTGAAGTACATAGGAGAGAGATTAACCACATAGCTACCGGTACAGCCCTTAGCCTCGATGGAGAACTACTCCCTCCTCATGGGAGACAGCAGCGTTGATGAAGAAAGGTCTAAGGAGAAAGCTCGCATTGGATTTCTCGCTTTTGATTATTCTCAACTTAGATATCCATACCGGGACAACATAGACAACAGATAATGGACCCCTCTTTAATGCATAAGCATTCAACAACAGATAATATTCTCATAAGAGATTGAGGTTTGTTGTCCAAACTGAAACTTCCACCATGGATCATGGCTTTAGTTAGCGGCCCAATGTTCTTCTCTAACAATATGCATACTCAAACCATTTGATCATGATAAATCACCCTTACTTCAGACAAGACGAACATGCATAGCAACTCACATGATATTCAACAAAGAAATAGTTGATGGCGTCCCCAGGAACATGGTTATCGCACAACAAGCAACTTAATAAGAAATAAGATACATAAGTACATATTCAATACCACAATAGTTTTTAGGCTATTTGTCCCATGAGCTATATATTGCAAAGATAAAGAATGTAAATTTTAAAGGTAGCACTCAAGCAATTTACTTTGGAATGGCGGAGAAATACCATGTAGTAGGTAGGTATGGTGGACACAAGTGGCATAGTGTTTGGCTCAAGGATTTTTGATGCATGAGAAGTAATCCCTCTCAATACAAGACTTAGGCTAGCAAGGTTGTTTGAAGCAAATTCAAGTATGAACTAGTGCAGCAAGACTCACATAAAAGCATATTGCAAGCATTATAATACTCTACACTGTCTTCCTTGTTGTTCAAACCCTTACCAGAAAATATCTAGACTTAGAGAGACCAATCATGCAAACCAAATTTTACAAGCTCTACAGTATTTCTTCACTAATAGGTGCAAAGTACATGATGCGAGAGCTTAAACATGAGCACAACAATTGCCAAGTATCAAATTATTCAAGACATTATACCAATTACCACATGTAGCATTTTCTGTTTCCAACCATATAACAATGAACGAAGCAGTTTCAACCTTCGCCATGAACATTAAAAGTAAAGCTAAGAACACATGTGTTCATATGAACCAGCGGAACGTGTCTCTCTCCCACACAAGCATGAATTTATTCAAACAAAACAAAAATAAAAACAAACAGACGCTCCAAGTAAAGTACATAAGATGTGACCGAATAAAAATATAGTTTCAAGAGAAGTGACCTGATAAGTTGTTGATGAAGAAGGGGATGCCCAAGGCATCCCCAAGCTTAGATGCTTGAGTCTTTTTGAAATATGCAGGGATGAAGCACCGGGGCATCCCCAAGCTTAGAGCTTTCACTCTCCTTGATCATATTGTATCATCCTCCTCTCTTGACCCTTGAAAACTTCCTCCACACCAAACTCGAAACAAACTCATTAGAGGGTTAGTGCATAATCAAAAATTTCACATGTTCAGAGGTGACACAATCATTCTTAACACTTCTGGACATTGCACAAAGCTACTGAAAGTTAATGGAACAAAGAAATCCATCTAACATAGCAAAACAGGCAATGCGAAATAAAAGGCAGAATCTGTCAAAACAGAACAGTACGTAAAGACGAATTTTTTAGAGGCACCAGACTTGCTCAGATGAGAAAACTCAAAACTAATGAAAGTTGCGTACATATCTGAGGATCACGCACGTAAATTGGCATAATTTTCTGAGTTACCTACAGAAAATTTAACCCAAATTCGTGACAGCAAGAAAATCTGTTTCTGCGCAGTAATCCAAATCTAGTATCATCCTTCGATTAGAGACTTTACTTGGCACAACAATGCAATAAAACTAAGATAAGGAGAGGTTGCTACAGTAGTAACAACTTCCAAGACACAAATATAAAACAAAAATACTGTAGTAAAATAAACTCATGGGTTATCTCCCAAGAAGTTCTTTCTTTATAGCCATTAAGATGGGCTCAGCAGTTTTAATGATGCACTCGCAAGAAATAGTATTTGAAGCAAAAGAGAGCATCAAGAGGCAAATTCAAAACAAATTTAAGCCTAACATGCTTCCTATGAAAAGGAATCTTGTAAATAAACAAGTTCATGAAGAGCAAAGTGACAAGCATAGGAAGATAAAACAAGTGTAGCATCAAAAATTTCAGCATATAGAGAGGTGTTTTGGTAACATGAAAATTTCTACAACCATATTTTCCTCTCTCATAATAATTTCCAGTAGCATCATGAACAAACTCAATAATATAACTATCACATAAATCATTCTTATCATGAGTCTCATGCATAAAAGTATCATTACTCTCCACATAAGCATAATCAATTTTATTAATTGTAGTGGGAGCAAATTCAACAAAGTAGCTATCATCAAATATAGGAGGCATATTGTAATCATAATCAATTTTATCCTCCATAGTAGGTGGCACCAAAAGGCTACTATCATTATAATCATCATAAATTGGAGGCAAAGTATCATCGAAGAAAATTTTCTCCTCAATGCTTGGGGGACTAAAAATATCATGCTCATCAAAGCCAGCTTCCCCAAGCTTAGAATTTTCCATATCATTAGCAACAATGGTGTTCAAAGCGTTCATACTAATATGTTCCATGGGTTTTTTAATTTCCGCATCAAACCATCCATGTCTTAAATCAGGAAATAGAATAAGAAGCTCATTGTTGTCCATTATGCCTAACTAGTGTAAAACAAGAAACAAAAAGATGCAATTGCAGGATCTAAAGGAAATAGCTTCGAGCACTCACAGTGGTACCAGAAAAGTGTTTGGTTACCTGGGACCGGAGTGTGAGTACCTTTTACCTTTCCTCCCCGGCAACGGCGCCAGAAAAGTGCTTGAGGTCTACGGGTGCTTCTATTCTTGTAGACAGTGTTGGGCCTCCAAGAGCAGAGGTTTGTAGAACAACAGCAAGTTTCCCTTAAGTGGATCACCCAAGGTTTATCGAACTCAGGGAGGAAGAGGTCAAAGATATCCCTCTCATGCAACCCTGCAACCACAAAGCAAGGAGTCTCTTGTGTCCCCAACACACCTAATAGGTGCACTAGTTCGGCGAAGAGATAGTGAAATACAGGTGGTATGAATAAATATGAGCAGTAGTAACGGCACCAGAAAAGTGCTTTGCTGTCCAGGACTGGCGTGTGGTTGATGGTGGTAATATTGCAGGAAGTACAGATGCAGTAAAACAGTAAACAAGCAGCGATAGCAGTATTGGAAACAAGGCCTAGGGATCATACTTTCACTAGTGGACACTCTCAACATTGATCACATAATAGAATAAATAGATAGATGCTAGACTCTACACCCTCTTGTTGGATGATGAACACCACTAACTGTGTAGGATTACACGAACCCTCAATGCCGGAGTTAACAAGCTCCACAATATTCGATGTTCATATTTAAATAACCTTAGAGTGCACAACAGATCAACATAACCAAACCAAGTACTAACATAGCATGCACACTGTCACCATCGCACTATGAAGGAGGCATAGATCACATCAATACTATCATAGCAATAATTAACTTCATAATCTACAAGAGATTACAATCATAACCTACGCCAAGTACTACACGATGCACACACTGTCACCATTACACCGTGCAGGAGGAATAGAGTACTTTAATAACATCACTAGAGTAGCACATAGATGAATAGTGATACAAAACACATTGCAATCATAAAGGGATATAAATAAGCACTTCACTATGCTATTCATAACAGTGAATATGTATTCTGTGAAATATAGCCTAAGAGACCCACACGGTGCACACACTGTCACCTTTACACACGTGGGACAAGGAGTCTCCGGAGATCACATAAGTAAAATCCACTTGACTAGCATAATGACATCTAGATTACAAGCATCATCATATGAATCTCAATCATGTAAGGCAGCTCATGAGATTATTGTATTGAAGTACATAGGAGAGAGATGAACCACATAGCTACCGGTACAGCCCTTAGCCTCAATGGAGAACTACTCCCTCCTCATGGGAGACAGCAGCGGTGATGAAGATGGTGGTGGTTTCGATGGAGGAGCCTTCCGGGGGCACTTCCCCGTCCCGGCGGCGTGCCGGAACAGAGACTCATGTCCCCCAGATCTTGGCTTCGCGATGGCGGCGGCTCTGGAAGGTTTCTCGTACCGTGGCTTTTCCGTATCGAAGATTTAGGTCGAGGGGCTTCTTATAGGCGAAGAGGCGGCGTCAGAAGGGGTCTAGGGCCACCAGACACTAGGGCGGCGCGCCCCCCTGGGCCGCGCCACCACCATGTGTGGGCCCCCTGTGGCCCCTCTCTGGCGGCTCTCGGGTGTTCTGGAAGCTTCATGCAATCCTAAGATGCTGGGCGTTGATTTCGTCCGATTCCGAGAATATTTCCTTACTAGGATTTCTGAAACCAAAAACAGCAGAAAACAAAGAATCGGCCCTTCGGCATCTCGTCAATAGGTTAGTTCCGGAAAACGCATAATAATGACATAAAGTATGCATAAAACATGTAGATATCATCAATAATGTGGCATGGAACATAAGAAATTATCGATACGTCGGAGACGTATCAGAGGGCAGCTCCTCCCGTCCTCGCCGCCACAACAAGCCGCCACAAGAAACTGCTGGGAGCGTCTACACCTCAACCGCCACCGGCGGAGCGTAAAGGCAAGGCCGCTGCACCGCTATCGCCCATCCCACCACCCCAGGAAGATGACATCGATGATGATGGGCTGGTCGACGTCGATGCATACCTCAACACCGGCGCCGACATAGACGATTTGTTCATGGCGGGCGCGGATGAAGAACCATTCCGCGCTCGCGACGAAGAAGCTGGCCCGCCCAAGGCAACCAAACAACGCCTGGTGTTCCGCGGCTTCTCTGAAGAGACGCCTCCGGCCGCCGATACACAAGAGCCATTCACCGCAAACATCTTCAGCCCTAATACGCTAATCAAGAAGGTCAATGAGCAGTTTGAAGCGTCAGGGGCCGTTGCTCCGAAGAAGCCCCGTAAAAGACCTAGTAAGAACAAGGACAAGTCTGGGAGCCAGCCACCTCCGACGATCCATCATCGGGACTCCATTGTACCTCCCAGCAAGGATGGCTTGACCAGAATGCATGAAGCTGGCAAACCAATAATGGGTCTGGAGCTGCGCCACCTCGCTTCCGGAGATATGTTGCGTCTGCAGGACAGTGTCCTTCACCTAGAGAGTATCCTTCTTAAGGACAAAGATCCAAATTACCCGGTCTTCACGGTCAGGGTGCCAAGAGATGTGGGCTTCGTCACTGATGCCCCCGCGGATATATTCTTTATAGCGTACGAGGATGTCTTCAAGCTATTCCACTCGAGAAGGCTGGACTATAACTTGGTCCGCCTATTCACGCTCAATCTGGCGATGAAGATCAAGAGAGAGAGTACCCCGGACGTCGCGATAGCGGATCCCTACTACATGCGTGAAAGCCAGTTGGCCTTATCAGCGGTGCGGGTCCGGGCTTCGTTGTACCTACAGAAGTGCTTCTTGGACAACAAGAGGAAGGACAACATCCTTTTGGTTTACTTTCCCGAGTAAGTACACATCCGCTAGCCCTGTAATAAATTTCTTTTCAATTGCTCATTTCCAACATCGATCTTGTTCCAAATTTGTGTTGCGCAGAGACACGTACTGCGTACTCATCTCCATCACCCCGAAGTATTCTCTTGCCACCTATTTCGACTCGGGAAGTGCGAAAAAGAAGAACTACACCAGAATAAGGGGTGTGCTAGATGATGCTCTCGAGGGCTACTTCAAAAAGGGAGGTGCCTTCAAAGAAAAGGCGGAATGTTTCAGGGATGATGGTAAACACAAGTTCAAGCACGTGTTCGAGTTCCCCTGTGTCAAGCAGCCTGAAAACAGCACTCTGGAGGCCTTCTATGACATGCATCACCTAAAAGGGTTTGTCCGGGATAGCCAGAACTTGTTGCTGCCATCTGCTCTCCGAGGATGGTCCGAAAAGTTGGCGCGGATCAACGATGATGACCTCAGAGAAGACTTCCATGCTACCCAGGTCAAGTTATCACATATCATCATTGAAGACGTCATCACAGGGGGAGGGCTCTTACACCAGGGTAGAGCGTTATGCAAGAGGGACATCAAACAACGCCTCAAAGCGCAGGGTGACAGGAGGACGTGGAATACGAAAGATCTGTACAAGTTGTTCCCGGAGCCCTACGAGCCTTGACTTAGTGTGTGTGGATCATAAACTCTAAGTACTAGCTATCTTCATCGGTTAGTTTGTATATATTGATGGACGTCGTCTTTTGTGTGGGTCGTAATTAAACTCTAAGTATTATGTTCATCGGTTAAGGTGTATCGATGGACGTCGTCTTGTGTGTGCGTCTCGCAAACTTATTGTTGACGTGTTCAACTTTACTATATGCTTTGCTCTAATATTTATCAATATATATATATATATATATATATATATATATATATATATATATGCGTGATGTACTAATATGATATACTATTATGCCTTGTCAATAGAGATGCCGACGTACGTTGTGTACAAGGGTCGGGTTGCAGGTGTCTACGAGGAGTGGCAGGACTGTCTCGAACAGGTGCACAAGTTCAGCGGGAACAGCTACAAGGGATACGCGACTAGAGAGGAGGCGGTAGCACAGTGGAGGGCACACGTGGGGAAGAAGAAGAACCGGCTGAAGTTCTTGGTCCCCCTCTTACTCACCGCCACCGCGGTTGTACTCTACTTTACTTTAGTCTAGGTGGCCGGTGACGATGCATGTGTATGCGACGATGAACACATTTGTACTTGTGTAATAATTTGGATCTAAATGATGTAATGATGAAGATTTGTGTGTATCATGTCATTTGTGAGTATTTCTGTTATTTCTGGAATGTGATATGTATTTCCTGTATATTTCCTGTCAAATACCAGTATATACTGCAGAAATGGAAAAAATTCGAAAATCCAAAAATTAACATTCTGTGGCGCATGCAATGGTAGTGCTCCATAAAAACTTATAAATATTCTGTGGCGCACGGAAGCAGATGCGCCACAAAATCTACAGCCAAATTCTGTGGCGCATGTGCGCTGGTGCACCACAAAATTGTCTAAGATTCTGTGGCGCACTGGTGCGCATGCGCCACAGAATTCCAAACTTCTGTGGCGCACCCAGTGTTGCGCCACAGAATTCTAATACTAGTCGCATGGCAACTGTGGCGACGGCCTCGTGCGCCACAAAAAGAGCAATTGGTGCGCCACAGTTAGCCCTTTTCCCACTAGTGAAAGTATGGTCTTTAGTAGAGAAGCCAAAGGAGTGCCGCAATGTTATAGGCACTAAATGGATTTTGAAGAACAAGCAAGATGAGTTTGAAATGTTGTGAGGAACAAGACAAGATTGGTGGCTCAAGGTTTCTCTCAAATTGAAGGAATTGACTTTGGAGAAACTTATGCTCCCGTGGCTCGCCTTGAGTCCATCCGTATCCTTCTTGCTTATGCATCGCATCATAACTTTAAGTTACAAAAAATGGATGTGAAAAGTGCATTTCTTAATGGTCATTTGCATGAAGAGGTTTATGTTAAGTAACCCCCGGTATTTGAGGATCCCGACTTTCCTAACCATGTCTATAAGCTTGATAAAGATTTTTATGGTCTCAAACAAGCTCCTAGAGCTTGGTACAAGCACCTTAAAGAATTATTGATAGACCGTGGGTTTGATGTTGGGCTAATCGATCCCACTCTTTTTACTAAGAAGGTCAATGGGGAGCTTTTCGTTTGCCAATTGTATGTTGATGATATTATCTTTGGCTCTACTAACAAAGCTTTCAATGATGAATTTTCAAAGCTTATGACCGATAGGTTTGAGATGTCTATGATGGGAGAGATGAGGTTCTTTCTTGGTTTTGAGATCAAGCAATTGAAAGAAGGGACGTTCATCAATCAAGCAAAATATCTCCAAGACATTCTCAATAGGTTCAAGATGATGGAGATGAAAGGTGTGGCCACTCCAATGGTTACTAAATGTCATCTTGCACTTGATCCAATGGTAAAGAGGTGGATCAAAAGGTATATCGCTCCATGATTGGATCCTTGCTTTACCTTTGTGCATCTAGATCGGACATAGTGTTGAGTGTTGGTGTGTGTGCAAGGTATCAAGCTTCTCCTAAGGAGAGTCACATGATGGCTCTCAAAAGAATCTTTCGATATTTGGTTGATACCCCAAGATATGGTCTTTGGTATCCTAAAGGCTCAAGTTTCTTTCTCAATGGATACACCGATGCGGATTGGGCGGGAGACAAGGATGATAGGAAATCAACCTCCGGGGCTTGCCAATTTCTTGGTAGGTCCTTGGTGTGTTGGTCTTCTAAGAAGCAAAATTTTATATCTCTCTCCACCACCGAAGCCGAATATGTTGCCGCCGCAAGTGGATGCACTCAATTGTTATGGATGAGGCAAACTTAAAAGGAATACGGTGTCACTTGTGACAAAGTGCCTCTTTTATGTGACAATGAAAGTGCCATCAAGATTGCTTATAATCCGGTGCAACATTCAAGAACAAAGCATATTGAGATCCGGAATCATTTTATTAGGGATCATGTTGCTCGTGGTGATATTGAGCTATGCTTTGTTCCTACCAAAGATCAACTTGCCGATATATTCATGAAGCCTCTTGATGAAGCAAGGCTTTGCTATTTGAGGAATGAGCTAAATCTAATTGATTCGAGGAGTATAGCTTGACCATCTTGCAAACACACCTTCGTCTCAAAACTTTATTTGGTTTAGATGTGGGCATGGAAATAGGGGGAGTGCGGTTTAAACTATTGAGCTGTCCCTCCCCCCCATAATGCCAATAGTAAGAAATCATTCTCTTTATATCATACATATTGATATGTGAGCTTCAATGACGAGTAATCATTTTGGGCCCAAGATATATCTTCGCTGTGCCAAACCATAACCCTCCTAAATGGTGGCCTAGGCCACCACACTCTTCTTTGTGAAGAGTTGGGGTTATTTGGATCTTAATTGGATTTTATTTGACATCTACTTGTTCTTATGGGAAATCACTCTAGTTTGGCCTTTATGTGCTCTTATCTTGCAAACTTGAGTGATCATGTACCATTAACAGTTCGAACATTCTAAACCCAAGCCTAAACTCATCTATAAGCCATTTCCATCTTGCTCCTATGTCATGTTTTGGTAAAAACTTGGAGTTTGAGTGGTTTCGGTCGGATGATCTCGGTTGTCTCATCTTATTGGTCAATTTGCATCTTATATGTGGTGTGATATCTTATTGCATCACATATGGGTATAGGCAAATAACCAACAACAGATAGGCAGGATTTCCGGTGTTCTGGAATTTTCCAGAAAACCGGATAATCCGGCCCCAGCACACGCCCGAAAATCCGGCCTGGCCGGATTATCCGCACTAACTTAGGGCCGGAATATCCGTCCTGGGCAGGGTGCGATTTGAGGAGAGGTCGTGGGGTGAACGGTTCCAGAACCAGTTCCCCCACTGACATAGGCATCCCCAGTGGGCCTGCCGAAGATGGTACCCGGGGTTTATTGAAGGCCCATAACCAAAAGAATACGAAGCCCAGAAGCCTACTTAAGCATCGATTATGGCAGGAAGAGATATTTTAGGAATAAAGAGATTTGTAACTTTACGGGTCGAACTCAAAGAGTCTCCCGGAGTTTTGTAACTTGTGTAATACGAAACCCTCGGCTCCGCCTCCTATATAAGGGGGAGTCGAGGGACGAAGAAAGGATCGATTTCATTGTCAACATAACCCTAGTTTCTAACAGTCGAGTACTTTTCCGGCTGAAACCCTCGAGATCTACTTGCCCCCTACTTCCACAAAAACCCTAGTCTACAACTTGTAGGCATTGACAAGTTAATACCTTGTCAATTGGCACCGTCTGTGGGAATTAGAGGTGACAAGTAGTTGATCTCGATGACATGTTCAACATCGTCAACATCTTCGGTGGCAAGCAATGCGATGGATGGAGGTAAACAGATAAAAACTGGTCTTGTTGATTTTGTTCCTCACCCTCCCGCTCGTTTGGATGCATATGCCTACTTGGAAGAGCCAATGGAGATGAAGTTCGGGAGCTTCTACTTTTGCGTCTGGAGAGAAGGTTCACATCGTTTAGCGGCACCGATTCGTGCGGGACCGTTAGCGGTTGATCCTGATTTCTTGGGATCATAATCGTCAACCAAGTTGAGTGATGGCGAAACTTCGTCGACAAGCAGCATCAAGCCCGCCGCTGGCGGAGATCTCGCCAATCTGTTCGGCGGGATGTCTTTCGGGTCGTTCATGGATTCTGATCTGGACAGCGACTTAGAAAGCGTCGACAGCTTCAACTTCATCGACAAATCTACCTCTATTCGGGAGGTCTTTGCCGATCGTTACGACGGTGTCACCGACCCCGAAGAAGCACATACAAGGACAACATACCATCAAGTCTGCGTGATTGGTGAGCAAGGTCGTCAAGAGGACAAAACATCAGAGGCTTTCGATGATTTGGGAAATCCATACATCGACCCCGCCGATCTTACGTGAGGTTTGGGCAGCAAATATGTCGGGCCTACACCACGCCAGAGGGTGCAACTTTCGCAAGCAGCTTGGGACAGAGCATCAAGAGCCCTGAACGGTACAGATCCAATGACTACCACGGTTATAGCGGAGGAGTTGCAAGCATACCAATATAGACTCGCGCGTGCTGGACGCGAGTTGGAAAAACAAAGGGTGATACTTGAGCAGAGAAAAGCTGCAGCTTTCGCGTCAAGTAGGCGAAGAGCTGAGCTGAGTTGATAATCAGGAACTTCGGGAGATAACCATAGAGAAGCTCGCAATAGAGGAAGATCTCGGCTGCGGCATATACCCGAGGGCGAGAGTGAGCATCTGATTCAAAACCTCGACATGTCTTTTATGTCGATAGACACAAGAGGAAACATTATTCCCAAAACACCGGTAGCTGGATACATGGTGACTCAGGCTTACATACTAGCATCTAGGCCACCTACCGGAGATCCAAGAGAAGCACTGTATAACATGGCTATGGCAGGAGTTGGAGTCATGGGGACAGCGTTCGCAAGTACAAGTGCACCTCCCGACGGTGCTCCAAGATAAAATAGTCCACGACCCGCTGTGGTAGTGCAAGATCCTCCAAGATCGGGTGGCGCGAGAGATACTGCGACACATGCGCGGGTCGATAGAGCACGGCAAGAAAGGAGAGAACGACGACATTCACCAGAAGTAGATGAGGAGGATATGTCTGGGCTCCCTTGCTTCACTCGACGAGTTCGTAAAACTCGGGTCCCATCTGGGTTCAAACTACCCGACAACTACAAGAAGTTCGATGGATTGCAAGATCCCGAGGATTGGCTAGTCGACTACCTGGAGACAGTAAAATTGACAGGTGGGACCAAAGCAACTGCCATGCAGAGTATCCAGGTACACCTGAGTGGAGGAGCGTGGTCATGGATAAAAAAAGTTACCACCTGGTTCCATCGACAGCTGGGAAACTTTTGAGGACATGTTTGTGAAGAACTTCTTATCGACATACAAGAAACCCACGTCAATACAGCAGCTGAGGGCCGGCAGACAGAAGTATGATGAGCCGATGAGGACATACATCAAAAACTCGGCAGAGAACATATCTGACGAAAGAGCAATAGATGCGTTTGTTGCCGGAATCCGAAGGAAGGACTTAGTCGAGGATTTGGGAAGGACTAATCTGAAAACAATAGCAACACTCATGGAAATAGCGAATCGCTGGGCAGATGGAGAAGATGTTGTTCACAACAAACGACATAGGTCACCTGAGGACGATCGCAACCGAAACAATCAAAATAGACGACGCTTTTCTCGACAATTTTCAGATTATGACGGTCCTGGCCAAATATCGGATGGCTTCCGAGTAACTAGTGGAGGTAGTAATCGAGATGATTATCAGAAGAACAACGAGCAGCGCAGCGATTACAGGGACGCTCCCCGTCCCAGCAGGCAAAATAATGGACCAAGGTTCCAAAGGCCGTATGTATCACCCGAAGATCTCCTGAATGGACCATGCCAAATGCACTTCTTCCTCGATAACAATGGGAAGAGGCAGTCGGGACATCTGCAGAAGGATTGCCGAACTTTCCTATCATTGCATAGATATGCAGGTCATGCCAACGCACAGGCAGCAAACAGAAACCCCCAGGGGCCAAGGAGTGAGATTCATCTCCCACCTCCACCCGCAATTACAGATGAAAATCGACACCGGTTGCAATTGGTGGCAACTCCAGACAACGGTTCTTATATCGACACCAACGGAGCAGTCTCGATGATTAAGAAGGGCGGACCTTCGAATAGGACTCAAAAAGTGATTTTGCGACAAGTCTACATGGCAGAGAAGATGCCTCCACCAACGATTGAGTACCTAAATTGGTCAGGACAGGACATCGGTTTCACCATAGCAGACCACCTGCAGCAAGTTCCACGACCAGGGCAATCGGCTTTGACCTTACCAGCGGTGATCGCAGGATTCGACGTTTCACGTGTGTTCATAGATGACGGCAGCAGTTTAAACCTTATGTATGCAGATACATTGTGGAATATGAACATATCATTGGCGAACTTGACACCAACTGACACGCGTTTCCACGGCATCACTCCCGAGTAGCCAAGTTATCCATTGGGAAAAATCAATCTCGACGTTCAGTTTGGAACCCGAGAGAATTACAGAAGAGAGAAGCTAGAGTTCGAGGTTTTCGATTTCCCGTCACAGTATCATGCTCTGCTAGGATGACCCGCTTATGCCAGATTTATGGCGGTACCACACTACACGTACTTGTTGTGGAGGCTCCCTAGATCCAAGGTCCCAATCACAGTAAAGGGTAGCTTTGCCTTGGCAGATAAGTGCGACAAGGATTTTCATCGGCTGTCAGAAACTTTGGGGTTGCAGGCGTGATGCGTGTGGTTGACACGTCCGTTGGGAACCCCAAGAGGAAGGTGTGATGCGCACAGCGGCAAGTTTCCCTCAGTAAGAAACCAAGGTTTAATCGAACCAGTAGGAGTCAAGAAGCACGTTGAAGGTTGATGGCGGCGGGATGTAGTGCGGCGCAACACCAGGGATTCCGGCGCCAACGTGGAACCTGCACAACACAACCAAAGTACTTTGCCCCAACGAAACAGTGAGGTTGTCAATCTCACCGGCTTGCTGTAACAAAGGATTAACCGTATTGTGTGGAAGATGATTGTTTGCAGAAAACAGTAGAACAAGTATTGCAGTAGATTGTATTTCAGTAAAGAGAATTGGACCGGGGTCCACAGTTCACTAGAGGTGTCTCTCCCATAAGACAAACAGCATGTTGGGTGAACAAATTACAGTTGGGCAATTGACAAATAAAGAGAGCATGACCATGCACATACATATCATGATGAGTATAGTGAGATTTAATTGGGCATTACGACAAAGTACATAGACCGCCATCCAACTGCATCTATGCCTAAAAAGTCCACCTTCAGGTTATCATCCGAACCCCCTCCAGTATTAAGTTGCAAAGCAACAGACAATTGCATTAAGTAGGGTGCGTAATGTAATCAACAACTACATCCTTAGACATAGCATCAATGTTTTATCCCTAGTGGCAATAGCACAACACAACCTTAGAACTTTATGTCACTGTCCCAGGTGTCAATGCAGGCATGAACCCACTATCGAGCATAAATACTCCCTCTTGGAGTTACAAGCATCTACTTGGCCAGAGCATCTACTAGTAACAGAAAGCATGCAAGATCATAAACAACACATAGATATAACTTTGATAATCAACATAACAAGTATTCTCTATTCATCGGATCCCAACAAACGCAACATATAGAATTATAGATAGATGATCTTGATCATGTTAGGCAGCTCACAAGATCCGACAATGAAGCACAATGGGGAGAAGACGACCATCTAGCTACTGCTATGGACCCATAGTCCAGGGGTAGACTACTCACACATCACACCGGAGGTGACCATGGCGGCGTAGAGTCCTCCGGGAGATGATTCCCCTCTCCGGCAGGGTGCCGGAGGCGATCTCCTGGATCCCCCGAGATGGGATCGGCGTTGGCGGCGTCTCTGGAAGGTTTTCCGTATCGTGGCTCTTGGTACTGGGGGTTTCGTCACGGAGGCTTTAAGTAGGCGGAAGGGTAGGTCAAGAGGCGGCACGAGGGGCCCAGACCATAGGGCCGCGCGGCCAGGGCAGGGGCCGCGCCGCCCTATGCTCTGGCTACCTCGTGGCCCCTCTTCGTCTCGTCTTCGGACTTCTGGAAGCTTCGTGGAAAAATAGGCCCCTGGGCGTTGATTTCGTCCAATTCCGAGAATATTTCCTTACTAGGATTTCTGAAACCAAAAACAGCAGAAACAAAGAATCGGCACTTCGGCATCTTGTTAATAGGTTAGTTCCAGAAAATGCACGAATATGACATAAAGTGTGCATAAAACATGTAGATAACATCAATAATGTGGCATGGAACATAAGAAATTATCGATACGTCGGAGACGTATCAGCATCCCCAAGCTTAGTTCTGCTCGTCCCGAGCAGGTAAAACGATAACACAGATAATTTCTGGAGTGACATGCCATCATAATCTTGATCATACTATTTGTAAAGCATATGTAGCGAATGCAGCGATCAAAACAATGTATATGACATGAGTAAACAAGTGAATCATATAGCAAAGACTTTTCATGAATAGCACTTCAAGACAAGCATCAATAAGTCTTGCATAAGAGTTAACTCATAAAGCAATAATTCAAAGTAAAGGCATTGAAGCAACACAAAAGAAGATTAAGTTTCAGCGGTTGCTTTCAACTTGTAACATGTATATCTCATGGATATTGTCAACATAGAGTAATATAATAAGTGCAATATGCAAGTATGTAGGAATCAATGCACAGTTCACACAAGTGTTTGCTTCTTGAGGTGGAGAGAAATAGGTGAACTGACTCAACATTGAAAGTAAAAGAATGGTCCTCCATAGAGGAAAAGCATCGATTGCTATATTTGTGCTAGAGCTTTGATTTTGAAAACATGAAACAATTTTGTCAACGGTAGTAATAAAGCATATGTATCATGTAAATTATATCTTACAAGTTGCAAGCCTCATG
The DNA here is from genome assembly GCF_019359855.2 of Lolium perenne. Taxonomy (NCBI): domain Eukaryota; kingdom Viridiplantae; phylum Streptophyta; class Magnoliopsida; order Poales; family Poaceae; genus Lolium; species Lolium perenne. The sequence goes on from NC_067245.2 coordinate 284,518,544, forward strand.
CATAGTGTACTAATAGTGCCCGCACCTTGTCCTAATTAGCTTGGACTACCGGATCATCACAATGCAATCGCTTTAACCAAGTGTCACAAAGGGGTACCTCTATGCCGCACTGTACAAAGGTCTAAGGAGAAAGCTCGCATTGGATTTCTCGCTATTGATTATTCTTCAACTTAGACATCCATACCGGGACAACATAGACAACAGATAATGGACTCCTCTTTTATGCATAAGCATGTAACAACAATTAATAATTTTCTCATTCGAGATTGAGGATATATGTCCAAAACTGAAACTTCCACCATGGATCATGGCTTTAGTTAGCGGCCCAATGTTCTTCTCTAACAATATGCATGCTTAACCATAAGGTGGTAGATCTCTCTTACTTCAGACAAGACGGACATGCATAGCAACTCACATGAAATTCAACAAAGAGTAGTTGATGGCGTCCCCAGTGAACATGGTTATCGCACAACAAGCAACTTATTAAGAGATAAAGTGCATAATTACATATTCAATACCACAATAGTTTTTAAGCTATTTGTCCCATGAGCTATATATTGTAAGGCGAATGATGGAATTTTAAAGGTAGCACTCAAGCAATTTACTTTGGAATGGCGGAAAATACCATGTAGTAGGTAGGTATGGTGGACACAAATGGCATAGTGGTTGGCTCAAGTATTTTGGATGCATGAGAAGTATTCCCTCTCGATACAAGGTTTAGGCTAGCAAGGCTTATTTGAAACAAACACAAGGATGAACCGGTGCAGCAAAACTCACATAAAAGACATATTGAAAACATTATAAGACTCTACACCGTCTTCCTTGTTGTTCAAACTCAATACTAGAAATTATCTAGACCTTAGAGAAACCAAATATGCAAACCAAATTTTAGCATGCTCTATGTATTTCTTCATTAATGGGTGCAAAGCATATGATGCAAGAGCTTAATCATGAGCACAACAATTGCCAAGTATCACATTACCCAAGACATTTATAGCAATTACTACATGTACCATTTTCCAATTCCAACCATATAACAATTTAACGAAGGAGAAACTTCGCCATGAATACTATGAGTAGAAACCAAGGACATACTTGTCCATATGCTACAGCGGAGCGTGTCTCTCTCCCATAAAGTGAATGCTAGGATCCATTTTATTCAAACAAAACAAAAACAAAAACAAATCGACGCTCCAAGCAAAGCACATAAGATGTGATGGAATAAAAATATAGTTTCAGGGGAGGAACCTGATAATGTTGTCGATGAAGAAGGGGATGCCTTGGGCATCCCCAAGCTTAGACGCTTGAGTCTTCTTAATATATGCAGGGGTGAACCACCGGGGCATCCCCAAGCTTAGAGCTTTCACTCTCCTTGATCATGTTGCATCATACTCCTCTCTTGATCCTTGAAAACTTCCTCCACACCAAACTCGAAACAACTCATTAGAGGATTAGTGCACAATAAAAATTAACATATTCAGAGGTGACACAATCATTCTTAATACTTCTGGACATTGCATAATGCTACTGGACATTAGTGGCTCAAAGAAATTCACCCAACATAGCAAAAGAGGCAACGCAAAATAAAAGGCAGAATCTGTCAAAACAGAACAGTTCGTATTGACGAATTTTAAAATGGCACCAGACTTGCTCAAATGAAAATGCTCAAATTGAATGAAAGTTGCGTACATATCTGAGGATCATGCACGTAAATTGGCTTAATTTTCTGAGCTACCTACAGGGAGGTAGACCCAGATTCGTGACAGCAAAGAAATCTGGAACTGCGCAGTAATCCAAATCTAGTACTTACTTTTCTATCAAAGACTTTACTTGACACAACAAAACACAAAACTAAGATAAGGAGAGGTTGCTACAGTAGTAAACAACTTCCAAGACACAAAATAAAAACAAAGTACTGTAGTAAAATAACACATGGGTTATCTCCCAAGAAGTTCTTTCTTTATAGCCATTAAGATGGGCTCAGCAGTTTTAATGATGCACTCGCAAGAAATAGTATTTGAAGCAAAAGAGAGCATCAAGAAGCAAATCCAAAACACATTTAAGTCTAACATGCTTCCTATGAAAAGGAACCTTGTACACAAATAAATTCATGAAGAGCAAAATGACAAGATCAGGAAGATAAAACAAGTGTAGCTTCAAAAATTTCAGCACATAGAGAGGCATTTTAGTAACATGAAAATTTCTGCAACCATATTTTCCTCTCTCATAATAATTTTCAGAGGCATCATGAACAAACTCAACAATATAAGTATCACATAAGGCATTCTTATTCACATGCATAAAAGTATCATTACTCTCCACATAAGCATAATCAATTTTATTAGTTGTAGTGGGAGCAAATTCAACAAAGTAGCTATCATTATTATTCTCATTATCAAATATAGGAGGCATATTGTAATCATAATCAAATTTATCCTCCATAACAGGCGGTACTAAAAGACCAATATCATTATCATAAATAGGAGGCAAAGTATCATCAAAGTAAATTTTCTCCTCAATGCTTGGGGGAATAAAAAGATCATGAAAACCAGCTTCCCCAAGCTTAGAACTTTCTATATTATTATCAACAATGGTGTTCAAAGCGTTCATACTAATATTACTACCAGCATGCAAATAAGATTCCATAGGTTTTTTAATTTTCACATCAAACAATCCATGTTTTAAATCAGGAAATAGAATAAGAAGATCATTCTTGTCCATTATGCCAAACTAGTGTAATAAAAACATGCATGATATTATAAAGTAAAACAAGTAACTAATTTTTTTTTGTGTTTTTGATATAGCAAACAAGATAGCAAGTAAAGTAAAACTAGCAACTATTTTTTTTGTATTTTGATTTAGTGCAGCAAACAAAGTAGTAAATAAAACTAAGCAAGACAAAAACAAAGTAAAGAGATTGAGAAGTGGAGACTCCCCTTGCAGCGTGTCTTGATCTCCCCGGTAACGGCGCCAGAAATTTGCTTGATGCGTGTGGTTGACACGTCCGTTGGGAACCCCAAGAGGAAGGTGTGATGCGCACAGCGGCAAGTTTCCCTCAGTAAGAAACCAAGGTTTAATCGAACCAGTAGGAGTCAAGAAGCACGTTGAAGGTTGATGGCGGCGGGATGTAGTGCGGCGCAACACCAGGGATTCCGGCGCCAACGTGGAACCTGCACAACACAACCAAAGTACTTTGCCCCAACGAAACAGTGAGGTTGTCAATCTCACCGGCTTGCTGTAACAAAGGATTAACCGTATTGTGTGGAAGATGATTGTTTGCAGAAAATAGTAGAACAAGTATTGCAGTAGATTGTATTTCAGTAAAGAGAATTGGACCGGGGTCCACAGTTCACTAGAGGTGTCTCTCCCATAAGACAAACAGCATGTTGGGTGAACAAATTACAGTTGGGCAATTGACAAATAAAGAGAGCATGACCATGCACATACATATCATGATGAGTATAGTGAGATTTAATTGGGCATTACGACAAAGTACATAGACCGCCATCCAACTGCATCTATGCCTAAAAAGTCCACCTTCAGGTTATCATCCGAACCCCCTCCAGTATTAAGTTGCAAAGCAACAGACAATTGCATTAAGTATGGTGCGTAATGTAATCAACAACTACATCCTTAGACATAGCATCAATGTTTTATCCCTAGTGGCAACAAGACAACACAACCTTAGAACTTTACATCCTTGTCCCAGGTGTCAATGCAGGCATGAACCCACTATCGAGCATAAATACTCCCTCTTGGAGTTACAAGCATCTACTTGGCCAGAGCATCTACTAGTAACGGAAAGCATGCAAGATCATAAACAACACATAGATATAACTTTGATAATCAACATAACAAGTATTCTCTATTCATCGGATCCCAACAAACGCAACATATAGAATTACAGATAGATGATCTTGATCATGTTAGGCAGCTCACAAGATCCGACAATGAAGCACAATGGGGAGAAGACGACCATCTAGCTACTGCTATGGACCCATAGTCCAGGGGTAGACTACTCACACATCACACCGGAGGTGACCATGGCGGCGTAGAGTCCTCCGGGAGATGATTCCCCTCTCCGGCAGGGTGCCGGAGGCGATCTCCTGGATCCCCCGAGATGGGATCGGCGTTGGCGGCGTCTCTGGAAGGTTTTCCGTATCGTGGCTCTCGCACCGGGGGTTTCGTCACGGAGGCTTTAAGTAGGCGGAAGGGTAGGTCAAGAGGCGGCACGAGGGGCCGGACCATAGGGCCGTGCGGCCGGGGGCAGGGGCCGCGCCGCCCTATGCTCGGCTGCCTCGTGGCCCCTCTTCGTCTCGTCTTCGGACTTAGGAAGCTTCGTGGAAAAATAGGCCTGGGCGTTGATTTCGTCCAATTCCGAGAATATTTCCTTACTAGGATTTACGAAGCCAAAAACAATGAAAACAAAGAATCGGCACTTCGGCATCTTGTTAATAGGTTAGTTCCAGAAAATGCACGAATATGACATAAAGTGTGCATAAAACATGTAGATAACATCAATAATGTGGCATGGAACATAAGAAATTATCGATACGTCGGAGACGTATCAAGGCGCAGTACATGGAGTCAAGGCTAACAACTGATTGTGATGTGCTGCCTGACGGAGGGAGGCCATTGAAGGAGCAAACCTTTGACACCACCAAGAACTCGAAGGAAGTACAGATTCACCCGACAGATCCTAAGAAGACGACAGCTATCGCAACAAACATGGATAGCGCATAGGAAAGCGCGCTCGTCGAGTTCCTCCGTGAGCGCTGGGAAATCTTTGCATGGTGTCTAGCTGACATGCCAGGAGTACCGAGGGAACTTGCCGAGCACCCTCTTAACTTGGATCCAATGGCTAGACCAATTCGACAACCTTTGCGGTATTTTTCGGAACCAAACCGCAAAGCTATGCTTTCAGAGATCAATCGACTTCGAGAAGCAAATTTCATCAAGGAGATGCACACGGAGGCCACATGGGTGGCTAACCCAGTTCTGGTCCCGAAGAAAAACACTGATGTCCTTTGCATGTGCGTCGACTTCACGTGTCTCAATAAACATTGTCCAAAGGATCACTTTTCCCTCCCGAGGATCGATCAAATTATCGTCGAGTTCCTTCTTGGACACATATTCTGGTTATAACAAGATCTGCCTAAAAGAATAAGATGAGGTCGAAACAACTTTTATAACCCCTAATGGCGTGTTCTGTTATAGAACGATGTCCTTCGGGTTGAAAAATGCGGGAGCCACCTATCAGAGGATGGTGCAAAAATGGCTCGCCACGCAGATTGGCAAGAACGTTCAAGTATACATCGACAATGTCATCATTACAACAAAAAAGGGGTTATCTTTGATCGATGATCTTAAGGAAACCTTCGACAACCTCGACAAGTTGTACCTCAAGCTAAATCCAACAAAGTGTTCCTTTGGCGTTCCTACAGGAGAACTCCTCGGATACTTAGTATCAGCAAGAGGAATTGAGGCGAACCCCGAGAAAATAGAAGCTATCGTGACAATGGGAATGCTGATGAAGCTTAAGGAGATACAGCAGCTAACATGACGTGTCGCGGCTCTGAGCAGATTTGTCGCCAGGCTAGGAGAAAAAGCGCTCCCCTTTTATGCGCTCATCAAAGAAGGAGAAAAGTTCGAGTGGAACAAAGAAGCAGATAGGGCGTTTGAGCACCTCAAGCGCATAATCTCGACACCACCAATACTGGTGGCGCCCAAGGAAAAGGAACCTCTCCTGTTATATATCGCGGCCACACCTCAGGTGGTCAGCACGGTACTTGTGGTAGAAAGAGAAGAAGAAGGGAAACTTCATGGATTCCAGAGGCCGGTATATTTCATTAGTGAAGTTTTATCGCCTTCAAAACAGCGGTATCCGCAGTATCAGAAGTTAGCATATGGAGTGTTTACAGCCGCAAGTAAATTGCGACACTATTTTTTGGCGCATCCGATAATAGTGGTCAATGAGGCGCCTTTATCAAACATGTTAAACAATCCAGAAGCTACAGGCCGTGTCTCCCTTTGGGGAATAGAGCTTTCCCCTCGGGACATCACATATGAAAAACGAAAACCAATAAAGTCGCAAATTCTGCTAGACTTCGTCGCAGAGTGGATGGAGCTGCAAAATACGGACCCCCCCCCCCCCCCAGATTTGTCGAGTACTTGGACCATGAACTTTGACGGGTCCAAGAGAGTAGAAGGAGCTGGAGCTGGCGTGATATTAGTGTCACCCCAACGAGATAAGATGAAATACGTATTGCGGATGACATTCCCCAATGCATCTAATAATGAGGCAGAATATGAAGCGCTCATACATGGGATGAAGATGGCGAAGGCATGTGGAAAAACTCGACTGAAAATCTTTGGCGACTCCCAATTGGTGGCTCAACAGGTGATGAACCAATACGATGCAGTCAATGATAGCATGATAGCATACAAGGAGGTATACAATGAACTCGAGAAACTCTTTGATGGATGTGAAGTGAACCATATCAGCTGACTCAGCAATGATGAAGCCGATGTTCTGGTAAATATCGGGTCACAGTGTTTAGCAATACCACCTGGCGTATTCTGGGAAGAGATAAGTGAAAGATCAACTAAGGCGAAGAAAGCACCAAAACAGCCAAAAAAGAAAGAGAAGCCAGAGAAGGACTTGGGGGATCTGGCAGATTTAGAGGCAAACACATCGGAGGAAGAAGAGTCACACGAGGTTATGATGGTGCAAGTTCCTTGGATGCAAGTTTACGTAGCATATATCTTAAGGAAAGAGATACCCGAAGATCCGGTAGAAGCAAGGCGAGTTATTCGACGATCTAAAGTCTTTACTGTTGTCAAGGGAGAGCTGTACAAGCGAAGCATATCGGGAGTATTGCAGCGATGCGTTACACCTGAAGAAGGAAGATTCATACCGAAGGATGTGCACGAGGGAATATGCGGGCACCACGCATGCAGCCGAGCAATAACAGCCAAGGTTTTCAGGGCAGGATTTTATTGGATAACCACAGTAGAAGATGCAAAATAGATAGTTCTTACTTGCGATGCGTGCCAAAGATTTGCGGCAAAACCTCATTCTCCCGCAGCAGAGCTGATGCCAATACCTTTGTCGTGGCCTTTCGCACAATGGGATCTCGACATGGTGGGGAAATTACATAAAGCTTGGCAAGGAGGATACGTGTATATGCTCGTGGCTGTCGATAAATTCACTAAATGGATTGAGGCAATACCAGTAACGTCGGCAGATGCAAGATCGATGGTAAGCTTCATCAAGGGCATAGTTTTTTGGTTTGGGGTTCCTAACATATCGTCACAGACAACGACAACAATTTTACCTCCAAGGAATTTAAAGCATATTGTGCGGAAGTAGGCATCAAATTACACTTTGCATCAGTGGCGCACCTGCAAATCAATGGTCAAGTCAAGAAAGCAAACGGCATCATCTGCAATGGCATCAAGAAACGGTTATTAACACCTTTAGAGAAAGCTCGACACACTTGGCCAGAGGAGTTGCCTTGCGTGTTATGGAGTATACGAACAACGCCCAATACAACAACACAAGAAACTCCGTTTTTTCTGGTCCATGGAGCTGGGGCGGTGCTCCCGATAGAAATAGAACACAATTCTCCGAGAGTGGCGGAGTATGATGAAGAAACTTCGAAAAAAGCGCTGGAGGACGATGTCGATGCACTCGACGAAGCTAGAGATGAAGTGCTATCAAGAGTCACTAAGTATGAGCAAGACCTGAAAAACTACCATAGTCGACGTTTGCGACCAAGATCTTTCCAAGTTGGCGACCTGGTTCTTCGGCTTACGCAGGATAGCCATGAAAAATTCGAATCACCATGGGTAGGCCCGTACATCATCACCGAAGTGATCGCAGGAGGAGCATACAGAATAAAAGACAAGAAGACAGGGGTCACAGAACTAAACCCCTGGAATGTGGCGCAGCTTCAGCGTTTTTACGCATAAGTCAAAATAGAATCATACATGTAAACATACAATGTACTGAAACGCTCGCGAGTTTTCAGACGCACTCTTTTCCTTTTAGGGCACCGAGTGGGGATGAAAGGTTTTTAATGAGGCGGGCTCGTGATGCTGCAATATAGTAAAAATATTGATGATATATATTTTCTTCGTCAGGCTCGGGGGCTTGCAACTCGCAGATTCATCAAAATAGACTCGGCCTTTACAATATATAACACACAAATTATTTTCCATGGTTAAAAGACCTCGCAAGCAGTAAACGTACATATGCCTATCGAAACACTCGGGGGCTAGAGAAGGAAGAAAAATAAGTATACATAGTTCCCGCAAGATGCATAGTTCTCGCAATATATAAAATATTTCTTTATTACAGGAAAAACTCGACAGAAGGAAAAAAACGTCAATCATCTCCTATCAGGTCATCTATGTTCATCCTTTCAACTTCCGCGGGAGCACCCATGGAGTCAGCGTAATGGCATTCAGTGAAGAAATCTGCGTCCATCCGAAGAAGGTCCTCAATCATTTTTTTCAGCTACAGGCGTTACTGCGTCATTGATCTTGTCGAGGTTCCTTCCCCTGTTTCTTAATCGGGAGTGGCAAAGATCAACAATGTTGGACACGTCTAACTTTGGATAGCAGATTTGCAACATAATTAAGGAGAACCTGGCACCAGCCATTAATTAGGCCTTCAAAAATCCGTGGACTCGACGAACGCTCTTGAACTTGTCCATCAATTCAGGAAGAGTTTTGGGTTGAAGATTCCGAGGAAACATGGCGTTGTAAACCATGGCCAGAGTATTTGTGCAGAATTCAAGATACTCCCGAACCTAAGCAGCACGGTCCTGGAATCGTACAATTTGTCGGGTCCGGTCCGGGGTAGACCAAAAGCTGGCATTGTTTTGCTGAGCAAGTCGAATAAAAACTTCGGATCTCGCATCAACACGCTGATCCTTGGCAGTAGCATCCAAGAAGGAGCCTAATCATATCAGGAAATACAATGAGGATTGCAAAATTATACATGGATAAATAAAAGAACACAGAGGGCGAAACTTACCCGCCATATCCAGACTTGCGTTAGTAAGTAGTTCAAGCATATAATTTTCTCGAGAGGTTTCTTGTAAGGCCTCGGCAGCCGCAACTTCTTTCAATTCTAAGGCTTCTTGAGCCTGCTGAAGAGCTATCTTCTCCAGCTCGGAAGATTTGCGGGATTGATGCATGACAATAATGGATTGTTTATTCATTGCTTGGAGTTGCTGTCGAAGTTCAGCTAATTCCAGTTGATTCGAGTTAGCACATGAAGAATCGTCCAAGAAAACGTCGTCAGATATCCGTTTGGAGCGAGACGTGGCAGGGGAAGAAGATGATGGTCCTGCAGTCTTAGAGTAATTATCAAACACCAACTGGAAGAAAGAAAAGGTCAACATCAATTACCGAACAAGGATTCCTTCTTTTTCATTCATAAGTCGAAACATTTACATAAGTGGGGATCCATTACAAAAGGTCGACTCCTAGTGAGTCGACAAAGGTGGTCGCACATCATATAGATATCGACAGTTACCAAAAGAGAAAAAGAAAAAGAATGGAGGGATGAGTTGGTCTACTTGACCTCCGGCTTAGCGCTGTTGGTGGATGTTCAAGGCTTGTGAACCAGAAAGCTGAGGACCTTCTTCGAGTGAGGCTTCGCAGCTTTCACCATAGTTTTCCACTTCTGCGAGTTCATTCCTTTGGGGTCGCCGACCTTTGCCCAGTCGACAGCTTGGTGGCTATCGGCAACCAGAGCAATGGTCCCTTCAACTCCAACCTTCAGGTTTTCTTGTCGATAAGCCAGTGCAAGATCTTCTTCGCGAAGGAAATGCTTGGCAAGCTCGGAGAAAGTTTGCGGCTGCGTCTGCTTGGGGAAGAAATGGGGGAAGAGGCGCGTGAACGCAGCCCGCGCATCGGAAATATTGGTGCGCGCCAAGTCCCCATGCAGCTCAAGGATGGAGAGGGTGTCGAGAAGGAGATCCTCTTCAGCGGCATGTAGGGTGAAATCTTCACCCATTTTTCCTGCTGGAGCAAACATTGAGTCCATCAAGGTACGGAAAACAAATTTCAGAAGCTGAAAAGTAAGGGTGAAAACTTACTAACAAACCACCGATTCTAGGTTTCCAAGCGAGTTATGATAGCATTTTCGTGCGCTATCTGTTGAGAGACCTGGTCGCTTAGAGCTTTTTGGCTTTGTGAAGTCTCTGTCGAAGTTCTTCAACAGTAGCGGCTACTCGTTCAGCCTTCTCGCGAGCCTTCTCACTTCGCTCGAGTTTAGCGGCGAGTTCTTCCGCATGTTTCTCGGCTCGACAGAGGTTATTCTAGAAGAGAACCAGAAGGAGGAAGTTCAACTCCAATACTAAATAGTTTAGTTGGGAGAAGAATGAAGCACACAGAGTAAAAATGGATGTTAGCCTTCAAATCCTTAGTAGAGTCACGAAACCCAATAAATTGGGTACCAATCTTGATGAGGTGCTTCATCAAAGGCTACATGCAGGAAAGAGTAAAAGTTTAGAATGAGGAAAAACTAGGCAGATGGTCAAGAAAGATTGTCAAAACAAAATCACGATTGGGTACAGAAAGGAAACTTACATCTTCTAAAATAGAAGTTGAAGGCCCTTCCGTAACAATCGCACGGCCATCGCCAGTCTCGATCCTTGCTCTCTTTGGCAAAGGGGGCCGGGGGCTGCTAGGAGGCGAGGTTTCCTCCTCTTGTTGCGGGAGAGGCGAGGATTCCTCGCCAGCACGACGGTTTTCAGAGAGAACCAAGGTCTGGGAGGTGCTCGTGAGAGCTGCACCAGGAACCTTGGTTCCTTCTTTTTCTTCCTCGTCGACACTATCAATACAGAAACATAAGTACTAGTAAAAAACAAGAGTGGAGCAAGTAATGGTGGTATAGAAGATTACGAGCTAATGGAGCCTGCATCATCCTAAGGATTAAATCCACCCTCTTCTTCAGGTGACGATTCTTTGGGAGCGAGCTCGGTAGGTTTGGAGGCGCCGGAATCCTCGATGTCATCTCTTTTCCTCTTGCTCTTGGGAGAAACAGCGGAAGGGGGAGAGCTCACTGATTCAGAAGCTTCGGACTCTGTTTTTTTTCGGAGGAAGCCGCGGATTTGTGTGATCCTGCGACTTCACTCTCAGGACGAGAGGGTGCCTGCGAATCGTTGGTAACGACAGTTTGCTCATCGACCTCTCAACCTTCAGGAAGGGGAGGAAGAGAAGATAGGACTTGATGGTTCTGCAGAAGGAAAATAAACAAAAGAAAAGTAAGCAAGACAGCAGTCAAACAAATAGAAACTTAACTCAAAAGAGAAGTTACTTACTTCGAGGAGGGCGTTGGTGCTGCTGTATGGCTCCACGCGACAAGATCTTGGAACCGCCAGTTTCTTGCTTAGCGATGAAAAATGTCGAACAAGCTTCTCCAAGTCCTTCATAGAAAGGTCCTTGGATACGCGGTCAACATCTTCCTCGCCAACGTACATCTAAAGGGGGTTTTTGCGAACCTGCAGAGGTTGCACCCTAATCCTGAGGAAGTGGGCAGTGATTTGAACACCCGACCGTTCTTTACCGTGGGTGTTCTGAAGCTCGTGGATGCGTTTTATCAGAGCGTTTGTCGCCATTTTTTCTTCCTCGGAATCTTCAGCGTCCCACGACCAGCGCCGAAGGATTTTTGCGGCACCATCAAAGGGAGCGATATTGTATTCTTGCGACTCGACATGCTCCTCTTGAACGTATAACCATCTTCGGCGCCACCCTTGAACGGAGTCAGGGAACTTGACATCGAAGTAGTCAACTTCGGGTCGGACGCAGATGACAATGCCGCCCACATTATAGGCGACGCTGCGGGAGTTGTTGCGCCGGAGATAAAATATGTGTTTCCACAAGCCCCAATGAGGATGGGTCCCAAGAAAGCATTCACATAATGTGATGAAAATCGAGATACGGAGGATGGAGTTGGGGGTCAGCTGATGTAGCTGAATCCCATAGACAAAGAGCAACCTACGATGGAACTCGTGGATGGGGGTGGACGGGCCGCGAATGAGGTGGTCAACGAAGGTTACCCGGTATCCAATGCGCGGCGTAGGGAAACTTTCATCACCGGGGAAGATTAGTGCTTCTTCCTTCTTCAGCAGCCCTGATAGCGTGTATGCACACGTCCGTTGGGAACCCCAAGAGGAAGGTGTGATGCGTATAGAAGCAAGTTTTCCCTCAGTAAGAAACCAAGGTTATCGAACCAGTAGGAGCCAAGAAGCACGTTGAAGGTTGTTGGTGACGGAGTGTAGTGCGGCGCAACAACAGGGATTCCGGCGCCAACGTGGAACCTGCACAACACAACCAAATTACTTTGCCCCAACGTGACAGTGAGGTTGTCAATCTCACCGGCTTGCTGTAACAAAGGATTAGATGTATAGTGTGGAAGATGATGTTTGCAGAAAACAGTAAAACGAGTATTGCAGCAGATTGTATTCGATGTAAAAGAATGGACCGGGGTCCACAGTTCACTAGAGGTGTCTCTCCCATAAGAAATAGCATATTGGGTAAACAAATTACAGTTGGGCAATTGACAAATAAAGAGAGCATAACAATGCACATACATGTTATGATGAGTATTGTGAGATTTAATTGGGCATTACGACAAAGTACATAGACCGCCATCCAGCATGCATCTATGCCTAAAAAGTCCACCTTCAGGTTATCATCCGAACCTCTTCCAGTATTAAGTTGCAAACAACAGACAATTGCATTAAGTATGGTGCGTAATGTAATCAACAAATACATCCTTAGATATAGAATTGATGTTTTATCCCTAGTGGCAACATCACATCCACAACCTTAGAGGTTGCTGTCACTCCCCCAGATTTAATGGAGGCATCAACCCACTATCGAGCATAAATACTCCCTCTTGGAGTTACAAGCAATGACTTGGCCAGAGCCTCTACTAGCAACGGAGAGCATGCAAGATCATAAACAACACATAGATAGATTGATAATCAACATAGCATAGTATTCATTATTCATCGGATCCCAACAAACGCACATGTAGCATTACAGATAGATGATCTTGATCATGTTAGGTAGCTCACAAGATCAGACAATGATAGCACAATGGGGAGAAGACGACCATCTAGCTACTGCTATGGACCCATAGTCCAGGGGTGAACTACTCACTCATTTATCCGGAGGCGACCATGGCGGTGTAGAGTCCTCCGGGAGATGATTCCCCTCTCCGGCAGGGTGCCGAAGGCGATCTCCTGAATCCCCCGAGATGGGATTGGCGGCAACGGCGTCTCTGGAAGGTTTTCCGTATTGTGGCTCTCGGTACTGGGGCTATTATCGACGGAGGCTTAAGTAGGCGAAGAGGTAGGTCAAGTGGCGTCACGAGGGGCCCACACGACAGGGCCGCGCGGCCAAGGTCCAGGCCGCGCCGCCCTGGCGTGTCGCCTCTTCGTGGCCCCACTTCATTTCATCTTCGGACTTCTGGAAGCTTCGTGGAAAAATAGGACCCTGGGCGTTGATTTCGTCCAATTCCGAGAATATTTCCTTACTAGGATTTCTGAAACCAAAAACAGCAGAAAACAGCAACTGGCTCTTCGGCATCTCGTTAATAGGTTAGTGCCGGAAAATGCATAATAATGACATATAATGTGTATAAAACATGTGAGTATCATCATAAAAGTAGCATGGAACATAAGAAATTATAGATACGTTTGAGACGTATCAAGCATCCCCAAGCTTAGTTCCTACTCGTCCCGAGTATGTAAACGACAACAAAGATAATTTCTTAAGTGACAATGCTACCAACATAATCTTGATCAATACTATTGTAAGCAGATGTAATGAATGCAGCGATTCGAAGCAATAGTAAATGTAATGAGTAAACAATGGAATCATATAGCAAAGACTTTTCATGAATAGTACTTTCAACACAAGCATCAATAAGTCTTGCATAAGAGTTAACTCATAAAGCAATAGTTTCATAGTAAAGGTATTGAAGCAACACAAAGGAAGATTAAGTTTCAGCGGTTGCTTTCAACTTGTAACATGTATATCTCATGGATATTGTCAACATAAAGTAATATAATAAGTGCAATATGCAAGTATGTAGGAATCAATGCACAGTTAACACAAGTGTTTGCTTCTTGAGATAGAAGGAAATGGGTAAACTGACTCAACAATAAAAGTAGAAGAAAGGCCCTTCGCAGAGGGAAGCATTGATTTCTGTATTTGTGCTAGAGCTTTTATTTTGAAAACAAGAAATAATTTTGTCAACGGTAGTAATAAAGCATATGTATCATGTAAATTATGTCCTACAAGTTGCAAGCCTTATGCATAGTATACCAATAGTGCCCGCACCTTGTCCTAATTAGCTTGGATTTACATGGATTATCATAGCATAGCATATGTTTTAACCAAGTGTCACAATGGGGTACCTCTATGCCGCCTGTACAAAGGTCTAAGGAGAAAGTTCGCATTGGATTTCTCGCTTTTGATTATTCTCAACTTAGACATCCATACCGGGACAACATAGACAACAGATAATGGACTCCTCTTTAATGCATAAGCATTCAACAACAGATAATATTCTCATAAGAGATTGAGGTTTGTTGTCCAAACTGAAACTTCCACCATGGATCATGGCTTTAGTTAGCGGCCCAATGTTCTTCTCTAACAATATGTATACTCAAACCATTTGATCATGATAAATCACCCTTACTTTAGACAAGACGAACATGCATAGCAACTCACATGATATTCAACAAGGAAATAGTTGATGGCGTCCCCAGGAACATTGTTATCGCTCAACAAGCAACTTTATAAGAGATAAGATGCATAAGTACATATTCAATACCACAATAGTTTTTAAGCTATTTGTCCCATGAGCTATATATTGCAAGGATAAAGAATAGAAATTTTAAAGGTAGCACTCAAGCAATTTACTTTGGAATGGCGGAGAAATACCATGTGGTAGGTAGGTATGGTGGACACAAGTGACATAGTATTTGGCTCAAGGATTTTGGATGCATGAGAAGTATTCCCTCTCGATACAAGGTTTAGGCTAGCAAGGTTGTTTAAAGCAAACACAAGTATGAACTGGTACAGCAAAACTCACATAAAAGACATGTTGAAAGCATTATAAGACTCTATACCGTCTTCCTTGTTGTTCGACTCTTACTAGAAAATATCTAGACCTTAGAGAGACCAATTATGCAAACCAAATTTTAGCAGCTCTATGTATTTCTTCATTAATAGGTGCAAAGTACATGATGCAAGAGCTTAAACATGAGCACAACAATTGCCAAGTATCACATTATTCAAGATATTCTACCAATTACCACATGTAGCATTTCCCGTTTCCAACCATATAACAATTAACGAAGCAGTTCAACCTTCGCCATGAATATTATGAGTAAAGCCTAAGGACATATGTGTCCATATGCAACAGCGGAGCGTGTCTCTCTCCCACACAATGAATGCTAGGATCCAACTTTATTTAAACAAAACAAAAATAAAAACAAATAGACGCTCCAAGTAAAGCATATAAGATGTGATGGAATAAAAATATAGTTTCACTAGAGGAACCTGATAATGTTGTCGATGAAGAAGGGGATGCCTTGGGCATCCCCAAGCTTAGAAGCTTGAGTCTTATTGAAATATGCAGGGGTGAACCACCGGGGCATCCCCAAGCTTAGAGCTTTCACTCTCCTTGATCATATTGTATCATTCTCCTCTCTTGACCCTTGAAAACTTCCTCCACACCAAACTTAAAACAAACTCATTAGAGGGTTAGTGCATAAACAAAAATTTCACATGTTCAGAGGTGACACAATCATTCTTAACACTTCTGGACATTGCACAAAGCTACTGAAAGTTAATGGAACAAAGAAATCCATCAAACATAGCAAAACAGGCAATGTGAAATAAAAAGCAGAATCTGTCAAAACAGAACAGTACGTAAAGACGTATTTTTAAGAGGCACCAGACTTGCTCAAATGAGAAAACTCAAAACTAATGAAAGTTGCGTACATATCTGAGGATCACGCAGGTAAATTTGCATAATTTTCTGAGTTACCTACAGAGAATTCAACCCAAATTCATGACAGCAAGAAAATCGGTTTCTGCGCAGTAATCCAAATCTAGTATCATCCTTCGATTAGAGACTTTACTTGGCACAACAATGCAATAAAACTAAGATAAGGAGAGGTTGCTACAATAGTAACAACTTCCAAGACTCAAATATAAAACAAAAGTACTGTAGTAAAATAATGGGTTGTCTCCCATAAGCGCTTTTCTTTAACGCCTTTCAGCTAGGCGCAGAAAGTGTATATCAAGTGTAATCAAGAGATGAAGCATTGAATGCTCCATTATCTATAGTGGTATTAAGAGCTTTGTCAATTTTAGGCCTATAATAGTTTTTTGGCTTAGGCACCTTAGAGACATACATGAACTTTTGCTCCTTACCTACATAAGCTTTCTCCCTATAATTAAGAGAAGAAAAAGTTGAACCCAAAATTCCCATAGCTTCTTCAAGTTTATTTATCCTATGGGTTTGATTATCATGAGTAGCACAAGTTTCTAAGATGGAAATTCTCTCATTAATTCGTCCTAGAGATTCATCAAGTTTATTAGTGCTATTAAATAGTATTCCCAATTTAGTTTCAATACTTGGAAGATTTTGCTCTATGGTCTCCATCTTTTTCATAATATCTTCAAGAGAGATTTCAGTTTTCACTTCATTAACAGGTGGTTTTCCAAATAGACTCTCAATAATGCAACTAGCTTCTAAAGCAGGAGTGCCTAGGAAATTACCTCCCGCAAGACAATCAAGAACATACCTATTCCAACTAGAGATACCAACATAAAAATTCCTGAGTAGGATAATAGTGGAGTGTTTCTTAGTGCACCTATTATGAGCATCACTAATCCTATACCAAGCATCTTTTAAACATTCACCCCCTTGTTGTTTAAACGAGCGAACTTCAACTTCAGGATTACTCATTTTAGCAATAGTAAATAAAGTAAACTAGATAAAGTAAATGCAAGTAACTATTTTTTTTGTGTTTTTAATATAGCAAAAAAGATAGTAAATAAAGTAAAACTAGCAACTATTTTTTTTGTGTTTTGTTTTAGTGCAGCAAACAAAGTAATAAATAAAAACAAAGCAAGACAAAAACAAAGTAAAGAGATTGGAAGTGGAGACTCCCCTTGCAGCGTGTCTTGATCTCCCCGGCAACGGCGCCAGAAAAAATGCTTGATAGCGTGTATGCACACATCCGTTGGGAACCCCAAGAGGAAGGTGTGATGCGTATAGAAGCAAGTTTTCCCTCAGTAAGAAACCAAGGTTATCGAACCAGTAGGAGCCAAGAAGCACGTTGAAGGTTGTTGGTGACGGAGTGTAGTGCGGCGCAACACCAGGGATTTCGGCGCCAACGTGGAACCTGCACAACACAACCAAATTACTTTGCCCCAACGTGACAGTGAGGTTGTCAATCTCACCGGCTTGCTGTAACAAAGGATTAGATGTATAGTGTGGAAGATGATGTTTGCAGAAAACAGAAAAACGAGTATTGCAGTAGATTGTATTCGATGTAAAAGAATGGACCGGGGTCCACAGTTCACTAGAGGTGTCTCTCCCATAAGAAATAGCATATTGGGTAAACAAATTACAGTTGGCAATTGACAAATAAAGAGAGCATAACAATGCACATACATGTTATGATGAGTAGTGTGAGATTTAATTGGGCATTACGACAAAGTACATAGACCGCCATCCAGCATGCATCTATGCCTAAAAAGTCCACCTTCAGGTTATCATCCGAACCTCTTCCAGTATTAAGTTGCAAATAACAGACAATTGCATTAAGTATGGTGCGTAATGTAATCAAGAAATACCCTTAGATATAGAATTGATGTTTTATCCCTAGTGGCAACATCACATCCACAACCTTAGAGGTTGCTGTCACTCCCCCGGATTTAATGGAGGCATGAACCCACTATCGAGCATAAATACTCCCTCTTGGAGTTACAAGCAATGACTTGGCTAGAGCCTCTACTAGCAACGGAGAGCATGCAAGATCATAAGCAACACATAGATAGATTGATAATCAACATAGCATAGTATTCATTATTCATCGGATCCCAACAAACGCACATGTAGCATTACAGATAGATGATCTTGATCATGTTAGGCAGTCACAAGATCAGACAATGATAGCACAATGGGGAGAATACGACCATCTAGCTACTGCTCTGGGCCCATAGTCCAGGGGTGAACTACTCACTCATCAATCCGGAGGTGACCATGGCGGTGTAGAGTCCTCCGGGAGATGATTCCCCTCTCCGGCAGGGTGCCGGAGGCGATCTCCTGAATCCCCCGAGATGGGATTGGCGGCGGCGGCGTCTCTGGAAGGTTTTCCGTATCGTGGCTCTTGGTACTGGGGCTATTATCGACGGAGGCTTAAGTAGGCGAAGAGGTAGGTCAAGGGGCATCACGAGGGGCCCACACGACAGGGCCGCGCAGCCAGGGTCCAGGCCGCGCCGCCCTGGCATGTCGCCTCCTCGTGGCCCCACTTCGTTTCATCTTCGGACTTCTGGAAGCTTCGTGGAAAAATAGGACCCTGGGCGTTGATTTCGTCCAATTCCGAGAATATTTCCTTACTAGGATTTCTGAAACCAAAAACAGCAGAAAACAGCAACTGGCTCTTCGGCATCTCGTTAATAGGTTAGTGCCGAAAAATGCATAATAATGACATATAATGTGTATAAAACATGTGAGTATCATCATAAAAGTAGCATGGAACATAAGAAATTATAGATACGTTTGAGACGTATCAAGCCCCAATGTCTTGAGGGTCTTCATATCTTGGTTGGAGATCTTAGATCTCTCCCACCCGGAAATCTCCGTAGGCTCCATCGACGGATTGGTTCCTGGCGCGGTGTGTCTAAGAAGCTTTGTGCGGGGTGGCATCAAAGTTAGCTTTGGAGGAGAGCAATGGCGCGCGAGCTTGGAGCAGCAATGGTGATTTGGGAGAGAGAAAGGAAAGATGAGCAGCGCGGCGAAGGGGATGAATGAGGACGAAGGAGGAAATTTATAAGCAGTCTACCAAACCGTCGCGCCGTTGGATGAAATAAAAACGGATCCTATGCCCTACACGTGTCTACAGGGGTAAAAATGTATATTCACTATGAAGTTACTGCACAAGTGGTACATCGCGCGTGCCGGAAAAAGCGGAGGACGTGTGTCCCCCACTTCCAAGATGTGTCAATGGCGCAGAGGTTTGGACCCTCATATCAGAGACATGACTGGACTCGCACCTTCCCAATACAGAGTTCGTGGCAATCGTCAGCATTGACGTCGTCATTGGAAAATCTCGAATAGGTATTTTAAAATAACGGCAGAAGAACTCTCGAGGATTCAAATACGATAACTTCGAGAGCCTTTGATCAAATACAAGTATTTGTTCAAATGCTCGGGGGCTACTCTTATCCGAAGTTGAATGATAACTTCTGATAAGAGGATGGCATAAAGGACGAAATTATATGGTGGTTCAAAGAAGATAAACAGTTGAGCCTACAACCAAGTATAAAAACTCGACTGTAGCCTCGGGGGCTACTCCCATCGGGAGCGCTGGTCGCGCACCCGATAAAGATGGAAAAATAGAAAAGTTGACAACATATTGACAAGATGATAAAAAGGTGAGCCTACAAGCAAGTACAAGCACTTGGCTGTAGCCTCGAGGGCTACTCCCATCGGGAACGCTGGTTGCATACCCGATGAAATTGAAGGAGTCAAATTGAGTATATTTCGAGTTATGATATAACTCTTCATATACTCCCATCGGGAGGTCAAGATAATAAGTCATCATTTGACTCGAATAATTGTGCTATTCCAACAGCCAAAAAAGTTACTCGACAATATATTCTCAAAGCGCCTCAGTTGCGGTTAAATCTCTGAATGCCGTAATACTTTACGAAGGTAAGCCCCGGGATCCATCCTGCGTGGCGTGGTATCGCACATGAATGCGCTCTGCTACTTTTTTCCGTATCAACAGATGCAAAGAAAAATCCTAACAGGCGCGTTAGGTACCCGATAAAATATGACTGGAGTTTGGCATATGGTAAGACCTTAAGCGGCACATGTCAAATTACACCAGTATACCGATGTCATGTCCAGGGACTTGACCTTGAAGTAGGTTTTTGCAGGATTGCCACAAGAGCAGTTAACTGGTACCTGATCTGTCAGATGAACCAGCCCCATCTACCATTATCCCTGTACAATATATGATTAAAATTATTTAGTGACTCGAAGAAATCATGTGTTAATTGTAATGATGGAGATTTTACTCGACTCTCCGATTCAAGCAAAATCCCGGGGGCTACTGACATAGGCATCCCCAATGGGTCTGCCGAAGATGGTACTTGGGGTTTATTGAAGGCCCATAACCCGAAGAATACGAGCCCAGAAGCCTACTAAAGCATCGATTATGGCAGGAAGAGATAGATTAGGAATAAAGAGATTTGTAACTTTACGGGTCGAACTCAAAGAGTCTCCCGGAGTTTTGTAACTTGTGTAATACGAAACCCTTGGTTCCGCCTCCTATATAAGGGGGAGTCGAGGGACGACGAAAGGATCGATTTCATTGTCAACATAACCCTAGTTTTCTAACAGTCGAGTACTTTTCCGGCTGAAACCCTCGAGATCTACTTGCCCTCTACTTCCACGAAAACCCTAGTCTACAACTTGTAGGAATTGACAAGTTAATACCTTGTCACCCACGCGCCTCTCTCTCTTTCTCCTCTCTAACCCACCGGAGCCGCCCCTCCTCGCCGGAGCCGCCCCGTCCGCCCCCTCTTGGAGTTTTTGGGTGGATCGGGTGCTCCTCCCTCCTAGCTTTCATCCCCTCCAAGCGGCTCCTCCAATGGAAGAGGGTATGGCTCACAATCCCTAACCCTAGGTGTTGTGATTTATATGTGCTATTTTCTTGATGGGGATGTTCTCTAGTTGTTCCAAATCGTGTGTAGTGTACTACATTTGCATGCTATGAGGACGATCTGGTACTAGACATGGATTTGCTAAAGTTTTCTGCAGATTCGCAGGGCCGGATTATCCGGCCCCCGCACTGGCCGGATTATCCGGCCTGGCCGGATTATCCTCCCCGAGGGACCCCGGATTATCCGACCTGGGAAGTTTTTGCTGCTGTAGTTTCTCTTGATCTACCTTGTCTAAACCATTATCGACTCCGGCCTGAGTAGTTGAGTACTGTATCAGTACATGACTTATGAGCATTCTTATCTCCATTCTATCCATCTTTGTCTATCACAGGTAGTGGTACTCGGAGGCGCTCTCGGACTCACAGGTCGAGTGATGAGTTTGCTTAGAATGCTCCTAGGAAGTCCGCCACTCTGAGGCGGAAAGGCAAGGAAACAAGGGAGAACTACAAGACTATGTATATTATCTCTTATGCTGCTATCCGACAGAAGAACTGGTATGAGGATGTTGAGAGGGACATTGATATGGAGGATCAGCGCTTCTGGTGCATGGAGCAGAGTTATATTTTCAAGGACATCTATGAACCTATGAAGAAGGTGAGACCTATGCAAGCCATTGATGTGGAACTTCTCTCTCAGAATGATCACTTTGAGGATGCTATTTGAGTCACCGGAAGGATGGGCTTGCAGAAGCTAATGAAGGTCCAGTGTGACTACAGTCCTTATTTGATCAGCTAATTCTATTCTACTCTGGCTTTGAAGAAGGATGAAGAGCGCACTATTCAGTGGATGTCTGGCTCCTCTCCTTGTGCGACCTCTTTTTGCTGGTTTGCTGCGGTTATTGGCCTTCCCTTTGAAGGTGGTCACCGCCTCCATGGCCCTTAGAAGACTGATAAGGATGTGCTATATGATCTATATGACCAGTCTGGAGCTGTTGGTACTACCAAGGGGCTTCTACCTATTTATGGTCAGCTACTCTGCTTCTTTAGAGCCACCATTGCTCCAAGTGGTGGGAACAATGATGCTCTCCGTGGAGCTCTAGTGGACCTTATGCATCTCGCCTTTCAGTGTGCTCAGGATGGTGATGAAGAATCAAATTTCACTCTTGATGTCATAAAATATATCTTTAATGAGATTCATGATGCCATGGTTTCCCGGACTACTATGCCTGATGCTCCATACATTCAGCTTCTCATCAACAACACAGCGCTAGCAGAAGACTTGAGTCAGTTTCCTACAGAGAGTCACACTTTCAAGAAGGCATATAAGAAGAGCCAGTTGCCCGTGTTGCACCAGTTTCTAGCTCTTTTACGGGAGATGCCCGCTCTAGTGGTTATGCACCCAGTCGTCCTGTTGCTACCCCTCTGATTTAGAAGCAAGTGAAGAAGCTCAGTTGGTTCTGTAGGGATTCGTTGCATAGAAAACAAAAAATTTCCTACCGCGAGAACGCAATCCAAGCCAAGATGCAATCTAGAAGACGGGAGCAACGAGGAGATGATCAAAACTCACCCTTGAAGATTTCCAAAGCCTACAAGATGAGGCTCTTGTTGCTGCGGTAGATGATCACTTGCCGCTTTCAAAAGCGCGTAGAAGATCTTGACGGTGCCACAATCAGGCAGCACCTCCGTACTCGGTCACACGTTCGGTGTTGATGAAGACGACGTCCTTTTCCCCGTTCCAGCGGGCAGCGGAAGTATTACCTCCTCCTTGAATCCGGCAGCACGACGGCGTGGTGGCGATGGAGATCTCCAGCGGAGCTTCGCTAAGCGTTGCGGGAGAGGGGGAGGAGTGGGGCGGCTAGGGTTTGGGGAGAGGGGGTGGCCGGCCTCTATGGGGTGCGGCCTGCTTGGTGGCTTGTGGTGGCCGGCCCCCTCCCCTTGGCCCCTCATTATATAGGTGGAACCCCCAAGTGTTGGACTACAAGTCTTCGAATAAGACCCCAACCCAAAACCTTCCATGTGTAGGGAAACCTACTCAAGGTGGGATTCCCACCTCAAGTGGGACTCCCACCCTTTCCATGAGGGGGTGGCCGGCCACCCTTGGTGGAGTCCACCTGGGACTCCACCCCTCTAGGGTTGGCCGGCCATGGGAGGTGGAGTCCCTTCGGGACTTTGCCTTCCAAAGTGATTTCTTCCGGACTTTTCTAGAACCTTCTAGAACCTTCCATAAATGCACCGGATCATTTCCAAACTTGGAATATGACTTCCTATATATGAATCTTATTCTCCGGACCATTCCGGAACTCCTCGTGATGTCTGGGATCCCATCCGAGACTTTGAACGATACTTCGAACTCCATTCCATATTCAAGTTCTACTATTACAACATCAAACCTTTTAAGTGTGTCACCCTACGGTTCGCGAACTATGTGGACATGGTTGAGAACTCTCTCCTACCAATAACCAATAGCGGGATCTGGAGATCCATAATGGCTCCCACATATTCAACGATGACTTTTAGTGATCAAATGAACCATTCACATACGGTACCAATTCCCTTTGTCACGCGATATTTTACTTGTCCGAGGTTTGATCATCGGTATCTCTCTATACCTTGTTTAACCTCGTCTCCTGACAAGTACTCTTTACTCGTACCGTGGTATGTGGTCTCTTATGAACTTATTCATATGCTTGCAAGACATTAGACGACATTCCACCGAGAGCGCCCAGAGTATATCTATCCGTCATCGGGATGGACAAATCCCACTGTTGATCCATATGCCTCAACTCATACTTTCCGGATACTTAATCCCACCTTTATAACCACCCATTTATGCAGTGGCGTTTGATGTAATCAAAGTACCTTTCTGGTATAAGTGATTTACATGATCTCATGGTCGAAAGGACTAGGTAACTATGTATCGAAAGCTTATAGCAAATAACTTAATGACGTGATCTTATGCTATGCTTAATTGGGTGTGTCCATTATATCATTCATATAATGATATAACCTTGTTATTAATAACATCCAATGTTCATGATTATGAAACTAATCATCTATTAATCAACAAGCTAGTTAAGAGGCTTACTAGGGACTCATTGTTGTTTACATAACACACATGTATCAATGTTTCGGTTAATACAATTATAGCATGGTATATAAACATTTATCATAAACACAAAGATATATATATAATAACCACTTTTATTATTGCCTCTTGGGCATATCTCCAACAGTCTCCCACTTGCACTAGAGTCAATAATCTAGATTACAGTGTAAGGTACCTAACACCCATGGCATTCTGGTGTTGGTCATGCTTTGCCCTAGGGAGAGCTTTAGTCAACGGATCTGCTACATCCAGATCAGTGTGTACTTTGCAAATCTTTACTTCTCCATCTTCGATGTATTCGTGAATCGAATGATAACGCAGCTTGATATGCTTCAGCCTCTTGTGTGACCTTGGTTCTTGTGCATTGGCGATGGCACCCATGTTGTCACAGTAGATGACTAATGGGTCCAATGCACTAGGAACCACACCGAGCTCTACAATGAAGCCTCTGAAGCCGCTATGTACTCCGATTTTGTTGAAGACTTCGCCACCGTGCACTGCTTCAAGCTTGCCCAGCTTACTGCAGCACCATTCAATATAAACACGTACCCAGACTGTGACTTAGAGTCATCAGGATCAGTGTTCCAACTTGCATCGGTGTAACTGGTTACAACGAGCTCTTGGTCACCTCCATAACAAAGAAACATATCCTTAGTTCTTTTCAAGTACTTCAGGATATTCTTGACCGCTGTCCAGTGTTCCATTCCCGGATCACTTTGATATCTGCTAGTCAAACTGATAGCATGTGTTATATCCGGTCTAGTACATAGCATGGCATACATGATAGATGTAGCGATCCGACCCGGTACGGGTTGAATCTCTGTGCTTAGTAGTGCTAGTCCCTGGATCAATCGCTAGCACACACAGTTTAAGATGTAATACCAAGAAACAGAGGTCTTTATTACATCGCATGATCCCAAAATTACATAATAACTTACAAATTGCATAGCACAAGACTAGCTCAATATCAGAGTTCACAACGATCCATAACAGCATGGAGTCCTTCGTCTTCATGTGCCACAGGCGAGCATGTCGAGTATAGACTCGTAACCCTAACCATCGAACCTCACTCGTTCAACGGAATATCTGCAACATAAAATGTTGCAGCCACGCAGGGTCAATACATTTGGAATTGTATTGGCAAATGTCACTATTTGGTGGATATATAAATGGCGCCTAACAACTACGTGCTCATTTGGTAGGTGGAGTTTAGCATCTTTTGCGAAAAGTAATAGTTTCCCTATCTTTTATAAACAATTTTTATTTTTCAGAAACATCGTCTAGGAACATATTAGCGTAACCCATGCCGTCGCAAGACGGTTAGCTTCATATGCTCCTAAACATCTACGGACATGCTAGCATAGGCCCATGTAAACACAAGACAACCTAGCTTTGCATGCTCCTAAACCCATTGTTTGTCCCATCAAGTTTTATTAAGAAATTGGAATGATGAGATCCTCCAAACAGTTCCAGACTCTAGTTGCTCATAATGTCCATAACCGGGGACACGGCTAAGTACTTAGTTTGACACTCTCGAGAGGTTGTACACATTCCCCACATGACCTAGTCCGTTCTTCTTCCATGATGCGCATTTTGCTCAAATGGACAGATGTCGACTAGGACAAGACCTTTCAGAAGCAATACCTCAACCACAATGGACGCGCTCCGTCCTACCAACACCTACCACCCTCTGTACATTGGTTCGAGTTCTCGCAACCTACTCAATCTAGCCAGAGCCCATATAGCATGTGGTTGTACTGGAAGCTACTAAAACAAGAACACCAGGCTAATCTCTTTGTTCCTGGGTGGCCAACCTCAAGTGTGATGCACACGGTGCTGCCATAGAAATGACCCCGGTGCAACCACTCAACATAAACCAAGCATTACCACTTCCACCCAGATGATTCATTATTTTAGGTTGTTTTATTACATAAAACCATACTTTCATAATACCACATATCACATCATGAAATCCCAACCACGCATCTACAATAGCAAAGCTAAGCATACTACAATACGGTAGCGACAAAAGTGTTGAACATGTGGTTGTTCTAATAGGTGATCATAGCATAGCAATATATATATATTTAAAACAATCCTACACATGAATAGCTACTGAAAATAACTACAAAGTGCATAGAAAAATAGTAGGACAAGACGGTGTGTGACACTTGCCTTTTTGGTAATTGAAGAATTCTGCACTTCTCTCAATCAAAACTCGTAGCTCTCCGTACAACTATAACATACAAGTAACAAAACATAAACACACATTCAAACAACAACAAAATCAAGCAAGACAAACAAAGAGTTGTTATTCATTGTATTTTAGTTTCCATTTAATTTGTGAATAAATGGGATGTTGAAGGTATGGCTTGCAAAATATGATTTGAGAATTTTAATGATGAGCTAAATTACTTAGAAAGAGAAGTACCATCAATGACCAATAGGAAAAGATAGATTGGTTACGAAAGAATGGACAAAAATTGGAATGACTCATGTGATAAGAATCACATAGATTTCACATGGTGAACTCAAATGCTATTAAGTTGAAGTGTGAAAACACTTATCACAATAGCTCAAGTTACGAAAAGGATTGGGTATGAACCAATGGTACATTTAATTACTCAATAAGTCATTTGTAATTTGAATTGCCCCAACTTAATAAATATGATCAAATGACATGAAACTGGAGAGACATGAATGGTAATTCAAGATGTGGATCGAATAATCTAAAGGATGTCAAGGTTTCAACACATGTGTCGAGTGTCTCCACAACATTGGCACAAGGGAAATCTATAAATAAGATTTGCCAAAATTTACTCAAATAACTCATGTGTAGTTTGAATATTATGAACTAGGCAAATATAATTAGGATAGATATGATCTTGGACATGATGAAAATATCTAAATGATTTTGGTAGATGGGTTATTATCATATGATTCACTTTGGAAAAATATAATTATGAGTTTAAGCTTTAACCTCAATGTTTACGAAAATTAATTATGATAATGGTTAGATGGATATTGATGAGTAGCACATATTCAAAAGAAAGATATGGTCAGGTAGGGTTTATGGATTGTGTCGTATGACACATAGAAGGATATTACTTCAAATCTAAAACCATGTGAAGTGAATATAATCAACTAAACTAAACAGGTGTGCTACTGGATGGAGAGTTCAAATATAATTCATTTACAAAAGGAATCATCTTAAAGGGATTTTTAGAATTTAAGTTATGTCTAAACTTCTCAAGTTCTCATATTTAGACTTGAATACTTGCAAATTGTTTTATAAGTTTTAGGCACTGATATTAATGGACAGGGGACATCAATAAGTTTTATTTTCAAGAGGAATCATTTGATTTAAATTTGTAGAATTTGAACCATGCAGAAAATACTCAAACTTACATATTTAAATTTGAATGTTCGAAAACAATTGAAAAGTCAAATTGTATTACACCACTGTGTTCTCCTCATTTTTGCGAGTTCAACGACATATTATTTGTTAGAATCCGAGTTTCCAAACATTAGTTATGAATTTTACAAGATTAAACATGTCGCGGTTAAATTTTGATGTTGTACGAAAAGTTGTTCGAAAAAGTTCATCGGATAGAAAAACTTTCTACACGAAAGTTGTAGAGAATTTAATTACGAACTCAACGCAGGAAACATCACCTAAAACCGAGCTATAGTTAATTTGATATAGAATTTTTGAAGTTAGATATGAGCTAGGAGCCGGTACAATCCGCACACGATCCATCGATCGGAAACATGATGAGTATGGTCCGGTTCAATTAGCCTAACAGGAACGCTTAGATTTAGATCTAATGGTTTAAGTTGACTTAGCTTAATCTAATGGAGACTGTAGACATCACTTGCACACTACATTACCGGTGATGGCGGTCTGTGTTCGTGCTTGTTTGAGGACGTCGACGGTGGCGGCGTTGTGGGCGTCTCTGGGGTGGCGGCGAAGTACATGACGAGGTGTGGTGGACAACGGCAGTCATGGTATTGGCCTTTCCGTCGTGTTCTTCTTGCTCGGGTCGCAGCTGCGGGCAATGGAGGTGGCGGTACGGTGGTTAAATCAGGTGAACTCCGGCGACAAATTCGAGGCGTCTCCGTGCTCTGCAGATGAGGGGAAAGGGTGAGAACGAGATGGTAGACCAAGGGTGAGAGATTGGTATGAAGAAGAGGGTTTCGGGAGGTCTGAGACGATGGTCACATCAGCCCTCGAAGCTCAGCGACGACGGCGGAGGCGCGAACTCCGGCGAGAAATTTCGGCAGCCTGGCGGCACCAAAATTAGGGTTTTCGGAGAGACAAAAATAGAGGATAATATGGAGTATTTATAGGAGGATTTTTCACGCCAAAGGGTCCAAAATCTGAGCCGAATCGACGAGGAAATCGGAGAGGAAACCGAGTCAGTAACAAACTCGTGCGCGCGTGAAACTTCGGCCAGAGGTAGGTGACGACAGGGGTCCCACCTGTTGAAAAAGAAAAGAAAAACGAAAGGAGCAAAAGGCAGGCGGGGCTGCTGCTGGCTGCGTGGCTTGCTCGCGCGAGAGCGCGCATACGCGATTCCGGCTTGGCCGTCCCGGCCGGTCGTTCTCTCTCTCTTTTTTTTTTTTCCTTTCTTATTGTTTTTCTTTCTTATTTTCTAGCAACAGTTTCAGCTTTCAAATAACATAAATAAATTATGATAAAGGCAAACAAAATTCCAATACTGAATCTAGACATCATGTAGCATTGTTCTAATCCAACACAAATGTTAGAGTATATATGTTTATACATTTGGCCTAATAGCCTATTCGAAAAACTACAAACCAAATTTTGATTCTATGAAATCAATCAATTAAAATATGGTTCCGAAACTGAAACATTTTGCAGGTTAGATTTCAAACATGGATTTTGATATTGAATTCGAAAACGACTCTAATGACTTTATAAAACTAATTATGGTCAAAACCAGATTACAAAAATATTATTATGCATATAACGTTTTATATGACTACTTGAGCATTGATATTGCAAAATAATGTTTGGGGCTTTTGACTTAAATAAAATCTATATGATTTCTAAACCATAAAATAGAAATAGATTTGGTTTGGCAATACTTGAAAACAAATCTTTGTGAAAAATTATTTTGGGAAAGGCTTTTAAATAAAACTAAAAAGGTTTTAATTCATTGTGAAATTTCAACAAAGACAAACAATTCATCAACTTATTTAGTAATTAAACATTTCAAATTTTTGGGATGTTACAGACTACCACCCTTAAAAGAAATCTCGTCCTCGAGATTCGAGAAAAGCTAGAAAGAAAGATGGGTTTGGGATATGTTGGGGTGGGCTACCACCCTTAAAAGAAACTTTTGTGGGTATCCTAGGTCTTGGGTCAAACAGGTTATTGTTTGACATTGGGTCATATTTTATAACATATGTAGCTTCTAACTTCATTTCCAATTAATAGGTTTGTGTCTCATCTAGTAATTACTTTCTTCCTAAATGGACAGAGTAGATCTTTCCTCATAGCGGGGCTTCTCACCTATAAAGGTTGGCTGTTAAACTACTTTTGACAATGAGGGGTATTCGTCAAGGGAAAACCAAGATTAGAGTACTTCAAGGCATCTTTCATCTTCTTACTTGTCGGTTTCATCGAAGGTCTTCTACTATTCTTCATCTAGTGGTTGCTTCTTTGAACTCATCGTAGTCATATGTCTAACATCACTGCCTACTATAAGGGTATATTATTCTAACATCCTAAGGTTCAGTCTCAACGTCATCTCTATGGTAGGTATGTCTCTCTGGACTTACCATTCCTCATAACAAGAGTGAACAATTTGAGTAGTCGTCATGGGGGCCAATCCATGTCGCACCCAATCATTATCTTGTATTTAGTTTGGTTCATCTCGCATTCTAAATCTTGGTCAACCTCGCCAGTTTGACAAAATTTCAATGGAAAATTAAATCAATGTTTCAATTCCCATTATTGAATTGTTTTGAAAACATTTCTATCGATACTTAACTAGGGTTTTACATATCTCACACTCTATGCTTCTTCATCTAGATAGGGAACATCAAAGTTGGTTTCACTAATGTTATCTTCATGGTGATTTGCCGAGATAACAATTTCGGGGTTGGGTATAGATAAGAATAGATGGAAAAGATAAAAAGATAATTCCTACCCTCAAAATAGCATATCAAGGCAATTCATCTTACAAACAAAATCTACCAAGCATTCATCACATCAAGCAAACTAGTTCAAACAAAAAATAAAATCTAGTATAGTCATACCACATGTTAGTATGATCATAACGTTATTGTAATATCGTTGGTCTAATAAGTGATGGTCTATTCTATTTCTACATTAATTGCTTCAAACTCTTCTACTATGGTGTATCTTTCGAGTTGTCAAGTATGCATGAAAGTCTTCTCCAAGTTCTTCGTTGACCTTCCATGAAGCTGCATCAAGCTGAGTCGAGCAATAACATATGAAGCATCGGTCTTCACACTTAAGGGACTTGGTCATCGGACATGGTCATCATCAGTCCTTCCTTAATGGATTTCAAGAGTTAGGCCATCTAAGGTAAGAGGAAATTCTTTTGAAGGTGAAGTAGATGAGAATACAAGAAGTTCAAAATGCAAACATCTTTTTATAGAAGCTGGATTAGATAGATTTTTTCATCCTAGGGTCTCCCTATTACTAATCCAAAACTAGGGTCACGAACCTACAGTCAACACAATGCTCTGATACCATCTGTAGCGATCCGACCCGGTACGGGTTGAATCTCTGTGCTTAGTAGTGCTAGTCCCTGGATCAATCGCTAGCACACACAGTTTAAGATGTAATACCAAGAAACAGAGGTCTTTATTACATCGCATGATCCCAAAATTACATAATAACTTACAAATTGCATAGCACAAGACTAGCTCAATATCAGAGTTCACAACGATCCATAACAGCATGGAGTCCTTCGTCTTCATGTGCCACAGGCGAGCATGTCGAGTATAGACTCGTAACCCTAACCATCGAACCTCACTCGTTCAACGGAATATCTGCAACATAAAATGTTGCAGCCACGCAGGGTCAATACATTTGGAATTGTATTGGCAAATGTCACTATTTGGTGGATATATAAATGGCGCCTAACAACTACGTGCTCATTTGGTAGGTGGAGTTTAGCATCTTTTGCGAAAAGTAATAGTTTCCCTATCTTTTATAAACAATTTTTATTTTTCAGAAACATCGTCTAGGAACATATTAGCGTAACCCATGCCGTCGCAAGACGGTTAGCTTCATATGCTCCTAAACATCTACGGACATGCTAGCATAGGCCCATGTAAACACAAGACAACCTAGCTTTGCATGCTCCTAAACCCATTGTTTGTCCCATCAAGTTTTATTAAGAAATTGGAATGATGAGATCCTCCAAACAGTTCCAGACTCTAGTTGCTCATAATGTCCATAACCGGGGACACGGCTAAGTACTTAGTTTGACACTCTCGAGAGGTTGTACACATTCCCCACATGA
This sequence comes from Lolium perenne, assembly GCF_019359855.2. Lineage (NCBI taxonomy): Eukaryota > Viridiplantae > Streptophyta > Magnoliopsida > Poales > Poaceae > Lolium > Lolium perenne. Next base: position 284,550,121 of record NC_067245.2, read on the forward strand.
CCTAGTCCGTTCTTCTTCCATGATGCGCATTTTGCTCAAATGGACAGATGTCGACTAGGACAAGACCTTTCAGAAGCAATACCTCAACCACAATGGACGCGCTCCGTCCTACCAACACCTACCACCCTCTGTACATTGGTTCGAGTTCTCGCAACCTACTCAATCTAGCCAGAGCCCATATAGCATGTGGTTGTACTGGAAGCTACTAAAACAAGAACACCAGGCTAATCTCTTTGTTCCTGGGTGGCCAACCTCAAGTGTGATGCACACGGTGCTGCCATAGAAATGACCCCGGTGCAACCACTCAACATAAACCAAGCATTACCACTTCCACCCAGATGATTCATTATTTTAGGTTGTTTTATTACATAAAACCATACTTTCATAATACCACATATCACATCATGAAATCCCAACCACGCATCTACAATAGCAAAGCTAAGCATACTACAATACGGTAGAGTTTACAAAAGTGTTGAACATGTGGTTGTTCTAATAGGTGATCATAGCATAGCAATATATATATATTTAAAACAATCCTACACATGAATAGCTACTGAAAATAACTACAAAGTGCATAGAAAAATAGTAGGACAAGACGGTGTGTGACACTTGCCTTTTTGGTAATTGAAGAATTCTGCACTTCTCTCAATCAAAACTCGTAGCTCTCCGTACAACTATAACATACAAGTAACAAAACATAAACACACATTCAAACAACAACAAAATCAAGCAAGACAAACAAAGAGTTGTTATTCATTGTATTTTAGTTTCCATTTAATTTGTGAATAAATGGGATGTTGAAGGTATGGCTTGCAAAATATGATTTGAGAATTTTAATGATGAGCTAAATTACTTAGAAAGAGAAGTACCATCAATGACCAATAGGAAAAGATAGATTGGTTACGAAAGAATGGACAAAAATTGGAATGACTCATGTGATAAGAATCACATAGATTTCACATGGTGAACTCAAATGCTATTAAGTTGAAGTGTGAAAACACTTATCACAATAGCTCAAGTTACGAAAAGGATTGGGTATGAACCAATGGTACATTTAATTACTCAATAAGTCATTTGTAATTTGAATTGCCCCAACTTAATAAATATGATCAAATGACATGAAACTGGAGAGACATGAATGGTAATTCAAGATGTGGATCGAATAATCTAAAGGATGTCAAGGTTTCAACACATGTGTCGAGTGTCTCCACAACATTGGCACAAGGGAAATCTATAAATAAGATTTGCCAAAATTTACTCAAATAACTCATGTGTAGTTTGAATATTATGAACTAGGCAAATATAATTAGGATAGATATGATCTTGGACATGATGAAAATATCTAAATGATTTTGGTAGATGGGTTATTATCATATGATTCACTTTGGAAAAATATAATTATGAGTTTAAGCTTTAACCTCAATGTTTACGAAAATTAATTATGATAATGGTTCCGATGGATATTGATGAGTAGCACATATTCAAAAGAAAGATATGGTCAAGTAGGGTTTATGGATTGTGTCGTATGACACATAGAAGGATATTACTTCAAATCTAAAACCATGTGAAGTGAATATAATCAACTAAACTAAACAGGTGTGCTACTGGATGGAGAGTTCAAATATAATTCATTTACAAAAGGAATCATCTTAAAGGGATTTTTAGAATTTAAGTTATGTCGAAACTACTCAAGTTCTCATATTTAGACTTGAATACTTGCAAATTGTTTTATAAGTTTTAGGCACTGATATTAATGGACAGGGGACATCAATAAGTTTTATTTTCAAGAGGAATCATTTGATTTAAATTTGTAGAATTTGAACCATGCAGAAAATACTCAAACTTACATATTTAAATTTGAATGTTCGAAAACAATTGAAAAGTCAAATTGTATTACACCACTGTGTTCTCCTCATTTTTGCGAGTTCAACGACATATTATTTGTTAGAATCCGAGTTTCCAAACATTAGTTATGAATTTTACAAGATTAAACATGTCGCGGTTAAATTTTGATGTTGTACGAAAAGTTGTTCGAAAAAGTTCATCGGATAGAAAAACTTTCTACACGAAAGTTGTAGAGAATTTAATTACGAACTCAACGCAGGAAACATCACCTAAAACCGAGCTATAGTTAATTTGATATAGAATTTTTGAAGTTAGATATGAGCTAGGAGCCGGTACAATCCGCACACGATCCATCGATCGGAAACATGATGAGTATGGTCCGGTTCAATTAGCCTAACAGGAACGCTTAGATTTAGATCTAATGGTTTAAGTTGACTTAGCTTAATCTAATGGAGACTGTAGACATCACTTGCACACTACATTACCGGTGATGGCGGTCTGTGTTCGTGCTTGTTTGAGGACGTCGACGGTGGCGGCGTTGTGGGCGTCTCTGGGGTGGCGGCGAAGTACATGACGAGGTGTGGTGGACAACGGCAGTCATGGTATTGGCCTTTCCGTCGTGTTCTTCTTGCTCGGGTCGCAGCTGCGGGCAATGGAGGTGGCGGTACGGTGGTTAAATCAGGTGAACTCCGGCGACAAATTCGAGGCGTCTCCGTGCTCTGCAGATGAGGGGAAAGGGTGAGAACGAGATGGTAGACCAAGGGTGAGAGATTGGTATGAAGAAGAGGGTTTCGGGAGGTCTGAGACGATGGTCACATCAGCCCTCGAAGCTCAGCGACGACGGCGGAGGCGCGAACTCCGGCGAGAAATTTCGGCAGCCTGGCGGCACCAAAATTAGGGTTTTCGGAGAGACAAAAATAGAGGATAATATGGAGTATTTATAGGAGGATTTTTCACGCCAAAGGGTCCAAAATCTGAGCCGAATCGACGAGGAAATCGGAGAGGAAACCGAGTCAGTAACAAACTCGTGCGCGCGTGAAACTTCGGCCAGAGGTAGGTGACGACAGGGGTCCCACCTGTTGAAAAAAGAAAAGAAAAACGAAAGGAGCAAAAGGCAGGCGGGGCTGCTGCTGGCTGCGTGGCTTGCTCGCGCGAGAGCGCGCATACGCGATTCCGGCTTGGCCGTCCCGGCCGGTCGTTCTCTCTCTCTTTTTTTTTTTTCCTTTCTTATTGTTTTTCTTTCTTATTTTCTAGCAACAGTTTCAGCTTTCAAATAACATAAATAAATTATGATAAAGGCAAACAAAATTCCAATACTGAATCTAGACATCATGTAGCATTGTTCTAATCCAACACAAATGTTAGAGTATATATGTTTATACATTTGGCCTAATAGCCTATTCGAAAAACTACAAACCAAATTTTGATTCTATGAAATCAATCAATTAAAATATGGTTCCGAAACTGAAACATTTTGCAGGTTAGATTTCAAACATGGATTTTGATATTGAATTCGAAAACGACTCTAATGACTTTATAAAACTAATTATGGTCAAAACCAGATTACAAAAATATTATTATGCATATAACGTTTTATATGACTACTTGAGCATTGATATTGCAAAATAATGTTTGGGGCTTTTGACTTAAATAAAATCTATATGATTTCTAAACCATAAAATAGAAATAGATTTGGTTTGGCAATACTTGAAAACAAATCTTTGTGAAAAATTATTTTGGGAAAGGCTTTTAAATAAAACTAAAAAGGTTTTAATTCATTGTGAAATTTCAACAAAGACAAACAATTCATCAACTTATTTAGTAATTAAACATTTCAAATTTTTGGGATGTTACAATAGAGCCTACTGCCGAGGCATAGGGGATCTGATTCATCCTTTCTCTATCTTCTGCCATAGCCGGTCCTTGAGTCTTACTCAAGACCTTGCCTGGTAACATAGGTAAGAATCCTTTCTTACTTTCGTCCATTCTAAACTTCTTTAGAATCTTGTCCAGATATGTACTTTGTGAAATCCCTATTAGGCGTCTTGATCTATCTCTATAAATCTTGATGCCTAATATGTACGATGCTTCACCAAGGTCTTTCATTGAAAAACTTTTATTCCAATAACCTTTTACACTGCTTAATAGTTCTATATCATTCCCAATCAATAATATGTCATCTACATATAATATCAGGAATGCTACAGAGCTCCCACTCACTTTCTTGTAAATACAGGCCTCTCTATGACACTGTATAAACCCGAAGTCTTTGATCACCTTATCAAAGCGTCGGTTCCAACTTCTTGATGCTTGCTTCAGTCCATAAATTGAACGCTGAAGTTTGCATACTTTGTCAACATTTTTAGGATCGACAAAACCTTTGGGTTGTACCATATACAACTCTTCCTCAATGTCTCCATTAAGGAACGCTGTTTTGACATCCATCTGCCAAATCTCATAATCGAAAAATGCAGCTATTGCTAACAAAATCCTCACAGATTTTAGCTTTGCTACAGGTGAGAAAGTCTCATCGTAGTCAACACCTTGAATTTGTCGGAAACTCTTTGCGACAAGTCAAGCTTTATAGACAGTAATATTACCATCAGCATCTGTTTTTCTCTTGAAGATCCATTTATTCTTGACAGCCTTTCGGCTATCAGGTAAGTCTACCAAAGTCCACACTTTGTTATCATACATGGATCCTATTTCGAATTTCATGGCTTCTTGCCATTTGTTGGAATCTGGGCTCAGCATCGCTTCTTCATACGTCGCAGGGTCCTCATCATTGTTGTCCACAATCATGACATTTAGAAAAGGATCATACCAATCAGGAGTGGAACGTTCCCTTGTCGATCTGTGAGGTTCAGTAGCTATCTCGTTTGAAGTTTCATGATCATTATCATTAGCTTCCTCTGTTGACGGTGTAGGCGGCACAGGAACAACTTCCGGTACTGCGCTACTCTGATCAATTAGTGAAGATTCATCAATCTCATCGAGTTCTACTTTTCTTCCAGTCACTTCTTTAGTGAGAAATTCTTTCTCAAGAAAGGTTCCGTTCTTAGCAACAAAGATTTTGCCTTCGGATCTGTGATAGAAAGTGTAACCTATAGTTTCCTTTGGGTATCCTATGAAGACGCAATTCTCCGCTTTGGGTTCTAGCTTGTCCGGTTGTAACTTCTTTACATAGGCTTCGCAACCCCAAACTTTCAGGAACGATAGCTTAGGTTTCTTATTAAACCATAATTCATACGGTGTCGTTTTAACGGATTTTGATAGTGCTCTATTTAAAGTGAATGCGGCTGTCTCTAATGCATAACTCCAAAATGATAACGGCAAATCAGTAAGAGACATCATAGAACGAACCATATCTAAGAGAGTTCGATTACGACGTTTGGACACACCGTTTCGTTGTGGTGTTCCCGGCGGTGTCAATTGTGAAAGTATTCTGCATTTCTTTAAATGCATGCCAAACTCATAAATCAGATATTCACCTCCACGATCAGATCGTAGAAATTTAATCTTCTTGTTACGTTGATTTTCTACTTCACTTTGGAATTCCTTAAACTTCTCGAAAGTTACGGATTTATGTTTCATGAAATAGATATACCCATATCTACTCAGATCATCTGTGAAGGTTAGAACATAACGATAACCACTGCGCGAGGCTACACTCATTGGTCCACACACATCGGTATGTATGATTTCAAATAAGTCTGTAGCTCGCTCCATAATACCAGAGAATGGAGTCTTAGTCATTTTTCCCATTAGACATGCTTCGCATTTATCAAGTGACTCAAAATCAAGTTATTCAAGTAATCCATCGGTATGGAGTTTCTTCATGTGTTTCACTCCAATATGACCAAGACGACAGTGCCACATATAAGTAGAATTATCATTCAACTTAATTCGCTTAGCATCAATGTTATGAATATGTGTATCACTACTATCGAGATCTAACAGAAATAAACCATTCTTTTCAGGTGCTCGACCATAAAAGATATTATTCATAAAGATAGAACAACCATTATTCTCAGACTTGAATGAATAACCGTCTTGCATTAAACAAGATCCAGATATAATGTTCATGCTCAACGCGGGTACAAAATAACAATTATTGAGGTTTAAAACTAATCCCGAAGGTAGATGTAGAGGAAGTGTGCCGACAGCGATCACATCGACTTTGGATCCATTTCCAACGCGCATCGTTACTTCATCCTTCATTAGTCTTCGTTTATTCTTTAGTTCCTGTTTTGAGTTACAAATATGAGCAACCGAACCAGTATCAAATACCCAGGTACTAGTACGAGAACCAGTAAGATAAACATCTATAACATGTATATCAGATATACCTTCTTTCTTCTTCTTGACAAGGCCGTGATAACCCACAAGTATAGGGGATCGCATCAGTCTTCGCGGGTAGTATTACCCAATTTATTGATTCGACACAAGGGGAGACAAAGAATACTTGGAAGCCTTAACAGCGGAGTTGTCAATTCAGCTGCACCTGGAAACAGACTTGCTCGCAAGAGTTTATTAGTAGTAACAGTTTTATAGCAGTAGCAGTAGTAAAATAACAGCAGCAGAGTAGCAGAAACAGCAGTAGTAATTATAGTAAACAGCAGGATTAAAATACTGTAGGCACAGGGATGGATAACAGGCGTTGCATGGATGAGAGAAACTCATGTAACAATCATAGCAGGGCGTTTGCAGATAATAATAAAACGGTGTCGAAGTACAAAGCAATCAATAGGCATGTGTTCCAATTATAGTCGTACGTGCTCGCAATGAGAAACTTGCACAACATCTTTTGTCCTACCAGCCGGTGGCAGCCGGGCCTCAAGGGAATCTACTGGATATTAAGGTACTCCTTTTAATAGAGTACCGGAGCAAAGCATTAACACTCCGTGAACACATGTGATCCTCACATCACTACCATCCCCTCCGGTTGTCCCGATTTCTGTCACTTCGGGGCCATTGGTTCCGGGACAATGACATGTGTATACAACTTGCAGGTAAGATCATAAACAATGAATATCATGATGAAACAATAACATGTTCAGATCTGAGATCATGGCACTCGGGCCCTAGTGACAAGCATTAAGCATAACAAGTTGCAACAATATCATCAAAGTACCAATTACGGACACTAGGCACTATGCCCTAACAATCTAGTGCTATTACATGACCAATCTCATCCAATCCCTACCATCCCCTTCAGCCTACAGCGGGGGAATTACTCACACATGGTTGGGGGAAACATTGCTGGTTGATGGAGAGGCGTCGGTGGTGATGGCGGCGATGATCTCCTCCAATTCCCTGTCCCGGCGGAGTGCCAGAACGGAGACTTCTGGCTCCTGCGACGGAGTTTCACGATGTGGCGGCGTTCTGGAGGGTTTCTGGCGACTTCGACTTCTCCCCGTGCGTTTTTAGGTCGAGGGCGATAAATAGTCCGAAGGAGGGCGTCGGAGGCCGACCGAGGGGGCCACACCATAGGGCCGCGCGGGCCCCCCTAGGCCGCGCCGCCTTATGGTGTGGGGCCCTCGGGCCTCCACCTGACTTGTCCTTCTGGCTCCGTGAGTCTTCTGGGAAAATAGGGCCTTCTGTATAAATTCCGAGGTTTTTCCTGAAAGTTGGATTTCTGCACAAAAACGAGACACCAGAGCAGTTCTGCTGAAAACAGCGTTAGTCCGTGTTAGTTGCATCCAAAATACACAAATTAGAGGCAAAACAATAGCAAAAGTGTTCGGGAAAGTAGATATGTTTTGGACATATCAACTCCCCCCAAGCTTAGCTTATTGCTTTTCCTCAAGCAATTCAGTTAACAACTGAGCGATAAAAGAACTTTCACGAACACATTTGCTCATATGATGTATATATTCTCATGCTATGGCTAATACTTAGGCAGTTCATAATGAGATGCATGCAAATAAGGTCATCTAACAGCTATGTCAATCATGGAGAGGTACCAACAATTAATAATAAGCATCATGAATCATGTATATAAGCAGGATTGCAATGTTCATAAGAGAGCATGATAAAGTGGTATCTCGCTTGCCTGTATTTGAATAGCAAAACATAAATGCTCAGGCACCTCTGAGGTTCATAGAAAGACTAGAAATAGAGATTGACAAAGATAAAAGCATCAAAGTTATACCACAATCAATAATATTTTGAGACAAGCATATTGTACTAAGAATGACAGTTGTGCTCTCAAGATAGTGCTCAAAGAAAGGATGGAGACACAACATAAAAATAAAAGATTGACCCTTCGCAGAGGGAAGCAGGGATTAACATGCGCTAGAGCTTTTCATTTTTAAAACAAGAGTAAAATTATTCTGAGAGGTGTTTGTTGTTGTCAACGAATGGTAATGGGTACACTAACTACCTCGCCAACCAGACTTTTAAGAGCGGCTCCCATGAAGGACGTTATTTCTACCAGCAAGGTAGATCATCCATCTTCTCTTTTGTTTACACACGTATTTTATTTTTATTATGGGTGACACTCCCCCCAACCTTTGCTTACACAAGCCATGGCTAACCGAATCCTCGGGTGCCTTCCATCAATCACATACCATGGAGGAGTGTCTATTTGCAAAATTAAGTTGCTTACTGATGAATCAGAGCAAAACATGTGAAGAGAATTATTAATGAAGTTTGATTAATCGGGGCTGGGAACCCCATTGCCAGCTCTTTTTGCAAAATTATTGGATAAGCGGATGTGCCACTAGTCCATATGAAAGTCCGTCAAGAGTAAATGACAAGGTTGAAAGTTAAACACCACATACTTCCTCATGAGCTATGAAACATTACACAAATTGAGAAGCATTTTGAAAGTTTGAAAGGTAGCGCATGAGAATTTACTTGGAATGGTTTGAAATGCCATGCATAGGTATTTATGGTGGACACTTTGGAACAACTTGGTTTTCAGGTGTTTGGAAGCACGAGCAGCGTTCCCGCTCAGTACAAATGAAGGCTAGCAATAGACTGGGGAGCGACAAATCAAGAGAGCAGTAACTGTCATAATTATGCTTGCGGCAAAATAAATTAACGGAGGCATAAAATTGATACAAGAACTCTGAAGCAATGTAAATCATCGAGGCTTAATTGACTTTTGTTCCGTCATATGCATGCATGAGCATGTGCCAAGTCGATATAAATGAATTATTCAGAGGAGGATACCACAATGCCATACCTACTTATGAATACAACAATGCAAGCAAACATCCATGACATGCTACTCATATTAATAAATTGGAGCTAAACATAAGAGATCATGAACTACTAGACTTTCTCAAATGACATATACCTCACATGAACCAACTAAGCATGCTCACATGGATGAGTATATGTACAAAAATGAAAACAAATAGAGTTCATACCAGCCTCTCATCACAGTCAAATTGTCGTAGATCGTCATTATTGCCTTTCACTTGTGTAGCTTGGATAATATGAAATGAAAACCACGCTCCAGCCACCGAAGACCATTGAACTCAAAATGAACTTTACAAACCAAAGAAGAACAGCAAATATTTTTGGTGTTTTCGAATTGGAAACAAGAACAAAAGGAAACAAGCAAACAAAGCAAAATCTTTTTGGGTTTTCTTATAGCAAACTAGCAATAGCAAATAAAGAGAAACAAATGCAAAAAACCAAAACAAACAAATGGTGAAGAGAAACAACAGAGATATTTTTGGTCTTTTTGTGTTTTAGGAAAGAAACAAAGCAAAAACAAGAAAATGAAAACTAAAAGAAACACAGAAAAGCAAGATGGCAGAAATCTGCCAAAACTTGACAGCAGTACAGAAATCGATTTTTACAAAAATCTTCCGTTGCTCAGCTCGAAAAGTGTTCAACTCATGAAAGTTAGATAACAACCTGGGGAACATGCACAAAAATTGGCTTCGCAAAATAGCGTTCTGGCTGTTTTTGAGAATTTTTATGGTGACAGCCCAGAATCTGTTTTCAATCAGCACTTCCCCAAATATCATCTCCCTCTCATTAGAAAACCACTCAAACAAACTAAACAAGTATATACAAGTATCCAGCAATCATAATATGCAAAGAATGAGTGATGCCGGTATACCTCCCCCCAAGCTTAGGCTTTTGGCCTAAGTGAAGATCAACCCCAGCGAGGGTCAGGGTTCCACGCCGGTGGGTCATACATGGTGTAGTCATAGTAAGGTCCCTGTGCAGAAGAAAAGCGTGGAGGCTCCTCATACCCAGCTTGTTGATGCGAAGAACTTGCTGCATCGGATGAGTCGAGGGGTTCCTCGGCCTCCTCCGTGTTGTCTCTTGCATGATGGCCTCCTCCCTCTATGTGTGCATTCAGTGCACCTTCTGTGACTGACCAATCATTCCTGGAATCAAGGTTAAATAGAACAGGTGCAGGCAATTTTACTAGTTTTTCAGTTTTCTTAGTTAATCTCCAAGTTTTCTTATAAAAAGTCATCTTGTACAACAGGTTACCCAAGTTAGATGAATTAGAAACAAATTCATGTTTAATCATGGAGGCTATGTCAAGTTTCTCTCCAGAGAACGGAATATCAAGATGGTGAGGTTCTACACCATGCATAGCTAATAAACGAGAGGCGATGAGACCTCCACAAATTCCTCCCTTCTCACGGTTAGTAGCAAGTCTATAGGCTATCAAAGCACCCAAGTTATAAATCCTATCACCTTGTAATGCAGCAGCTCAGAAGGCTAAATCCGGGATAGATAACTTACCTCCATTCTTTTTGGCAAGAACGCACTTGGTGATGAAATAAGCAAAGTAATGAATGGCTGGGAGTTGAATACTACTAATTTTACCACTATCCTCTGAGAAGCTCCTTTCATGACAAATCATCTTGTAGAGATTCAAGAACTCTTGCGGCGATCCCCTCATCTTTTCGCACGATCCCCATTGCGGTACTCTAATTGCTGCACAAAAATCACTGAATGGCAAGTTGACAGCTTTATTATAAATCTTATACTGAACCGTGGGGTTAGATCGCGACCAATTGAACTTAAAGTCCTGCACAAAAGACATAGTTAATTTTGCATATTGGCTTGGTTCTCCATCAACAAAATCACTCAACCCTGCACGAAAAATTAGACTTTGAACATCTTCCAATATTCCTGCGCTTCTCATGAAATCTGCGCACGGGTAGTAAGAGGGGTATACTCCCTCTTCGCGGTTCACTCTCATGACTTGTTGTACCTCCAATTCTTGTTGATTGAGTTGATATCTATTCCACTCCATTTTCTGAAATTTTTCAACAATCATTATAAAATTTGATTTGGTGACATATAATCAAAGGGAACTACTATAGGAACTTGCTAGAGTACTAATCATGCATCAAAACTAGTTTATACAACTTAGAACAAGCATGCAAGCTCACCATACATGTTACCTACAGCAGCAAAATAATCAAGATATACTCAACCAAACAAAATTCTACTTGGATCATTGGAGGAGTCACATACCAAGGAGCAAATGTGCCAAATTTCAGACAGAAATCTGGGCTGAGCAAGGAGATCGAAAAATCCTGAGCTCTTGAGCAAAAACGCGAGTGAGAGAAAGCTGGTTCAAGTTTTTTCGGGAGAGAGAAGATTCTGGGAGAAAGAGATGGCAAAGTGGGGCAAGGAGGGGCCCACACCACAGGGTGGCGCGCCCCCCTCCTTGGCCGCGCCGGCTGGTGGGGTGGCCCCCTGGGGTGCCCCACTGGTCATCCCCTGGTGCTCCCAGGTGCCTCGTCGAAAAATAGGACCAACGGTATAATTTTTGTGAATTTTTGAAAACTTTGAAAAATGCACATTTATGGGTATTAAGTTTATTATTACTGGCCAGGAAATTTTTTGAAATCTCTAATTAACTAAAGAAATTTTCAAATCAAAAAGTGCTACAACAATTAAAACAAGTGGAGGAAGAAAGAGATGTTGTTTACCCCTCTATGCATATAAAAAGTATTTGTTAACAAGGTTGATCAAGTCTTGCCACCAAATAAATTTTACATAACATATGAAGAAATAAACCTCAAATCAATCATGTTACCTTGTATTGAATTGATATGGATCCAATTATGAGAGTTTGATATTCTTCTTTAGGCTCATATATAGGACAATCAATAGTTCCAATTTTGATAGTTCTCACATTAGAGATAGTATTAACTCCACATGCTTTCTCAATCCTCTTGGGAAAATAAATGGTATGTTCCTTATCATCAACATTGAAAGTAACCTTCCCTTTGTTGCAATCAATAACAGCCCCTGCGGTGTTAAGAAAAGGTCTCCCAAGAATAATAGACATATTATCATCTTCAGGCATTTCCAACACAACAAAATCAGTTAATATCAAGCAGTTAGTAGTAACTTGAACAGGAACATCCTCACATATACCAACAGGGATAGCAGTAGATTTATCAGCCATTTGCAAAGATATATCAGTAGGTATCAACTTATCTAAATAAAGTCTCTTATAAAGAGAAAAAGGCATAACACTAACACCGGCTCCCAAGTCACACAGAGCAGTTTTAACATAATTATTCTTAATAGAACAAGGAATAGTAGGTATACCTGGGTCGCCCAACTTCTTTGGAACTTTGCCAATGAAAGAGTAATTAGCAAGCATGGTGGAAATTTCCTCATTGGGGATTTTCCTTTTGTTAGTAACAATATCTTTCATATACTTTGAATAAGGAGGCAATTTAATAGCATCAGTCAAAGGGATTTGTAAGAATAAAGGTTTCATCCAATCACAGAATTTATTATAGTGTTCTTCTTCCTTTGATTTTAGTTTTTTAGCAGGAAAAGGCATTTGCTTTTGCACCCAAGGTTCTCTTTCATTACCATGTTTCTTAGCAATAAAGTCTTCTTTAGTATACTTTTTATTTTTAGCATGCCTTTCAGGTTCATCTTCAACCTCTTCTTTATCAGCAGCGTCATTCTTATCATTATCATTATCATTATCATGTTCATTACCACTTTCAGTTTCAGCATCAGAAATAGAAATACTATTAGGATCATTAACAGGTTCAGAGGATTCTACAACATTTTTATGTTTCTTCTTCTTTTTCTTAGAAGGAGTACTAGGTTCAATTCGTTGAGAATCTTGTTCAATTCTTTTGGGATGCCCTTCAGGATATAGAGGATCCTGGGTAGAGACACCGCCTCTAGTTGTTACTTCATAAGCATGTTTCTCTTTGGAATTATTTTTTAACAAGTCATTTTGAACTTTAGTGAGTTGATCAATTTGAGTTTGAATCATTTGAAAATGTTTAACAAGCATCTTAACATCATTGGAGGTTCTCTCCACAATATCATGCAAATTGCTAATAGCTTGAGAATTTTCCATTAGATGATTCTCTACTCTCATATTAAAATTTTCTTGCTTAACAATATAATTATCAAACTCATCTAAGCATTGAGCAGGAGGTTTTGAATACGGAATATCTTCCCTAGTAAAGCGTTGAAGGGAGTTTACCTTGATCATGGATGAAGGGGGAATTATCTCACATATATCTTCTATGGGAGGTAGATTCTTCACATCTTCGGATTTAATACCTTTCTCCTTGAGAGACTTCTTAGCTTCCCTCATATCTTCATCATTTAATTTAATTAAACCCCTCTTCTTCAATATTGGCGTTGGAGTTGGTTCAGGTGTAGTCCAATCATCATAATTCCGGCTTATTCTAGCCAATAATTCTTCAGCTTCGTCTGGAGTTCTTTTCCTGAAAACACAATCAGCACAACTATCCAAATATGCTCTAGATTCAATGGTTAGTCCACTATAAAATATATCAAGTAGATCATTCTTTTCTAAATCATGTCCAGGTCGAGCTCTGATAAGAGAACAAAATCTTGTCCAAGCCTCAGGCAATTTCTCTTCATCTCCCTGGTCAAACCTATAAATTTTCTGTAAAGCAATATGTTGAGCACTAGCAGGAAAGTATTTTCGAAAGAAAACATCACGCAGATCAGTTGGATTTTTAATAGAACCAGGAGGCAAATTATTATACCAAGTTTTAGCATCATCCTTTAATGAGAAAGGAAAAAATTTAGCGACAAAGTAAGTACGCATCTTGACATCATCAGAAAACAAGCTACTCATAGAAGAAAGCTCAATCAATTGTTCTACAGCACTTTCTTTTTCAGTACCACAAAAGGGTGTTTTCTCTACAATAGCTATATGAGATAGATCAAGAGAAAAATCATAATCTTTATCCTTAATGCATATAGGAGATGTGGCAAATTCAGGATCAGGAGATAACTTATGTCTAACAGTATATTGTGCGAGAAACTTTTTAATTTTTCTTGCATCAGTAGTAGCATTGCATCTATTAATAAAATCATCATTAAGCTCCACATAATCCTCATCAGGATCATCACTAGAATAATCAATAGACTCAGGTGAACTAACAGGTGTAGTAACATTAGGAGTTTCAGCATTTTCAATTTGTCTAGACCTAGCAATTGTAGCATCTAGAAAGGATCCCAATGAACCACTATCATCAAGCACAGCAGAAACATTATCAATATTATAAGAGTTTTCAGATTCAGCAGAAGTACCAGCAAGTGAAGCTTGCGGCGGTGAAACAAGTTGACTTATCACAGATGGTGAATCAAGTGTAGCAGAGGTACTCGAGTTGTACCTTTTCTTGTAGTGGATGGTAATATGGCGACTTTAGGATCGCGAGTTTTACCCATGATGGAGAATTTGCAGCGAACAATATCAATCCAAGTGAACTTCCAAATAAAGCTATGCTCCCCGGCAACGGCGCCAGAAAACAGTCTTGATAACCCACAAGTACAGGGGATCGCTGCAGTCTTCGCGGGTAGTATTACCCAATTTATTGATTCGACACAAGGGGAGACAAAGAATACTTGGAAGCCTTAACAGCGGAGTTGTCAATTCAGCTGCACCTGGAAACAGACTTGCTCGCAAGAGTTTATCAGTAGTAACAGTTTTATAGCGATGATAGTAAAATAACAGCAGCAGAGTAGCAGAAACAGCAGTAGTAATTATAGTAAACAGCAGGATTAAAATACTGTAGGCACAGGGATGGATAACGGGCGTTGCATGGATGAGAGAAACTCATGTAACAATCATAGCAGGGCATTTGCAGATAATAATAAAACGGTGTCGAAGTACAAAGCAATCAATAGGCATATGTTCCAATTATAGTCGTACGTGCTCGCAATGAGAAACTTGCACAACATCTTTTGTCCTACCAGCCGGTGGCAGCCGGGCCTCAAGGGAATCTACTGGATATTAAGGTACTCCTTTTAATAGAGTACCGGAGCAAAGCATTAACACTCCGTGAACACATGTGATCCTCACATCACTACCATCCCCTCCGGTTGTCCCGATTTCTGTCACTTCGGGGCCATTGGTTCCGGACAGCGACATGTGTATACAACTTGCAGGTAAGATCATAAACAATGAATATCATGATGAAACAATAACATGTTCAGATCTGAGATCATGGCACTCGGGCCCTAGTGACAAGCATTAAGCATAACAAGTTGCAACAATATCATCAAAGTACCAATTACGGACACTAGGCACTATGCCCTAACAATCTAATGCTATTACATGACCAATCTCATCCAATCCCTACCATCCCCTTCAGCCTACAGCGGGGGAATTACTCACACATGGTTGGGGGAAACATTGCTGGTTGATGGAGAGGCGTCGGTGGTGATGGCGGCGATGATCTCCTCCAATTCCCCGTCCCGGCGGAGTGCCAGAACGGAGACTTCTGGCTCCTGCGACGGAGTTTCGCGATGTGGCGGCGTTCTGGAGGGTTTCTGGCGACTTCGACTTCTCCCCGTGCGTTTTTAGGTCGAGGGCAATAAATAGTCCGAAGGAGGGCGTCGGAGGCCGACCGAGGGGGCCACACCATAGGGCCGCGCGGGCCTCCCCTAGGCCGCGCCACCTTATGGTGTGGGGCCCTCGGGCCTCCACCTGACTTGTCCTTCTAGCTCCGTGAGTCTTCTGGGAAAATAGGGCCTTCTGTATAAATTCCGAGGTTTTTCCTGAAAGTTGGATTTCTGCACAAAAACGAGACACCAGAGCAGTTCTGCTGAAAACAGCGTTAGTCCGTGTTAGTTGCATCCAAAATACACAAATTAGAGGCAAAACAATAGCAAAAGTGTTCGGGAAAGTAGATACGTTTTGGACGTATCAGGTCGCTCTTCAGATCCGCCAAATACTTGGAGCAATTACGCTTCCAGTGACCCTTCTCCTTGCAGTAATAGCACTTAGCATCAGGCTTAGGGCCAGTCTTAGGTTTCACAGGAGGCGTGGCAGCTTTCTTGCCACCCTTCTTGAATTTGCCTTTAGACTTGCCCTGTTTCTTGAAACTGGTGGTCTTGTTGACCATCAACACTTGGTGCTCTTTCTTGATCTCAATCTCAGCAGCTTTAAGCATGGAGAAGAGTTCAGGTAACTCTTTGTTCATGTTCTGCATATTGTAGTTCATCACAAAGTTCTTGTAACTAGGTGGCAGTGATTGAAGGATACGATTAATCCCCAGTCTGTTAGGAATAACTATTTCCAAGTCACTGAGTTTCTTCGCATGCCCGGTCATAACGAGCATGTGCTCACTAACGGAGCTACCCTCTTCCATCATGCAACTGAAGAAGTGTTTCGATGCTTCATAGCATTCCACGGCCGCATGAGTTTCAAAAATAGTTTTCAACTCTTTGATCAACTCATGTGGATCGTGGTGCTCAAAACGTTTTTGAAGATCGACTTCCAGACTGCATAGGATGGCACACTAAACTTGAGAGTACCGAGTTTTCCGAGTCGCGTAAACATTCTTTACTTCATCGGTTTCAGTTTCTGCAGGAGGGTCACCTAGCGGTGCATCAAGCACATATTGCAGATTTCCGCCAGCGAGGAAAATCCTCACATGACGGAACCAGTCGGTGAAGTTGCTACCGTTGCTCTTAAGCTTTTCTTTCTCTAGGAACTGGTTAAAATTGATTGGGGACGCCATCTCTACAACATATATTTGCAATAGTTTAGACTAAGTTTATGACAAATTGAGTTCAAATTTTAATTCAACATAATTAAAAACTAGGTGAACTCCCACTCAAAACAATATCCCTCGAATTGTCTTAGTGATCACACGAACCAAATCCACCACACCAAGTCCGATCATCACGAGACAAGATGTAACTTCAATGGAGAACACTCAAAAGTGTTCATCATATCGATCATATGATTCATGCTCTACCTTTCGGTATCTCGTGTTCCGAGACCATGTCTGTACATGCTAGGCTCGTCAAGGCAACCTTAGTATCCGCATGTGCAAAACTGGCTTGCACCCGTTGTATGCACTTGTTGATTCTATCACACCCGATCATCACGAGATGCTTCGAAACGACAAGTCTTGGCAACGGTGCTACTAAGGATGAACACTTTATTATCTTGATATTTTAGTGAGAGGGATCATCTTATAATGCTACCATCGCGATCTAAGCAAAATAAGATGCATAAAAGGATTAACATCACATGCAGTTCATATGTGATATGATATGGCCCTTTTGTCTTTGCGCCTTTGATCTTCATCTCCAAAGCACGGACATGATCTCCATCATCAACGGGCATGATCTCCATCATCGTCGGCGTAGCGTCAAGGTCAATGGCGCCGTCTTCATGATTGTTCTCCCATGTAGCAACTATTACAACTTCTTTGAAATACTACTCAACATGAAATTTAAAGACAACCATAAGGCTCCTGCCGGTTGCCACAATACAATAATGATCATCTCATACATATTCATCATCACATTATGGCCATATCACATCACCAAACCCTGCAAAAACAAGTTAGACGTCTCTAATTTGGTTTGCATATTTTACGTGGTTTAGGGTTTTCGAGTGAGATCTAATCTACCTACGAACATGAACCACAACGGTGATACTAGTGTTGTCGATAGAAGAGTAAATTGAATCTTCACTATAGTAGGAGAGACAGACACCCGCAAAGCCACTTATGCAATACAAGTTGCATGTCGAGCGTGGAGCAAATCTCATGAACGCGGTCATGTAAAGTTAGCCCGAGCCGCTTCATCCCACTATCCCACAAAGATGCAAAGTACTCAAACTAAAGACAACATAAGCATCAACGTCCACAAAACCATTGTGTTCTACTCGTGCAACCATCTATGCATAGACACGGCTCTGATACCACTGTAGGGATTCGTTGCATAGAAAACAAAAATTTTGCTACCGCGAGAACGTAATCCAAGCCAAGATGCAATCTAGAAGACGGGAGCAACGAGGAGATGATCGAAACTCACCCTTGAAGATTTCCAAAGCCTACAAGATGAGGCTCTTGTTGCTACGGTAGATGATCACTTGCCGCTTTCAAAAGCGCGTAGAAGATCTTGACGGTGCCACAATCGGGCAGCACCTCCGTACTCGGTCACACGTTCGGTGTTGATGAAGACGACGTCCTTCTCCCTGTTCCAGCGGGCAGCGGAAGTAGTAGCTCCTCCTTGAATCCGGCAGCACGACGGCGTGGTGGCGGTGGCGATGGAGATCTCCGGCGGAGCTTCGCTAAGCGTTGCGGGAGTGGGGGAGGAGTGGGGCGGCTAGGGTTTCGGGAGAGGGGGTGGCCGGCATCTATGGGGTGCGACCAGCTTGGTGGCTTGTGGTGGCCGGCCCCCTCCCCTTGGCCCCTCATTATATAGGTGGAACCCCCAAGTGTTGGACTACAAGTCTTCGAATAAGACCCCAACCCAAAACCTTCCATGTGTAGGGAAACCTACTCAAGGTGGGATTCCCACCTCAAGTGGGACTCCCACCCTTTCCATGAGGGGGTGGCCGGCCACCCTTGGTGGAGTCCACCTGGGACTCCACCCCTCTAGGGTTGGCCGGCCATGGGAGGTGGAGTCCCTTCGGGACTCTGCCTTCCAAAGTGATTTCTTCCGGACTTTTCTAGAACCTTCTAGAACCTTCCATAAATGCACCGGATCATTTCCAAACTTGGAATATGACTTCCTATATATGAATCTTATTCTCCGGACCATTCCGGAACTCCTCGTGATGTCCGGGATCCCATCCGAGACTTCGAACAATACTTCGAACTCCATTCCATATTCAAGTTCTACTATTACAACATCAAACCTTAAGTGTGTCACCCTAAGGTTCACGAACTATGTGGACATGGTTGAGAACTCTCTCCTACCAATAACCAATAGCGGGATCTGGAGATCCATAATGGCTCCCACATATTCAACGATGACTTTTAGTGATCGAATGAACCATTCACATACGGTACCAATTCCCTTTGTCACGCGATATTTTACTTGTCCGAGGTTTGATCATCGGTATCTCTCTATACCTTGTTTAACCTCGTCTCCTGACAAGTACTCTTTATTCGTACCGTGGTATGTGGTCTCTTATGAACTTATTCATATGCTTGCAAGACATTAGACGACATTCCACCGAGAGGGCCCAGAGTATATCTATCCGTCATCGGGATGGACAAATCCCACTGTTGATCCATATGCCTCAACTCATACTTTCCGGATACTTAATCCCACCTTTATAACCAACCATTTACGCAGTGGCATTTGATGTAATCAAAGTACCTTTCCGGTATAAGTGATTTACATGATCTCATGGTCGAAAGGACTAGGTAACTATGTATCGAAAGCTTATAGCAAATAACTTAATGACGTGATCTTATGCTATGCTTAATTGGGTGTGTCCATTACATCATTCATATAATGATATAACCTTGTTATTAATAACATCCAATGTTCATGATTATGAAACTAATCATCTATTAATCAACAAGCTAGTTAAGAGGCTTACTAGGGACTCATTGTTGTTTACATAACACACATGTATCAATGTTTTGGTTAATACAATTATAGCATGGTATATAAACATTTATCATAAACACAAAGATATATATAATAACCACTTTTATTATTGCCTCTTGGGCATATCTCCAACAGGTTCCAGCGCAATGTTCTATGCATAAACATTGAGATTCACAAGGAGAACTTTGAGGCCAGCCGTCATCGCGCAGAGATTCAGCATACCCAGGCGGTCATTCTACACAGGCCCAGTGGTGAGCAAGGACCTCCTCCTCAGCCTCCAGTTCACCCTGCCTACAGTGGGTGGCACTCTTCCAAGGTTCCGTGGTCTGACCTCGAGCTCAGTATTCAGAGGGCCAACATCGCTCGCGACTCTCCTCCAGCTGCTGACGGTGGTGATGACGAGTATGTCTCCGAGTTAGGCTCCGAGTGATCTCCGTGCGACGCGTAGCATCGCGCTTTTCCCTTTTTGGCGTCTCGATGCCAAAGGGGGAGAAGTGTTCTATTTTGGCCTTCTCTACGGGATTTGCATGGGTAGGGCACAAGCATATGCATTTACCATTCCTTTATCGCTTGTGTCCTCTTTTATGTCATTTGTTTGAACTATTTGGCTTGGTTTGTTCGTTCAAAACTATGTTATATGTGTGGTTGTGAGACATTGTGTTAAGGATTTCGTAATTCTATATGTCGACACCAAGACTTACGATATGGTGTATTATTTTAAATATTCGGTATTATATATCTCCATATGGGTATGATCTCTATCACCTTATCTCAACTATATATATATATTTGTCAATGTATCTTGTTGGAGCACATGTTGGATATCTTTTGTTTTGAGGCACCTTGCACCCATATGTTGTGCATTTGTATTCAAATACAAATTACTTGTATGCACACATGTAGGGGGAGCGCCTCTATCTTTTGCCAACATGTTGGTTCATTCTAGTGCTTTTATTGCAAATCTGTATATTGTCATCAAACACCAAAAAGGGGGAGATTGAAAGAACCTCTCTTTGTTTATGTTTTGAATGTTTGATGTCAATATATGTGATACTCTAATGTTTGATGAGATGGTGCACAGAATATATATATATGTGTGAATGATTGTTTTAGTGTGAAAAACAAGACAAAAGGGAGCAGCAAAATAGCCGGCCCCTGAAATTTGGCTAAGGACTTTCGACGATGTTGCGCAGTAACCTTCTGGGCCGGACTTTTGCCCGGAATTTCCCAGAGGCCGGATTTTCCGGGGAGGGGGGGGGGGATTATCCGGCCCTCACTTACACCGGATTATCCGGCCCTGGAATCCCCCCAACGGCTAGATTTTGGAAGGGGGTATTTATACCCCCTTCTTCCTCCTCCCAAAGCTGCTCATTTCATTGCCAAGTTCATCACCATTAGAGCCACCTCAAGAAACACAAGAATCACAAGATCTCCTCCTCCACCCAACCAAAGCTCTTGATCTTTGGAGATTCGAAGGAGAAGACCCCGATCTACATCTTCACCGAAGAGATTTGCATTTCCCTGATACGTCTCCAACGTATCTATAATTTCTTATGTTCCATGTTTGTTTTATGACAATACCTACATGTTTTGTTCACACTTTATATCGTTTTGATGCATTTTTCGGCACTAACCTATTGACAAGATGCCGAAGCGCCAGTTCCTGTTTTCTGCTGTTTTTGGTTTCAGAAATCCTAGTAAGGAAATATTCTCGGAATTGGACGAAATCAACGCCCAGTATCTTATTTTTCCACGAAGCTTCCTGAACACCGGAGAGAAACCAAAGGGGAGCCAGGCGGCCCCACACGCCAGGGCGGCGCGGCCAAGGGGTGGGGTGCGCCCCCCTATTGTGTGGCCCCACCAGGACTCCTCCGAGGCTGCCCTTCCGCCTACTTAAAGCCTCCGTCGCGAAAACCCTAAAAGAATAAGCCACGATACGAAAAACCTTCCAGAGCCGCCGCCATCGTGAAGCCAAGATCCGGGGGATAGAAGTCTCTGTTCCGGCACGCCGCCGGGACGGGGAAGTGCCCCCGGAAGGCATCTCCATAGACACCACCGCCATCTTCATCGCTGCTGCTGTCTCCTATGATGAGGAGGGAGTAGTTCTCCCTCGAGGCTAAGGGCTGTACTGGTAGCTATGTGGTTCATCTCTCTCCCATGTGATCTTTATGTGATCATGAGCTTTGTATCACTATTAATCTATGTGCTACTCTAGTGATGTTATTAAAGTAGTCTTTTCCTCCTCCATGATGTAATGTTGACAGTGTGTGCATCATGTAGTACTTGGCATAGGTTATGATTGTAATCTCTTGTAGATTATGGAGTTAACTATTACTACGATAGTATTGATGTGATCTATTCCCCCCTTTCATAGCCTGACGGTGACGGTGTGCATGCTATGTTAGTACTCGGTTTAAATTGCAATGGTCTATCATGCACTCTAAGGTTACTTAAATATGAACATCGAATGTTGTGGAGATTGTTAACTCCGGCATTGAGGTGCTCTTGTAGCCCTACACAATGAATGGTGTTTGTCATCCAACAAGAGAGTGTAGAGTAGTTTCAGTTATGTGATCAATGTTGAGAGTGTCCAATAGTGAAACTAGGATCCCTAGGCCTTGTTTCCAAACATCGAATCTCCGTTTATTTACTGTTTTGCTACATGTTTACTTGCTGCCATCTTTATTTCAGATTGCAGTTACTACTTATAATCATCCTTATTACTTGTATTTCACTATCTCTTCACCGAACTAGTTCACCTATACATCTGACAAGTGTATTAGGTGTGTTGGGGACACAAGAGACTTCTTGTATCGTAATTGCAGGGTTGCTTGAGAGGGATATCTTTGACCTCTTCCTCCCTGAGTTCGATAAACCTTGGGTGATTCACTTAAGGGAAAACTTGCTGCTGTTCTACAAACCTCTGCTCCTGGAGGCCCAACACTGTCTACAGGAAAAGAAGCGTGCGTAGACATCAAGCTATTTTCTGGCGCCGTTGCTAGTGTTCCTCTTTTGAGAAACCCTAGTTGTTTGTAGTTGATATTGTTCTTGTTGTTGTTGTTACAGATTTGGGAGCCTCCAATTTGGTTGTGGATGTGTGCCCCAAGAACCTTGTAAAGGCCCGGTTTCCACCTCGAGGAAATCTCTTAGTGGAAGTGGGCTAGGCCTTCGTGGCGGTGCTCACAGGAGACCTGAGTGAAGCCTTCGTGGCGTTGGTCTGGCTTTTATAGCGACCACACTCCTCCAAACGTAGACGTACCTTCTTGCAAAGGAAGGGAACTACGGGAATCAACTCCGTGTCTCCGGGTGCTCCACTCTCGGTTACCTCTATCCGATTATCTCCCCTATATATTTCATAGCTATATCTTTCTTAGTTGTTGACCTTGTCATATAGGTAAATTCACATAGTTTCATATCTAGAGAATTTACCTTCGTGTCAAGCCTAAATTGAAAAAGAACTAAAAATTGGGTAGCACCTATTCACACCCCCCCTCTAGGTGCGGCATACGATCCTTTCACGGAGGCATGAGGCCGAAAGGCTTCCCTTTCCCGGAGCTACGTAACGTATCTTGTGGTCAATATCTGAAAGGATGAACAAAGATAGGCTTTGGGAGGTCTTATTAGGGGTGAAGCAGAAAGAAATCTCATGGGGTGGAGTTTATAGTTGTCGTGGTATCGTCACGGCATATGCCATAGGATGGCTAAAGGTGGTTCCTAGATGATCTCACGGCGGTATCCGGATGCGGGTATGGGGACGCGTGACACAGCGGCGTACCCAGGTTCGAGGCCCTCCTGTGGAGGTAAAACCTCTACTCCTGCTATGAGTGTATATGGTGATCACACAGTACAATGGTGCTCCTTGAGCTGTATCCGGCTTGCCCTGGGAGGCTAAGGTAGACGAAGGTCTCTCTCACAGGGCAGCGCTAAGACTAGAATGAAGTGAGAATGATCGATCCCCTGCACGAGAGGGGGGAGTGCAGCTTATATAGGCGCTGGCACTTTACATATAAGTCCCTATGAACTATTGGCCGGCTTGGCCGGCTCCGGCTTCCGCTCCTTCCCGAGGCGTTGACGTCAGTAGCCGTTGAGGCCTCATGGCCTGTCCCATCCGGCTGCCGGAGTCAGCGGTATGGAGAGGAAGGGTCCCTGTCGCCATCAAGTCCTGTAGCCGGTACGGACTGACGTAGGCCATGATGGCCTGTCCGGCGCGTGGCACTATTGCTCCACAGTGCCCCGTGCTTTGCGGGAGATGAGGTCAGCGTGGACCTGCGAACCCGGATCACCTACCCAGTTCCTTCTCGTGCAAGACTGGCCAGCCTCGAGTCGGTCTGGAGTACAAACCCCAGTCGGATATGGCTTGTAGAAGTCAGCCCAGCCACAACGGAGGCGGCCGTAGCCAGGCCGACTAGGACTTAGAGCCAGCCGGCTCCCAGACCAGCCGGCCACGGCTCCAGCCGGCTGCTCCTCAGCCGGCCTTTGCCGCGAGCCGGCCAGTCTCTAGCCGGCTGCTCCGCGTCCATTGCCCTACCCGGGGTCTTCCCCCCCGACATTAGCCCCCGAAGCTGGCAAGGTCCTGCGTTAAGAGGGACCTTAGGCAGGTTTTCCTGGCTTTAGGATCTCTTGAACATGTTTGACGGCACTCGGAGGGGCCGACTGAGAATTCCCATTCAGCCGGCTGCGCCCTCATCCGGCTCGTTTTATCCGGCTGCTTCTAGCCGGACGCTATTTTTGCTTCTGTAGCTTTCACTTTTTCGCAAGTGTTGGCGACGTCTCCGCCTTGCTAGGAGAGCTTGAGGCTGGATTGAATTTAATGTCCGGCTCCGGCTTGGGCGCGCCGGAGTCTCCGCCTTCTTGGGCCTTGTGTCCAACTTGACCGGTCTGACGGTTGGCTGCTGCTGCCTCCTCGTCTGGTCACATCAATGTCCTCTCCGGATCCGGTGCAGTCGTGGGGGACGTGGTGTGGCAGTTTCCGGAAACCGCTGCGGTCGTGGGGAGCGATAATGCGCAGTTAATCCGAAGATCGTGGCCCACGCCCGCCACTTGGAGGCCAACCGCCCGCGGCAGGCGGCTATAAATGCCGCGGGGAGGCATCGAGGCTATCTTCTTCTTCTTCCTCGCGCTCTCGCTCCGCTCCACTTCTTCGCTCGTGCTCTTTGTCGCCCCAGCGGTAATCTTTCATCAGCTCCCTGGCGAACACCGGCGGGCAGCAGCTTCGACACTTCTCCGCCGATCCGCCGTTGCCGCCTCGCCAATCCGGCGCCACGGGGCCGCGCGTGTCCACGGTACGCTCTCCTCCGCCCCCGTCGCCACCGTCTCGAGGTTCTTCCTCACCCTTTCGCCTCTCTTGGTCTTCGTCATCTTCCTCTTCGTCGATGGCCCAACCGAGCGGTTGTTGGAGGGGCTCGTACATGCGGGAGGACGACATCGCGCGTCTTGTGCGCCTCCACCGGATTCCGGTGGAGGTGATCACGAGGGCCCCCGGCGACGAGTTGGAGCCCATGCCAAACCCCGGCGAGCGCGTGGTCTTCGGCGCGCACTTCGACCGCGGATTTGGGCTGCCGGCTTCAAACTTCTTCCGCCAGTTCCTGAATTACTTCGGCTTACAGCCTCACCACTTGCCGGCGAACGCCTGCATCCTCCTCAACTGCTACGTGGCCTTCATGGAGGGCTACGCCGGCTTGTGGCCGGATGTCGACTTCTGGAGCCGGCTCTTCTACATCAAGGCGCAGACGACTGACGGCCAGCTGCGGGCCTGCGGCGCCGCCTCGATCTACTCCCGCCCTGGCACGCCCTTCCTGAAGATCCCTACGGTGGACTCGGTGAAGAATTGGCAGATGTCATTCTTCTACGTGCGGAACGAGAACCCGCTCTTCGACCGGCTCAACTTGCCGGAATACAACCCGGCGCCCCCAGTCGGCCGGATCAACTGGGGGTACAACGCCAAGACGGCGGACCGGGACGCAGAGGTCAACCTTCTGTGGGACTTCCTGGGATCCTGCGTCACCGGAGGCCGGCTGAGTGCCGAGGACCTCCTCTGCACCTACACCGAGCGTCGGGTGCTGCCGCTCCAGCGGCGCACCCACAAGATCGGACACATGTCCGGCCGGTTTGATCCGACCCGGACGTCCAGGGTGGAGCTCACCAAGGCCCAGGTGGCCCGCCGGGTGAACAACGTCACCAAGGCCAACATGCCGGAGGCCTGGGACTATGGGCTGCCGCCTTACGACCGGGCAAACCCGCCTGAGCTGGTAAGTTTCTATGCTTCAGCCGACTTCCGGCTTGCGGCTGCGTGGCCGACTTGTTGCTTATTTCCTTGTTTTTAGCTTTTTGACCGCCAGGGCCTCGAGGACGGCGACCTGGAGCGGAGGATCTGGACGCCGGATCATGCTGATCCGGCTGACCAAGCCGGCGACGACGACCTGCCGGAGGTGCCTGACCAGGGTGGCCAGGGGGAGCACAACCCGCCGCCTTCGCCGGAGCAGCCAGAGGAGGAGGAGCCGGCGACGTCCACCACGGGGCCGATCCCTGCGGTGCCTTTGTGTGTGAGGCCGCCTGCCGCCTCGGCGACTTCTGCGCCTCAAGGGAGGAAGCGGGCCAGCGACCGCTCTACGGCCGCCTTGGAGGCGAAGGCAAAGAAGCAGCGCCGGCAGGCGCCCAAGCAGGTTCCGGAGCGGGCCGGGTGAGTTTCTCTTTTACGTTGTTTGATTCCTTTTCTTTCCTTTTTATTTATACTTATTTTCTCTTGTTTGTCCGATTAGGGCTGCCATCAAGTTTGCCCAGGGAGGCGGCTCTCGGCCGGCTGCCACCGTCGTGTCGCCGCTCCAGCGGCAAAGGAGAGAGCCGACGCCACAACCTTCGGCGCATGCGCCCACGCCGCCTCTCATCGTCGTGCCGCCCGCGGGTACACCGCCTTCCGCGGGGGCGTCTTCTTCGGCCATGCCTCTTTCTACAGCGCCTGGCCGGGGCGCCCAGGGTGAGCCGGCGCGCCGGCCAACTCTGGACGAGATGTTCCCGCGCCGCGCTCGACTGCTGGAGCCAGTGGCTAGAGCCGGCAGGGGTGCGCCGCCCGCGACTGGAGCCGGAGCTGGTGGGGCTGCGCCGCCTGCAACCGGAGTTGGCGGCGCTGTTACCAGCGTCGTTGTACTTGAGGATAGCCCGGAGACGGCGGCTCCGACCGGGCCGACTGCTTCGACCGCGCCGCCTCCATCTTCGGGGCCGGCAAGGGAGGAGCCGGCCAGGAAGGAGCCGGCGAGGGATGAGCCGGCGCGTGCAGGGAACGTCGGCTCCTGGGCATTGGTGAGGACGGAGGGTCCGCCGGGGACAGCCGAGGGCCTCCATGTGGCCATGGGCGCCCGGCTCCTGAACGTGGCGTCCGCATCCGACTCCAGCCTCGGCTCGGCTGAGACCCTCACCAACCTGGCAAAGCTGGAGGAGGCTGACAAGGTAAGTGTTTTATCTCATTTTTTGCAATTTTGTTGCTATACTGGTAGCCCTCCGAGGCATGGGCCGGCTGCTTGGAGCCGGTCCAGGTTTCGCCTAAGTATCTGACTTCGTTTATTCTCAGGTGGTTACGGAACGCCGCACCGTCTTATACAACCAAGTCGTGACCCGCTACCACAAGGCCAAGATTGAGCGGGCCGGCTTGGCTCGTGAGCTGGAGGCCACCAAAGGTAGGGATCTCTTCCTTTTGGCTTTGACAGTTCTTTTTGATTCCATCCGTCTGACGACTTCTTTTGCCGGCTTGCAGCTGTCGCCGCTCGGGTTCCACAGCTGGAGGCGGACCTTCGGGTCGCCCGCGCCCAATGCGCTGAGAGCGAGGAGGCGGGCCGGGCTGCTGCCGCCAAGCTGAAGGGGGCCGAAGGGGAGCTGACGCGCCTGCGCCGGCTTGAGGATAATCACCTCAAGGAGCTTGCCGCCCTCAAGAAGGCTGAGGAGGAGAAAGTGGAGGGCCTGAGCAAGCGGTTGGAGGAGGTGGACCAGCAGTGGCTTGCGCTCCACCAAGAGGTGACTGCCAGGTCCAATGAGCTGTCGGCCACCGCCAAGCGGTGGGTGGATGAAATTAGCGCGCTCGACCGCGGCTTGGCGGGTGAGTTTTTTGCGTTCTTCCTTTCCCTTTGCCGGCTTTCGGCTGGCGACTGTCGGCTTAGGTTGGCAGTCGGCGGCAGAAAATTGCCTTTTTCGAGATCTCCATCTTCGGGCTGGGGGGAGTCGGCTCATGCCGGCTGCCGCCAGTCTTACTTTTTCTTTTTACTTCGAAATCTCCATCTTCGGGCTGGGGGCAGTCGGTTCATGCCGGCTGCCGCCAGGCTTACTTTAGAGCTTCGGAATCTCCATCTTCGGGCTGGGGGCAGTCGGCTCATGCCGGCTGCCGCCAGTCTTACTTTAGGGCTTCGAAATCTCCATCTTCAGGCTGGGGGCAGTCGGTTCTTGCCGGCTGCCGCCAGGCTTACTTTAGAGCTTCGGAATCTCCATCTTCGGGTTGGGGGGAGTCGGCTCATGCCGGCTGCCGCCAGTCTTACTTTAGGACTTCGAAATCTCCATCTTCGGGCTGGGGGCAGTCGGTTCTTGCCGGCTGCCGCCAGGCTTACTTTAGAGCTTCGGAATCTCCATCTTCGGGCTGGGGGGAGTCGGCTCATGCCGGCTGCCGCCAGTCTTACTTTAGGACTTCAAAAATTTGCATTTTTTAGCTTTTTCCGGCTTCGCTAGATTTCTGACATGTGTCTTCTTTGCAGCGGCCTTCCCTGAGGCGCAGGAGGCGGCGCTAGCAGCGGTTGGTGAGGCGCGTGACGCCCGGAGGCGGGAGACCGGCGAGGGAAGCTCTGAGTACTTCTCCATGGAGGATTACATGGCATCCATGGCCGCCCACGTCGGGCCCATCACGAAGCTTGGCTGGGAGCACCGGAAGGCGGCGGAGGAGCTGATCCGGCTGCTGTGGCCGACTGAGACGCTGCCGCAGGACCTCGCCAACCTCATCGCCTGGCTGGAGAAGGCGCCTAACCGCTTCCTTGACTGGAAGGAGTCCGCCGCGCGTGCTGGAGCTGACATGGCGTTGTCCTTCGTGCTCTCCTGGTACAGCGAGGTTGACCTCGGCCAACTTGAGTGCCGACACGCCGGCGTGGAGGACGCTCTCCCGGCAGAAACCAAGACTGCCCGGCTGGCCCGAGCCTGCGGCATTGCCGACTTCGTCGACAAGGGTGTCTTCATCGAGGATCCGAACCCACCGTCTGAAGACGAGGGCGAGGAAACAGAAGGTGAGGAGGCAGAGGATGTGCCCGAGGACGACCCGGCGACCGGCTCCGCTGACGCTCCCCCGGCTGGTCCTGATCCAGCCGGTGCTTAGATGTACCTATTTTAGGCGTTGCTTTTGCAAGACAATTTGTTAAATCCCCGGAATGCCGGGTGCATATGTAAAAATATTATTATCCTTTTATTAAGGCACACTTTAATGTGTTTGTTAATCATTTGTGTGCCGGCTTGCTTTCTTTCCACTTGTTCGCTTTTTCCCATCCGTCCCACTCTTTGGCTTTGCTCTTGCCGATCGTACGTCCGACTTGCGATCCGTCACCGGATCAAGAGCGGGCAGCTGGGTGAGACCGATAGTATTTTAGTCGAACGAGCCGAGTTCGGCAATCCAGCACTTTTATGAAAAGTTGCAAGTCAATTCGCTTTCACTCTTTTCCTTAGCCGTCTTTCGCGTGCCGGCTCCCTAGGCCTTACTCCCGCCAGCCGGACAGCCGGGTTGCGGTCTATAGCTGGATCGGAAGCTGGCTGTCGGAAACCGGATCACGTTACTGAGCCGGCCGCGTGACAGGGTGTTAGCCAATCGGCGAAACGAAGTAGAATACGCGAAAAACTTGTCGGAGAAGACGCTCTTGGCGCTTGCTTTTTCATAGCTTACAAAAGGAGTACAAGGGATACATACATTCCTGCTCTCAAGTATAAAATGGGCGAAGCAAGTTGACATTCCAGGGACGTTTAGTCTCCTCGTCAGCCTTGTCCGGCTTGTTTTTTCTAGCCTCTTGGGCATCTATGAGATAGTAGGAATCATTGCCTACTGCCTTGCTCACGATGAAGGGACCCTCCCATGGGGATGACAGTTTATGCTGTCCGGCTGTCCGTTGGATCAGCCGGAGCACTAGGTCTCCTTCTCGGAATGCTAAAGGCTGGACCTTCCGGCTGTGATAGCGTCAGAGGCTTTGCTGGTAAATGGTAGATCTGGACACGGCCAGCAGCCGGGCCTCTTCGACCAAGTCGACTCCATCTTCGCGAGCTTCTTTGGCTTCAGCTTCTGTATAGAGCTTGATCCTTGGCGCGTCGTGCTCGATATCAGTCGGCAGGACGGCTTCGGCCCCGTATACGAGAAAGAAGGGTGTGTAGCCGACTGAGCGGTTTGGCGTTGTGCGCAGGCTCCACAGTACACTTGGCAGTTCTTCAATCCAACAGCCGGCTGCTCGCTCGAGCGGCTCCACCAGCCGGGGCCGGATGCCAGCTAGGATCAAGCCGTTGGCCTTCTCCACCTGCCCGTTGGACTCCGGATGTGCCACAGAGGCTAGGTCCATCCGGATCCCCATTTCCTCGCAATAGTGAGAGAAGATGCCTTGGGCGAAGTTGCTGCCGTTGTCCGTGATGATGCTGTGGGGGTAGCCGTATCTCACAATGATTTCCTTGAGGAACGTGACGGCTGTGGATCCGTCCATCTTCTTGATAGGCTTGGCCTCGATCCACTTGGTGAATTTGTCAATCATCACCAAGAGATGCGTCATGCCGCCTCGGGCTGTTCTGAATGGGCCCACCATATCCAAGCCCCATACGGCAAATGGCCATGTGATAGGGATGGTTTTCAAGGCGGAAGCCGGCGAGTGCCTCTTCTTTGCGAAGCGTTGACAGCCGTTGCACTTCTTCACCAATTCTTCTGCGTCTCTGAGCGCAGTCGGCCAGTAAAAACCGTGCTGGAAAGCTTTGGCCACTATGGCTCTGGAGGAGGCGTGATGGCCGCACTCTCCTTGATGGATTTCCCGTAGGAGTTCAATCCCTTCAGCCGGCTCGACGCACCGCTGGAACACCCCACTTACGCTACGTTTGTACAGCTGGTGGTTGATGATGGTATAGGCCTTGGCCCTTCTCTCAATCTGCCTGGCCTGGACTCTGTCATCAGGCAGCACACCGTCGGTGAGGTAGGAGAGGAAATCTTGTGCCCATGAAGGTACGCATCTTATCTCGAATACGCTAACCAATAAGGCCTCAGCGTGGGAGCTTCCGGATTCGACTGCATGGTCGCCGTGTTCGGCTTGGAAGCCGACGGATTCGGCTTGCTAGCCCCCGAGTTTGGCGGTGAAGCCCCCGGGTTGGACTGAGAAGCCCCCGGGTTCGGCTTTGCAGCCGGCGGGTTTGGCTTTGGAGCCCCCGACTTGGGCGATGAAGCCCCCGGGTTCGGCTGAGCAGCCCCCGGGTCAGCCGGCACGAATATTGAATCCGAGTCCGGTGACGGTGTGATGGATGGCTTCCTGAGGAATGCCAGGGCAACGCCTGGCGGAATAGCTTGCCGGGTTGAGCCAATCTTGGATAGGGCGTTGGCCGCCTCGTTGTTTGCTCGTGGCACATCGTGGAATTCGCAGCCGTCGAAGAAGCCGGATAGCTGCTGGACGAGGAAGCGGTACGAGGCCATGTTGGCGTCCTTCGCGTCCCAGTCGCCAGATGCTTGCTGTATAACCAAGTTGGAGTCGCCGAAGCAGAGTATGCGACGCACGCCTATCTCCTTGGCCAGCTTCAGCCCATCAATGAGCGCTTCGCACTCCGCCACATTGTTGGATGCGGCGAAGTGGATCTGTAGGACGTAGTCCAGCCGGTCTCCCTTGGGAGAGGTGATGACGATGCCGGCTCCCAAGCCGTTGCGCATTTTTGAGCCGTCGAAGTGCAGCTTCCAATGTGTGGAGTCAGGCACTGGCCGCAGGTACTGCATTTCAGCCCAGTCGACGAAGAAGTCAGCGAGGATCTGCGACTTGATGGCTGTGCGTGCCTCGTAGATGATGGTGTGGGCGGCTAGCTCCAGAGCCCATTTGGCAACCCGACCATTGGCGTCCTTGCTACCAATGATTTCCGCCAGGGGTGCTGTGGCAACCACTTTGATGGGGTGCTCTTGGAAATAGTGTTTGAGCTTCTTGGCCGCCATATACACGCCGTAGGTGACCTTCTGGTAGTGGGGATAGTTCTGCTTCGACTGGGAAAGCACCTCGCTGAGGTAGTAGACTGGGCGCTGGACTGGCTGCTCCCTGCCGGCTTCTTTGCGCTCCACCACTAGGACGACGCTAACCACTCGGTTGGTGGCAGCGATATACAACAGCATCGGCTCCATTGAAGCCGGCGATGCAAGGATGGGCGCGGTTGAGAGCACGCGCTTCAAGTCACGGAAGGCTTCATCCGCCTGCGGTGACCAGACGAATTTGTCCGACTTCTTCATCAACTGGTACAGGGCAGTGCCTTCTCCCCCAGCCGGCTGACAAAGCGGCTTAAGGAGGCCAGGCAACCAGTGAACTTCTGGACGTCCTTGAGGCACTGTGGCAGCTCCATCTTCTCCAGGGCACTGATCTTCTCCGGGTTGGCTTCGATCCCTCGCTGGGAGACGAGGTAGCCAAGGAGTTGGCCGGATGGCACGCCGAACGTGCACTTGGCCGGGTTGAGCTTCATCCGGAATCTTCGCAGATTGGTGAAGGTTTCTCTCAGATCGTTAAGGAGGGTAAACGTCTCCTTGGTCTTTACAACGACATCATCCACGTATGCGTGAACATTTCTGCCGATTTGATCCTGCAAGCATTTTTGCATGCACCTTTGGTAGGTGGCGCCTGCATTTTTCAAGCCGAACGGCATAGTCGTGTAGCAATAAGCCCCGTATGGGGTAATGAACGAAGTCTTTATTTGATCATCCGGATTCAAAGGAATCTGGTGGTAGCCTGAATAGGCATCTAGAAAAGACAATAGTTCACAGCCGGCAGTCGAGTCTATGACTTGATCTATGCGCGGCAGGGGGAAGGGGTCCTTCGGGCACGCCTTGTTCAGGCTAGTGTAGTCGATACACATGCGCCAGGAGCCGTTCTTCTTCAGGACCAGGACCGGGTTCGCCAACCAGTCCGGGTGCAGTACTTCCATGATGAAGCCGGCTGCCAGCAGCCGGGCGATTTCTTCACCGATGGCCTTTCTTTTTTCTTCGGCAAAGCGCCTGAGAGGCTGCTTCACCGGCTTGGCTTCAGGCTGGACGTGGAGGTGGTGCTCAGCCAACTCCCTCGGCACACCCGGCATGTCTCTTGGAGTCCATGCGAAGATGTCCCGATTCTCACGGAGGAAGCTGGTGAGCTCGCTTTCCTATTTGCTGTTCAAGCCGGCACCGATGGTGACGTACTTGTCCGGCTGCACCGGGTCCAGCAGGATCTTCTTGGTGTTGTTGGCCGGCTGGAAGTGAGTCGTCCCAGCCGGGTTGCCTGCAGCCGGCATGTCCGTCTGTGCGGCCTTGGCCAGGGCAACAGCGTCGTGGATGAGCTGCTTCTCGGTGGCGATGACCAGCGTCTAGGCCATCTTGGAGCTCTGCGTGGCGCAGTCCATGGAACGGCGATAGTCGCCAGCTATGGTGATGACCCCTTTAGGGCCAGGCAGCTTCATCTTCAGGAACCCATAGTGGGGCACCGCCATGAACTTGGTCAGGGCTGGCCTGCCCAGGAGCGCGTGGTAGGGACTGACGAGGTCCACCACCTCAAACTCGATCTTCTCGGTGCGGAAGTGATCCGGCTGCGCGAACATCACCTCCAGCGTAATCCGGCCAATCGGCTGGCAACAGTGGCCTGGCACGATGCCATGGAAGACGGTGGGGTGGGATGCAACTCGGCTTCTTGGATGCCTAGCTTGCGGGCGGTGTCGCGGTAGAGGATGTTGATGCTGCTGCCCCCATCGATGAGGACGCGCGAGAAGTGCACGCTGCGCCGAGTTGTGCCGATGGTGGGGTCGAGGACCATGGCGTAGCTGCCCGGCTTCGGAAGGACAGCCGGTGTGTCGCGGCGATCAAAAGTGATGGCCTGCTCTGACCAGTTTAGGTACTGGGGGACCGGCGGTATGACCGCGTTGACCTCGAGGGAACGGCTCTGCTGGCTTGTCCTGTCCTCGGGCTCGGAGGTGAAGATGATGTAGGTAGCATCTTCAGGCAAGTATCTGCCATGGTGCACTTGGTTAGCCTCGTGGTGCTCGAGGTTGGCATTCTCTGCGCCGGCTGCGCCACTCGGCCCGCCGGCTGGAGGAGGCGGGGTTGAGGTGGGAGCGGTTCGCCGCTTGTCAGCCGCTTCATGAAGTGGCAGTCGCGGGTGGTGTGGTTGGAGGGGTTCTTGCCGCTGTGGTACTTGCACGGCGAGTCGAGCATCTGCTCAAAAGTGAACTTCGGCTTCCAGGGCCGGTCTTGCTTCTGGCGCCGGCTGCCGCCAGCCGCCAGCCGCCGCATGGTCTGACACGGCTGCCACATGGGCGGAACCGTATCAGCGGTCCGGCTGGTCGTTGTGCCGCTTGCCGCGGCAATTGTCCCGCCGGCTGCCATGAGAGGCACCCTCGGCTGGCTTGTTCTCGGCCGGCTTGTGGTGGTCCCGCCTGGAGGGAGCCGGCGATGCCTCAGTCGGCGCCTTGCCGGCTTCTTCAGCCAGCGCGTACTTGTCGGCGATGGCCATTAGGGCCGCCATGGTCTTGGGCTCGCTGCGGCGTAGCTTGTGCCACAACATGGTGTTGGGCCGGCAGCCTCCCATGAAGAAGCTGATGGCTTGAATCTCATGCACACCCTCACAAGAGTTGCGCATCTCGCACCAGCGCGTTAGGTACGTGCGATCCGTCTCGTCCGGGCCCTGCTTGCACATTTCAAGCTGTTGGGGGCGACCCGGCCGGCGGTAGGTGCCGGTGAAGTTGCTGATGAAGGCTTCTTCGAAGTCCAGCCAGCCGTTGATGCTGCCGGCTGGCAGGTTGTTGAGCCAGGTGCGGGCGGAGGCGACCAGCATCAGGGGGGAGTACCGCACCGCCCAGCGCTTGTTGCCCCTGGAGATGCCGACTGCCGTGGAGTAGTCCAGCAGCCAGTCCTCCGGCTTGGTGGTGCCGTCGTACTTGGGGGTGTCGCGCGGGAGCTGGAAGCCGTCGATCATGGGCTCATTGGCGATGCGGGGCCCGAAGCACTTTGGGCCGGCTGGCCCCTCTTCTTCCGCGATGCGGGATTCGACTAGGCGGTCGAGGCGGTCTCGGGCGTCAGCCAGCTCGATGCGTGGACCCAGCCGGGAGCGTGCCGGCTGGCGATCTTCTGGAGCCGGCCGGTGTGGGCGCCTTGGCCCCGCGAGCTCGGAGTCGTGCTCCTGGTCCCGGCTTGGTGGAGGCCGGCTGTGGCCGCCGTGGCCGCTGTCCAGCCGGCTTGTCCGGCTAGAGCTTGCGTGTGTGGCGCGGGAGTCAAGGCGCCGGCTTGGTGCTGGCGAGGAGGATTCGGCCGTGTCCCTGGGGCCTTCCTTGCCGTTTCTTGCAGCACCGTGAGCGTGAGAAGCTCTGGGAGCATTGGCATACCTGGGGTTCTTCGCCTGTTCGGCTGCCGCGCGGCACAGCTCAGCCAGCCGCCTCGTTTGGCGGCGTAGCTCTTCTCCTTGGAGGGAGTTCAGCTCTTCTGCGGCGGCTTCGGCCGCGCGCATGTTCTTGTCGGGGGTGTTGTAGACGGGTAGCTCCGTGGATGGAGCCGGCGCTTCCGCGCCGTCGCGGTCGATCTCGGCGCCGAGGCCGCCTCCTCGCCGACGGATCATGCCGGCTCGGCTGGGGTTGTTGTCGCCTGGCGTGCAGCCATGGGCGCGCTCGTACTCGCGCCGGGTGATTTCCAGCTGGCGCTTGGCTGTGGCCAGTTCGTCGGCCTGCTTGAGGAGGAGCTGGCGGTGCGCCTCCAGGTCCGCCTCGACGATGGTGGCGTCGCCGCCGGCGGTGAGCGGAGAGCTCAGCTTTGCCCGGACTTCGTCCAGCCGGGATGGTGGCGGGGGCTCCTTTGGGCCCGAGCCGGATGCGTGGGGGTCGACATTGCGCTCGAGGTTGGGGCCGCGAACGCGAGTGGACTTGGTGGGGAGCTCCTCGCCAGCCATCATGATTTCGACGCAGGGGCTGGCGGGAACGCTGCTAGCGCCGGCTCCTGGAGGAGGGCTTGCGCAGCGAAGCACCTGCCGCGGGTAGCGCGGCGGTGCGATGGTGGCGACGTAGATGTCGTGGCCACCGAAGGAGATGACGTTGCCGCCGGCTGGGAAGAGCCGGTCGGCGAAGCAGCCAGCGTTGTCGCTGACGCAGTCGAGGGAGCCGAATCTCCAGATCAAGCCTGAAGCGACTCGCTCGCCGGTGGTGATGGTGAGGCCCGTCCGGATGAAGACACCGGCCGAGGACGCTGAAGGCCCCACGGACGGCGCCAAATGTCGTGGTATCGTCACGGCATATGCCATAGGATGGCTAAAGGTGGTTCCTAGATGATCTCACGGCGGTATCCGGATGCGGGTATGGGGACGCGTGACACAGCGGCGTACCCAGGTTCGAGGCCCTCCTGTGGAGGTAAAACCTCTACTCCTGCTATGAGTGTATATGGTGATCACACCGTACAATGGTGCTCCTTGAGCTGTATCCGGCTTGCCCTGGGAGGCTAAGGTAGACGAAGGTCTCTCTCACAGGGCAGCGCTAAGACTAGAATGAAGTGAGAATGATCGATCCCCTGCACGAGAGGGGGGAGTGCAGCTTATATAGGCGTTGGCACTTTACATATAAGTCCCTATGAACTATTGGACGGCTTGGCCGGCTCCGGCTTCCGCTCCTTCCCGAGGCGTTGACGTCAGTAGCCGTTGAGGCCTCATGGCCTGTCCCATCCGGCTGCCTGAGTCAGCGGTATGGAGAGGAAGCGTCCCTATCGCCATCATGTCCTGTAGCCGGTACGGACCGACGTAGGCCATGATGGCCTGTCCGGCGCGTGGCACTATTGCTCCACAGTGCCCCGTGCTTTGCGGGAGATGAGGTCAGCGTGGACCTGCGAACCCGGATCACCTACCCAGTTCCTTCTCGTGCAAGACTGGCCAGCCTCGAGTCGGTCTGGAGTACAAACCCCAGTCGGATATGGCTTGTAGAAGTCGGCCCAGCCACAGCGGAGGCGGCCGTAGCCAGGCCGACTAGGACTTAGAGCCAGCCGGCTCCCGGACCAGCCGGCCACGGCTCCAGCCGGCTGCTCCTCAGCCGGCCTTTGCCGCGAGCCGGCCAGTCTGTAGCCGGCTGCTCCGCGTCCATTGCCCTACCCGGTGTCTTCCCCCCGACAATAGTCGCACAGAAAAATAATCCCACCAAATAGGAAAGATATATACTTGAAAAGGAAATTCTTGGCAGCACAGCGGTTCGCGGTATGGGCGCAGTCCATACCGTC
The DNA here is from genome assembly GCF_019359855.2 of Lolium perenne. Taxonomy (NCBI): domain Eukaryota; kingdom Viridiplantae; phylum Streptophyta; class Magnoliopsida; order Poales; family Poaceae; genus Lolium; species Lolium perenne. The sequence goes on from NC_067245.2 coordinate 284,587,220, forward strand.
CACCCATACCCGACGTCCTACCAAAATTCGGAACAGACAAAGTCGGTTCGAGGCTTCGGTACGGGTGGATTTGCACCGCACCGTCTGCCCGTATCGATTTACCGACACAAGAAAGGCGGCGAAAAAAAATATTTGTTTACGATAAAAACGGCGACGAAAGAGAAATGTTCTGTAACTTTAACAGCCATCCGTCCGGGCATAAATGACCGTACCGTCCGCCCGTATGGCGGACAAGGTTAGGAAACAAGTTTCGACAAATTACTGTAAGTTCAGCGAACACTGGTACAGGCGCGTCTGGCCGTACCGTCCGCCCGTACCGGTGTCGCAAAAACTCCAATCAGCTTAGAAAACTGTAAGACCTCGAAAACACAAATAAAAGAACGAAAATCTAGAAACTTGAAAACTACAAAATCAAAGAAAACTATCTTGCAACAATTATGAGAAAAGGGCATTGTACTTTCTGGACCATCATATTGGTCCTCTCCTTCTTCCATAGATGGTGGGTGATGTCTACGCCCCCTCCTTTTCCTGTAGACAGTGTTGGGCCTCTAAGAGCAGAGGTTTGTAGAACAGCAGCAAGTTTCCCTTAAGTGGATCACCCAAGGTTTATCGAACTCAGGGAGGAAGAGGTCAAAGATATCCCTCTCATGCAACCCTGCAACCACAAAGCAAGAAGTCTCTTGTGTCCCCAACACACCTAATAGGTGCACTAGTTCGGCGAAGAGATAGTGAAATACAGGTGGTATGAATAAGTATGAGCAGTAGCAACGGCACCAGAAAAGTGCTTGTTGGTGTGTAGTTGATGGTGGTAATATTGCGGACAGTACAGATGCAGTAGAACAGTAAACAAGCAGCGATAACAGTATTGGAAACAAGGCCTAGGGATCATACTTTCACTAGTGGACACTCTCAACATTGATCACATAACAGAATAAATAGATAGATGCTAGACTCTACACCCTCTTGTTGGATGATGAACACCACTAACTGTGTAGGATTACACAAACCCTCAATGCCGGAGTTAACAAGCTCCACAATATTCGATGTTCATGTTTAAATAACCTTAGAGTGCATGAAAGATCAACATAACCAAACCAAGTACTAACATAACATGCACACTGTCACCTTCACGCTACGAAAGGAGGCATAGATCACATCAATACCATCATAGCAATAGTTAACTTCATAATCTACAAGAGATCACAATCATAGCCTACGCCAAGTACTACACGATGCACACACTGTCACCATTACACCATGCAGGAGGAATAAACTAGTTTAATAACATCACTAGAGTAGCACACAGATAAATTGTGATACAAAACACATTGCAATCATAAAGAGATATAAATAAGCACTTCACTATGCCATTCATAACAGTGAATAAGTATTCTGTGAAATATAGCCTAAGAGACCCACACGGTGCACACACTGTCACCTTTACACATGTGGGACAAGGAGTCTCCGGAGATCACATAAGTAAAGCCCACTTGACTAGCACAATGACATCTAGATTACAAGCATCATCATATGAATCTCAATCATGTAAGGCACCTCATGAGATTATTGTATTGAAGTACATAGGATAGAGATTAACCACATAGCTACCGGTACAGCCCCGAGCCTCGATGGAGAACTACTCCCTCCTCATGGGAGACATCAGCGTTGATGAAGATGGTGGTGGTGTCAATGGAGGAGCCTTCCGGGGGCACTTCCCCGTCCCGGCGGCGTGCCAGAACAGAGACTCCTGTCCCCCAGATCTTGGCTTCGCGATGGCGGCGGCTCTGGAAGGTTTCTCGTACCGTGGCTTTTCCGTATCGAAGTTTTAGGTCAGGGACCTTTAAATAGGCGAAGAGGCGGAGTCGGAGGGTCGACGAGGCGGTGACACCATAGGGGGGGGGCGCGGCCAAGGCCTGGGCCGCGCCACCCTGGCGTCTGGTGGCCCAGTGGCCCCCCTCTGGCCTCTCTCGGGTGTTCTGGAAGCTTCGTCCAATCCTAAGATGCTGGGCGTTGATTTCGTCCGATTCCGAGAATATTTCCTTACTAGGATTTCTGAAACCAAAAACAGCAGAAAACAGGAACTGGCCCTTCGGCATCTCGTCAATAGGTTTGTTCCGGAAAACGCATAAAACGATATAAAGTGTGCATAAAACATGTAGATATCATCAATAATGTGGCATGGAACATAAGAAATTGTCGATACGTCGGAGACGTATCAGCATCCCCAAGCTTAGTTTCTGCTCGTCCCAAGCAGGTAAACGATAACAAAGATAATTTCTGGAGTGACATGCCATCATAATCTTTATCATACTATTGTAAGCACATGTAATGAATGCAGCGATCAAAACAATGGTAATGACATGAGTAAACAAATGAATCATATAGCAAAGACTTTTCATGAATAGTACTTTCAAGACAAGCATCAATAAGTATTGCATAAGAGTTAACTCATAAAGCAATAGTTTCAAAGTAAAGGTGTTGAAGCAACACAAAGGAAGATTAAGTTTCAGCGGTTGCTTTCAACTTGTAACATGTATATCTCATGAATATTGTCAACATAAAGTAATATAACAAGTGCAATATGCAAGTATGTAAGAATCAATGCACAGTTAACACAAGTGTTTGCTTCTAAGATGGAAGGAAGTAGGTAAACTGACTCAACATAAAAGTAGAAGAAAGGCCCTTCGCAGAGGGAAGCATGGATTGCTATATTTGTGCTAGAGCTTTTATTTTGAAAACAAGAAACAATTTTGTCGATGGTAGTAATAAAGCATATGAGTTATGTAAATTATATCCTACAAGTTGCAAGCCTCATGCATAGTATACCAATAGTGCCCGCACCTCGTCCTAATTAGCTTGGATTTACATGGATTATCATTGCATAACATAAGTTTCAACCAAGTGTCACAATGGGGTACCTCTATGCCGCCTGTACAAAGGTCTAAGGAGAAAGCTCGCATTGGATTTCTCGCTTTTGATTATTCTCAACTTAGACATCCATACCGGGACAACATAGACAACAGATAATGGACTCCTCTTTAATACATAAGCATTCAACAACAGATAATATTCTCATAAGAGATTGAGGTTTGTTGTCCAAACTGAAACTTCCACCATGGATCATGGCTTTAGTTAGCGGCCCAATGTTCTTCTCTAACAATATGCATACTCAAACCATTTGATCATGATAAATCACTCTTACTTCAGACAAGACGAACATGCATAGCAACTCACATGATATTCAACAAAGAAATAATTGATGGCGTCCCCAGGAACATGGTTATCGCTCAACAAGCAACTTATAAGAGATAAGACGCATAAGTACATATTCAATACCACAATAGTTTTTAAGCTATTTGTCCCATGAGCTATATATTGCAAAGATAAAGAATGGAAATTTAAAGGTAGCACTCAAGCAATTTACTTTGGAATGGCGGAGAAATACCATGTAGTAGGTAGGTATGGTGGACACAAATGGCATAGTGGTTGGCTCAAGGATTTTGGATGCATGAGAAGTATTCCCTCTCGATACAAGGCTTAGGCTAGCAAAGTTATTTGAAACAAACACAAGGATGTACCGGTGCAGCAAAACTCACATAAAAGACATATTGTAAACATTATAAGACTCTACACCGTCTTCCTTGTTGTTCAAACTCAATACTAGAAATTATCTAGACTTTAGAGAGACCAATTATGCAAACCAAATTTTAGCAAGCTCTATGTATTTCTTCATTAATGGGTGCAAAGCATATGATGCAAGAGCTTAAACATGAGCACAACAATTTCCAAGTATCACATTATCCAAGACATTTTACCAATTACTACATGTAGCATTTTCTGTATCCAACCATATAACAATTTAACGAAGCAGTTTCAACCTTCGCCATGAAAATTAAAAGCTAAGAACACATGTGTTCATATGAACCAGCGGAGCGTGTCTCTCTCCCACACAAGCATTTATTCAAACAAAAACAAAAATAAAAACAAACAGACGCTCCAAGCAAAGTACATAAGATGTGACGGAATAAAAATATAGTTTCAGGGGAGGAACCTGATAATGTTGTCGATGAAGAAGGGGATGCCTTGGGCATCCCCAAGCTTAGACGCTTGAGTCTTCTTGATATATGCAGGGGTGAACCACCGGGGCATCCATAAGCTTAGAGCTTTCACTCTTCTTGATCATATTGTATCATCCTCCTCTCTTGACCCTTGAAAACTTCCTCCACACCAAACTCGAAACAAACTCATTAGAGGGTTAGTGCATAATCAAAATTCACATATTCAGAGGTGACACAATCATTCTTTATACTTCTGGACATTGCACAAAGCTACTGAAAGTCAATGGAATCGAAAAATCCATCAAGCATGGCAAAACAGGCAATGCGAAATAAAAGGCAGAATCTGTCAAAACAGAACAGTTCGTAAAGACGTATTTTTAAGAGGCACCAGACTTGCTCAGATGAGAAAACTTAAAACTAATGAAACTTGCGTACATATCTGAGGATCACTCACGTAAATTGGCATAATTTTCTGAGTTACCTACAGAGAATTAGACCCAGATTCGTGACAGCAAAGAAATCTGTTTCTGCACAGTAATCCAAATCTAGTATCATCCTTCTATTAGAGACTTTACTTGGCACAACAATGCAATAAAACTAAGATAAGGAGAGGTTGCTACAGTAGTAACAACTTCCAAGACTCAAATATAAAACAAAAGTACTGTAGCAAAATAAACACTTGGGTTATCTCCCAAGAAGTGTTTTCTTTATAGCCATTAAGATGGGCTCAGCAGTTTTAATGATGCACTCGCAAGAAATAGTATTTGAAGCAAAAGAGAGCATCAAGAGGCAATTTCAAAACAAATTTAAGCCTAACATGCTTCCTATGAAAAGGAATCTTGTAAATAAACGAATTCATGAAGCATAATGCAACAAGCATAGAAAGATAAAACAAGTGCAGCTTCAAGATTTTCAGCATATAGAGAGGTGTTTTAGTAACATGAAAATTTCTACAACCATATTTTCCTCTCTCATAATAATGTTCAGTAGTGTCATGAGCAAACTCAACAATATAACTATCACATATAGCATTCTTATCATGAGTCTCATGCATAAAAGTATCATTACTCTCCACATAAGCATAATCAATTTTATTAATTGTAGTGGGAGCAAATTCAACAAAGTAGCTATCATCAAATATAGGAGGCATATTGTAATCATAATCAAATTTATCCTCCATAGTAGGTGGCACCAAAAGGCTACTATCATTATAATCATCATAAATAGGAGGCAAAGTATCATCAAAGAAAATTTCCTCCTCAATGCTTGGGGGACTAAAAAGATCATGCTCATCCAAACCAGCTTCCCCAAGCTTAGAATTTCCATAGCATTAGCAACAATAGTGTTCAAAGCATTCATATTAATAACATTCCCATTAGCATGCATATAAAGTTCCATGGGTTTTTTAATTCTCTCTTCAAACACATCATGTCCTAATTCAAGATAAAGTTCATAAAGATCTCTCATATTTTTGTTGTTTTCCATTATGCCTTACTAGTGTAAACAAGAAACAAAAAGATGCAATTGCAGGATCTAAAGGAAATAGCTTCGAGCACAAACACAATGGCGCCAGAAAAGTACTGTTACCTGGAACCGGAGTATGAGTGCCTTTTACCTTTCCTCCCCGGCAACGGCGCCAGAAAATTACTTGATGTCTACGCCCCCTCCTTTTCCTGTAGACAGTGTTGGGCCTCCAAGAGCAGAGGTTTGTAGAACAGCAGCAAGTTTCCCTTAAGTGGATCACCCAAGGTTTATCGAACTCAGGGAGGAAGAGGTCAAAGATATCCCTCTCATGCAACCCTGCAACCACAAAGCAAGAAGTCTCTTGTGTCCCCAACACACCTAATAGGTGTACTAGTTCGGCGAAGAGATAGTGAAATACAGGTGGTATGAATAAGTATGAGCAGTAGCAACGGCACCAGAAAAGTGCTTGTTGGTGTGTAGTTGATGGTGGTAATATTGCGGACAGTACAGATGCAGTAGAACAGTAAACAAGCAGCGATAACAGTATGGAAACAAGGCCTAGGGATCATACTTTCACTAGTGGACACTCTCAACATTGATCACATAACAGAATAAATAGATAGATGCTAGACTCTACACCCTCTTGTTGGATGATGAACACCACTAACTGTGTAGGATTACACAAACCCTCAATGCCGGAGTTAACAAGCTCCACAATATTCGATGTTCATGTTTAAATAACCTTAGAGTGCATGAAAGATCAACATAACCAAACCAAGTACTAACATAACATGCACACTGTCACCTTCACGCTACGAAAGGAGGCATAGATCACATCAATACCATCATAGCAATAGTTAACTTCATAATCTACAAGAGATCACAATCATAGCCTACGCCAAGTACTACACGATGCACACACTGTCACCATTACACCATGCAGGAGGAATACACTACTTTAATAACATCACTAGAGTAGCACACAGATAAATTGTGATACAAAACACATTGCAATCATAAAGAGATATAAATAAGCACTTCACTATGCCATTCATAATAGTGAATAAGTATTCTGTGAAATATAGCCTAAGAGACCCACACGGTGCACACACTGTCACCTTTACACACGTGGGACAAGGAGTCTCCGGAGATCACATAAGTAAAACCCACTTGACTAGCACAATGACATCTAGATTACAAGCATCATCATATGAATCTCAATCATGTAAGGCAGCTCATGAGATTATTGTATAGAAGTACATAGGAGAGAGATTAACCACATAGCTACCGGTACAGCCCCGAGCCTCGATGGAGAACTACTCCCTCCTCATGGGAGACATCAGCGTTGATGAAGATGGCGGTGGTGTCGATGGAGGAGCCTTCCGGGGGCAATTCCCCGTCCCGGCGGCGTACCGGAACAGAGACTCCTGTCCCCCAGATCTTGGCTTCGCGATGGCGGCGGCTCTGGAAGGTTTCTCGTACCGTGGCTTTTCCGTATCGAAGTTTTAGGTCAGGGACCTTTAAATAGGCGAAGAGGCAGAGTCGGAGGGTCGACGAGGCGGTGGCACCATAGGGGGGGCGCGGCCAAGGCCTGGGCCGCGCCACCCTGGCGTCTGGTGGCCCAGTGGCCCCCCTCTGGCCTCTCTCGGGTGTTCTGGAAGCTTCGTCCAATCCTAAGATGTTGGGCGTTGATTTCGTCTGATTCCGAGAATATTTCCTTACTAGGATTTCTGAAACCAAAAACAGCAGAAAAAAGCAACTGGCCCTTCGGCATCTCGTCAATAGGTTAGTTCCGGAAAACGCATAAAAACGATATAAAGTGTGCATAAAACATGTAGATATCATCAATAATGTGGCATGGAACATAAGAAATTATCGATACGTCGGAGACGTATCAGTGGGTAGCAAATGTTTAATTGCACCATCGCAAAGAATAGGAGGAACTCCTTCACAAAGACGAAGTGTTCCAGGTGGAACAAAGACTGTAGATATTGCTACATGGTAGTGTCCAGTGATTCTTGATCTTCGAGTCATTCTTCACTTCTTTGTATAATCTGCAAATCAAATTCTTGCAAAAGCAAAATCCACCGGATCATTCTAGGCTTAACATCAGTCCTTTCAAGGATTTCTTTCAAACAAATACGATTAGTGCAGACTCTAACTTTTGTGTCAGTGATATACGATCTAAAATTTTCACAGGTGAATACGACCGCAAAGAACTTCTTTTCTATTAAGGCATAATTTATTAGTGCATCATTTAGAGTCCGGCTAGCATGATGGATGATATTAACTTCATCACCATCCTGCTAACACAAATTGACTCCAACATATCCATGATTTGCCTTACAAAGTAGATCAAAAGGTTTCTTCCAATTAGGTGGTTGTATCATAGGATCTTTAAGTAGAGCTTACTGATACGTCTCAAACGTATCTATAATTTCTTATGTTCCATGCTACTTTTATGATGATACTCACATGTTTTATACACATTATATGTCATTATTATGCATTTTCCGGCACTAACCTACTAAAGAGATGCCGAAGAGCCAGTTGCTGTTTTCTGCTGTTTTTGGTTTCAGAAATCCTAGTAAGGAAATATTCTCGGAATTGGACGAAATCAACGCCCAGGATCTTATTTTTCCACGAAGCTTCCAGAACACCGAAAGGGAAACGAAGTGGGGCGACGAGGCGGCGACACGCCAGGGCGGCGCGGCCCAGGCCCTGGCCGCGCGGCCCTATCGTGTGGGCCCCCCGTGAGGCCCCCTGACCTGCCTCTTCGCCTACTTAAGCCTTCGTCGATGATAGTTCCAGTACCGAGAGCCACGATACGGAAAACCTTTCAGAGACGCCGCCGCCGCCAATCCCATCTCGGGGGATTCAGGAGATCGCCTCCGGCACCCTACCGGAGAGGGGAATCATCTCCGGAGGACTCTACACCGCCATGGTCGCCTCCGGATTGATTAGTGAGTAGTTCACCCCTGGACTATGGGTCCATAGCAGTAGCTAGATGGTCGTCTTCTCCTAATTGTGCTATCATTGTTGGATCTTGTGAGCTGCCTAACATGATCAAGATCATCTATCTGTAATGCTACATGTTGCGTTTGTTGGGATCTGATGAATATGGAATACTATGCTATGCTGATTATCAATCTATCTATGTGTTGTTTATGATCTTGCATGCTCTCCGTTGCTAGTAGAGGCTCTGGCCAAGTCATTACTTGTAACTCCAAGAGGGGGTAATTATGCTCGATAGTGGGTTCATGCCTCCATTAAATCTGGGGGAGTGACAACAACCTCTAAGGTTGTGGATGTGTTGTTGCCACTAGGGATAAAACATCAATGCTATATCTAAGGATGTATTTGTTGATTACATTACGCACCATACTTAATGCAATTGTCTGTTGTTTGCAACTTAATACTGGAGGGGGTTCGGATGATAACCTGAAGGTGGACTTTTTAGGCATAGATGCATGCTGGATAGCGGTCTATGTACTTTGTCGTAATGCCCAATTAAATCTCACACTACTCATCATAACATGTAGGTGCATTGTTATGCTCTTTTTATTTGTCAATTGCCCAACTGTAATTTGTTCACCCAACATGCTATTTATCTTATGGGAGAGACACCACTAGTGAACTGTGGACACCGGTCCATTCTTTTACATCGAATACAATCTACTGCAATACTTGTTCTACCGTTTTCTGCAAACATCATCTTCCACACTATACATCTAATCCTTTGTTACAGCAAGCCGGTGAGATTGACAACCTCACTGTTAAGTTGGGGCAAAGTACTTGGATTGTGTTGTGCAGGTTCCACGTTGGCGCCGGAATCCCTGGTGTTGCGCCGCACCACACTCCGTCACCAACAACCTTCAACGTGCTTCTTGGCTCCTACTGGTTCGATAACCTTGGTTTCTTACTGAGGGAAAACTTGCTGCTGTACGCATCACACCTTCCTCTTGGGGTTCCCAACAGACGCGTGCTGTACGCGTATCAAGCTCTTTTTCTGGCACCGTTGCCGGGGAGATCAAGACACGCTGCAAGGGGAGTCTCCACCTCCAATCTCTTTACTTTGTTGTTGTCTTGCTTTACTTTTATTTACTACTTTGTTTGCTGCACTAAAACAAAACACAAAAAATTTAGTTGCTAGTCTTACTTTATTTACTATCTTGTTTGCCATATTAAAAATACAAAAAAATTAGTTACTTGCTTTACTTTATTTACTATCTTGTTTGCGTTCTCTATATTAAAAACACAAAAAAAAATTATTTACTTGCATTTACTTTATCTAGTTTTCTTTATTTACTACTGCTAAAATGAGTAATCCTGAAGTTGAAGTTCGTTCGTTTAAACAACAAGGGGGAGAATGTTTAAAAGATGCTTGGTATAGAATTAGTGATGCTCATAATAGGTGCACTAAGAAACACTCCACTATTATCCTACTCAGGAATTTTTATGTTGGAATCTCTAGCTGGAATAGGTATGTTCTTGATTGTCTCGCGGGAGGTAATTTCCTAGGCACTCCTGCTTTAGAAGCTAGCTGCATTATTGAGAGTCTATTTGGAATACCACCTGTTAATGAAGTTAAAACTGAAATCTCTCTTGAAGATATTATGAAAAAGATGGAAACCATAGAGCAAAATCTTCCAAGTATTGAAACTAAATTGGGAATATTACTTAATAGCACTGACAAACTTGATAAATCTCTAGGAGGAATTAATGAGAAAATTTCCATCTTAGAAACTTGTGCCACTTATGGTAATCAAACCCATAGGATTAACGAACTTGAAGAAGCTATGGGAATCTTGGGTTCAACTTTTTCTTCTCTTAAGTATAAGGAGAAAGCTTATGTGGGTAAGGAGCAAAAGTTCATGTATGTCTCTAAAGTGCCTAAGTCAAAGAACTATTATAGGCCTAAAATTGACAAAGCCCTTAGTACCACTATAGACAATGGAACAACTAAAATACCTGTTGTAACAAATTGCGAAAATTATGATGTTGATGCTTCATCTCTTGATAATACTTGATACACACTTTCTACGCCTAGCTGAAAGGCGTTAAAGAAAAGCGCTTATGGGAGACAACCCATTATTTTACTACAGTACTTTTATTTTATATTTGAGTCTTGGAAGTTGTTACTACTGTAGCAATCTCTCCTTATCTTAGTTTTATTGCATTGTTGTGCCAAGTAAAGTCTTTAATGATAAAGTTCATACTAGATTTGGATTACTGCGCAGAAACAGATTTTCTTGCTGTCACGAATTTGGGTTGAATTCTCTGTAGGTAACTTAGAAAATTATGCCAATTTACGTGCGTGATCCTCAGATATGTACGCAACTTTCATTAGTTTTGAGTTTTCTCATTTGAGCAAATCTGGTGCCCCAGAAAAATTCGTCTTTACAGACTGTTCTGTTTTGATAGATTCTGCCTTTTATTTCGCATTGCCTGTTTTGCTATGCTTGATGGATTTCTTTGTTCCATTAACTTTCTGTAGCTTTGTGCAATGTCCAGAAGTGTTAAGAATGATTATTTCACCTCTGAACATGTGAATTTTTGATTATGCACTAACCCTCTAATGAGTTTGTTTCAAGTTTGGTGTGGAGGAAGTTTTCAAGGATCAAGAGAGGAGGATGATACAATATGATCAACGAGAGTGAAAGCTCTAAGCTTGGGGATGCCCCGGTAGTTCATCCCTGCATATTTCAAGAAGACTCAAGCGTCTAAGCTTGGGGATGCCCAAGGCATCCCCTTCTTCACCGACAACATTATCAGGTTCCTCTAGTGAAACTATATTTTTATTCCATCACATCTTATGTGCTTTACTTGTAGCGTCTGTTTGTTTTTTGTTTTTGTTTTGTTTGAATAAAGTTGGATCCTAGAATTCATTGTGTGGGAGAGAGATACGCTCCGCTGTTGCATATGGACAAATATGTCCTTAGGCTTTACTCATAATATTCATGGCGAAGGTTGAACTGCTTCGTTAAATTGTTATATGGTTGGATACGGGAAATGCTACATGTGGTAATTGGTATAATATCTTGAATAATGTGATACTTGGCAATTGTTGTGCTCATGTTTAAGCTCTTGCATCATGTACTTTGCACCTATTAGTGAAGAAATACATAGAGCTTGCTAAAATTTGGTTTGCATAATTGGTCTCTCTAAGGTCTAGATATTTTCTAGTAAGGGTCGAACAACAAGGAAGACGGTATAGAGTCTTATAATGCTTTCAATATGTCTTTTATGTGAGTTTTGCTGTACCGGTTCATACTTGTGTTTGCTTTAAACAACCTTGCTAGCCTAAACCTTGTATCGAGAGGGAATACTTCTCATGCATCCAAAATCCTTGAGCCAAACACTATGCCACTTGTGTCCACCATACCTACCTACTACATGGTATTTCTCTGCCATTCCAAAGTAAATTGCTTGAGTGCTACCTTTAAAACTTCTACTCTTTGTCTTTGCAATATATAGCTCATGGGACAAATAGCCTAAAAACTATTGTGGTATTGAATATGTACTTATGCGTCTTATCTCTTATAAGTTGCTTGTTGTGCGATAACCATGTTCCTGGGGATGCCATCAACTATTTCTTTGTTGAATATCATGTGAGTTGCTATGCATGTTCGTCTTGTCTAAAGTAAGGGTGATTTATCATGATCAAATGGTTTGAGTATGCATATTGTTAGAGAAGAACATTGGGCCGCTAACTAAAGCCATGATCCATGGTGAAAGTTTCAGTTTGGACAACAAACCTCAATCTCTTATGAGAATATTATCTGTTGTTGAATGCTTATGCATTAAAGAGGAGTCCATTATCTGTTGTCTATGTTGTCCCGGTATGGATGTCTAAGTTGAGAATAATCAAAAGCGAGAAATCCAATGCGAGCTTTCTCCTTAGACGTTTGTACAGGCGGCATAGAGGTACCCCTTTGTGACACTTGGTTAAAACATATGCTACGCTATGATAATCCATGTAAATCCAAGCTAATTAGGACAAGGTGCGGGCACTATTGGTATACTATGCATGAGGCTTGCAACTTGTAGGATATAATTTACATAACACATATGCTTTATTACTACCGTTGACAAAATTGTTTCTTGTTTTCAAAATAAAAGCTCTAGCACAAATATAGCAATCCATGCTTCCCTCTGTGAAGGGCCTTTCTTCTACTTTTATTGTTGAGTCAGTTTACCCATTTCCTTCTATCTCAAGAAGCAAACACTTGTGTTAACTGTGCATTGATTCCTACATACTTGCATATTGCACTTGTTATATTACTTTATGTTGACAATATCCATGAGATATACATGTTACAAGTTGAAAGCAACCGCTGAAACTTAATCTTCCTTTGTGTTGCTTCAATGCCTTTACTTTGAACTTATTGCTTTATGAGTTAACTCTTATGCAAGACTTATTGATGCTTGTCTTGAAAGTACTATTCATGAAAAGTCTTTGCTATATGATTCAATTGTTTACTCATTGTATTTACCATTGCTTCGAATCGCTGCATTCATTACATGTGCTTACAATAGTATTGATCAAGATTATGGTAGCATTGTCACTTAAGAAATTATCTTTGTTATCGTTTACCTACTCGGGACGAGTAGGAACTAAGCTTGGGGATGCTTGATACGTCTCAAACGTATCTATAATTTCTTATGTTCCATGCTACTTTTATGATGATACTCACATGTTTTATACACATTATATGTCATTATTATGCATTTTCCGGCACTAACCTATTAACGAGATGCCGAAGAGCCAGTTGTTGTTTTCTGCTGTTTTTGGTTTCAGAAATCCTAGTAAGGAAATATTCTCGGAATTGGACGGAATCAACGCCCAGGATCTTATTTTTCCACGAAGCTTCCAGAACACTGAAAGGGAAACGAAGTGGGGCGACGAGGCGGCGACACGCCAGGGCGGCGCGGCCCTGGCCCTGGCCGCGCGGCCCTGTCGTGTGGGCCCCCCGTGAGGCCCCCTGACCTGCCTCTTCGCCTACTTAAGCCTTCATCGATGATAGTTCCAGTACCGAGAGCCACGATACGGAAAACCTTCCAGAGACGCCGCCGTCGCCAATCCCATCTCGGGGGATTCAGGAGATCGCCTCCGGCACCCTGCCGGAGAGGGGAATCATCTCCCGGAGGACTCTACACCGCCATGGTCGCCTCCGGATTGATGAGTGAGTAGTTCACCCCTGGACTATGGGTCCATAGTAGTAGCTAGATGGTCGTCTTCTCCTAATTGTGCTATCATTGTTGGATCTTGTGAGCTGGCTAACATGATCAAGATCATCTATCTGTAATGCTACATGTTGCGTTTGTTGGGATCTGATGAATATGGAATACTATGCTATGCTGATTATCAATCTATCTATGTGTTGTTTATGATCTTGCATGCTCTCCGTTGCTAATAGAGGCTCTGGCCAAGTCATTACTTGTAACTCCAAGAGGGGGTAATTATGCTCGATAGTGGGTTCATGCCTCCATTAAATCTGGGGGAGTGACAACAACCTCTAAGGTTGTGGATGTGTTGTTGCCACTAGGGATAAAACATCAATGCTATATCTAAGGATGTATTTGTTGATTACATTACGCACCATACTTAATGCAATTGTCTATTGTTTGCAACTTAATACTGGAGGGGGTTCGGATGATAACCTGAAGGTGGACTTTTTAGGCATAGATGCATGCTGGATAGCGGTCTATGTACTTTGTCGTAATGCCCAATTAAATCTCACACTACTCATCATAACATGTAGGTGCATTGTTATGCTCTCTTTATTTGTCAATTGGCCAACTGTAATTTGTTCACCCAACATGCTATTTATCTTATGGGAGAGACACCACTAGTGAACTGTGGACCCCGGTCCATTCTTTTACATCGAATACAATCTACTGCAATACTTGTTCTACTGTTTTCTGCAAACATCATCTTCCACACTATACATCTAATCCTTTGTTACAGCAAGCCGGTGAGATTGACAACCTCACTGTTAAGTTGGGGCAAAGTACTTGGATTGTGTTGTGCAGGTTCCACGTTGGCGCCAGAATCCCTGGTGTTGCGCCGCACTACACTCCGTCACCAACAACCTTCAACGTGCTTCTTGGCTCCTACTGGTTCGATAACCTTGGTTTCTTACTGAGGGAAAACTTGCTGCTGTACGCATCACACCTTCCTCTTCGGCTTCCCAACGGATGCGTGCTGTACGCGTATCACTTACTTAAGAATGTTGAAAGCATTGAGACAATTTTCATCAAACTTAAACCAAACATCTTTTTGTAAAAGATTAGTAAGGAGTCTTGCTATTTTAGAAAAATTCCTCATGAATCTTCTGTAGAACCCGACATGACCAAGTAAACTTCTTATACCTTTGATGTCTCGTGGAGGTGTTATTTTCTCTATGGCTTTCATTTTCGACTTGCCAACTTCTATGCCTTTTCCCAAGATCTTGTGCCCAGGTACTATCCCTTCTTGAACCATAAAGTGGCACTTCTCCCAGTTCAAGACTAGATTAGTATCCTCGCATCTCGGCAACACTTTATGAAATAATTACGCAAGCAAAGGTTAAATAAAGTTCCATAGATGTAAAAGTCGTCCATGAACACTTCCATTATATGCTCAATATAATCGGCAAATATAGTAGTCATGCACCTTTGAAAAGTAGCTGGAGCATTGCATAATCCGAAAGGCATTCTACGATAAGCATATAATCCAAAAGGACAAGTGGAAGTTATTTTAAATTGATCTTCCGGGTGAACGACTATTTGGGAGGACCCAGAATATCCATCAAGATAACAAAAATGCAAATTCTTAGCAAGTATTTCTAGAATTTGATCTATAAAAGGCAATGAGTAATGATCATTCCTAGTTTCCTTATTCAATTTTGTAAAATAAATGCACATCCTATGTCCTACAACAGTTCTGGTTGGGACCATTTCATTATGTTTATTTGGTACAATAATAAATCCTCCTTTATTAGGAAAACAATGAATATGACTCACCTAGTCACTTTCTTTGACATGATAGATGATACCTGCATCGAGGAGGCGGATGATTTCCTTTCTTACCACTTCCTTCATTTTAGGCTTATGTTTCCTATGAAAATCTGCAACTGGTATGGCTCCACCTTCCATGAATATTCGATGAGTGGCTATTGATGTTGCGCAGTTGCACACCGTTGGGGAACCCCAAGAGGAAGGTATGGTGAGCACAGTAGCAAGTTTTTCCTCGGTAAGAAACCAAGGTTTAATCGACAAGTAGGAGAAATGAATGACTTCTGAAGGTGTTGCTAAATGACTTGTGGCAGGGCGCACTACCAGCGTCAGCAACAACGTGGAACTTGCACACAACACAACCAAAGTACTTTTCCCCAACTTACAGTGAGGTTGTCAATCTCACCGGTTTTTTCTGAAAACAAAGGATTAACTGTATAGTGTGGAAATAGATATTTGTTTGAAGTGAAATAAAAGAGCCGTTGACGTGGGAGTTGGCAATAACGACAATAGGTATTTGTAGTGTAAAAGAAAGGACCGGGGCACTAGAGGTGTCTCTCCATAAAGATAAATAACATGTTGGGTGAATAAATTACAGCCGGTCAATTGACAGAATAAAAACCAAACATGACAATATGATTACTATGAGATTCATTTGGACATTACAACATAATACATACACCGTAGTCCAACTGCATCTATGACTAATAATCCACCTTTCGGTTAGCATCTGCACCCCTTTCAGTATTAATGTGCAAGCAACAGATTATCGCATTAAGCAATGTGTGTAAAGTAAACAATAGAATTATCCTTAGACAAAGCATTGTTGTTTTCTCCCTAGTAGCAACAACACATCTACAACCTTAGAAGTTATTGTCACTCTTCCAGATTACTAGAGGCATGAACCCACTATCGAGCATAAATACTCTCTCTTGGAGTTACAAGCATATACTTGGCTAGAGCAGCTACTAGCAACTGAGAGCATGCAAGATCACAAATAACATATGACAAGTATATAATCGATCTCAACCATAGTATTCAATATTCATCGGAGCCCAGCAAACGCAACATGTAGCATTACATAAAGATGATCTTGATCATGATAGGCAGCTCACAAGAACTAAACATGAAGCATAAATTGGAGAAGACAATTATCTAGCTATTGCTATGGACCCGTAGTCCAGAGATAAAGTACTCACGCATCACTTTGGAGGCGGGCATGGCGATGTAGAGGCCTCTGGTGATGATCTCCCTCTCCGGCAGGGTGTCGGGAAAAGCTTCAGAATCCTCCCAAGCTAGGGTCAGCGATGGCGGCCGCGCTGGAACTTTTCGTGGATGGATGCTCAGTTATTTAGGTTTTTCCCTAACAGGTGAATAAATAGGCGGAAGCGCGAGGTCGGTGGGTGCCCGAGGGGCCCACACCACCCGTTGGCGCGGCTAGGGGGTGGGCTGCGCCAAGGCCTGGTCTGGCCGCCTCGTGGCGCCCCTTCGTCTCTCCTTTGGACTTCGTCTTTGTTACAGTAAAATAGGAACTTCGGCTTTTGTTTCGTCCAATTTCTAGAATATTTCCTGTACAAATTTTCTGAAATACAAAACAGCAGAAAACAGGGAACTTGCACTGTGGCATCTTGTCAATAGTTTAGTTCCAGAAAATGTATAAAAGTGCAACGAAATGTAAACAAAACATACATAAATTGGTGCAAAACAAGCATAGAGTATCAAAAATTATAGATATGTTTGCAACGTATCAGCTATTGAGGGACTAATCCCTTTCAAGTCATCCAAAGAATATCCAAAAGCCTTACGATGCATTTTAAGTACCATCATTATCTGTTCTTCCTCTTTTTCTAAAAGGTTAGTACTCACAATAACCAGATATCTATTTGTCTCATCTAAGAACTTATATTTTAAATCTGGAGCAAGATGTTTCAGTTCTGGAGGTAGTAAATCTTCATCTCCCTTTCTTTCAGGTACTTCATACTTCTAATTAGTTGAGTTATCAGCTGTAGGGAGAGATTCCAAATATTTTTCAATATTATTTTGGTTTGATCCTATCAGATTATTTTCATTTCCAAGTAAACTTACCTCTAAATCATCTTCAGGAGTATTATAAAGTACTACGAAAAGAGTAGCAAGATTAACTTCCTCCTCGAAGTCCTCTTCTTCAACAGTTGGTTTATGAGTGAATTTCGAGAAATGAAAACTCATCACTTTCTCCCCAAACTTAAGAGAGATAGTTTCTTTCCTGCAGTCAATATTAGCTCCTGCAGTGTTTAAGAATGTTCTTCCAAAAATGATTGGAAAATGAGAATCAATTGGCATATCAATGACAACAAAATCAATGATATAAGTGTAAGGTCGTATTGTAATATGTACATCTTTTATTACTCCCATAGAAACTCTAAGAGTCCTATCAGCTAACATTATTGTCATATCTCTGTGTCTTCTAATTGTGAATGCTCAAGTTCATATTGAATACCAAAATAAAATCTACAAGGAATAGCAGTAATGGATGTTCCAATATCACAAAGTCCATAATAAGAGGATCCACTAAAAGTGCAATGTAAAACACGTTTTCCCACACCTTTTGCTTTAACCATACCTTCTACAAACTGTGAGGCTTCGGAATCGAGCTCAACTATGTTGTAGTGTGCAAACATAGCTAAAATACTTTCCATAGTTACCTCACTCTCTCCATTTGCAGCTTCATGAGTAGGTTCCTCATTACTAATTTTTAAATCTGATGCTCTTACCTTTCTTACCTCCTCTTCCTTTTGTTCTGCAAGGAGTTGAGCTCGGATGTGCCTTGCCGATGTCATTGAAAAGGTAGCGGCTCATTGTAAGGCATCCTTTCAATAGGCACCACTTTGGGTACTTTAGCTTTAACTTGTGTTTCTTCTATAGTTTGAGGTGGCGGAGTGTAATGAAACCATTCTTTCTTGGGTACTTCAATGAATTATGTAAAAGCTTGAAGAACATCCAATACCATAGCATCATCGAGATTAATCTCGTTAGCTGTTTCTTTTAATTGCCTGGTGTTTTTATAAGAATTCAAGCAATCATATTCTATTTCTATTTCTCCCTCACTACCAAGATCAAAGCCCCATGATACTCTATTTCTATGAACTTTGTCTAGGCGTATCCAAGCTTGCTCGGCTGTGAGTTCCATAAAAGATCCACCGGATAAAAAAAATCTAATTGTCTTTTATTATCTTGTTCTAGTCCTCCATAAAATATATGTAAAACGTACAAAAGGTGGTAAATCATGATGGGGACATTATTGAACCATACCTTTGAACCTGAGATATGCTCTCATTAAGATTTCGCCGTGGCGATTCTTGAAATTTGTTATAGGCCTTCTTGCTTCCGCGTACTTAACTTTGGGATAGAACCGAAATATAAATTCCTTCATAAGATTCTCCCAGGTATCAATCTTTTTTGGAGGGCAAGTTCTATACCAAGATAATGCAGTGTTGGTTACAGATTGACTAAACAATTTGAGCTTAAGTTCATCATGATTGTAGTTTCTCAATTTAATTGTCAAACACAACTCAGTAAAAGAATGCAAATGACTATAAGGATCCTCATCGGGATCATCTCGTGCAAAACTATTCTCCTTCATAATAGCGATAAAACATGGATGAATAGAATACTCTATGTTACTCCCATTGGGAATTTCTTAACGGACCCTCGGCTGAATCTTCTGAGGTATTCAGCTGCATCAAGCTTATTCATAAGCCCGAGAGCAGCCATGGTATTACCTGAAACTATCAAACAACTTTAGTAAAAACAATAATAGATGAGGAACTAAGAACAAAGACCAAAAGCACTGAGGTCCCCGGCAACGGCGCCAGAAAATAGCTTGATAACTTCAAGAACACATATCAGTTGTAGCTAGTTTTGAAATAAGAGTATCAAACCACGAGGAGCTATTGGTTAGGGTCTTAATGCCCCTTGCTACTTTCTACTAAAGATTACTTAATAATTGTTTGATAATCTCAAAATGCTTAAAGAGGGGTGTTGTAAATGGTTGCAAATAAAGTAAATAAAGTAGTAAATACGTTGTATGAAATGGGTTGAAATATAATAAGACAAAGTGTTCTCACAGATTATTGGATTCACCTCTAGCACTAGGATTTATGTTAATTAAGATAAAATATACTTTTAATCATGTTGTGTGTGGGAAAGCTCTGTAATAAGATGCGCCTTGAAAGCCATCAGTCATAGAATCTCTAAATAATCAGAGCATCTAGCCTTATGCAAACCACATATAGACTATTGCTATTAAGGGGTTTACCCAGTGGTTATCGATATGAGCTTTGTGAATCCCTCTTGTCCCCCTTATTCATGTGTCAAAGCGCCAATACGGTAATGTCACTGCCCGCCGTTCATTTTACCACACTTCAAAGAGTAGTTCCCTCTCAAAACCATAACACATATATTACATGGTGCACAACACGTAATATCAAGATAGAAAACTAACACACATTAATACTTAAAACCGTAGATCATCTTAGATCCATAGCATATTCATGCTAGGATTTCTCCATCTCCCCAGAAAACTTATAGGACTACTCACACATGCATGGAGACAATCAAGAACATCATCACAATCTTGTGGAAGGAATTAAAGGAATGAAACAAATTCAAATACAAATCCACAATAGCAATCAAGATTACAACTATGGTTGGAGGATGATGATGGTGGAGATGCAGCGGTTGATGATGGTGAAGGGGATGATGCCTTGTCCTCCGAGGATCCACGTAGCAGCCCGGATCTTGTCTTCTCCAGAGTTCCTTCTTGAGATCTGATCTGGGGCGGTGTTTCTCGGTTTCACAGAGTCGTGTGTGTCTGATCTCTGATCCGTCTACGGAAGGTGAAAGTATTTAGCGAGGTGGTGCTTCTGGAGGGTGGTACTGGTGGACGGTATGGGCGGGCCTTGCCCGACTGATGCCCATTAAAGCTGCTGGAAGCTATCCTCGCATTGTCCTTTCACCCAGGTGCATTATTAAGTGCAAAAATGATTTCTGTCACATCAAAATGCCAGAAAATGATAGTTTTCATTCATATTTCATTATTGTCTTATTATCCTGAGATCCTATGTAGACAAGCATAAAAGGTCGCGGTAGCACGGTGAAATACAAAAAGTCTTACCACTACCCAATGATATCTTGATAAAATAACAATGCAAAAACATGCTAAACTTTCACTCATCACTTATCTTCCCAGAACCTTATTCCCGAGCCATCCTTAATATACACTGAACGAACAATATGAGAATAAGTATTTCTTTGTCGCCGTTAGACCAACCCGGAAATAATAGTCCAAGGTTTCCAATAAACCTGAGACAATGCACATGAGCCTATTATTTCTTTTTTTTAGAATAGTTTCCACACCCCATCTTCGATAAGAAGTTTAAACAACCATTCTATATTTAGCCAGTCAATATTAATTTTTTTCGCTATCTCCTTGCCAAAAGAATTTGAATCGGAAATAATTTAATCTTTGCTACGAAATTGAAACTAGATGGGTTAGCAAAATAAATAACTTGATGTTTTGTGTATGTTTAAGCTTGTGTCTCATTGTAGCGTATGTGACGTCAGTGGTCACTCTCTTCTTGTTAATTTGCAATGCTATTCTTTTGGCGAAGTTTTTTTTTCCTAAGAGCCAAAATCAGACAAACTTGACTTTTTAACATTCAAAAACTAGATAGATTTGATCCCTAGCCTTATTCAAAGCGGTTTGACCAATTATGTCATTGTGTCTAAACACACCTAAAAACTAATTGACACAATAGAATCATGAAGATTTGGGACTAAATGTTTTATAATAATATATCTATATGTATAAATAAGTGGAATGTTTCTTGAAACGTGAAACATATTTCATTTTGAAAACCTCCACTTCTACAAAAAAAATAGCACCTATTGAAAACTCAAAATAATAAAATAAAAAACAAAAGTTTATTTCATGCAATTACAAAAATATGGGCATATTATAGATGAAAAAAATGAAGAAATATAGAAGATGGTTAAAACGTTTATCTTTTCTAAAGGGCACATAATTCAAGTACTCCATTCGCGGGAAATAAACATATTTTCTGTTCAGGAATGTCATATACTTCTTACTTTTCTACCTTACCTTTCCCATTGAAAAATGTAGTACTTAATTCATGTTTTCATCACTCATTTGATAAATATTATTTCTTTGAATAATCTTCATCTTAGACTTTATCTTTTCCATTTATTTTATATATGTTGATTGGGCCGTGAGCCCGTGACATGTGTAAGACCATTTTCACGTTATGAGTCAACCCACTTTAATATGAGTGGGCTACCACAGTAGTCATGTATGGCTAGTTGGGTACTTCATGGCCATGCTCGTGTGATTATAGAATTTCGATAGTAAACAAAGATTGAGCTAACAATTGTTAGACCAGAAACGGGTCGCGTTTTAATCACTATAATTCATAGTGGTGCATGTGTGCAAATCTATAATATCTATAAAGTTGATCCCCACTATCGTCATTTAATGTTTGCAAGCTCTTTCCACATTGAGCCACATCACCCCTATTATTTCTAGCCATCAGATCATCATCAAACCGTTAGTGCGGTCCTACAAACCCATCCAGACCATGAGGTTAAAAATGATTGGTTCCTTATCTCTTCACATGTCCGCTTCATTATGGTACAATTTCCTTTCCACTACCCATCTACCATAGAAATAAATCTCTTCATTGGTGCCACTAAAACTCCTTGCATTAAATCTACCGAATTGATCTTCTACGATGGCATTTTCATCTTCCCTCTCCACACCAAGATGGGTACTATATATATGTATCGTGCTGCAACTCCTAGCCGTACTGATATCCAACCCCAAACCATGCCAAGGAGACCACTATCTCACTCCGAGCGGAACGGGGATCAGAAAAGGAAGCCAACCCAACTTCTCTTGTGATGCTGCAGCTCACACCTGATGCCCGACGCGAAAAAACAAGGGAACAAAAATTTTGCTGGCCGGACATAGGCTGCTGCTCCATCCATCGCTGGCCAATCGCTCGATACTTCGACGAAACATCCAGGCGCGCTCTGATATCCCATCTCCCGCGCTGCAATGCGAAGAGACGCTCTCATGATTTTAATGGCTTCCTCGGATTCCTGTTGAAGCTATGTGCATCTTTGAGCCCTCTCGGTGACCTCTTCTCATTAAATAAGCCGTCTGTAATTGTTGTTGCCTGCCTCCATGTGTTGCCGGATGTGAAGAAATTTTCCATATCCAGATAACCTCTTGATAGATCTTCATCTCTATTTTTCGTCCTCCTCCTTTTGATTTGTTTGTTTGCTCTATCTTTGCAGGACTCTAGGTGTGGGCATATTCATAAATTGGATTGCATTTTATTTCCGGAGCTATTCAGGTTATGAGAGCTTATCTACTTCAATTTAACACTCATTTCACGGTACGGAAGGCCTTCATCTCTTTCAGTTTATCATGTACTCTTCATTTTGTGAAGCTTTGTTTTTAGTTTATTTTGCTGGAGTTTCTATTTAATGTGTTTTTCCAACAAACTGTGCACAGCCTCATTAGTATAATATAATAACATAGATCGTGCCATTACTTATTTTCTCAATAATCATAACGGATTATAGGCATGTTGGGCCTACATGATCAGGAGCAAAAACGGATGCTTGAACCTCGAGTACGGCTGAACCAAGTACCGTAGCTGAAGGGCTTGACGGCTTAACACACTTGACAGACCGGCAGAACCGAGATGCTGAGAAGTCATATTCCAGAGTGATATCCTCACTGCTAGGTTATGAAGCACAGTCATAAACTTCTTTTTGTTCCTTTTCTATAATTGTTGCCGAAGGACATGTAACATTGTCATATATTTTTTTAGCAGACATGGCACTGAACATTAGCTTGGCTAACTCAGGTCTCATATTTTTATATATTTAGTTGTTCACACGAATGAAGATCTGGCCGTTCCATCTTAGAAGGAAAAAAACACAATGTTACACTTGATACATGGCATAACCAGCAATATTTTTCGAACATTTTTGAATTTTTTATTTTTTTGCAAACATGTGAATATTCATCTCTTATGTCCAACATGTGAACATTTTCATACATTGAATTTTCTATTTTTTGTAAACATGTGAATAAGAGATGATCATCTCTTATGTCCGCGGCAACGCGCGGGGTATCAACTAGTTTGTAAGGTTCTACCTGCCAAGTTTCATGAAAATGTTGTATTTTTCCATTTTATTGGGATCGTGTTTGTAATTTATGTCTCCACCGCTTGGGAGTTGGGATTAATGCAACACTCTCTCGATCCTTCGGAACAGTCAGTACAGGATTCCTGCGAGATGCTGATGGCCTTTGCCGTCAGCACAACCAAGAAAACCGTAGGCCACCATCGGCGTAGCTCGCATCGTCGCAGGTCCCTGACCATCGGCGTACCTACGGCCATCGGCGGATGACATGTGCCGACGGTTGCAGCCCATCATCAGCGTCGGCACATGTCGGACGGTGAGAAGACGGTGGCGAAGGTACGCCTATGGTATAGCCATGTAACTGCAGGTTGCGACGTCAGAGTAGGTGGACATGCTAAGCCAACGGCGAAGCCGTTGGCATAGCTCGACGTCGTTAAGTGCCGTCAGCTGATGGACGACTGCGCCACGTGGTAGGGAGAAACTCCTATGTCTAGGCGGTGCCGACGGTGGCCGTCGGCGTACCTCACACTATGCCGACGGCGTAGCTCTACCGATGGTGGCTGTCGGCGTACATCGAGATATGCCGACGACTAGCAGACGCCGATGGCCATTTTTTTGCCGTAGGCATCTAGAGACTACGCCGACAATCCCGATATTTGGCCGTCAGCATAGGTCTTGGCCGTCGGCTCCTCACTGTTTTCCTGTTGTGAGTTCCCTGTTAAAAAAACAAGAGGGAGTCTTCGTGCAATAGTATTGCACCAATTTCTATAAATGGTGAGCCTTCAGAAATAATACCAAGCATACAAATGACTTCCATCCTTAAATTTCTTCGCACATTTTTAGCAATGTCATGCACCTGTAGAACTGCTTAATCATCAGGTAACGAAAGGACTTTTTTTGAATTATTTACTCATGAGATAAAAAAAAATCTTACAAAGAATTTGATGCATGTGCGCCCGGCTCGCATGCTCTTAATGACTTACGTCCTATGGAAAGATCTTTCCAGTTTTATTGCTTGATTGATCTTTCGTGCACCGGAGCGGGATGACACGCAGATCTTAATGACGAGGTGCATACACTAGTAGGAAAACCCTTATAGGCGGAGCTTAGTTCTGTGGCGCACCTCAAAAAATACACCACAGAAATTTATTTTGTGGCGCACCAGGCAACAGTGCGCCACAAAAATAAGCTATTCTGTGGCGCAGTTTGCCTGGTGCGTCACAGAAATAAGGTATTCTGTGGCGCATTGTGTTCGGTGCGCCACAGAATTAGCGAACCAGATATACAAAAGTGAGCCAACCTCCCACCTACCACACTACACAAGCCATTCTTCTTCCTCCATCTAGCTCGTCCCCCCCTTCTCTCTCATACCATTTTGGCTCTACTTTTCACTTGCTTGGGTATTTATTGCACTTACTTTAGTTGATACTTAATTGGAGTTGAGGAGAAGGCTCTCCATACTCTCCCCTCCTCTCGAACTCATCGATCGCGGTCTCGTCTCGGTATCGAATCTAGAAGGTGAGTAGTTGGAGGAGGCATACATATGCTTGGAGGAGACATGCATATGCTTGTAGATCTTGTGTGGCCGTCGTGTGTATGGATGCTTGTTGCAGGTGAAGCGCTTGTGTGTGTATCGGTGTGGTGTATGGATGTTTGCCGAAATGTTGATTCATTTCTGTTTCGGCAAATTTTGCACTACCCATATGTCCTACTTTGAGGAGAGGTCATGCCGAATTTTTCCGCTCCATGTAATACCTTGAGGAGAGGTACGGCCCATGCATGTGTGTGCATTTGTTGCGGTTCTAATTTCTTGTTCAATGTATACCATTTGCAGGCAAGCATGGTCCTCTCGATGAGTTCCGCTCGAATCTCTAGATACAAGATAGACGCGAAGGAGGACATGATTCGGAACAATAGGCGCCAGATAAGATGTCCGTGTCGATCATGCAAACTCGAGCGCTGGATCAACCCTGATTCCGGACAACTGGAAGGAGCACCTGCTGATGCGCGGTTTCATGCAAGACAACCAGGCGCGGCCGGCCCCATCAAATGGTGCGCATGAAGACCATGTCGAGCGAGATGACTATCATCATGAAGAAGACTAGCATCATGCCGACGGGGACTATCATCATGAAGAAGAAGTCGGCGGAGAAGGTCATCATGAAGAAGAAGATGCCGGCGGAGAAGATCATCATGATGAAGAAGAAGGTTCCGACGCGACCCCGCTAATTTCGGCCTTGCGGGACTCTCATGTTCAAGATCTTCTCCTCCAGGAGACGAGCAACGATAGAGTTGCAGCTAGAGAGAGAGCCAAGCTGTCGCAGATGGAGAAAGACGGGATGACTCCGATCTTTCCTGGGTGTCGTCCGCAGGATACGCGCTTGCATGTAACGCTTGATTACCTGCAGATGAAGACGCAGAACAAGTGGACCGATTCCAGCTTCAGCAAGAACTTAAAATTCTGGCACGATCGTCTCCCGGAGGGGAACACATTGCCAAGTAGTACCGAGGAGGCCAAGAAAGTCGTGTGTCCCCTTGACCTACCGCACGAAAAATACCACGCCTGCATTAATGATTGTGTGATTTATAGGTGCGAGTACAAGGACAGAACCACATGTCCGGTGTGTGGCCACGGACGGTACAAGGTTGGGAACAAGAAGGTACCTCGAAAAGTGGTATGGTACTTTCCTATCACTCCCCGTCTGCAGCGGTATTTCGTGGACCCTAAGGAAGCAAAGCTCATGCAATGGCACGCGGAAAGGCAGAAGCCCGAAGAAGATCCGGAGATGGGCTATATGCTGACACACCCTTCAGACGCTGGACAGTGGCAACCATTGGACATCGCCTTCCCTAGGTTCGGGGGTGACGCAAGGAACATCAGGCTGGGTATGAGCACCGATGGACTCAATCCGTTCGGCAACCAGAGTAGCACACATAGCACCTGGCCTGTGTTTGTATGGCCTTACAACCTACCCCCGTGGCTGTGCACCAAGCAAAGGTACATACACCTGAGTATTCTCATTCAGGGGCTGAAACAACCAGGTGTCAACATGCATTTGTATCTCGGGCTGCTGAAAGAGGAGTTAGACACGTTGTGGAAGACGCCACCCCGTACGTGGGACGCCTACACTAGAACTTATTTCGATATGAGAGCCGCGTTGATCACGACGGTCACGGACTATCCTGGTTACGCATATGTATCTGCCCAGGTCGGCCACGGATTCAACGGCTGTGTGAAGTGCATGGACGAGACCCCGCATCTACAACTACCAAGGGATCCCGGGTCCTCGAAAACCGTCTACCCAGGTGCTCGAAGGTGGCTTCGCTTGAATCACCCGTGGAGAAAACGCGGTGATCTGTTCAATGGTAAAGATGAGCCCGATGGACCCCCACGCCCGAGGAGCGGCGCAGAAATTGATGATCTTCTGAAAAATTGGAAGGAGTGCCCAGCGCCGGGAAAGAAGCGACCGAAGCCAGAGCCGCTGCTCGGTGTATGGAAAGCGAGGTCTGTTTTCCACGACTTGGAGTACTGGAAGGTCCTCCACACGCCCCACAGCCTCGATGTCATGCACATTACGAAGAACGTTACTGAGAGTCTGCTTGGCACTCTTTGCAACTCAGAAAAGTCCAAGGATGGACCGAAAGCAAGATACGATCTTAAACATTTTGGCATCAGGGAAGATCTTCAAGCCCCCGATACTGACGACGATGATGATGATGATGATGATGATAACACGGAAGGGACTCAACGTCTCCGCAAAAGGGCTAAGAAGAACGCGGTGCAGCTTCCCGCTGCCTGCTTCACAACGAGTCCGGAGGAGCTCGAGCAGTTTTTCAGGTGCCTCCTAGGAGTGAAAGTTCCTCACGGTTACTCGGGGAATATTAGCAGATATCTGGACGTAGCGAAGAAGAGGTTCACCGGGATGAAGTCTCACGATTGCCACGTGCTAATGACGCAGATACTTCCCGTTGCGATCCGAGGCATAATGGACGAGCACATCCGTGATACGCTGTTTGGCCTTTGCAACTTTTTTGACGTTATCACCAGGAAGTCGACCGGCGTGAGGCAGCTCAAGATGCTACAGGACGAGATTGTGGTGATACTATGTGAGCTCGAGATTTACTTCCCGCCTGCATTCTGTGATATATGCGTCCATCTCCTTCTCCATGTCGTTGAAGACATCAAGCAGCTCGGCCCAACGTTCCTCCACAACATGATGCCTTTCGAAAGGCAGAACGGTGTCATGAAAGGATACGTTCGCAATAGGGCCCGTCCAGACGCAGGCATGGCCAAGGAGTTTCTAACCTACGAGTGCATCTCCTTCTGCCAGAATTATCTAAGCACCGAGGACGATGAGGATCATGTTGGTCTACCCCCCAGGACGCACCTCGGGAGGCTCGCTGGAGTCGGTCACCGCGAGGGCTACCGCTCAGTCCATGTCGGCATTGAAAATCGACGCGACGACTTTGACAGGGCTCACCGGGTCGCGCTACAACACTTAAAACTGATCGAACCTTTCGTGCAACAGCACAAAAGCATGGTCGAGCAGAATTACATCGATATGGGCCGGCCGAGGAAGATGGGAGACGTAACCAAAAAGCACAACT
Source organism: Lolium perenne (assembly GCF_019359855.2). Classification (NCBI taxonomy): domain Eukaryota; kingdom Viridiplantae; phylum Streptophyta; class Magnoliopsida; order Poales; family Poaceae; genus Lolium; species Lolium perenne. The sequence continues at coordinate 284,615,563 of NC_067245.2, forward strand.
CCAGCTTCACGCGTTGGTTCAAGGAAACTCAACTGGTTGAAGCACAGAGAAAAAGGCCTTCTACCAAAGATGAAAAACTCATATACACCTTATCACAGGGACCCGCGCATAACGTAAGGACCTATCAGGGGTACGACATCAACGGTTACAGATTCTACACCGAGGAAAAGGACATAAATAGTGAAAATCAAAACTCAGGAGTAACTATGCTGTCATACGCCGATGACGAGACTAATGTCAAGGAAAGATTTTTTGGAAGGATCGAGGAGATATGGGAGCTCAATTACTATGGAGAGACGGTGCCAATGTTTCGTGTGAGATGGTCCAAGAAGGTCGAAAAAGAAGGCCGATATTTCACAACCATGGTTATACCCGATGCAAAATCGAAGAACGCATCCGCGAAAAATGAGCCATGGGTACTCGGTAGCCAAGTTGACCAATGCTTCTTCATCACCGATCCGTCGAGGTCTAGCCGTGTTGTCGTGAGGAGGGGAAGAGGAGCATCATAGGAATGCAAGGAGACGCCAACGAGGAAGACTTGGACAAGAACGGTGACCCGAAGATGGAGGAGGAATTCGACAGGCACTTCGACATGCCTACTACTAGTAAAGTAAGAAGGAAGACCTCCCTACCCTCTAAAGGTTGTCCGTTCACGCGAAGAAATCTCAAGGTGGCCGGCATAAAGTATTCAACCGCCAACAACCAAAAGGGCAAGAAGATTGTGAAGAGACGCTAGAGCTCGGAGCCGGGACGAAGAAGATCTTTTTTTGGTCTATCACATGTGTGTGAGTGTGTGTGTTAGACAAGTACATGCATGTGTGTGTGAGAGAAACAAGAACATATTTGTATGAGACAAGTAATTTATAATTCCCTACTAATTACTAAATAATGTTGTGTTATTTATTGAAATGTAACTAAAATATGAAAAAAGGAATAAAAATTGTGTGGCAGCCAGGGTTCGAACCTGGCTACTAACTGCCTAACATTGGCCTTAACCACTAGACTAGTGCTATGTATCTGTCAGGACACAGCAGTAAACCGTTTTGTTTTGCTAAGTGTCTAAATTCTGTGGCGCACTCCCCATTAGGTGCGCCACAGAACTAAGGAATTCTGTGGCGCATGTCAGTGCTGATGCGCCACAGAAAGCTTAATTCTGTGGCGCACTGAGAGGGATGCACCACAGAATTTGGACACTTGGTGAAATAACTTGATCAACAGCAGTTTCTTCCCCACTCAGTCACTCACAACCCTAGCGCCGCACTGCTCTCGCGCAACCGCCACCACCGCCTAGCGCCGTCGCCACCGCCTAGAGCCACCGCCTAGCGCCACCGCTGCTGAGGAGGAGGACGCCCGAGCGGCCGCCGCCACCGAGGAGGAGGAGGACACCCGAGCCGCCGCCGCCACCGAGGAGGAGGAGGACGCCCGAGCCGCCGCCGCCACCGAGGAGGCGGAGGAGGACACCCGAGCCGCCGTCGCCGAGGAGGAGGAGGAGGATAGCGCCACCACCACCGCTTGATCCCCGCCACCGCCACCCGTTCGGTGAGAGCTCCTCTCCCCTGTCCTCCCCACTCCCCTGTCCCCTGCCCCTCTCACCTCCCCAGTGAATGCTCTCCTTGCAATGCTGCTTCGAATTCCCTCTCTGGCTAGCCTAGTTGCTATGGATTGCTTGCAGTACCAAGCTGTGTTGGTATTTCTAGTGTTCTAGAGATGGTTTGAGCTTGCTCAAATGTGCATCTCCATTAGTAGTTTGGTTGGTTCAATAAAATGCATCAGTAGCAAATGAATGCAGTAGTGCTGCCGTAGTCAAATAGAATTTCAAGAAAAACTAGGTTGTAGTGCTGCTGTAGTCAAATAGGTTGTAGCAAAACAAAAAAAAACTAGGTTGTAGTGCTGCTGTAGTCAAATAGAATTTCAAGAACACCTCAATTTGCTTTGTAAGAGAGAGTCAAAAGAGGGTTAGTATGAATGCAGTAGCAAATAAAAATGAACAAGCTAATGTTGTAGCAAATGAATGCAGTAGAAACTTAGCAGATAAAAAGCTACTTGCTATCAAGAATAATGTTGTAGCAAAATAAATGTAGAAACAAATGACCTATATCTACTTTGGTGGCATGCTGTAGTGTAGTATGTATATGTTATTGCTAGGATTTGTTAGCAATTCTTGGTGAAAGCTAATGATGCTACTGGTTTAAATGGAAATGATGAAATGATGCTATGATGCTATGATGAAATGATGAAATGTACAAGCTAGAAATTGATTTAGGTTCTCTTGTTCATGCAAATGATGCTACTGGTTTAAATGTAAATGCAAATGATGCAGTCAAATGCTATTTAATTTATTGCTTGCTATTTTTTTTAATTCATTGGTTGCTGTTTTTTTTAATTCATTGCTTGCACTAGAGCTAATAAAGTTCTTGCTATTTTGTTGGCAGTAGAAAATTTAGGTTTAGAAAATGAAAATGCTTGGGTTAATAAAATGAAATGCTACTGCCTAGGTTTAGAAAATGAAAATGCTTGGGTTAATTCACCTCTGGCCACCTCTGCCCTAGCAAGAATATTCCTCTGAACCAAAAATGCCTCTGCCTAGCAAGAATGGACAGGCTCTCCTGACCCATTTTGGGGAATATTCCCAATGGCTTGTCTCTGACCCATTTTGGAGAATATTCTCCCTCTTGTGGATTGACATCACAATTCAAAAAAAGAAACTGATGGCATTGTCCTATGTAACACAACTGTTCAGCTTGTGTTCTCATACCCTCTGTGCATGCCCTCCATCCTATATAAATGCCTAGTGTAGTGAACCTGAAAACCACACCAAACATGGACAACTTGTCCTGGAGTGCAAAGAGGAAGAGCACTAGCTCCCTTGGTGCCTCTGGCTCTAGGGATGCCACTCTTTCCAAGACTTTTTCTATGGGTAGGGCAGACAAGGAGTTGCTAGTGTATCGTAGGAGAAGTGTGCAAGAGAGGGAAGCTTCTGCTGCCAGGTTCAGGGAAGAAGAAGCAGCAGATGGCTTGAACCAGCTAGGTGTGTTCACATACACTACACAAGTTCTCCCAGTTCCAAAATCCATACCTAAGGGCATGATCAAACTGAAAAAGTATAAGCATCAGTTGAGGGAAGGAGGACCCACAGAGGTGTTGCCCTACTATGTAGAACCAAATCTTGAAGAAAAGGTTAAAGGTGGAGTTATCTTGTGCTGGCTGAGGAAGGGCATGAAAAAAATCAAAGATTTGGTATCCTAGTTTGTTGTAGTTAGTTGTAGTTTCAGCCATCTAGTTTTAGTGTGTCCTAGGTTGTCTGAATAATTATGTAATGTAAGGGTTGATGTAATGCTTCCATGCAATGATGAATAAAAGGGTTTATGTAATGCTTCTATGCAGATGGTAGGAAATAATGTATGTAATGTAAGGTTAAATGATGCTCATGCTCAAATGTTGGCAGTAGCTACTGGTTGGCTTGCTCTATACTGCCTTTTTAAATTTAAGTAATTATCTACTAAAATTTGATTAGCTATTGGTATAATTCTCTTTGAATTTATAAAAAATTTAAGTCACTAGCTACTGCCTTTTGTAATGTATATTTATGAGTAATAGCATTTTCATTTGAAGTCACTAGCATTTCCATATGATGCTCAAGCTTCTGCTATTTAATTATATCTGGAATAATAGCATTTTCATTTGAAGTCACATGTTGGCAGTAGCTACTGGTTGGCTTGCTCTATAAGCTTGTATGCTTGTTTATGCTCTATAACCAAGTTGCATAGCTATTGGTTATGAAGAAGCATATAATGCTACTATTACATGAAATGCTACTATTTGAATTCATTTATGAAATGATCATGCTCATGCTCATGCTCATTATCTTGTATATGCTTTTGTGCAGTTCCCTATATGCTGTACCAATGGTACTGCCCATATATAATGAATTAATGTTAGCTAAAAACTTGAAGTGCAGTTCTCTGGTTTGAAGTGCTAGCTTTAATGAACTCTGGTTTTTGTAGTGTTCCAGGTTGTGTAGTGCTCCAGATTGTGTAGTGCTCCAGGTGGTAGTGCTCCAGGTGGTAGATGCCCCAGGTTAAGAAAGTCATTGTTGTTGTACTGCTCCAGGTTAAAAAAATATGCTGAAATAGATGCTCCAGGTGACAAGGTATTAACTTGTCAATGCCTACAAGTAGTAGACTAGGGTTTCGTTGGATGTAGAGGGCAAGTAGATCTCGAAGGTTTCAGCCGAAAAGTACTCGACGATGTAAAAACTAGGGTTTGTGAGACAATGATTCGATCCTCTCTTTGTCCCTCGACTCCCCCTTATATACAAGTTGGAGCCGAGGGTTTCGTAATACACAAGTTTACAGAGTCCGGGAGGGTTTCTAATCCGTCCCGCCAGATTACAATTGACACTTCCTATTACAACTCTATCTTTCCATAATAACATCTTGGGCTTCCGAATCTTCTTATTCTTCGAGTCTTGGGCCTTGAATAAATCCCGGGTACTATCTTCGGCAGGCCCATTGGGGATGCCTATGTCAGTAGCCCCCGAGATTTTATTTGAATCGTAGAGTCAAGTAAAATCTCCACTTTTATACTTATTCGACAACTCTGAACTTTATCGCATGTCTTTGCTTATGACTTTCTATATTGTACAGGGATAATGGTAGTTGGGGCTAGTTCATCTGACGGATCAGGTACTAGTTAACTGCTCTAGTGGCAATCCGCAAAAACCTACTTCAAGATCACGTCCCTGGACATGATCTCGGGATACTGGTGTAAACTTCGACAGGTGCCGCTTAAGGTCTTACCATTCTGTCGAGTCCCAGTAATATTTTATCGGGTACCTAACGCGTCCGTTAGGATTTTTCTTCGTATCTGTTGATACGGAAAAAAGTAGCAAACCGACGTCAGAGACGGCGCCACGCCGCACAGAACGGATCTGGGGTCTTACCATCGCAATGTTTTGCGGCATTCAGAATTTATTCGCAACTTTTGGCGTTCTGAGAATATATTGTCGAGTGCTTATTCGGCTGTTGGAATAGCACATTTTATCGAGTCAACGGATGACTTATATTGCGCTCCCGATGGGAGTATATGTAGAGTTATCCTTATAACTCGAAATATGCTCCTTCTTTCTTCTTTCTCTCTCTTTCTCTTTTTTTTTATAATTTCATCGGGCACGCGAACAGCGTTCCCGATGGGAGTAGCCCCCGAGGCTACAGCCAAGGACTAGTGCTTGGTTGTAGGCTCAACATTTTATTGCATCGTGTCGCTATATTGTCATTCCTTTTCGAATTTTTCTTCCTCTTCTCTTTCCTTTTTTTCTATATCTATCGGGTGCGCGAACAGCGCTCCCGATGGGAGTAGCCCCCGAGGCTATGAACAAATGCTTGCGTTTGATCATAGGCTCCCGCAAATTCTATATTGTCCTACTCGAAATTTACTTCTTTCAAAGTAGCCCCCGAGCATTTGGGCAAAAACTTGTATTTGATCAAAGGATCCCGAAGTATTCAATAATTTTCCTTGTCGCCAATCCTCCTTTATTTTCCCTGTCGAAATTTCCTTCCTTGGTCAAAGTGACCTCATGACTGACGATAGCCGCGATCTTTTCATCCATAAAGCTTGAGTACTACTCTCTCTATGCCTTGTGGGTCCTCTTTTTCTACCACGTTGACACGTCGTGCAAGTGGGGGACACACGTCCTCCGCTTTTCCTGGCGCACATACTGTAGCGCCTGTTCCGTTCCATCCCAGTAAAAATACGTTTTTACCCTTTAGTTACAGGATCCTTGTCCACCACACGATTTTCTCATCAACGGTGCGTCGATTCAGCACACCTTTATTTAAGGTCATCGTCTTCCTCCTTTCGCACTTTCGCTCGCGCCATTGCTCTGCTTCCTTTTGCGAAAAATCTCCCCTTGCGCCCATAGTTCTTAGAGCTCCGCCTCGCTCACCCTGTGCTAATCTCCCATTGTTGATGCCACCGCGCAAACTCACCAGGCACACTACCCCGGAATCCGCAATGGCTGCAGCGGATCTTGGAAGCGCGGAGTGGGAGAGATCCAAAATCACCTCCCAGGACATCAATCTGCTGAAGAAGCTGGGGATCACCAAGAAGCCCGACGCGCTGCGCATCCCCAGTGAGGAGAGCTACCCAACTCCTCCAATGGAGTACCGGGTTAGTTTTGTTGATCATCTCATCCGCGGCCTCTCTGCTCCTATCCACAATTTCCTTCGAGGGTTGCTTTTCATGTATGGATTGCAACTCCATCATCTCACCCCCAACTCTATTCTCCACATCTCAATCTTTATCACCCTCTGCGAGTCCTTCCTTGGAGTCCAGCCTAACTGGGCTTTATGGAAGCGTCTCTTCTTTTGCCGCCATAATGGCTCTGCCAACGTCGCCTACAACATAGGTGGCGTTGTTATCTGCGTCCGCCCTGATGTCGATTATTTCGATGTCAAGTTCCCTGATTCAGTTCAAGGGTGGCGCAAAAAATGGCTATACATCCACGAGGAAAACCACGGGTCTGTTGAAGACAATATCCCTCCTGTTGATGGTGCCGAAAAAATCTACCGCCGCCGTTCCTGGGATGCAGAGGCTACCGACGAAGAAAAAATGGCGACAGAGGCACTGATGACTCGCATCCGCGAACTTCAGAATACTCGAGGCCAAGAACTATCGGGTATCCAAATCACGGCGTATTTCCTTAGGATTAGAGTGCAGCCTCTGCAAGCTCGCAAAAATCCCCTCTGGAAGTATGCTGGCGATGAAGATGTGGATCGTTTGACAGTGGATTTTCCGGTCAAGGACTTAGAAAAACTTGTCCGAAAAATCTCCTCCCTCAACAAGAAAGATCCAGTCCCCTCATCTTGCCGCGTGGAGCCGTATAGCGCCACCAACCCTCTCCCTGAGGTAAGTTCTTCGGGTGCACTATTTTTATCGATGCCGTTTTCTTTTGTTTTTGTGGACATCCTGTTTATGACTTTTGTCGACATTCTTCTGTTTTGTAGAACCATCCAGATCTGGTTTCTCTTCCTCCCCTTCCTGAAGGTGGAGAAGTCGAAGAACGGGCCGTTGTCACCGACGACAACCAGGGTACTTCTCGCCCTGAGAGCGAAGCCGCAGTTTCCCGTAAATCTGCGGTATCCTTTGAAAAAGAGACTCAATCTGAAGGCACTGTCTCAGTCCCTTCTCCTCCTCCTGCTGTTTCTCCAAAGAACAAAAGGAAGAGGAATGAAGTCGAAGATTCCGGCACCTCCAAAGCCGAAGAAGCTTGTCCTCCTGCAGGGAAGAAAGCTTTCGACCCTTTTGTGGATGCCCTCGTCAGCTCGTAAGTCACTTATCCTTTGTCGTTTATCTTGCACAATACTTGTCGTTGTTTTGCTTATACTGCCGACGTTTTATTGCAGTGACGACGAGGAAGAAAATCCGCCTATTGTCGTGGCTGCTCGAACGAATACGTCACGCACTTTAGTTGTGTCGGATGCTCAACCTGAGGCGGAGGAAACTTCGCCTCCTCCACATAACGTCGAGCATCCGACTCCCCCTACAAGCCCCCGAGCTCCTTCACCGAAGAGGGCCAGAGTTGAACCAGTCGAAGAACCCACCCAATTAAGTGGTGGTTTCACGACTTCTTCACTGAATGATGTAAGTTTGATCTATAATTCTTTTGCTTGTTGCCTTTTTCTCCATGTTGCCATTGGTTTTTCCCGTACTATATTTTGACTTCTCTTTCTTTTGGTTCCTCTAGCCTTTGATGACGGAGTTTTTTCGTCTCGGTACCCAATTTGTTGGGTACCGTGATCTTTCCGACCAACTGAAAGGTACTACCTTGCTATCTTTTCCTTAATTGCATTTCCTCCTTCTTAATTCTTTTCGCCATATTCAGTATTGTCGACTGCTTTTTTAGCTGATCTTGCGGAAGCTACAAATCGTGCTGACGCACTTGCTCACAAACTGGAGCAAAGTGAGAAAGCTTGCAAGGAGGCTGAAGCAGATGCCAAGAAGGCTAAGGCAGAGGCTGCCGTCGTCGAAGATCTTCGAAAGAGACTTCATGAGGCGGAGAACTCTCTGAGCGAGCACATTGCTGAACAATCTGCTCGCGAGGAGGCGATTATCAAGCGCCTAGCGTCGGAAAGTCGTCGTTTCGTCAGTAAGTACTCGAACTATTTTGGCTTGCTTTGAACTTCTTCTATCTTTCTTGCTTATCGATAAACTTTTGTCTTAGCAGGGAAGACGGGTCAAGAATATGAACTTAGTGATCCCGAAAATGATCCCCTTCTTGATGCGCTTTCTCTTCTGGGGCACGCGACGGCCTTGCCGAAGCTGAAGCGGGGTTGTCGCGACTTTATCCCTACTTCTTCCCGAAGAAGGAGCAACCCGTGCCATTCCTTGCCCTCGCCAAGTGCTTCAACACTGCCGAAAACCTTGGGCTCAAACTTCGCCAAGAAAGTTTAAAGGTTGGCGTGGAAAGTACTATTGCTCTGGTTGCCGATAGTCAACAAACTGTCGACTGGACTAGAGTTGGCGACACGCAAGAAATGGAGACCAAACGGTGGCAGTCGCTGATCAAGGCTGCAAAACCAAACTCAAAGAAGATCCTTGCATATCTTGGGTGCAAGCCAACTCCGGCTTCAAGCTCATCAAAACCGGAGGTCCAGTAGACCACCTTGTCTTTCATCCTCCTTTATTTTTTATTTTTCTTTCTTCCTTTTGATGCTGTCGCCGAAGTAGCTATTGGCGACACTTATCCCACTAGCTCCACTATAATGTCTTTGTAATTATTCTGAAAAATTAATGGAGTTCTATCTTGCTTGATGATTGATGTCGACTCCTTTTAATTTCAGTTGATATTTGATAACTATACTCCAACTCCTACTCCTTCCGATGTTTTGCCTCCTTCCTCTCGCTCAAGAAAAGTTCTTGTTGACGCTGAACTTGGTGAAGGTTCCTTGAGTGTGAGCTTATCGCAAGAGTTGGAAGAACTTCGGCAGCAACTTCAGTATGCGAAGAAGCAAACACTGGTGATGATGGAACAATCTCGCAAGGCTTCCGAAGCAGAAAAAATTGCGCTGCAGCAAGTTCAAGAGGCTACGGCTGCTAAGGAAATCACCGTTTCTGAAGCTGAAAAGGCGACCACCCGAGAAAATTTTATGCTTGAGTTGATGAATGAAGCCAGCGCAGATATGTCGGATATGCCTGCCACATCTTCTTTTTATAGAACCACGACACCTTCTGCCTTGTCGCGTCTCCTCTTTATATTTTTTTAAAATTCCTCCACCGTTTCTTGATAGGTTCCTTTCTTGATGCTTCTGCCGAAGAAGAGAGGGTAAACACTAGGACGAACCTCCTTGTTAACCTTTCCCTTGACCATGGTTCTCTGTTCTGGGCTACCCCGGAGCGGACCCGACAGATTGTCAGGTTTCAAGATCGCGCCTCTCAAGTTCGCGACTTCTTGGACTTCTGCACTAGGACCTTGTCCCTGGTTTATAAGACGATGTTTCCCCGGAACGAGGCACCCGATACTCTTTTTGGTTTGATGGAGAAATTTCGAGATGCTCCTAAAATCCATGGATTTGTTCGGGCACAACTTTCTGCTGGCGCCAGATTTGCTATGATGATGATCAAGATCTGCCATCCCAAGTTTGATATGAGCCAAATTGTTACCAAGTGTCTGGCTAAGATGGTGAAGAAGAAAAGGGATGTTAGCAAAATTGATGATCATGTGACTCCTGTTGCCGAGGATATGATGGACGAACTTCTTCGGATGGATTCCGAATTTTTTGTGAAGGGCAGCTATGCCGAGCACAGTACTCGTACTGTGAATCAGATGACCATAGATAACCTACTAGGCCATAATTAATTTTTTCTTTTGAATTTTTCTCAGGACTCTCTTGTATATTATAATCGTGTTCTATATTGTAAACCCGATAAACTATTTTTCTTCATTAAGACCTCCAGTGTCTTGGTGTTGAATTTATTTATCGTATGCGCGAGGTTTTTAAACCAAAGCGTCTAAAGTATATTGATCATGCTATATTTGCGGGTACGAGCCCCCGTGCCTTGTTTTGATCTCTATCTTGTATCTTGTTTTGTTTCACGAGGTGTTTTTTCACCAAAGCGAAATATTTTCAAGAATATATGTTACAAGTCGAAGGCATAAGCCCCCGAGCCTGTCGAAGAAATATATATCTCAACTATCTTTACTATATTGCAGCACCGCGAGCCCGCCTCATTAAAAACCTTTCCCGGCCCCACTCGGTGCCCCGAAAAAGGAAAAGAGTGCGTCTGAAAACTCGCGGGCGTTTCAGTACATTGTATTTTTACAAGGACTATATTTCGACTCTAGGCGTAGAACCGCCTGAGTTGCGCCACGTTCCAGGGGTTTTGCTCCTCCGCCCCTGTCTTCTTGTCCTTTATCCTGTATGCTCCTCCTCCGATTACTTCTGTGACGATGTAAGGGCCAAGCCATGGCGACTCGAGCTTTTCATGACTTTTTTGCGTGAGCCGAAGAACTAGGTCTCCCACCTGAAAAGATCTTGGTCGTAAACGTCGACTGTGGTAGTTTTTCAGGTCCTGCTGATATTTGGTTACTCGGGAGAGTACTTCATCTCTATCCTCGTCGAGTGCGTCGACGTCATCCTCTAATGCTTTTCTCGACACCTCTTCATCATATTCCATGACTCGTGGAGAATCGTGTTCTATCTCAATTGGCAGTACTGCTTCCGCTCCATGGACCAAGAAGAACGGAGTTTCTTGTGTCGCTGTGTTTGGTGTTGTTCGTATGCTCCATAACACACTGGGCAGCTCCTCTGGCCAGGTGTGTCGAGCTTTCTCCAATGGTGCTAACAAACGCTTCTTGATGCCGTTGCAGATGATGCCATTGGCTTTCTCGACTTGGCCATTGGTTTGCGGGTGCGCGACCGACGCAAAGTGTAGCTTGATACCTACTTCTTCACAGTAATCTTTGAATTCATGGGATGTGAAGTTACTGCCATTGTCTGTGACGATGCTATGAGGCACTCCAAATCTGAAGACAATGCTTTTTATGAACTTGACGGCAGATGCCCCATCCGGTGAATTTATCGGCTTCGCCTCTATCCACTTTGTGAATTTGTCGACAGCTACGAGCATATACTCCTTTCCTCCTGGCCAAGACTTGTGTAGTTTACCCACCATATCGAGGCCCCATTGAGCAAAGGGCCAAGACAATGGTATTGGCATCAGCTCTGCTGCTGGAGAGTGTGGTTTTGAGGCAAATCTCTGGCACGCGTCGCAAGTTCGTACTATCTCCTTCGCATCTTCTATTGTTGTCAACCAGTAAAATCCAGCTCTGAAGACCTTGGCAGCAATAGCTCGACTGCTAGCGTGATGACCACAGATTCCCTCGTGTACATCTTTCAAGATCATCCTTCCTTCCTCTGGTGTGACGCACCTTTGTAGTACTCCCGAGATACTTCGTTTGTATAACTCTCCTTTGACCACAGTGAAAGCTTTAGATCGTCTAATAACTCGCCTTGCTTCAACTGGATCGTCGGGTATCTCCTTCTTTAGGATGTATGATATGTACGCCTGCATCCATGGTATCTGTACCACCATAACCAGGTCCTGTTCCTCTTTTTCTTCTTCCTCTAGTGCTTCTTTGATAGCCCCCGAGGATTTCTTGTCCTTCTCCTTCTTTTTTGGTTTTGTCGACTTTGTAGACCTCTCTGCTATCTCTTCCCAAAACACGCCTGGCGGAATTGCGAGGCATTGCGACCCGATGTTTGCAAAAACGTCGGCTTCATCATTGCTCAATCTGCTGATGTGATTTACTTCGCATCCATCGAACAACTTCTCGAGCTCATTGTAAACTTCCTTGTATGCTATCATACTGTCATTGACTGCATCGTATTGGTTCACGACTTGCTGAGCTACCAACTGCGAGTCGCCAAAGATTTTTAATCGAGTTGCGCCACAAGCTTTCGCCATCTTCATCCCATGTATGAGGGCTTCGTATTCTGCTTCATTGTTAGATGCGTTTGGGAACGTCATCCTCAAAACGTACTTCAACTTGTCTCCCTCAGGTGATATTAGTATCACACCTGCTCCAGCTCCTTCTAATCTCTTGGACCCGTCTAAGTTCATAGTCCAAGTTCTCGATAAATCCGGTGGTCCTGTATTTTGCAACTCCATCCACTCTGCGATGAAGTCTGGTAAAATCTGCGACTTTATTGCCTTTCTTTTTTCGTACGTGATGTCCCGAGGGGAAAGTTCTATTCCCCAAAGGGAGACACGACCCGTAGCTTCTGGATTGTTGAGTATATTGGGCAAGGGAGCTTCATTGACCACTATGATCGGGTGTGCCGAAAAATAGTGCCGCAATTTTCTTGCGGTTGTGAACACTCCATATGCTAGCTTTTGATACTGAGGGTATCTCTGTTTTGAAGGCAATAAAATTTCGCTGACGAAGTATACTGGCCTCTGTACTCCATGGAGTTTTCCTTCTTCCTCTCTTTCAACGACAAGTGCTGTGCTTACCACCTGAGGTGTGGCCGCAATATATAACAACAGGGGTTCCTTCTCTTTCGGCGCCACCAAGATTGGAGGTGTCGAAATTTTGCGTTTGAGATCCTCGAAGGCTCTGTCTGCCTCTTCATTCCACTGGAACTTGTCTCCCTGCTTGATCAAGGCGTAAAATGGTAACGCCTTTTCTCCTAACCTGGCGACGAATCTGCTCAAAGCTGCGACTCGCCCGGTTAACTGCTGTATTTCTTTCAACTTAGTTGGTTTTCTCATTGTTACAATAGCCTGGATTATTTCGGGATTTGCTTCAATCCCTCTTGCTGAAACTAGGAAGCCGAGAAGTTCTCCTGCAGGGACGCCGAAAGAACATTTTGTCGGGATCAGCTTGAGACAGAATTTGTCGAGATTGTCGAAGGTTTCCTTCAAATCCTCGATTAGCGTATCTCCCTTTTTTGATGTTATGACGACGTCGTCGATGTATACTTGTACATTTTTCCCAATCTGTTTGCCAAGCACTTCTGCATCATCCGCTGATATGTTGCTCCAGCGTTTTTCAAACCAAAGGGCATTGTTCGATAGCAGAACACGCCGTAAGGTGTGATGAATGCTGTTTTAACCTCGTCTTCTTCTTTTAATCTGATCTGGTTATAACCAGAGTAAGCGTCCAGGAAGGAAAGACGTTCACATCCTGCCGTGGAGTCGATAATTTGATCGATCCTCGGGAGGGGAAAGTGATCCTTTGGACAATGTTTATTGAGACACGTGAAGTCGACGCACATGCGAAGGACTTTCGTGTTTTTCTTCGGCACCAGCACTGGGTTGGCTACCCACGTAGCTTCTGTATGTAACTCCTTGATGAAACCAGCTTCTCTGAGTCTATCAATTTCCAACAGCATAGCCTTGCGGTTTGGTTCCGAAAAACGCCGCAAAGGTTGTTTGATTGGTCTCGCGATTGGATCCAAGTTTAGGTGGTGCTCGGCAAGTTCCCTGGGTACTCCTGGCATGTCAGCTGGACACCATGCGAAGATTTACCAGTGCTCACGGAGGAACTCGACGAGCGCGCTTTCCTATGCGAGGTCCATGTTTGTCGCGATGGACGTCGTCTTCTTCGGATCTGTTGGATGGATCTGTACTTCCTTTGAATCCTTTGTAGTATTAAAAGTTGACTCCTTGTTAGGCCTCCCCACATCTGGTAGTACGTCGTAGTCTGTCGTGAGCCTTGACGCCATGTACTCTGCTTGCATCCCGAAGGTTTCTGAGAGCCGATGAAAATCCTTATCACATTTATCGGCAAGCGCAAAACTTCCTTTGACTGTAATTGGCCCCTTAGGTCCAGGCATCCTCCACAACAAGTATGTGTAATGTGGCACCGCCATAAACCTGACGTATGCTGGTCGTCCTAACAGAGCGTGGTATTGCGATGGGAAATCCACGACTTCAAACTCCAACCTCTCTATCCTGTAGTTCTCTCGGGTACCAAACTAAACGTCGAGATTGATCTTCCCCAATGGATAACTTGGCTTTTCTGGCGTGATGCCGTGAAAACGCGTATCCGTTGGCTTGAGGTTTGCCAAGGATATGTTCATCTTCCTTAGTGTATCTGCATACATAAGGTTTAGGCTGCTTCCTCCGTCGATGAAAACTCGAGATACGTCGAATCCTGCGATCACTGCTGGCAAAATGAGCGCTGACTGCCCTGGTCGAGGAACTTGCTGCGGGTGATCCGCAATTGTGAAGCCAATATCTTGTCCCGACCAATTGAGATACTCAACTGTTGGTGGAGGCAACTTCTCTGCCATGAACACCTGTCGCGAAATTACTTTCTGAGCTCTATTGGATTCTCTACCTTTCTGAATCATCGAGACCGCTCCATGGGAGTTGGGATCGACGTAAGGTGGTGGTGCTGGTGCTGCCGCTATTCTGAGCTGATGTCGATTTTCATCCGTAACTGCGGGAGGAGGTGGCAAGTGGATCTCACTCCTAGGTCCCTGAGGATTTCGACTTGCTGCCTGAGCATTGGCTTGCCCGGCGAACCTTATCATTTCTTGAAAATTTCGGCAGTCTTTCTGTAAATGTCCCGACTGCCTCTTCCCATTATTGTCGACAAAGAAATGCATCTGACACGGGCCGTTCATCATATCCTCAGGGGACACGAAGGGCCTCTGGAACCTAGGCCCATTATTTGGCCTATTGTTTCGGGAATCATCTCTGTTGTCACCTCGCTGCTTGTTGCCTCGTTGGTAATTATCTCTATTGCTTCCTCCAGTGCTTGCTCGAAACCCAGCCGAAATTTGGCTTGGTGGATTGATACGTCTCCGACGTATCGATAATTTCTTATGTTCCAAGCCACATTATTGATGATATCTACATGTTTTATGCATACTTTATGTCATTATTATGCGTTTTCCGGAACTAACCTATTGACGAGATGCCGAAAGGCCAGTTCCTGTTTTCTGCTGTTTTTGGTTTCAGAAATCCTAGTAAGGAAATATTCTCGGAATTGGACGAAATCAACGCCCAGCATCTTAGAATCCCCGGGAGCTTCCAGAACACTCGAGAGCCGCCAGAGAGGGGCCACAGGGGGGGCCACACATGGGGCTGGCGTGGCCCAGGCCCTGGCCGCGCCGCCCTATGGTGTGGTGGCCCCAGGCCCCCTCTGACGCCGCCCTTCCGCCTACTTAAAGCCTCCGTCGCGAAAACCCTATCACGATCGACGAAGCCCGCAAAAACCTTCCAGAGCCGCTGCCATCGCGAAGCCAAGATCTGGGGGACAGGAGTCTCTGTTCCGGCACGCTGCTGGGACGGGGAAGTGCCCCCGGAAGGCTTCTCCATCGACACCACCGCCATCTTCATCAACGCTGCTATCTCCCATGAGGAGGGAGTAGTTCTCCATCGAGGCTCGGGGCTGTACCGGTAGCTATGTGGTTCATCTCTCTCCTATGTACTTCAATACAATAATCTCATGAGCTGCCTTACATGATTGAGATTCATATGATGATGCTTGTAATCTAGATGTCGTTATGCTAGTCAAGTGAATTTTACTTATGTGATCTCCGGAGACTCCTTGTCCCACGTGTGTAAAGGTGACAGTGCGTGCACCGTGTGGGTCTCTTAGGCTATATTTCACAGAATACTTATTCACTGTTATGAAGAGCATAGTGAAGTGCTTATTTATATCTCTTTATGATTGCAATGTGTTTTGTATCACAATTTATCTGCATGCTACTCTAGTGATGTTATTAAAGTAGTTTTATTCCTCCTGCACGGTGTAATGGTGACAGTGTGTGCATCCGTGTTAGTACTTGGCGTAGGCTATGATTATGATCTCTTGTAGATTATGAAGTTAACTATTGCTATGATGGTATTGATGTGATCTATTCCTCCTACATAGTGTGAAGGTGACAGTGTGCATGCTATGTTAGTACTTGGTTTAGTCGTGTTGATCTTTCATGCACTCTAAGGTTATTTAAATATGAACATTGAATTGTGGAGCTTGTTAACTCCGGCATTGAGGGTTCGTGTAATCCTACGCAATGTGTTCATCATCCAACAAGAGAGTGTAGAGTATGCATTTATCTATTCTGTTATGTGATCAATGTTGAGAGTGTCCACTAGTGAAAGTATGATCCCTAGGCCTTGTTCCTAAATACTGCTATCGCTGCTTGTTTACTGTTTTACTGCGTTACTACTGCTGCATTACTACTGCTTGTTTACTGTCCTGGGCAAAGCACTTTTCTGGTGCCGTTGCTACTGCTTATTTACACCACCTGTATTTCACTATCTCTTCGCCGAACTAGTGCACCTATTAGGTGTGTTGGGGACACAAGAGACTTCTTGCTTTGTGGTTGCAGGGTTGCATGAGGGATATCTTTGACCTCTTCCTCCCTGAGTTCGATAAACCTTGGGTGATCCACTTAAGGGAAAACTTGCTGCTGTTCTACAAACCTCTGCTCTTGGAGGCCCAACACTGTCTACAGGAAAAGGAGGGGGCGTAGACATCAAGCTATTTTCTGGCGCCGTTGCCGGGGACGACACTCCATCAAGCCCGTCAACCGCCATAAAACCTCCCACGTCAACCTCGCGCCAGTTGTGGACAGCAAGCTATTTTCTGGCGCCGTTGCCGGGGAGGAAAGGTAAAAGGTACTCACACTCCGGATCTCGGCTACTAAGCTATTTTCCGGCGCCGTTGTAAGTACTCAAAGCTATTTCCTTTAGATCCTGCAATTGCATCTTTTTGTTTCTTGTTTACACTAGTAAGGCATAATGGAAAACAACAAAAATATGAGAGATCTTTATGAACTTTATCTTGAATTAGGACATGATGTGTTTGAAGAGAGAATTAAAAAACCCATGGAACTTTATATGCATGCTAATGGGAATGTTATTAATATGAATGCTTTGAACACTATTTTTGCTAGTGCTATGAAAAATTCTAAGCTTGGGGAAGCTGGTTTTGATGAGCATGATCTTTTTAGTCCCGCAAGCATTGAGGAGAAAATTTACTTTGATGATACTTTACCTCCTATTTATGATGATTATAATGATAGTAGTCTTTTGGTTCCACCTGTTATGGAGGATAAATTTGATTATGATTACAATATGCCTCCTATATTTGATGATAGCTACTTTGTTGAATTTGCTCCCACTACAACTAATAAAATTGACTATGCTTATGTGGAGAGTAATGATACTTTTATGCATGAGACTCATGATAAGAATGCTTTATGTGATAGTTATGTTGTTGAGTTTGCTCATGATGCTACTGAAAGTTATTATGAGAGAGGAAAATATGGTTGTAGAAATTTTCATGTTACTAAAACACCTCTCTATGTGCTGTAATTTTTGAAACTACACTTGTTTTATCTTCCTCATCTTGTCACTTTGCTCTTCATGAATTTATTTGTGTACAAGATTCCTTTTCATAGGAAGCATGTTAGGCTTAAATTTGTTTTGAATTTGCCTCTTGATGCTCTCTTTTTGCTTCAAATACTATTTCTTGCGAGTGCATCATTAAAACTGCTGAGCCCATCTTAATGGCTATAAAGGAAGAACTTCTTGGGAGATAACCCATGTGTTATTTTGCTACAGTACTTTGTTTTATATTTGTGTCTTGGAAGTTGTTTACTACTGTAGCAACCTCTCCTTATCCTAGTTTTGTGATTTGTTGTGCCAAGTGAAGCCTCTAATCGAAGGTTGATATTAGATTTGGATTTCTACGCAGAAACAGATTTCTATCTGTCACGAATCTGGGCTGTTTTCTCTGTAGGTAACTCAGAAAAATATGCCAATTTACGTGCGTGTTCCTCAGATATGTACGCAACTTTCATTAGTTTTTAGTTTTCTGATTTGAGCAACGGAAGTATTTATTAAAAATTCGTCTTTGCGGACTGTTCTGTTTTGATAGATTCTGCCTTTTATTTCGCATTGCTTCTTTCGCTGTGTTGGGTGGATTTCTTTGTTCCATTACCTTCCAGTAGCTTTGAGCAATGTCCAGAAGTGTTAAGAATGATTGTGTCACCTCTGAACATGTGAGTTTTTGATTATGCACTAACCCTCTAATGAGTTTGTTTCGAGTTTGGTGTGAAGGAAGTTTTCAAGGGTCAAGAGAGGAGGATGATATACTATGATCAAGAAGGTGAAAAGTCTAAGCTTGGGGATGCCCCGGTGGTTCACCCCTGCATATTTCAAGAATACTCAAGCATCTAAGCTTGGGGATGCCCAAGGCATCCCCTTCTTCATCGACAAATTATCAGGTTCCTTCTCTTGAAACTATATTTTTATTCGGTCACATCTTATGTGCTTTACTTGGAGCGTCTGTATGCTTTTGTTTTGTTTTTATTTGAATAAATGCTTGTGTGGGAGAGAGACACGCTCCGCTGGTTCGTATGAACACATGTGTTCTTAGCTTTTAATGTTCATGGCGAAGGTTGAAACTGCTTCGTTAATTTGTTATATGGTTGGAATCGGAAAATGATACATGTAGTAATTGCTAAAATGTCTTGGATAATGTGATACTTGGCAATTGTTGTGCTCATGTTTAAGCTCTTGCATCATATACTTTGCACCTATTAATGAAGAAATACATAGAGCATGCTAAAATTTGGTTTGCATAATTGGTCTCTCTAAGGTCTAGATAATTTCTAGTATTGAGTTTGAACAACAGGAAGACGGTGTAAAGTCTTATAATGTTTACAATATGTCTTTTATGTGAGTTTTGCTGCACCGCTTCATCCTTGTGTTTGTTTCAAATAAACCTTGCTAGCCTAATCCTTGTATCGAGAGGGAATACTTCTCATGCATCCAAAATCCTTGAGCCAACCACTATGCCATTTGTGTCCACCATACCTACCTACTACATGGTATTTCTCCGCCATTCCAAAGTAAATTGCTTGAGTGCTACCTTTAAAATTTCTATTCTTCATCTTTACAATATATAGCTCATGGGACAAATAGCTTAAAAACTATCGTGGTATTGAATATGTACTTATGCATCTTGTCTCTTATAAGTTGCTTGTTGAGCGATAACCATGTTCCTGGGGACGCCATCAACTATTTCTTTGTTGAATATCATGTGAGTTGCTATGCATGTTCGTCTTGTCTGAAGTAAGGGTGATTTATCATGATCAAATGGTTTGAGTATGCATATTGTTAGAGAAGAACATTGGGCCGCTAACTAAAGCCATGATCCATGGTGGAAGTTTCAGTTTGGACAACAAACCTCAATCTCTTATGAGAATATTATCTGTTGTTGAATGCTTATGCATTAAAGAGGAGTCCATTATCTGTTGTCTATGTTGTCCCGGTATGGATGTCTAAGTTGAGAATAACCAAAAGCGAGAAATCCAATGCGAGCTTTCTCCTTAGACCTTTGTACAGGCGGCATAGAAGTACCCCTTTGTGACACTTGGTTGAAACATGTGCTATGCTATGATAATCCATGTAAATCCAAGCTAATTAGGACAAGGTGCGGGCACTATTAGTATACTATGCATGAGGCTTGCAACTTGTAAGATATAATTTACATAATACATGTGCTTTATTACTACCGTTGACAAAATTGTTTCTTGTTTTCAAAACCAAAGCTCTAGCACAAATATAGCAATCGATGCTTTCCTCTTTGAAGGACCTTTCTTTTACTTTTATATTGAGTCAGTTCACCTATCTCTCTCCACCTCAAGAAGCAAACACTTGTGTGAACTGTGCATTGATTCCTACATACTTGCATATTGCACTTGTTATATTACTTTGCATTGACAATTATCCATGAGATATACATGTTACAAGTTGAAAGCAACCGCTGAAACTTCATCTTCCTTTATGTTGCTTCAATTCCTTTACTATGAATTTATTGCTTTATGAGTTAACTCTTATGCAAGACTTATTGATGCTTGTCTTGAAGTACTATTCATGAAAAGTCTTTGCTTTATGATTCATTTGTTTACTCATGTCATTTACCATTGTTTTGATCGCTGCATTCATTACATATGCTTACAATAGTATGATCAAGTTTATGATGGCATGTCACTCCAGAAATTATCTTTGTTATCGTTTACCTGCTCGGGACGAGCAGGAACTAAGCTTGGGGATGCTGATACGTCTCCGACGTATCGATAATTTCTTATGTTCCATGCCACATTATTGATGATATCTACATGTTTTATGCATACTTTATGTCATTATTATGCGTTTTCCGGAACTAACCTATTGACGAGATGCCGAAAGGCCAGTTCCTGTTTTCTGCTGTTTTTGGTTTCAGAAATCCTAGTAAGGAAATATTCTCGGAATTGGACGAAATCAACGCCCAGCATCTTAGAATCCCCGGGAGCTTCCAGAACACTCGAGAGCCGCCAGAGAGGGGCCACAGGGGGGCCACACATGGGGCTGGCGCGGCCCAGGCCCTGGCCGCGCCGCCCTATGGTGTGGTGGCCCCAGGCCCCCTCTGACGCCGCCCTTCCGCCTACTTAAAGCCTCCGTCGCGAAAACCCTATCACGATCGACGAAACCCGCAAAAACCTTCCAGAGCCGCCGCCATCACGAAGCCAAGATCTGGGGGACAGGAGTCTCTGTTCCGGCACGCTGCCGGGATGGGGAAGTGCCCCCGGAAGGCTTCTCCATCGACACCACCGCCATCTTCATCAACGCTGCTGTCTCTCATGAGGAGGGAGTAGTTCTCCATCGAGGCTCGGGGCTGTACCGGTAGCTATGTGGTTCATCTCTCTCCTATGTACTTCAATACAATAATCTCATGAGCTGCCTTACATGATTGAGATTCATATGATGATGCTTGTAATCTAGATGTCGTTATGCTAGTCAAGTGAATTTTACTTATGTGATCTCCGGAGACTCCTTGTCCCACGTGTGTAAAGGTGACAGTGCGTGCACCGTGTGGGTCTCTTAGGCTATATTTCACAGAATACTTATTCACTGTTATGAAGAGCATAGTGAAGTGCTTATTTATATCTCTTTATGATTGCAATGTGTTTTGTATCACAATTTATCTGCATGCTACTCTAGTGATGTTATTAAAGTAGTTTTATTCCTCCTGCACGGTGTAATGGTGACAGTGTGTGCATCCGTGTTAGTACTTGGCGTAGGCTATGATTATGATCTCTTGTAGATTATGAAGTTAACTATTGCTATGATGGTATTGATGTGATCTATTCCTCCTACATAGTGTGAAGGTGACAGTGTGCATGCTATGTTAGTACTTGGTTTAGTCGTGTTGATCTTTCATGCACTCTAAGGTTATTTAAATATGAACATTGAATTGTGGAGCTTGTTAACTCCGGCATTGAGGGTTCGTGTAATCTCATAATGTGTTCATCATCCAACAAGAGAGTAGAGTATGCATTTATCTATTCTGTTATGTGATCAATGTTGAGAGTGTCCACTAGTGAAAGAATGATCCCTAGCCCATGTTCCTAAATATCGCTATCGCTGCTTGTTTACTGTTTTACTGCGTTACTACTGCTGCATTACTACTGCTTGTTTACTGTCCTGGGCAAAGCACTTTTCTGGTGCCGTTACTACTGCTTATTTACACCACCTGTATTTCACTATCTCTTCGCCGAACTAGTGCACCTATTAGGTGTGTTGGGGACACAAGAGACTTCTTGCTTTGTGGTTGCAGGGTTGCATGAGAGGGATATCTTTGACCTCTTCCTCCCTGAGTTCGATAAACCTTGGGTGATCCACTTAAGGGAAAACTTGCTGCTGTTCTACAAACCTCTGCTCTTGGAGGCCCAACACTGTCTACAGGAAAAGGAGGGGGCATAGACATCAAGCTATTTTCTGGCGCCGTTGCCGGGGACGACACTCCATCAAGCCCGTCAACCGCCATCAAACCTCCCACGTCAACCTCGCGCCAGTTGTGGACAACATGGATCATAACTCGAAAATCGAGAAAATCGTCATCTATTTTGAAAATTTCGACTGCGGTCCTCCTCAGGTGACCTGTGTCGTTTATTATGCACAGCATCCTCGCCATCTGCCCATCTGTTCGCTATTTCCATTAATGCTGATACTGTTCTTGGGTTGGTTCTTCCCAAGTCCTCCACAAAATCTCCTCGTCGAACTCCTGCCACAAACGCATCTATCGCTCTTTCATCAGATATGTTTTCTGCCGAGTTTTTAATGATGTTCCACCTTTGGATGTACTTCCTCATTGATTCATCATGTTTTTGTCGACATGATCTCAATTCCTCGAGTGTCACAGGCTTTTTGCAGGTAGACCGGAAATTCTTAACGAATATGTCCTCGAACTCGGTCCAGCTGTCGATGGAACCTGAAGGAAGCTTCTTTCTCCAAGATCTTGCCTCTCCACTCAAGTGCACCTGAATGCTTTGCATCGCCGTTGCCCTTGTTCCGCCTATTAGCTTCACTGTCTCGAGATAATCTACCAACCAATCCTCAGGATCCTGCAATCCGTCGAATTTTTTGAAATTATCAGGCAACTTAAACCCCGAGGGCACCCGAGTTTTTCGGACCCTCCTTGTAAAACATGGTAGCCCACACATGTCCTCTTCGGCTATATCTGGAAAATGTCGATGCTCCCTTCTATGTTGTCGTGCTCTGTCTACCCTTGCTTGGATTTCCGTATCCCTTGCTTCGCATGTTCTCTCGGGAACTGCCGCTGCAACAGCAGGTCGTGGACTGTTTTGCCTTGCTGATCCTTCGGGAGGTGAATTTACAAATGCTGCTCCCATGGCTCCAACTCCCGCCATAGCCATGTTGTACAATGCCTCTCTTGGATCTCCGGCAGGTGGTTTGGATGCGAGGATGAAAGCTTGCGTCGCCATGTACCCTGCTTCTGGTGTTCTCGGGATAATGTTTCCCCTTGTGTCTATCGACATAAAGGACATGTCGAGATTTTGGATTAGGTTCTCCCTCTCTGCTTCAGGTATGTTATTTAGTCGAGATCTTGCCTTGTTGCGAGCTTCTCTGTGACTGCTACCCGAGGTTCCTGGTTGTCGGCTTAGTGCTGCTCTTCGCCTACTCGACGCCGATGCTGCTTCTTGCCTTTTATCGAGCTCTATTTTTTGTTTCTCAAGTTCTCGCCTGGCACGCGCGAGTTTATATTGATATGCCTGTAACTCCTCTGGTGTTGCCGTGGTAGTCATTGGTTCTGTCCCATTGATGGCTCTTTCCACTCGATCCCATACTGCCTGCGGAAATCGCACCATCTCTCGTGTTGCTGTGCCGATATATTTTGTCCCTAGTCCTCGCGTAAGATCCGTAGGATCAACGAACAGATTTCCTGCCTCGTCGAAGTTTTCTGATGTCTGTTCCTGAGCTCGGCTTGAATCTCCGATCGCGTAGATCTGATGATACTTTATTTTTTCGAGATCGGTGACACCATCATATAGATTGTCGAAGACCTTTCCCACAGTAGTAGATTTGTCGATAAAGTCGAAGCTATCGATACTCTCGGAATCGCTGCTTATATAGGAGTCCGCAGACGACTCGAAAGACATGTCGCTGAAGATCTTGGTGAGTTTTTCGCTTGCCTTGGTGCTGACGAAGCGTGGCGAGGAGGTTCCTTCATCGCCTGACTCGACCGATGATGTCGAGCTTGAAGATTCAGTATGTACCACAGAAAATCTCGAGAAGGTCGGAATTTCGAGACGATACGTTCCTTCCTTCCCGACGCGAAAGTGGAACCTTCCGAACGTCATCTCCATGGGCTCCTCCAGATACGTATATGCATCCAAACGGGAGGGCGGGTGAGGTACAAAATCAGCGAGACCAGTTTCGATCTGTTTACCTTTGTCCATGATGTTGCTTGCTGCCGATGAAGTCGACGATCCTGAACGTGCCATCGAGATCAGCTCCTTGTCGCCTCTAAATCCCACAGACGGCACCAATTGACAAGGTATTAACTTGTCAATGCCTACAAGTAGTAGACTAGGGTTTCGTTGGATGTAGAGGGCAAGTAGATCTCGAAGGTTTCAGCCGAAAAGTACTCGACGATGTAAAAACTAGGGTTTGTGAGACAATGATTCGATCCTCTCTTTGTCCCTCGACTCCCCCTTATATACAAGTTGGAGCCGAGGGTTTCGTAATACACAAGTTTACAGAGTCCGGGAGGGTTTCTAATCCGTCCCGCCAGATTACAATTGACACTTCCTATTACAACTCTATCTTTCCATAATAACATCTTGGGCTTCCGAATCTTCTTATTCTTCGAGTCTTGGGCCTTGAATAAATCCCGGGTACTATCTTCGGCAGGCCCATTGGGGATGCCTATGTTACCAGGTTTATGTTGGCTTTTGTTTGATGTATTGTAGATGGGCAACTTTGTATGGTCGATATATGGTGGATATGTTGGATATATGGTGTATATGGTGGATATTTTTGCAGGGATTTCATTGAGTTGCCCATTTCTCCCGAAGCGTTGATTAACTTCCGTTTCGGTTGAGAAATGGGCACTCCTACGTAGAAAAATTAGCAAAAGTCATGCCGAATTTTTTGGTTGACTTTTGTACTAACTTGTTGCCTCTTTTTAATGAAGTGCAAATAAACATGTCGGACAGCACTTCTAAGCCCCGGAGCCAGAATGAAGAAGCGAGAGAGGCCAACAAGGACTTCTGGGAGGGCTACGAGCAGCCCCGGAAGGCCGCCGCCGAGTCGCCCGGCGATGAGGAAGAGGGCCGGGACGCCGCCTCCGAGGGAGAGGGCCAGGAGGCCGCCGACGACACCGACGAGGGCCGGGACGCCGCCTCCGAGGGAGAGGACCGGGGGGGCGCCGCCGACACCGGCGACGATGGCAATACCTGGGACGCCGCCGCCGAGACTGGTGAAGAGACGACCGGTGAAGAGAACGCGGCCAACCGCACGGAAGGTGATAGCGGCGGCAACCCTCAGGAGGGTAAGAAGAAGAGGACGGCGAGGAGGCCAAGGAGGGATCGGAGGCCGCAAGTGCTCGCCAACGTCACCTATCATTTCACGGTAGTCTCCGAAAGTGGCCTACCCTTGGAGCCTTCGTGGGTTGCCAAAGGGTACGGCATGCAACTAGGGTGCATCGTCCGTGAAACCGTGCCGATCCTAACTCAGGACCTCAGAAGCAAGGAGAACGAGGCTCTCGCCCAATCCCTCCTCCAGAAGCTTCACCAACGATACACGTTTCCGGAGCCGTTCAATAAGAAGGTGGACTCTTTAGCTCTCACGAAGATGAGCACCGCCTTGAGCAGCTGGAAGAACCGGCTGACGAAAAAGATCGATGCCGGTGAAAGCTGGGAGAGGATAAGTACCAAAGACCCGTCGATCTCCTTAGAAGACTTTAATGCATTCAAGTCTTACTTAGAGACTGACAGTGTTAAAAAATGGACCGCCTGGGGGAAAAAATGCAGGACTTGAACTTAGGGACCCACCATTTCGGAAGTGGCGGTTACCGAGGAAAACAGCCCACTTGGGACAAGGAGGATGCCGAGATGGTGCGTCTGGGGAAAGAAAACCCCTGGCACAAAATCCAGGATGAACAGGCTAGGAACTTTGTCCGGTCCCGCTACTACTTAGACTGGAAGACGGGGGAATTTATTACGGATCACGAAGACGTGAGGGATTTCGAGAAGTACCTGGTAAGGATAGTTCTATATTATTTCGCTCATCTTATCAGGCAATGAAGCCAAATGGGCTAACCTTAAGTTCCTTTGTCTGAAGGATGAAGAGTTGACGAAGGCTGGCCCGTCGTCCCAGGGGTCGACGGAACCGTGGGACACGCCTTTCAACAGGGCGATGAACAAATACAAGGAGAGGGAGCTGGACAAGCCACCGACGTCGGGTGGCCGTGTGTCCGGCTTTGGCACAAGTATGAAGCTATCCGAGTACTACGGATCGGATGCCAAGACGAGAAAGCTGGAGAGGAGGTCGTCGGCTAAGGATAAATCCGAGGTTCAGGAGCTGAAGAAGAAGGTGGAGTCACTAGAGAAGCTGGTGGCCGAAAAGCCTGTGGAGAACACGGAGATGATGAACAAGTTATTGGACGAGAAGATCCGGCAGATCATCCCCCCTGGGTTGATGGAGGGGTTAGCTGCTTGGAATGCGGGAGGTCAAGTGGGGCCGATACATGTGCCCAGCATCAGCGGCGGCAACTCAAGCTTCCACGTGTCGCCGACGGTGCCGCTCCACCCGACGTCGGCGTCGGGGCTCCACCAGACGCCGCCGCTCCACCCGACGCCGCAGCTCCAACCGCCGCCGCAGCTCCAACTAGTCGCATCGACGCCCCCAACCACCGCCCTTGTATCGACAGTAGCCGAGATCGACGCCATCAAGGAGGTAAACTCATTAGTTACTCCTTCGCGTCATCTTCTTTAACTATATATGCCTTTCGTGACTGCCATCTCACGATGCCCAACATGGCGCCCCTGACTCAGGATGAACAATGCATATTTCTACAAGCGGTGGAGCCCGGCGGCAAGTTGGTGGAAGTTGCTAGCGGCCATGTCATGGCTTCCCGCACTATGCACGACGCTAGATTGGCGGAAGACGTGGCGAAGGTCAAGTTGGTAATGGTAGTGCCGGAGTACCGCTACGCCATGCCCCCCTTTCAACCTCCGGGCACAGACGAAGGCGACGTTTTGCCCCTTGGGGATTGCACCTCATGGGTTATGAAATGGCTGAAGAACCAGATTCGTCTGGGGGGGTCTTCCGAGTGGTAAGAAAAGCACCGGCGCCACCTCCCCTATCATCCGGCCCAAGATCCCCAGCGCCGACGACACCCTTAAGGAACCGGCGGTCGCCGCCCCCACTACCCTGAAGGAACCGGCGGTCGCCGCCGCCACCCGGAAGGAACCGACGATCGCCGCCACCACCACACGCCACAAACAGTTGTTGGGAGCGCTATCGCAACGACCGTCAACTAGACGCACGGTACGCCAAGTGGCGGCATCGCAACCGCCACCACCTAAGGTCCAGGACATGGCGCCACTTGATGGCAACGATGCAGATGATGATGATGACATCGATGCCTACATCAACACTGGCGCCTGCAACCAAGATATGTACATGCCTCTGATACGTCTCAAACGTATCTATAATTTCTTACGTTCCATGCTACTTTTATGATGATACTCACATGTTTTATACACATTATATGTCATTATTATGCATTTTCCGGCACTAACCTATTAACGAGATGCCGAAGAGCTAGTTGTTGTTTTCTGCTGTTTTTGGTTTCAGAAATCCTAGTAAGGAAATATTCTCGGAATTGGACGAAATCAACGCCCAGGGGCCTATTTTTCCACGAAGCTTCCAGAAGACCGAGGGAGAGACGAAGTGGGGCCACGAGGCGGCCAGACGCTAGGGCGGCGCGGCCCAAGCCCTGGCCGCGCCGGCCTAGTGTGTGGGCCCCTCGAGCGGCCCCCTGACCTATCTCCTCCGCCTACTTAAAGCCTTCGTCGCGAAACCCCAAGTACCGAGAGCCACGATACGGAAAACCTTACTGAGACGCCGCCGCCTCCAATCCCATCTCGGGGGATTCAGGAGATCGCCTCTGGCACCCTGCCGGAGAGGGGAATCATCTCCCGGAGGACTCTACACCGCCATGGTCGCCTCTGGATTGATGTGTGAGTAGTTCACCCCTGGACTATGGGTCCATAGCAGTAGCTAGATGGTTGTCTTCTCCTCATTGTGCTATCATTGTCTGATCTTGTGAGCTGCCTATCATGATCAAGATCATCTATCTGTAATGCTACATGTGCGTTTGTTGGGATCCGATGGATAGAGAATACTATGTTATGTTGATTATCAATCTATTACCTATGTGTTGTTTATGATCTTGCATGCTCTCCGTTATTAGTAGAGGCTCTGGCCAAGTTTTTTCTCTTAACTCCAAGAGGGAGTACTTATGCTCGATAGTGGGTTCATGCCTCCATTAAATCTGGGACAGTGACAGAAAGTTCTAAGGTTGTGGATGTGCTGTTACCACTAGGGATAAAACATTGATGCTATGTCCGAGGATGTAGTTATTGATTACATTACGCACCATACTTAATGCAATTGTCTGTTGTTTGCAACTTAATACTGGAAGGGGTTCGGATGATAACCTGAAAGTGGACTTTTTAGGCATAGATGCATGCTGGATAGCGGTCTATGTACTTTGTCGTAATGCCCAATTAAATCTCACAATACTCATCATGTCATGTATGTGCATTGTCATGCCCTCTCTATTTGTCAATTGCCCAACTGTAATTTGTTTACCCAATATGCTATTTCTTATGGGAGAGACACCTCTAGTGAACTGTGGACCCCGGTCCATTCTTTTACATCGAATACAATCTACTGCAATACTGTTTCTACTGTTCTCTGCAAACAATCATCATCCACACTATACATCTAATCCTTTGTTACAGCAAGCCGGTGAGATTGACAACCTCACTGTTTCGTTGGGACAAAGTACTTTGGTTGTGTTGTGCAGGTTCCACGTTGGCGCCGGAATCCCTGGTGTTGCGCCGCACTACATCTCGCCGCCATCAACCTTCAACGTGCTTCTTGGCTCCTACTGGTTCGATAAACCTTGGTTTCTTACTGAGGGAAAACTTGCTGCTGTACACATCATACCTTCCTCTTGGGGTTCCCAACATCACAAGGAAGCTACTACGCCCACATCAACTGTGGCAAGCAGCTAATTTTCTGGCGCCGTTGCCGGGGAGATCAAGACACGCTGCAAGGGGATTCTTCACAATCCAATCTCTTTACTTTGTTTTTGTCTTGCTTTATTTTATTTACTACTTTGTTTGCTGCACTAAAACAAAACACAAAAAAATTAGTTGCTAGTTTTACTTTATTTACTGTCTTGTTTGCTATATCAAAAACACAAAAAAATTAGTTACTTGCATTTACCTTATTGCTACCATGTCTAGTTCTGCACTTGTTACTTCTTCACCTAAAGAATTAGTCTTCACTTTTAAACAAGGGGATGAGGAGAGTTTTAAAGATGCTTGGTCTAGAATTTTTACTTCTTATAGTAAAACTGAACCTCAAATGACTCTAAGTTTGCTCCTTAGTAACTTTTATTTTGGTCTTATGATTCGCTATAGATATGCCTTGGATGCTTTAGTAGGAGGAGATTTCCTTCATTGCAATGGGGATCAAGCTTTTAATGCCATAAAGAAGTTGGTTGCATCACACGATTCAGCTAATAACTTTGATTCGGCCCTTATTAGCATTTATAATAGATTAAACACTCTTGAGACAAGTGCATCTTGCTTGAATGAAAATTATAGATATGTTCGTAACCGTCTTGATCAAGTTTTAGTGAACTCTGAACCTTCATTATGGGATCCTACTATTAAAATTGTTATCGGTGACCAAACTCTTCATGCCAATTGTGATATTATGTCTGAATTTTGCCTAATGCCTAAGAGTATTCATGAATCTTTGAAACTTTGGGATTTCGTCGAAGGGGGAGAAGGAATAACTCTTATTGATAACTCTGTTATAAACCCTAAGGGAATAGCCGCAGGTGTGCATACAACCATTCTTGGGAGAACAATATCCATTGATTATCTTGTTATTGAATGTGTAGGAATAGGACAAATCACACTTGGAAGATCCCTGCTGAAACTATTGGGAGCAGTCATAGATATGGGAGAAGGCACCCTGAAATTCACCTCTACACCAGGGGGAAGACATATATTCCCTAAAGCAAAGGGTAAGAAAAAGAACAAGAAAGTAAAGGGCAAAGCCCAAGGTAAGGTTGATACACCATCCCTTGATAATACTTGATACGCACTTTCTGCGCCTAGCTGAAAGGCGTTAAAGAAAAGCGCTTATGGGAGACAACCCATGTTTTTACTACAGTACTTTTATTTTATATTTGAGTCTTGGAAGTTGTTACTACTGTAGCAACCTCTCCTTATCTTAGTTTTATTGCATTGTTGTGCCAAGTAAAATCTCTAATAGAAGTATGATACGGAGTACTAGATTTGGATTACTGCGCAAAAACAGATTTCTTTGCTGTCACGAATCTGGGTCTAATTCTCTGTAGGTAACTCAGAAAATTATGCCAATTTACGTGAGTGATCCTCAGATATGTACTCAACTTTAATTAGTTTTAAGTTTTCTCATCTGAGCAAGTCTGGTGCCTCTTAAAAATACGTCTTTACGAACTGTTCTGTTTTGACAGATTCTGCCTTTTATTTCGCATTGTCTGTTTTGCCATGCTTGATGGATTTTTCGATTTCATTGACTTTCAGTAGCTTTGTGCAATGTCCAGAAGTATAAAGAATGATTGTGTCACCTCTGAATATGTGAATTTTAATTGTGCACTAACCCTCTAATGAGTTGCTTTGAGTTTGGTGTGGAGGAAGTTTTCAAGGATCAAGAGAGGAGGATGATACAACATGATCAAGGAGAGTGAAAGCTCTAAGCTTGGGGATGCCCCGGTGGTTCACCCCTGCATATATCAAGAAGACTCAAGTGTCTAAGCTTGGGGATGCCCAAGGCATCCCCTTCTTCATCAACAACATTATCAGGTTCCTCCCCTGAAACTATATTTTTATTCCTTCACATCTTATGTACTTTGCTTGGAGCGTCTGTTTGTTTTTGTTTTTGTTTTGTTTTAATAAAATGGATCCTAGCATTTATTGTGTGGGAGAGAGACACGCTCCGCTGTTGCATATGGACAAATATGTCCTTAGCTTTACTCATAGTATTCATGGCGAAAGTTTCTTCTTCGTTAAATTGTTATACGGTTGGAATTGGAAAATGATATATGTGGTAATTGGTATAACATCTTGGATAATGTGATACTTGGCAATTGTTGTGCTCATGTTTAAGCTCTTGCATCATATACTTTGCACCTATTAATGAAGAAATACATAGAGCTTGCTAAAATCTGATTTGCATGTTTGGTTTCTCTAAGGTCTAGATAATTTCTAGTATTGAGTTTGAACAACAAGGAAGACGGTGTAGAGTCTTATAATGTTTAGAATATGTATTTTATGTGAGTTTTGTTGCACCGCTTCATTCTTGTGTTTGTTCCAAATAACCTTGCTAGCCTAATCCTTGTATCGAGAGGGAATACTTCTCATGCATCCAAAATCCTTGAGCCAACCACTATGCCATTTGTGTCCACCATACCTACCTACCACATGGTATTTCTCCGCCATTTCAAAGTAAATTGCTTGAGTGCTACCTTTAAAATTTCTATCCTCTACCTTTGCAATATATAGCTCATGGGACAAATAGCTTAAAAACTATTGTGGTATTGAATATGTACTTATGCATTTTATCTCTTATTAAGTTGCTTGTTGAGCGATAACCATGTTCCTGGGGACGCCATCAACTATTTCTTTGTTGAATATCATGTGAGTTGCTATGCATGTTCGTCTTGTCTGAAGTAAGGGTGATTTATCATGATCAAATGGTTTGAGTATGCATATTGTTAGAGAAGAACATTGGGCCGCTAACTAAAGCCATGATCCATGGTGGAAGTTTCAGTTTGGACAACAAACCTCAATCTCTTATGAGAATATTATCCGTTGTTGAATGCTTATGCATTAAAGAGGAGTCCATTATCTGTTGTCTATGTTGTCCCGGTATGGATGTCTGAGTTGAGAATAACCAAAAGCGAGAAATCCAATGCGAGCTTTCTCCTTAGACCTTTGTACAGGCGGCATAGAGGTACCCCTTTGTGACACTTGGTTGAAACATGTGCTATGCTATGATAATCCATGTAAATCCAAGATAATTAGGACAAGGTGCGGGCACTATTGGTATACTATGCATGAGACTTGCAACTTGTAGGATATAATTTACATAACTCATATGCTTTATTACTACCGTTGACAAAATTGTTTCTTGCTTTCAAAACCAAAGCTCTAGCACAAATATAGCAATCGATGCTTTCCTCTTTGAAGGACCTTTCTTTTACTTTTATGTTGAGTCAGTTCACCTATCTCTCTCCACCTCAAGAAGCAAACACTTGTGTGAACTGTGCATTGATTCCTACATACTTGCATATTGCACTTGTTATATTACTTTGCATTGACAATATCCATGAGATATACATGTTACAAGTTGAAAGCAACCGCTGAAACTTCATCTTCCTTTGTGTTGTTTCAATACCTTTACTTTGAATTATTGCTTTATGAGTTAACTCTTATGCAAGACTTATTGATGCTTGTCTTGAAGTACTATTCATGAAAAGTCTTTGCTTTATGATTCAATTGTTTACTCATGTCATTTACCATTGTTTCAAATCGCTGCATTCATTACATGTGCTTACAATAGTATGATCAAGATTATGTTGGTAGCACTGTCACTAAGAAATTATCTTTGTTATCGTTTACCTACTCGGGACGAGTAGGAACTAAAGCTTGGGGATGCTTGATACGTCTCAAACGTATCTGTAATTTCTTACGTTCCATGCTACTTTTATGATGATACTCACATGTTTTATACACATTATATGTCATTATTATGCATTTTCCGGCACTAACCTATTAACGAGATGCCGAAGAGCCGATTCTTTGTTTCTGCTGTTTTTGGTTTCAGAAATCCTAGTAAGGAAATATTCTCGGAATTGGACGAAATCAACGCCCAGGGGCCTATTTTTCCACGAAGCTTCCAGAAGACCGAGGGAGAGACGAAGTGGGGCCACGAGGCGGCCAGACGCTAGGGCGGCGCGGCCCAAGCCCTGGCCGCGCCGGCCTAGTGTGTGGGCCCCTCGGGCGGCCCCCTGACCTATCTCCTCCGCCTACTTAAAGCCTTCGTCGTGAAACCCCCAGTACCGAGAGCCACGATACGGAAAACCTTACTGAGACACCGCCGCCGCCAATCCCATCTCGGGGGATTCAGGAGATCGCCTCCGGCACCCTGCCGGAGAGGGGAATCATCTCCCGGAGGACTCTACACCGCCATGGTCGCCTCCGGATTGATGTGTGAGTAGTTCACCCCTAGACTATGGGTCCATAGCAGTAGCTAGATGGTTGTCTTCTCCTCATTGTGCTATCATTGTCTGATCTTGTGAGCTGCCTATCATGATCAAGATCATCTATCTGTAAAGCTACATGTGCGTTTGTTGGGATCCGATGGATAGAGAATACTATGTTATGTTGATTATCAATCTATTACCTATGTGTTGTTTATGATCTTGCATGCTCTCCGTTATTAGTAGAGGCTCTGGCCAAGTTTTTGCTCTTAACTCCAAGAGGGAGTACTTATGCTCGATAGTGGGTTCATGCCTCCATTAAATCTGGGACAGTGACAGAAAGTTCTAAGGTTGTGGATGTGCTGTTGCCACTAGGGATAAAACATTGATGCTATGTCCGAGGATGTAGTTATTGATTACATTACGCACCATACTTAATGCAATTGTCTGTTGTTTGCAACTTAATACTGGAAGGGGTTCGGATGATAACCTGAAAGTGGACTTTTTAGGCATAGATGCATGCTGGATAGCGGTCTATGTACTTTGTCGTAATGCCCAATTAAATCTCACAATACTCATCATGTCATGTATGTGCATTGTCATGCCCTCTCTATTTGTCAATTGCCCAACTGTAATTTGTTTACCCAATATGCTATTTCTTATGGGAGAGACACCTCTAGTGAACTGTGGACCCCGGTCCATTCTTTTACATCGAATACAATCTACTGCAATACTGTTTCTACTGTTCTCTGCAAACAATCATCATCCACACTATACATCTAATCCTTTGTTACAGCAAGCCGGTGAGATTGACAACCTCACTGTTTCGTTGGGACAAAGTACTTTGGTTGTGTTGTGCAGGTTCCACGTTGGCGCCGGAATCCCTGGTGTTGCGCCGCACTACATCTCGCCGCCATCAACCTTCAACGTGCTTCTTGGCTCCTACTGGTTCGATAAACCTTGGTTTCTTACTGAGGGAAAACTTGTTGTTGTACACATCATACCTTCCTCTTGGGGTTCCCAACATCACAAGGAAGCTACTACGCCCACATCAACTGTGCGCAAGCAGCCTCCTATGGATGAACAAGCCTTCCGCACACACGGCGATCAACTTGGTCGTCCCCCTACAGTGACGAAGCAGCGCCTGGTCTTCACGGGTCTTTCTCAAGACACTCCTCCGGAGGCTGGCAATCCAGCTCAAGTGAAGCCTGCTACCGTTTTCAGCCCTAACACGCTGCGTAAGACGATCATCGGGGAGCCACCCAAATCAACCCCAGCGACCTCAGAAGCACCACCAGCACCCGAAGCACCACCATCAGCACCACCAGCACCCCCAGTAGGTCAGGTGAAGAAGGCAAGGAAGAGAGGAGCCAAGAAGGGCGCATCTTCGAGCCAGCCTGCTCCTAAGAGGATCCGGGCCGACGACATGGTACCACCTACACCGGATGGCTTGCCCCAGTGTCATGAAGCTGGTAAACCGATACTGCCTCCGGACATGGAACACCTCGCAAGTGGACCAATGCTCCCTTTGCAGAACACTATTACTTATCTAGAGAGCGTCCTTCTTAAAGAAAAGGATCCAAATTACCCAGTGTTCTCGGTCAAGGTGCCGTCCGACCAGAACTTCGTCAATGAAGACCCCGCGGATATCTTCTTCATAGCGTTCGAGGACGTCTTCAACCTATTTCACTCGAAACGGCTCGACTATAACTTGGTCCGCCTATACGCGATCAATCTTCAGATGAAGATCAACAGAGAGAGACCCCGCCACATCACGGTAGCGGATCCCTACTACATGCGCGATAGCCAGCTCCAGGACGGCTCAAGGACACGGACCAAGGCGGTGCGATACCTCCAGAACTTCATGCTCATGTACAAAGAGAGCAACACCATTCTTCTGCCTGTCTTTCCCAAGTAAGTACACATCCGCTCACGGCCGTCGTAACTTATGCTTTCTTATATATTTCTTCCATTTCCGATCATTTCCAACATTCCATTTCAATTGCATGTGTTGAGCAGGGACAAATACTGCACACTCATCATCCTAGATCCGAAGTGGTCACTAGCCCAGTATTTCGACTCGTCGAGTACGACGACGAAGAAAGACTACAAGAGAATAAGGGGTGTTCTCGATGAGGCTATCCTTGGCTACTCCAAAAATGGAGGCACCTTCGACAAGAATGGGCAATATATCAGGCCGGACACTAAAAAGCCCGGGTTCAAGCACGTGATCAACTTCCCTTGTGTCAAGCAGCCAGCTGGCAGCATTAAGGAGCCCTTCTATGTCCTCCATCACCTTAAAGGGTTTGTCGAGGATGCAGAGATGATGTCTTTGCCACCTAGTAAGCGAGACCCCATTAAAATGTCGAGGCAAATCAATGATGATGATCTTAGAGAAGACTTCCATCGCATCCAAGTAAAGCTCTCGGAAATTATCTTACAAGATGTATCCAACGCATCGGGGCTCTTACACCAACTCAGAGGGTTGTCTAAGAGGGATATCGAAGAACGCCTACATAGGCAGGGTGATGGAAGGACGTGGACGACGAAGGACGTGTACAAGCCGTTCCCGGAGCCGCTCAAGAAGACGTCTCGTTGACCGAGGCCGGTGTGCCTAGCATTACTTTGAATCGATGGACAATTTGTACCGTGTTGTAAACTAAACTTGCTTAATTTGCTCGAAACGGTGGTCATCGTTGTTGGACTTCAATTACTATTGTAGTCGTTATCATTGAACCATATTACTTATGTGATACCGATGCTATATGTCTTTTAGGTTTATTATTATTTCCTTGCTTTAATTCTTGTGAATATGTATGCATGTGAACCCTCTAACTCTTTCCATTGCGTTATATACTAATATGCCTTGTGTCCATAGAGATGACGTACTACGTCGTGTTCGAGGGGCGGGTTCCAGGAGTGTACGAGGAGTGGGAGGAGTGCAAGAAACAGGTGCACAAGTTCAGCGGCAACTGCTACAAAGGGTACCCGACTAGACACGAGGCGGTTGCCAAGTGGAGGGCGCACCAAGCGAATAAGAGCAAGATGAAGATCTTCCTTGTGCTCTCGCTCTTGCTCACCATCGTCGCGGCAGTACTCTATTTCATCCTAGTGTAGGCGGCGGCCGGTGTCACTTCGTTTGTATCTAGAGATGATGAGAACTTAATTAATTTGCATGGATTATGAGTTGTATGGAGCTATATGTATAACTCGATCGGGCTCTAAGTAATGTGATGATGATGTGATGATTATATATATCCATATTATATCTGTCTATATTATATCAGTATATAACCTGTATACGGTGTATAAAACCAGTATAAAATCTGTATAATACATCAGGGAGCACAAAATCGAGTATACCTGTAGATTGCTCTGTGGCGCACCAAAACATAGTTCTGTGGCGCACCTATTTCTGTGGCGCATCTACATCTCATGCGCCACAGAATTACTTATTTCTGTGGCGCACCGGACCTAGTGCGCCACAGAATTACTTATTTCTGTGGCGCACCGGACCTAGTGCGCCACAGAAACCTTAATTCTGTGGCGCACTGGCGGATGCGCCACAAAAACCTTATTTTTGTGGCAACGTTTCTGTGCGCCACAGAAGCCCATTTCCGTGCGCCACTGATGAGACTTTTCCTACTAGTGATAGTATGGAAAGATACTATATCATTCCAGTTTTATTGCTTAATTGCTATTTTCTGCACGGTAGTAGGATAACGCGCAGTAATGATGCAAAGATACTTATATCATTCCAACTTTAGAGCTTGTGCGCCAGGTCTCCCTTCTCTCAACCTCTCTATATATAGGGCTTGTGCGCGCGCTCATAGCGACTCATCAGTCTTCTAGCACAACACCTATATTCTCATCGACAAAGTTCGATCAAGTTTGTATACGAGGATGGACAAACACACGATTCACATCCTTGCGCTAGCCCTACTGTCTCTTCATCTTGTATGCTCTGCTACTCTTGCTCAAGGTAAGTAGTGGATCTGTAATTAATTACGAAACTTTTTGCCATTCAAGATCAAGAAGCTAGCATATATGTTGGATTTGTTGATTTTTTTTTGGCTGATTAATCCAAAACTATTCCATAACCATGGCTCGTTTGTGGTCTATAGGTCGAAACATTGCCGACATGGAAAACGAGAAGATCAATATTCCAACCGGGCTGTCCATTGTTAGCAAACATTGCAGAGAAGATATTTGCTTTTGTTGCTTGGTAAATCAGATTTGCTACACGACTATGAAGGAGTGCGAGACGGGATGTGAAAAATCCCGTAATGAAGCTAGGAGAACTATACCTCCTTTTCTTGCCTAGTTTTTCTTTATATATCTGAAGACATAATGCATTATGTTCGAAAGAATTGTTTGCAATCAGAATAATATCCTAGTAACTGTGTCAGTCTTTCTTTGTGAGTCCTCTGCGCGGGTATTTCCGTGTTTCGATAAACAATACTCCAGTATTTGCTTCATCGATCACTGGTGTACTCGATGAACAGTATGGAAAAAAGAAAGATAAAGACTACACTGTCTACATTGAGCATGTTTGCTTTGTACAGAGTTGAATAGTCTAGGACGAGCTGACAGAGTACCAACTCCGTGCGTGCGGCTGTACAGTAGGACGCTCCTGCGTGCCCCTTGTTGTGTTGAAAAACAGGGAACGGGGTGAAAATGATGCAGGAATCCACGCACAGAGATCAGCGTCTCGGTGCAGGTAGGTGATCACACTGCCAAATGGTTTTTATTTATTCTTTTGGAGAGGAGATTTAAAGTACTCCTCCTGTACAAGAAATTAATTAAATTGCCAGGGCCTTTAGCCTGCCTTGCATGCACGAGCACGACATGACAA
Organism: Lolium perenne; assembly: GCF_019359855.2. Classification (NCBI taxonomy): domain Eukaryota; kingdom Viridiplantae; phylum Streptophyta; class Magnoliopsida; order Poales; family Poaceae; genus Lolium; species Lolium perenne. The sequence continues at coordinate 284,653,287 of NC_067245.2, forward strand.
ATTAATTAGACTGAGTAGCATGTGGCACCAAAAGATGCTTCAACGACGCCTTTCGCGAGTCCTTTTGGATAGCAATCGTGATAATAATACTACTGTATTTTCAACACATGCGGACTTGGAGCGAGTGATGATGATGAGCCTTTTGGGATAGATCGATGCGAGTGAAAACAAATGGAACCTACTCGTGCCACACACTTCTTTTCATAATTCATAACTACACGTATAGGTGTGGATGTTCCGTCATCATTCGTTGTGTTTTGAGATTTGGAGAGAGAAACTTTCTCTCTACCCACACACATGTGTGTAAGTATAAAAGTATTTTCATTTATAAATATATGCATTTTTCGATGGAAGAAATATATTAATATCAAGATGATATTAATTACACTCAGTCTCTATAACAACATAATTACTAGAACAATTCTAGATATAAAGGATGCACACAGCCAAAAAAAACAACAAGAACTAGCCAAAGTAATCAGAGACTCGCAGCAGCAAGAACAACTTGTGGTGAAGGCATCAAGACCACGTAAAAGGTTCTCCAAACTCCAAAGTGATATATGCAGGAAGATAACCATGAACAAATACTGTCGTCATCCGGTCTAACTAACATAGGAGATCTTGTGTTATCACCTTTGAGAAGATCGGGTCTCCAAACCAGTAGCGGGCGCAAAAAAGAAAAGTCAGGTGGGCACACCCTGAGCTTTTATATTGTATTGACCATGCCAACATAATAAGTAGAACAATTCTAGATATAAAGGATGGACACAGCTGGAAAAAAATCAAGAACCAACCAAAGTAATCAGAGACTAGCAACAGCAAGAATAACTAATGGTGAAGACATCAAGACCACGTAAAAAGTTCTCCAAAGTGACGTATGCAGGAGGTAACCATGCACAAATACCGCTGTCATCCAGCCTAACCAACATGGGCAGATCTTGTGTTATCACCTTTGAGAAGATCCAGTTTCCAAACCCGTGGCGGACACACACAAAAAACCACCAACTTTTACTTTGCGCTGCCAATGTCTCATAAAAGGTTGCCCAAATGACTAAATATAAAAAAATATTCCAAAATTTCAGTGTGGGTTGGGCCCACCTAGCCGCGTCTGCCACTCCTCCACACAATGCCTCCAACAAGGAGACGACTAGAAAGTCATCATTGCCAGGTAAAACCGACAAAGGTCGAACCTAGGATTTTCACACTGGAAACTGATACTGCCAAGAATGAAGTCGAAAACTGATGCAAAACGAAAACTTTGGTTGACTCTATTCAATTCACTCACAAAACATTTCCTAGTCTCTTATAGTCGAAGACTTGCGTAGAAACTCCAAGCATAACCATCTCCGAAGTCGAAGAAAATACAAGGCGAGGTCCATGTCGTAGATCTTGTGTAGCATAGATGATGTCGACGTTTCTCGAAATTATCGGGTGCGCGACCAGCGCTCCCGATAGGAGTAGCCCCCGAGTCTATGGACAAGTGCTTGCACTTGGGCATAGACTCAAGTTGTACTACTCGATGAATAACTTTAACTATATTTCTGGAGGACTTGATGAAATCCATGTGGTCCCGATGGGAGTAGGCTCCACTCGAGTCGTAGAATCGAGTTGAGTCTACAAACCTTGATTGTCGTAGATGCTGTCGAAGTTATTTTTCTATCGGGCGCGCGACCAGCGCTCCCGATGGGAGTAGCCCCCGAGGCTACAGCCAACGACTTGTGCTTGGTTGTAGGCTCAACGCTTTATGCCGCTATATTGTCATTCTTTCTTTGAGCTTTTCACATTTATCGGGTGCGCGACCAGCGCTCCCGATAAGAGTAGCCCCCGAGGCTACAGTCAAGTGTTTGCACTTGGGTGTAGGCTCAACTTGCTTTTAATCGATATCACAACTTTTCCTCTTTCTTGTATCTTATCGGTAGGGTAAACAATGCTCTCGATAAGAGTAGCCCCCGAGCCTATGGGCAGGTGCTTGCACCTAGGCATAGGCTCAAGTTGTACTACTCGATAAAGAACTTGGCGCAGCCCCTCTTTTTATCGAATCCAGGCCATTGCTATTTTTATTTGACATCGATATCTATATTGTACAGGGATAATGGTAGTTGGGGCTAGTTCATCTGACGGATCAGGTACTAGTTAACTGCTCTAGTGGCAATCCGCAAAAACCTACTTCAAGATCACGTCCCTGGACATGATCTCGGGATACTGGTGCTAACTCGACAGGTGCCGCTTAAGGTCTTACCATCTGTCGAGCCCCAGTCATGTTTTATCGGGTCCACAGCGCGTCCGCTGGGATATTTCTTCACATCTGTTGATGTGGAAAAAAGTAGCAGAGCGCAGTCTTTGGCGATGCCACGCCACACAGGACGGACCCGGGGTCTTACCTTCGCAGAGTTTTGCGGCATTCAGAGATTGTTCGCGACTTTGGCGCTCTGAGAATATATTATCGAGTGCCTTGTTCGGCTGATGCAATGACCCATTTTGCGGGTTCTTCTATATTTTTCTCGGGAGTGATGAGACAGCCGAATATATTGGGTTCTTCTATATTGTCAGCAGGCACATCGCCGATACTCTTGCTCGGAACAAATGACGAGTCAATGGACCCGAAGATTTGCCTGTCCCCCTTTTTTTTTTTCCTTGATGATAATTTCATCGAGTTCCTCCTTCAGGAAAACTTCTTCGGGTCCTCCCCAATTCTTTGGGTCCTCCCTAATTCTTCGGGATCTCCTTGAGGACAATTCTTCGAGACCTCCTTAAGGAAAATTTCTTCGGGTTCATCCTCGAAGACAATTCTTCGGGTTCCTCCTTGAAGATAATTTTTCGGGTCCTGTTCTTTCTTTGAAGATGATTTCGTCGAGTTCTCCCTGTAGACAATTTCGTCGGTTCTCTCTTGTAGACAATTTCGTCAACTTTCTCCTGCACAAATAAACAAACTTTTTCTATCTTTCCCTTGACTCTCTTTTTCGCATGCGGTGTCAGATGCTCAGATTCGATGATATGTAAAGTGAATATATGCCGCGCAGCCCCCGAGTGTCGGGTGCGGCGAAAGTAAACGATAATCAACTTTGTGCAAAATAAAAGAACACTTAGCTTTTTGGACTCGACGAAGTCGATGCCTGATGAAGTCTTCGAGTGTAGATAAGAAGTCTAGCCAAAGTAGAAAACACCAAATAACAAAAGTGGATGCCGCGAAATTGTTGATGAAGCAATAGCCGAGCCCCCGAGCGTTGCTGAGGTGATGTCATGATTATTGTGTCGCAGTCATGACCCGAGGCGAAGTCATGGTTGAGCCCCCGAGTGTTAGTCATGATGTCGAAAGAAGTTGACGTAGTCGCGGCGTCATATAAGGTGAAGCCATTTAGGATGAAGCCATAGACAATAATATACGAAGATGAATCCCAGATGAAGTATTTGAGATGAATCCATATTGAAGATTACACCATTAAATATAGAGCATATATTGAAGATGAATCCATCGATATTATAGAGGATGAATCCATTGACCAGAAGAATCCAGTAATACCCATAAAAGATGAATTCGCTGATATTATAGAGGATGAATCCATTGATCCGAAGAAAATAGTTCCAGTAATAATTATAGAAGATGAATCCATTGACCCGGAAACGCAGTGGGTAATATTGTATAAGTGAACCAATTATTAATCAAAGAAAATCAATCCAGTAATCCGAAGAAATTAAATCCACTGAGCCGGAGAAGATAAAGCCACTAGGTCGAAGAAAATAATTCCACTGAGCCGAAGAAAATAATTCCACTGAGCCGAAGAAAATATATCCAGAGCCGAAGGAAAAAGAAATTCACCAAGTAACCGAGTATATTTGTGATAACGAACTAATGGTGCAGCCCCAAATCTCGGGTAAATTTGCTGTAATATTGTAATGGCACAAACCTCCGAATATTCGGGTATAGCAAAAGTAAATAAATAATTGACTCTTGGAAGATGAACACTTAGCTTTATTGTTGGATGTGGCGAGGTCGAGGTGGAAGTAGGTTGTTCGGTAGACAGAGTCGAAGAAGCGGACACAACAGTTGTAGCGGAGCCATACGACGCTTAACCGAAAATATTCGATACGGTGGAAGTAGTCGCCATGGAGGAAAGAATCGACGAGCTCAGGGCGGGCGAGCCCCCGGCATGCGACTGCGCGCGGCGAGGTAATCGGAGTTGTTCCGATCCGAAGTTGTATTGGAGCGCGGAAATCTGCACGCAAATAACAGCACAAGTAGAAAAAAAAATATTTGGCTAAACAAATTTTACAAGTACTAATTAATTAGAAATATAGAACCCGATAATCTTTGCGTCGGATGACGGATTCACGACAGTGACGAGTCCACGATGAGGAGCTCCCGTTGGCGCTTTCGTTGCCTTCATCTTGAGTACCACGTACAGCTCATACATACAACTTTGATAGCATCGCGGCATCCTTGCGCTGATCATTGGCAGACTTCGGCGCGATCGCGCAAGAGCTTCTTGCGGGTTTCCGTCAATTCTCCAAATAGGCATGAATAATTGATTAACAAACTTGTTTAATAAAGAGAGATAGGGAGATGTCAAATCAGATGCATGTTGTGCTGCTCCTTTTTTTTTTTTTTTTTAGAAATGGGAGCATAGCCCCAGCCTCTGCATCGAAACGATGCACACGGCTTTTCACTTATTAATAGCAACACGAGTATCAAATATCAAGGTTTACAACTCATGGATCACCAAGGGTTGATATAAAGATCAGCCAACGAAATAAGAAAAACATGGCTCGCTTATGCATCATGGATACGTTTAGTATGCAGCCAACCACCCTGGCTGAAGATAGCCCGTACAACCGCCATCAGCCGATTGCATCCAGTATCCAAAGGTTCCCGCTGCTCCGTGGGAAGAAGGTAGGACCACATATGAATTGATGAAGCAGCCCTGTGGATAACCTATAAGAAGTTTGGTTTTGAAACCCTGTTAAAAACAACATCATTACGGCAATTCCAGATCGCCCAAACTAAAGCACAAACCCCTACTCGAATGAGCGCCTTAGTTTTTTTACCAATTCCATTTAACCAATTGCCAAACAGGTTAGTAATATGTGTTGTGCTGCTCCTGTCTTGCAGCAATCGATTTTCCACATGACCACATCCCGACGATCATCGTAAGCGCCCGGCCTCGATCCGATCAATCTGGAAGATGCGCGCTTGTGCGGTAGACTGAAGTAGATGTTGATGCCGAACTCGATGATTGGATCTCGCCCGGATAACGAAATCCAGTCGTCGCAAATTCCCACAGACGGCGCCAATTGACGAGGGAATACCTCGGCAATGCCTACGTATTGTAGACTAGGGTTTCGGGAGAGAGCGACGATGGAGATTCCGGGGTCGAGATTAGGCACACGACGTACCCAGCTTCGGGTCCCCTCGGCGGAGGATCCCTACGTGCTGCTAGCAATCCAGTATATGATCACAGATGTGTTTACAGGGTGCCGCCATAGGCGGAGCTATGTTGTCTATATTCTGTCTATCTGTTGTCCTCCTTATTTCGGGTGCCCTGGCTAGCTTTATATATGCAACCAGCCTAGGGTTTTACAAGAGTCCTAGTCGACTACTTCTTCGGGTTGCCTTGTTGGGCCTTCTCCATATTGGGTATTCTCCATATTGGGCCGAGCCAGGTATACTAATAATGGGTATCCGAAGGGTATACCCATGTCAGTCGGCGCACCGCCTGGCCCAACACATATGTCGGGCAGCCTAACACTGGCTCGGCCCCACCGGCATGAGAGTGTTGTCACATGAAAGTGAGACACCAATAATCAGCAAATTTATTGTCTGCTTAGAGGCCGATTAGGTTGTTTAATGGCGTGATGGTTCCCTAGGAAGGTAAGGACGACGATGTTGCGCCTTCACCACGCAACGACTGTGTGTCTCCCAACAGGAGTGAACGCACCATCGGCCCGCACATTAACCGCCGTCCGGCCATATATACCCTCCAAGGCACTAGGTTGGCACAACCCTTCCTCCTCCGGCGCCCCTCGTGTCCCCTTCCTGCACCACTTAGTCTCCATGATGCATAGTTGCGGAGAGGGAACCAGGCGGAGAAGTGGCCACGTGTCCCATGGGCTCACCATGGACAAGGCCACTGTCACCATTGCACTCTTCGAAAAAGCCATCGTCCCAGTGTAGTGGTGGTATTGTATTCGCAAGACAAAGCCCAAACCGCGCTCGACTTCTGCATGGTGGAATTGTGTTACAAAAGCCAAAGCATGAGCCATGCTCGCAGCTGCGTGGTGCCATTGCATTTTCCAAGCCAAAGCAGTGCTCAACACCAATCCCAAGGCCAAGCCGGAGCCATCTACAGCGAACGGCCGCGTCTTTCCTCAAGTGCCAAAGAAGCAGTAGACATCGCCGAAGAACGTGAAGCAGGAGGAGCCGGCATGGATGGTGAATCTATGGGCGCATGTAACGATGCATGACCCCGATGACGAGCCAGGCCTCAACAAAGCCTTGCGCAAATCCGGCAACTTAGTTCTGTCGGCGACTCTTGAATACTCAGAGCGATGTTTGGCGCAAGATATTTGGGTGATCATTGACCTGGGGAGGATCCCATCGATGACGGTACGATGGCTAACAACGGCTTCGACGACTACTAGCGCCAGTAGATCTAGGGTTTAGTTTGTGTTTTCAATCATTTCCTTTATATATTTTGAAAGTATGTAGTATAATTTGTCTTGAAATTTGTGGTACGCTATATGCTTATGATGTCAATGTTGCTAGTTTCCACAATGTGTTAACTTTTAATTTGGTCTTAGTGAACTTTGGGATTTATTATGCGTTCACTAAGACTATGATGTCTTTTCCAGATATTTATTTTGTTTATATATACTTTTGCTTTAGTCTCGCAGTTTTAATATGGTAGTTGATGTCACCAGATTCACTAGAATACCAATTCATTTGGACTCTAGGCACAAACTGATGTAGCAAGGGCTACTTCCCCATAAGGATAACTCGAGGGTTTATGTCAAACTCTCGGAAAAAAACTCGAATAAGAATTGTACTTCTCTTTCCCCTTCTAACAACCTATAAAACATGTAGTGTTGTCTTGTGTCTCCAACTCCACCAAATAATTGTCAAGCATATGTTTTTGTATTAGAATCATTTATTTTTTATAAAAAAGTAACAAAGTAAAGTAAATATGCTGCAAATTAAATAAAGTAAATGAAATATGAAAGGTATACGAACTGCTATGCTAGATTCTATCCCAAGGGGCTCTCAATGTAATCACTCAATATCAATGTCGAATCAATACAACTATTATTGCCTTCAGAAACTTTACCATGAAATCGATGGACAATTATATTCTCAGCCCTAGGGTTAGCTAGATCTCAGAGGTGGGGCTCTTAACCTCCTTTTCGAAAAGGAAAAAAAAAAAGAAAAAAGAAAAATGGCAACTAGAAATTGGCCGGGGTCAGTGTTATGTTTGTCTTGTGAGGTAATTGAGTATGTTTATCTCATTTTCAACTGTACCATTGCTAGACACAACTGAGATGCGCGATAGAAATTGTTTTGATAAAACAGTAGTTCCTAAATACAGGGGAGAGTTTCTATTGCTTGGCACAATGTGGAGATAAAATAACAACTGACCTGGTGGCTGGTACTAGTTTGCTGCTATTGCTTGGTCGCTCTGGCTTACTAGAAACGAGAGATTCTACAAGATAAAGTGTTGTTTAACCCTGTTCGCCCTCTTTACAAAGCTTACTCTTTGATGTTGCAGTGAAAACCATTGATTGTGTCTAAGCGTCTTGAGGCGACCGAAGGAGCGTTGGCAAGGATCGACAGCACGCTACAAGCTACATGAGCTAGGTGCACGAACTGAAGACCGAGCTGGTGTAGGTTGATCTGGTCGTGACAGTGGTTCTCCCCTGTGTTGGGTTTTTCGTTGTCTTCGGTGTTGTGTTGGTGAGCTGCGTTCACACTTGGGCAGTATGTTGCAGTTGTAGCTCCCTTTGACTTCATAATTCTGGAGTGATGTCCGCCGATCTGGCCGCTGCTTCGCCGTCGCTTCACTTTGGTGGGGCTGTGGCGACCGGGTCATGGGTCTCCTTCGCCAACGACGATGATGGCTCCGATGAGGAGGAGTTGGCCCCCATGACGCCGCCAGCTACCAGCAACTCCTCTCTGGCCAGCGACCCTGCTGTTTTGGTCGAGGGGCTCGGCTCCTTGTCACTGTCGCTATCGCCGGCTGCCTTGGGCGGCCCTGCCGAGGTGCCCCTTGCCGATGATGTGCTACCAGCCCCGAGCTTGCTTTGGGTTGCCTCTTTGGGCTCCGACGAGGACGACGACGATGAAGAGTTGGCTCCGCGGTCGCCGTTGGCCGGCTCGGTACATGTTGAGGAGGCACCTGTGGAGCCCTGCAGTGGTCTTGGTGATGATGAAGAGTGGGTGCAGGTGGGTCGAGGCGGCCGTCCGAGCCGCGAACCATCGTCTTTGCTTCGGAAGGAGGGCCTCGAGCGTAGTCTCGCCTTCAAGCGTTGGGCTCGGGGGAGATGCTTTCGGTGCCTCGAGCGTGACCACCAGGTCAGCTCATGTCGTGCGCCCTTCAGATGCATCCGTTGTCGTCGTCCTGGTCATCGGGAACGATTCTGTCGCGCGCGCTTTCCCGCCGCTCGTTCTCGCTCTCCGGACGCTCGTGCACGTTCTCCAGAGGCACGTGCTCCTTGTCAACGGAGCCGCTCCCCGCCCGCTCAGCCACGTCGTCCATCGGCGTCCCGTAGTTGGGCTGAGGTCGTGTGCCACTCATCGTCGCCTGCAGCATCGCCGCCAAGACCCTCTCCAAGGTGTTGCGAGGAGTTCAGCGGCAACACCTGTTTCGACTCTCACCTCCAGTGTCAGTTTGCCTTGCTGCGCTTGGAGCTCGCTCAGTTGGTTGCTAACCGCGTCGAGGAGGCGTCTCGCCCTCTTCGTGAAGAGGTGGCAAGTCTCAAGCTGTTGTTGGCACGTGTTGGTGTTACTTCGGAGCCGATGGAGGTGTGCTCTTCTGGCGGACAGGAGCTTGCCACCGTGCAGGCTTCGTTTCCGGTTAGCTCAGTGGAGCAGAAGTCATCGATGGTTGAAATCACGCCAAAGCTACATGAGTTGTGTGCGGAGTCTGTGGTGCCTGAGCTCCTGGAGTTGGGTGGTGCTGAGGTTATGCCTCCTTCTGTCAAGGAAGTGAGGCATCTGGTTCCTATTGATGTTGGGGTTGCAAAGTCAGACTTGCTAGCAACGGTGCCCGAAGGTGTTATCGCTAGAGAAGTTTGCGATTTTCTCGCCACCTTCGCTGTTACCTACCCAGGATCCGCAGTTGATTGATCGGTGCCCCCATTGTCATGACATGTCTTTGTCCGCGCGGTGTTGGAGTATCGGGCTTGGAGTTCGTTCGTGTCGCCATGGAGTTCGTTCGTGTCGCCATGTGGTTCTTTGTGTGTGGCTAGTGTGGGTGCGGCTCTGTTGTTTAGGTCTTTGTTAGGCTTGGCAGTGTGTGTTGTTGTTACCGGTTTTCGTCTGGTTTTCTCCTAAAAACTAGACACTCTCTTCTTAATTAATGAATGAGGCAAAGCTTTTGCCTCCGTTTCAAAAAAAAAAAAATTCTGGAGTAGCTGTTTCTGCCCTGTTTGTGCTAGGTTCGACTTTGTTACAGAAAAGGTTTCAGTATAAGCTGGGCCTGAGAGGTCTTGTTTCAAAAGAAAACTTGAGGACCACTGGAGCACGTCAGGGCTTAAAATTCGTTTAATGCAACGAAGGTCAAATGTCTAGCAGGAATCTGCATCTACAATTCCCTGGCCAACCAATTCTCTAAATTTCAATGCAGCCCAAATACTATGTAAATAAAGTTTATATAGAATTCTGAGCGACTGTTTCCATCTGAACGAGACGTTTGAATGTGTACGTACGTAAAGAAGCAACAAAAGCTCATAGGTCACCACTCCACATAAGTATGGTGATGCAGTACCGATGCTAAATTGTCTTGGCAAGAAGCTTCAGTTTTGTAATCATGGGCACCACCTTTAACTAGTTGGAGTTGGCACCAATGATAAGGAGATCGCAGTCTAGTTTACTTTCGGCATCTACTAGTCAATATGCATGTTGTAGAGTTTTCTTTCTTGCACACAACTAAAGAAGAATATATTTTCAGGCAATTGAATAACAACAAATCTGTCGGTATTAATAAAAAGCTAGAAACAGAGCCTCAAGATTGAGAAAAGGACAATAAGTATGCAACACCATTTTTATGGTAACACTTTGTATAAGAAATAATTAGAATAAGTACAAAACCGTGCAAACTAAATGGAGAAGCTACTTCTGACTTGTGAGATCGATCGCTCGATCTTTTCTTTTTTGAAGGATAAGAATCTATCCCGTAATGTATTTAGTTTATCCAGTCGGCTGCTGTCACCCATGAAACTATTTGTAGCCCGACGCAACGTCAACCGTACCGGCCGGGAACAGACACAAATAGATTTACTTAACTACTAGTAACATCTATCCACAAACATTTTCAAAGATTTAGTTCATCCATCCAGCAGCCACAAATTAATACCTGGAGAACGCATCCAGTATTCAAACCGGAGATTCGCGCACGACCATCATTAATCGAGTCGAACGATCAAGTGATGGATAGAATGTGCAAGATGGTGAAGGGCTTCCCGGCCGGCGTGCAAGTGATGGAGTGGTCGCTTGTTGGCGCGGTTCACTGGTCGCAGGGGCTCGCTCGAATTCGCGATCGGCGGTGGTGAGGAGATGAGGAGGAGGAGGAGGAGGAGGAGGAGGAGGAGGAGGAGGAAGAAGAGGAGGGCGAGGAGGGGGTAGACGAAGAGGATGATGACGCGGGTGCCGTGGAGGATGGAGATGATCTCGTGGAGGTTGACGCGGGTGCCGTGGAGGATGGAGATGATCTCGTGGAGGTTGACGTGGCCGGCGTGAGGAAGAAGAGGAAGAAGAAGGCCTCACGCACACGAGGCCCCAAGTTGACGGTTCTGGAGGATCAATGTCTCTGCGAGTCGTGGTCAACGGTGAGCCATGACTTCATCATCGGCGCCAACCAAAAGTACGGGAAGTATTGGACGAGGATCAAGGCGGAGTTTGATGAGCGCGAGCTAATCAACGTCAATTACCACAAAGTGACAATGAAGAGGAGCCAAAAGGCAATATCGACGCGATGTGCCATCATCCAGGCGTCGGTGAGCGCGTTCCATGGGTACCATAACGAGGCCGATACCAAAGGCGACAGCGGTAGCGACGTCAGCGGCGTGGTACGCCTCTTTCTTAGATAATCTTTAGCGCCTACTTTTTGTTCGATGCTCTGATTGCGCTTCATTTGGTTAGTTCGACAAGACCATGGATATGTACCAGAAGCACACAGAAGGGCATAAGTCTTTCGCGCTGATGCATTGCTATAGCAAGCTCAAAACGAACGAGAAATGGCGGTTGACGCGCCAGTCATTGTCGAAGGGGAAAGACGCCATTGATCTGGATGCATTGCTGGCAACATCGACAGGGCGTCCTATCGGCAACAAGGCTGCCAAGGCCGACTTGGCCGACGCTGCGTCGACCGAGAAGACGCAGGTATCGATCACGCAATGCCACGCCGAGGTCTCCTTGACCCTGCTCTTTCGGGACAAAAATACCGACGAAAGTTGGGCGGCGTTTCTCAAAAGGCAAGAGGATAAGATGGAGCTCAAGAAACGCAAGGAGGACATATCCCTGCTGACAGCGTCGACATAAGGAATGCCTCCCCGTACGCGGGCAGCGCACAACTTCTTCAAAGGCCAAATCGTCGACGACATCGAAGCCAAAATGGCGGCGGCCAAGGCAGCGACAGCAACCCCAACCCCGGAGCCGGTAGACGCGTCTGTGACAGCATCTGCTAGTACACCTGCGTCGGCCTCTGCCTCAGCGTCAGTGGCATTGGCCTCTGCCTCGGCGTCGGCGACGGAGCATGCACACCGGGTAGATCACGATGAGGTCGTCGTGATCGACGGGCCTACGTCGACTCAGAATGCGTTATCGACATCGTCATCGCCCAACCCCTTCTTCTAATTTTTACGTCGATATGTAATATGATCGCGCGCCCAGTACTTTGATCGTGACTATTCTGATCGCGACGACTTCAACGAAAACGATCTCTTTTGAATGCAAACTATTTAAATTTCTGTTTAGGGGCGGCGTTTGGGAGACGCGGCTGGGGAGCGACGTCCCTCAAACACGGCACCAAGAAAATAGGGGAACGCTTTGGGTGACGTAGCTAGAGATGCTCTTACACTTCCACGGGATGTCCAAACGTCTCGCTAGCTGTCTACCTCGGTGGGGGCACGATCTCGCAGACACAGGTGCCCTGATGCGTGAGGCGAGGAGCTTATGCATTTTGCATTTCGATATTGCCGATTTCACATTTTGTCGCTGAAAGTGTAAGGATGTAGGCCATAGCTTGGCTAAGTTTGGCTACCAGAAACACGAACTCTGATCCAGTTGGATACTTGGATGGACGTCGCTCCTGCCTTTGAAACGGGTCTGCTTGCTAGCCATATTGCTATGCATTAACTTTAGTAGAATGAAATTTCCAGTTTCAAAATTGAAAAAAGAAGAAGCTATCTACCTCGGCGACCAGTACAGTCCCTTCTTCATGTCGAATCACACACGTATTCTTCCTATCAAGTTGCTGCGCTCTACTTGTATCGTACCGGCCGGCGTCGTCAGCCTGGGTCATCGATCAGTTTCGTCCATGCATGGCAGATTGGCAGGGGAAAGAACGAGTGAAAAACAGCATTGTGGCGCAAGATTGTCGCCGACACCACGGTGACCGTTCGGTGATAGTTTCTCTGTACTAGTGATACTACTTTTAATTAATCATCAGATACTACTGTACCCTAGTGACTGTTGTGGGTTAGATGATGTCCAAGTGACGGGTGAAAGACACCTCAATCGTCAGATCACATTTCTTTCAGTTTCAGGTGAAAACCAAAGGCAGTATCTTCGAGGTCGGTAGATAGCTCGATCACGCAACGCCTTGCTATAGCTAGCTCGTGCCGACGCCCAACCCGACCGACAGTAGCAGGCAAAAAAGGATCATCCAGTTGAGAGTTTCAGACAACGCTCCCTATCAAGACAAAATTGCGCGGTAACATCGCGGTGCCAAAGCGGAGCTAGCTACCAGCTAGGACAGTATGATATGCTGCCGGGAAATTCAACCTCGGCGACCTAAAGTGATGTGCGCAGCCACGATCAGCAAATGATGGGGTGAACCTCGACGCAAACTGCCTTGACAAACGGGGCCATGTCCGTAGCCATGATCCAGTTTTCAACTGGGCAGCAGCGGTTGATTCAGCACTAGCACAGTAGTTTTCAGTTGAGATTAGGTAGCACAACTGCGGCAGCCGGATTCCCTCGGTTCGCAATTGAACTAGTCGTCATGTGCCTTTCGCTGTGAGGGAATTTGGTGAGATTTTCTGTACTTGCCCCTCCCATCCATTGGTCGGCCGATCGAGTTTCTTTGGGGTGGGGTTTGGATTGGATGCGTAGTGAGTGAAATGACATGGTGCTGGTATAAACCCAGTGTAAACTTGGTGCCACGGTTTTCAGGGTTCAGAACGAGTGCCCATCACCAGGCCATTAGCTGGGGCTCTGATAGACACCTTATGTGTTTCTTTAACTCCATTGTCTAAAAGACTTGCATTATTTTAGGAGGACTTGAGAAGCAAAAAAGGATGGATAGTTCGCTCGAGGAGATTATGCCTTTTCACACACAAAAAAAAGGAGATTATGCCACATAGATGTAGTTAACTATAATGAAAAGACTTGCATTTCTTCTATTTATAAGATACACCTTCTAGGGTGTATTATAGAAAATCCTTTGAACGAAACGAGGCTTTAATGAAATACCTTATATTTTTTGCTCGGTAAAAAGGATAAATTAGATAAATTTTAGAAGATTTTGAAACGGCATTGTTCATCCTCCTAGATTACATATTGGAAATTTTCACATGGGTAAAATATATTATTTATTACATTACGGTGTTTTTGTATAAAAAATCAAAGTTATAAATTTATATTTTTGACTTATGCAAAAATAAGCTTCATGGAGCTCGTCTGCCACAATGACGCAGTAGTATATGTAATACTTTCCAGTTCTGGAGGTGCAGAGTGTTGAAGATAACGGATTTTTTTGCATGCGCTGCAGGGTCCTCCGTCCGTGTAACCTCAACTCAAATTCGAAGTGGAGTTCGCTCGGAGGGGGAAATTGAGGAGAGAGATTCAGATGTTCTGTTGGTAGAGAGGGATGCGGAGCGAGAGGGTGAAGTCATCCGTGGGGCTTTATGCAAAACGGGCAAAGGTGGGATGGGGACTGAAGATCTTCACGTCGGAGCATGATCTGACGGTTCTGGTTGCGATTTCCAGAATTTGTTGCGTTTTCACGTGATACATTTCCCTGGTATATATGTGTGATTTTTTGCCGTTGAGTGAGATTTGATATACCGAAATTGAAGCCCCAAGTTCTGCACTTTTGAGGCAAGGAAGTCTCTACTTGTTGGAAGCCGTATTAACTGGGCCACAGCTTGGACCTGTTCCTAGCGTGTAATTTTTTTTAATACGGAGTACAAACTATTTTATATTTTATGCTACATAAAAAATATTCTAATGACTATTCGCTATAAAATTTGTTAGATTTTGTTATTTTTACGTAGCTTAGAATACAAAGTGGTTTTTTTTGCGAGAAGAATACGAAGTGGTTTGTATTGAGATTTTGCATGTTTGTAGGACACATCGTTAGCTAGCTCGACCTCCGTTTTTTAAGTTTCTCTATCTTTTGCTCAAAAACATACTCTAACAGCATAACCGAAAGTGCTCTAAAACCCATATTTTCTGTGTAGGTACTAACATTTATTTATCTCCCAAATACCTATGGGTATCTTGTTGGAAAGTCTAAGCGCCAAAACCAGATAAACTTGCTTTTTACCGCTCAAAACTAGATTTCATCCCTCATCTAATTCATAGCGGTTTGACCAATGATGAGATGGTGGTTTACTTTTAGCACACCTAGAAAAAAGGTGAAAAACTAAATCCCGGGAATTATAAATTGGTCTTTTGAATTAATATTTGTATATATGAAATAAGAGGCATATTTCTTGACACCAGACATGTTTTTATTCTTAGAACCCATACTTTTGAAGATAAAACTATTTAAATCTCAAAAATCATAAATTAAGACATAGGATTATTCCATATACATACAAAAATATGGAGATATTATAGATAAAAGAATATAGAAAATGAAATAAATAAATAAAAATACTGTAAAAAAAGCACATAATTTAAGAAAGCCAGGGGCATAGGCGTATAGGTAGAGGGTGGTGGTCATAGTAAGTCTCATGACCACCCAAACCATTTGCAAAATTGTTGGAAGCCCGTAAGAGTGCAGGTAAATATCCACACAAAAATCATCAAAGAACATAGCATGATCACCAAAGGTTTTTTTTTACTCTATCACTAAAGAAAGCTCACAATAAATTTACTAGCATTCACGGAATATCCCCATATTTCCTGTTCATGGATGTGACAAACATTTTCCTTTTTCTACCTGACCTTTCCCACTACGAATTTTAATAATCTTCTTCCTATTTTTTTATCTTCATATTTCTCTAGTTCTTCAAATAAATTTTAATTTTGCATTTTGTTTGTTTCTTTAGTTTTGGTTCCTGCTATGTTGATTGGGTTGCCACATGCGTGAGACCATCGTCACATCAAACCACTAAGATGGCTGACAGATCATATCATTGTAAGATTTTGGCGCTTGTTGTCATGTTTGTTTAGTTTTATAATGTACTCCCTTCATTTAAAAATATGTGTCTTACTTTTGTTTAGATATGATTGTATCTAGAATTATTTTAATTAGAAATACATCAGTATTTAGAAAAAGTTGAGACACTTATTTTTGCAGGGAGAGAATAGGCACTAAACTTAAACTCAGCTAATATATGACCGTTGGACCAAGAAATGAGTCTTTGATAATTCATAATGGTGGACATACGGCCAGAGAAAGATTTGCAAAGAAAAAGCTAAGCACCCTAATGGGGCACACGCGGTTTGCTTTTGCAAATAAGCAAACCATACCCAAAACACACTTTTATTAAGAAACATTTTTTTGCGAATAGAACCCTAGTATTAAGAGAAACATCGATCAGTACAAAGCACCTCAATAAAAACAAAACTTACGATGAAATCCTTGAGATGTCTTTCATCTTCAACCTCTAGACCATGTCGACGATGCGTCGCCGCTGTAACTCCTTCCTGAGACGGTCTAACGTTGTTGGTTACGGGCGGAAAATCACCGAACGGATAAAAAAAACACATCCGTCCCGGAGACGAAGAAAAAAGACTTACCATCTCTGAAGCTCCATGAAGATCGAGAGATCCCCTAGCCAGAAAAAACTTCGAGAATCACGCCACTCCCACAAGCTTCTCGATGTCGCTATCGAGACGGAGCTGAAGCCGGGGGGGGGGGGGGGGGGGGACTTTATTGAAGAAGACACCGCTGCCACCACCTAATCGCCCCACCAAACTAAAACCCTAAAAATCAGGGGAACAGAGCCCTCCCTCCGACAGAAGCCAAGATCCATCCCACCTTCATGGCCCGAGAGCCACATAAGTGAGGCAGAACGGCGGCGCTGACGGGAGGCGGCTAGGATCCCTAGTCGCCTTGAGATCGCTGAAGTGTGGCCTACCTGTTCGCGTGCCTATACGTCTTATTAAGAAACGTTATTTTGGTTGTTTCGATAAACAATGACATTTCCTCCATGAGTACGCGGTGTATCGATGAACAGTTCGGAGTATGCTATAGTCCAAAAAAAAAACATGTAAAGACCACAGTTAGTACATTAAGCACGTTTGCTTTGTAGTAGTACAATAATCTAGGACAAGTTGACAGAGTACCAACTCCGTGCGTGCGGCCGTAACGTAGGACTGAAAAGGAGACGGGGATCTATGTATAGGTAGGTGATGACTGTCTAGGAAAAGTGATCACACTACCAAAAGGTTTTTATTTATTTTTCGCCACATCAGTGCTACTACCACTGTCCATAAAAAAGTGTTATAAGTTTGTCTAAATTTGCATATATCAAGATAAAACAGTGTAAATCTCGAAAGGGTGTCGTGGTATTGTTCAATCTCAACCATCCTACACAGATATCATTTAATCCCAGCCGTTCTTGTATTTCGCTTAAGAAATCGTTTCAACCTTAAGAGTCTATGAAAGCATAAGCCATTTTCGTATATATATACATTTAAATTTAGACAATTATCAACTATCAGCGAAAGTATATTTAATATAAAGTACATCAAAACAGAAAACGCCATGGCCTTTAGCCTATCGTGCATGCGCGAGCACGGGGTGAAAAATTAGTTAACACGAAAAGAGGCTTCAACGACGCCTTTCGCGAGTCATTTGAATAGCAATCGTGATACTCCCTCTGATTCAAAATAATTACTTAAAAATTGATATATCTACATATTAAAATATGTCTAGATATATTTATTTTTAGACAATTAATCCGAAGCGAATAGAGTATTATATTTTCAGCACATGAGGACTTGGAGAGATTGATGATGATGATGATGACGACCCGGGGTCCTTAGGGATCTCGCCGCACGTGCAAAACTATGGGGAAAAATACCTAGAAAGGCAAGGCTTAGTTGATGCAGTCAGCCCGTGTGAACTGCGTATTCTCGCACCGTGGTTTTTCCCTTCCTTGCTGTGCTAGGATCAACGGCGGGTCTCGATATCATCATCCTTTATCAGTTACTAGAATACGAACATTGGTAGTGGAAAATCTATATTCTCTCACAATCGTATTTGAGAAAAAAAATGGTATTGGTAATATCCGAACCTAGATACCCGTGGAAATGGATATGGTAAATACTTGGATCCATTTTACAAAAAAAATAGAAATGTGGTATTGAATTTTAAAGAAAATCTGGATATGAAAATGGATATATCCGTATCAGAATAAGATTATGTTAGCCAATTTTAGTAATTTGATATTGATATGCCAATTACCTGACCCGGAGAAACTAACAAATCGATTAAATGTTATTTCATGTGATTGAACTTGAAACTACTATTTATTTTATATGTATATTTATCTCTCTACCATTCTATAGTTGGGTCATTATAAGATATGAATCTATTATTTTCGTATATTGGTATATGCTCCGAATTGAGAAAATGTATGCTCTGTATTCGTATTCGAGTAACATCCCATCATGGTTGCCATGTACTCCCTCATCCACGAGCACAATGGCAGGCGAATGTCGGTGTACTGGGGCTCAACGAAGGGCCGCTCGGCCAATGTGACGCGCAACCGAGTGAGTGGCCATGACCGGCTCTATAAAGACTACTTCCACCACACCGATCCGATCCACAATGAAGTGATGTCCCGATGCCGCTATCAGATGTCACTAAACATGTTCTTGATAATTTTACGGGGCATCAGAGACTACAACCCCTACTTTCGATGTAGGGCCGATGCCACTGGTAAGCTAGGCTTCACCTCTTAGCAAGTCTTCTGCAGCTATCCGCATGCTTTCATACGGAGTGTGTGGCAATATCTTTGACGATTACATGCGAATGAGTGAGAGCACCTGCCTTGAATCCATGTACAGAATTTGATAAGCAATGATTATGGTGTTCGGCAAACTTTAGTTGAGAGATCCAACAGTTGAGGTTACAACACGACTTTTGTTGATTAACGATGTAAGAGGGTTCCCCGAGATGATAGGTAGCATAGATTGCATGCACTGGGAGTGGAAGAACTATCCATTTTCATGGCAGGGTCAATACATCGGCCATGTTGAGGGATGCACTATAATTCTTGGGCTAGTGGCATCACATGATTTTTGGATTTCACACTCTTTATTTGGCATGGCCGGTTCCCACAATGGCATAAATATGCTCCACCGCTCTCCGGTATTCGACCGGCTTCTAAAAGGCACTGCTCTTGTGGTGAACTATGAGATCAATGGCAATGCATAGGACAAGTCATACTATCTTGTTGGTGGCATCTATCCTGACCGTACCTGTAATGTCCCAGGTTTAGAGACGATCGAGGGGTAGATTTTAGAAAGGGATGTGCATTGCATCGTAAATTCCGGAGAAATTTCGCGCTTTTAAAACAAAACTGCATCGAAGGGGGACAGGTTTCTCTCTCGACATCTTACAGGGTTAGGGTTTTGAGAGTGCGACAAACTTGTTCCTACTCAACTAAATTAGGGTTTTGAGAAGAGAGAAGAGATATTGCATCACAATCTTAAGTTGCATGATTGAATTCAAAATTAAGTTGCATGATTGAATTCAAACCTAAAGTTGAATTTGAATTTCAAATTCAAACATCAAATTGATATCCCATAATTCCAACTTGAGATAATTCAATAAACAATTAAAAGTAATCAAGAATATAAATAGTACAACAATTAGATAAAGCTCATTAAGGAAAATTGGAGCTTTATTGATAATCACACAAGATACATTGTCTTTACAATATTCAGAATTGAAATATAAAAGATTACAACACATTACATGAATTGAATAATGGAAAAATAAAGAAAAATTACAACTTAATGAAATTTCCTAAACTAAAAATTGATCTTCATGAAAGCCTGGATCAAGATAAGCTTGCACTTCATCTTGATTATCTTCTAGTTTTTCCTGCACATAAACACAACAAAGCACCAATTATACCAAGTGGCATTGCCACTTGGCAGGTTAGTAATAAATGGCATTTTGGAGTGGATATTACCAAACCAGCCGAGCTGATCCACTCTCAGCTCAAGTCCCAAGCCTGGTACACTCACACACACAGGCAGCACACACAACATGTGTGCATGCATAACAGCAACACACACACAGTGAGTCACCAAAGTGAACTGGTGGAGCTGTCGACCAGGGAAGCAAGGAGAGCTAGGTATAAAACCTTTTCACCAAGCCAAAACCCTAGCAGCTCCATCGGCAGAATCTCAAGGGTAAGAACACAAGCACAGCAAGAACAGGAAGAACAGCCACTGCTGTTCAACCTATCCTCACAGCCATAAAAAGTAACCAAGTAGCATCAGCTTGCAAGGAGGAGAAGGGCAAGCACAAGCACATCACAGAAGCAATCCTCTACACCAACACAAATCACTAGGAGCTGGAGTGAGGTATACCAATAGCTCATGAGCAAGCAAAGTTTTGCTCATACAAATCCAGCATATGCATAAGTCACAGAAGCAAAAGAAGGGTAGAACCCTGTTTGTGTCATCATCTGGTTACTAAACCATTTGGTGTAAGCAAATATGGAAGAAGCCAATAGGTTAATCAACCAAGGGAACATTGGTTGGATCAAAACACTGAAACCACCAAGGAAATCCAGCAAGGGTTGATCCTATCTAGTCAACCATGAACACTTAGCACCTATAGCTAGCAATACCATCAGACAATTAGACAAAGTTTTGTCTAAATAAATTCTCAGCATCAAATGCCACTAGAAGTCCAGTTTTGGATCAACCAGTGAGCAATTGTTCACCACAGCAAGCCACAGAGAAAGGGGAGCTACCATGACAGCACCAAAGGGCTGTCAGGGCCACCTCAACCCACAGCCAACACTTCCAGCCATCACATCATCACCCAAGAGGGTTCAGTATGAGCTAGGGTACCCAACCAGTGGTTGGCATCCCTCTAGCTACATCAAATCCATCCATAAGATCATTACTGCTAAACAGTTCACATCATTTATCCATCTAATAGAGCAGGGAAATGCACATAAATGAAACAGACAAGTAATCAAAGCACCAACATCTTGCCAGTGATCCAAGGGATCACTGCAAGCATCAGTTGATGCTTGAGCATGCATCAACACACACCAACACATGTATGTGTGTCACACAGACACAAGGATAAGCATCAGAAAGGCACAGGCAGTAGGATGGTAAGCAATCAACATGCACCTGATGATCACTGGATCATCAGAGCCTGCTAGGGCATGCAAGTGCTTGTCAGAGACAAGTCTAGCATCAATTCATGAACCATATAAATGAAATAGCCACAGTTAAGCAACAATTATATCTCAGATAATCAAATCAAGCATATCCTGAATCGAACCATCAAGGGATGGAGCTGCCAAGTCAGTAGCAATGCTCAATTGAGCATACTCATGAAATCAAGCACAAGCTATAGCATAGAATAGCACTGGCACTTGCAAATTTGCAAGAATTGCACACTAGAATCAAGCCAGGGAAGCATACAGGAACACAAGCATACAGGAACACACTTGAGTGTCTGGCAAGCATAATAACATGAACAAAAGCACAGAGCAAGAATCTAGCAAGAATAGAAAGCACTGGCGTGGCCAGGGTAACAATGGCCAAGGCCAGTAGGGCCAGTAGCAAGAATAGCAGCAGTAGCACACGCGCATCCACAGCAAGCACAAGCAGCAGAGCACATCGAGGTAGAGCAGCAGCACAAGCAATGGCCATGGCCAGTAGAGCACGGCACAGCATCTCCATGAGGAGACGCAGGCCAGAACTAGAGCATGGCACAGAAAAGGAAGAAGAAAAGGGAGAAGATGGAGGCGCACATACCTGGAGCGGAGCACCATGGCGTGCCATGGCGGCATGACGGCACGGGCCGGCCACGGCAGCGCCAAGCCGCGGCCAAGCCTGGCGTCGCCGAGCGCGAGTGCCCCATCATCACCACGGCAACGCCCACGGCGGCGTCAGGGCGCCAGAATCGCCGGTGAACGACGCATCGCCGCGTAACCCCACGGCCGTGTGGGCGAACGTGTTGGGGGCGAGCTAAGGAGGAGACGAGGATCAGATCGAGCCGGAGGATCTGATGCACCGTCGTGAGGCGGTCCAGATCCGCCACATCTCGTCGCCGGCAAGGGCTGGAGATGGCTGGAACAAAGCGGCGACGGCGGAGGCGATTTCGGCGTCGCCAGAGACGAGGAAGGTTAGGGTTTCGTCGAAGCGGCGCGAGGAGAGAGAGTGAGTGACCGCTCGGGTCGGTTGGACCCGAGCTGGTCTAACCCAACCCGCTGGGCCGCACTGACATGTGGGCCCAGGGGCAATTGTGTCAATTCACAATTCTTTTAAATACAGAAACTTTGAAATTGCACAAGAAATGTTTAATAGCTCTAAAAAAATAATTAAAAATATGAAAATTGATCAGCATAAAATTCTCTACCTGAATAAAATATCAAAGGGAATTTTTGAAGACAACTAAGAATAAGTCTTAATTTGATGATTATAACAATCATTTAAATCACACCTTATATTTTTCAATAATGAAAATAAGTCCAATAATGCCTTTGGACTTTAAAAACACCTTGACAACATTTCAAGGTTGTATTCTACTCTAAATAAAATATCCCCAAATTATTCTTAGTATTAACCTCTCACATGAAATAATAACGACATCGGAAGGGGAAACAAACCCTAAAAATGGAATCATGCATCAATGCTTCTTTAACCATTGCCCTTATCGGACAATGATGCTATTTTTCAGAAATAGAGGACAGGGGTCAGTCCACACCATCCAACTGCAAAACTTTGCAGTGTTCAGGCAAGTTCATCGCTTGCTCATACCATTTGAGTATCTTTATCAAATTACTTGCAAAGTACTATGGTTATCACTATTGCATAAAAATCAAAACCACTATTTTCATAACTATGAATATGACTATGTGGTGGGCAATGGAATCATGGATTGTGTTGAAATGCTGGAGGTTCCATTGCAAGGGTTTATATCCATCTAGGATTAAACAACAAATGTCATCCAGTGATTCTTGTGCCGTAATACCCGTGTTAACCATAAGATCTGGAATGGGACGGACTAATCAATCGTATTTCCACCTCTTGTACATCAACGGATGCGCTTACCGTAGCAGTTGTATCTTGCGGAGCAACTTGAGGGTGGGGATCCCACTCTAATTCCCCACGGTTATGATGTGCATACCGTAGCGGTTGCGGCTTGCGGAACAACTTGAGGGTGGGGAACCCACTCTAAGTCCCCACGGTAATGTGGTCTATGATGGGTTGCAGCTACCGGCGAAGGAGTTTGGTTAACGAGTCCCAGACTGTCGTCGTGGTCGGGGTCCATCCTTAATTGGAGTAAGAGGACCGGCGAGGACCTAGGGTCGGGGTTTGCAAAAACGGGTGGGTGTGCGAGGTAGCGGAGGAATATGATTGGCTATGACCTTATACCGGGCCTCACACCATAGGAAGTGTGGACGGGAAAGCTGCCCGGTTGGCACCAAGGTTAAGATCTCTTATGGGTAAAGCAACACACCTCTGCAGAGTGTAAAGAACCGTGACCTGTCACTCCCTGTTCCGGGATATGGAACTGCGAACGCGGCCGGAAAGGAGCTCCATGAAGTTCTAGTAAACCGGTGAAGGCTGACGGACATAGCTCTTTGAAATAAAAGCAACCTCTTGAAGAAATGTTTATCAAAACCTGCAATTGTATTAGACTTTCTGGTCTAATATCGTAGCTAGTGCATCAAACACCTCTTTTCTATAATGAACTTGTTGAGTACGCTCATACTCATCCCACTCTTAAATCTCCTGCTTAGATTGTCTGAACCGTCCGGAGGAGGACAACGACAACCCTGAAGGAGCCGAGATCATCGGCTATGAAGAACCAGACCTCTCTGGAGGTGTCGAAGGTGTAGACTACCTTATAGTCTACGGAACAGGGTAGGGTTCCGGTGGAGAACAAGCTTAGACCGATAGAGAGTAGTAGTAACCGAGCAGTACGAATTCTAGTACTTAACTGCTCGTTGAAATAAATGTACCACTTATTAAGACTGTTGTATTGTAAGTTAAGTTGGGTCCATCTCGAACCCAGGAGTTTTCCTCTTAGGACCCAAGAGGAGCTCTGAGATGATATGTACATTATGCTTGTAATAATTAATTAATGAGTTATGGACCTGCTATGTTCCGTTGTACTACTCTGAGGGATGTAATATTTGCGGAATGGTACTTCGTGAATGTTATATCAACGACTGGCATACTACAACATGCAGTGGTATGCAGAGTCACCACAGTTGGTATCAGAGCAAAAGCTTTGACCTTAGGTTGGAACCTAGTAAATGGGACCAAACGTTAGGAGTCAAATAGGACTAGTAAAGAATTCTCTAAAAATATGGTGTATATTCAATTGAGAATACAGCAATCATATCTTTTAGTGCGATAATTCTTTATTATCTCTATTATGATGCATTATTACTAATCTTATATTCTTTCTATTTCTACAGCCAACTATGGCAAGTTCACGTCCGGGATGAAACGTGAAAGTGATGGATTCAACACTGAGTGAATATGAAGGAGGACTCGTAGATATTCTTCGTGCCATGTTACTTGAATTTGGGTGTGATCCCCAGATCCAAGTAAAGAAATACATGTACTACGATGGTACTGTATTGGCGAAGTGTAGGGTAGGACTAAGACTTCCAGAATCTCTAGGAATGAGCATAGTGATGCCAGCAGGTGAGGCTAGGACTATCAACACAGCCTACCACATAGCCGTTATGAGAGCCATAACTGATATCCGGGAGCATAAGACGAAAGAGCTTATGGGTTCCGAATTCACACACATTCCTCATATGGAGGAGGAAGATGATCCTATGCTTAACCACTTCAAGTTTGCAAAACGCAAACCAGCAGAAGCCGCTAAGTATATGGATAACACCCGCAACCTACTATCATTGTTCTATCAGCTGAACCGTCATTTGACGGGAGCAATTGATACAATGCTAGAGGAGTTCACTGAGCCCAAGGAGGAGATCAAGGAGAGTGCACCTATGGAGAATGAGGTTCACACACCAGTTTATTCGGCTGGTGATTACATTAGCATTGATCATCCCGAACAACAAACCACACCCATGACACCTAGGTATTTTCCTAGTAGTTCCCATGGAGGATATGAGGGTGGAGAGGTATCCGGAAACAATCAGCGTTCCGTGACTCCTATAGAAAACTCCACGGGTTGGCGTTGGGGATCTGATACAGGAACCCATAGTACTTCAGTCAGATATGACGGGGAGATGAATGAGGACGCCACGACCCAGAACCAGAGTTATCCGGGTAATGGGGAAGATGATGGAGGGTATCCGATACAGGTTGAGTCGGATACGAATATTGGAAATACCTATGGTGGAGTCACAGGGGAGTACACCCGATGGGTGGACTATGATGCACTGAATGACCAGTTCGTGAACACCGATTTCTCCCTGGGATCATCATCTGATTCCGACTACCAGCCAACGGGCAGACCTTATGTTCCAGGTTTTGTCAGGAGGACTACACGTTCGACCGGATGGAAGCCTGGGATGTACCGGGAGTGAAGCACGATTAGGGACCACCAAGGGAGGCGAGACTATAATATAAAAGTACCACGTGTATTATAGTATGTAATATTTGTAGAAATTTGTACATATACTTCAATAAGTGAGTTTGCATACTCACAACGTCACTGAGTATTGTAATAAGACCACTTAAGTATGTATATACATGGTATATGTTTTGTATGATTTGGATTTGCTTCTTGATTTCCATTGCGTGACTAGTTCTGTGCACAAAGTTGAGCTCAGAAAACTTGCGCATGGAGTAATTATGAGTATCACCTTGTGTTGCAGAACTAGGGGGATATGACGGGACTGGTAGGTGAGGAGAGTGAAGCGCAGCGCATGGAGCGCGAGGCGAAGCAGAAGGAAGAGGCTGATGAAGCAGCCAGAAATCAGTTTCCACCACCACCACCACCCATGACGCAGCAGAATTTCGTCCAGTACATGCAAATGATGGAAGAAAGGCAACGTATAACGTTGGAGCAGCAGAACAAGTTCTTCCAGGAGCTGCTGCAACAGAACAGGGTGGAGAGACCCGAGAATCAGGGAGTCACTTTGTCAGACTTCCAGAACACAAAGCCTATATCTTTCGCATACGCGCCCGAGCCTATGGACGCGGAGGATTGGCTGATGGATACTGAGCGAAAGCTCAACACCGTCGGATGCAATGACCTGGAGAAGGTCAGATACGCAACACACTTGTTGTGTGGACCTGCCGCATCATGGTGGGACAATATAGTAGCCGTTTATCCGGCTGAGAAGGTATTCACCTGGGAGGAGTTCAAGCGGAAGTTCAGGGAATCCAATGTCCCTGAAAGTATTGTAGAGTTGCAACGTCGAGAATTTGAAAGTCTCGAGCAGAAGGACAAGGCCATCCTGACTTATGTCAGGGGGTTTTCGAAGCTGTCCCGGTACGCTGTTGAGGAGGTCAACACCGAGGACAAGAAGAAGAAGAGGTTCTTGCGGGGGTTAAGTCCCCAGTTCAAGGTTCAGCTCCGGATGATGAGAGCGACTGAGTTCCAAGAGTTGGTGGATGCAGCCATCACTCCTGAAGATGACTTCAAGCAGCTGCAAGAGGAGAAGAGGAAAAAGGCCAAGTTTGAGCCTAAGAGGTTTGTCAGCAACAAGCCTAATACAGGCTTGAGTTTTAAACCAAGGTACAACAACAACAACAACAACAACAACAACAACAACAACAACAACAACAACAACAACAACAACAACAACAACAACAACAACAACAACAACAACAACAACAACAACAACAACAACAACAACAACAACAACAACAACATGTTGATCGCCAAAACCCACCGGCGGGCAGCGGCCTGTCAACACGGTAGAGCCGGGAAGAGCCTAGAGCTGCGGCTGGCTGAGACCCCTCCGAGCGACGGCCCGCAATGCTCTTCTGGTCACACGCGGCGATGCGAAGTGCAAGGGCGTGCCACCTGACCTATACCTGGTCAGGAAGGTGATGGGGATGCCTCGCTTATGTTCCTGCATGGCATACACGTAAACATTAAATACGAGCCTCGATCGGCTCTCAGGTTATCCTGTGAATCGGCTCAAAGAGCCGATCCACCCATGATCCGTACGGGGTGCACGAATACTTGGTGATCCTGCTTGATCAAGATGAAGCTAATGAGATCTACGACGATTTAGGGTTTTCACCGCATAATCGGATCATCCTACTCCAGGTTGGGCCTCGCGGCCACGCACGGTGCTCATAAGCCGATCCTAAACAAGGCCAAAGAACCAACAATGACGTTGATCCGCGGAACATCCTGTTTAGGACTTGCGAACGCCACCCTACGTGCCACTGGATCCTCCCCCCCCCTTTGTAAGGCCTAACTATTGCAGATATTAAACTAATCCTTGCATAACAAGGAGCAATCGTAACGGATCAGATCTACTAGATGATGAACAAGCAGGGTGCCGCCCCCACGCCTGAGATAGGCGTGAGGGCGGCTAGACATGCAAGGGTTGCACTACGTAAGCATGTTTATACGAAGAGCTATGCTAACCCTAACACATCTATGATAACTACGTTGCGCGCCATCAAAGACGCTTCAGTACGCGCAACGCATGAACAACGTGGGGCTTGTGCTGCCTAGATCGCAAGATGCGATCTAGGCAGCATGTCGCTTACCTGATTGAAACCCTCGAGACGAAGGAGTTGGCGGTGCGCCGAGATTGGTTTGTTTTGGGGTGAACGTTGTGTTGTTGTTTATTCCATAAACCCTAGATACATATTTATAGTCCAGCGGACTTTCTAACGTGGGAATATCCCACCGTGTGCGATACAAACTCTAAATCTTGATCTAAGATATAACCTACTACAATTAAAGATACACGGGCAAACTAGCCCAAATTCTCCGTGCAAGGCCGCTTCAGAGATCTTCCACGTGTAGTCCTCTAAGCCCATCTCTCTTACGGCCCACCTCTGGATTTGTCCAAAATCTGGTGATAACACATGCCCCCCTGGTTTTGGAAATAATTTTTCCAAAATCATTAAGCGTTCCTCCGTCGGGTCATGTCGTGGCAGAGCAGAGCCATTTGCAGCCTCCGTCATCATTATGCCCTGTCCTTTCAGCTTCTCTGCAAAATTTGACAGCTCTGACATTACCCCTTCGGAAACTGTGATGGCAGTAATTCCCACCAGGTTTCTCATTATTTAACCGTGCCGACTGAATAATTATCTTTATCCCCTTCCTCTGTTCCAGCCATCGGCACTCCAAAAAAAACCCTTCTGCGCACCATGTCTTCTTCTTCCTCTGCCTCGTCGGGACTTTCCTTCGAGTCCTCTTCTCCCGAGCCGATGCCAGCACCGAGCCCACAAGAAGTCCATGCGGCCAACATCCGCCGCGCCATTGAGGCCGGGGAGGAGTCAGACCATGACTTCTCCATCTGGTCCGAGGACGACCAATCCTCGACGGACGGGGAGAGCGACCTCCGCTTCCTCGCCAACGGGGAATCGGAAGAGGAGAGCGATGACGATCACTTCTCCTGGGATGACTTTACCTCCTCCGAGGTGAAGGAAGAGGAAGAGGAAGAGGAGGACGACGACGACAGCCTCTCCGACGAGCCGCCGGCCAAGCGCCATTGCCCCTGGCCAGGGAATCTCAGTGATTATGATAGCGACGACGACGACGACGTGGAGGACGAGGACAACGAAGGTCCTGCCGGCGGCCGCTACAGCAGCGACGACGAGCTCACCGGGAGCAGCGCTGATGATGGCGACGACGAGGGCAGTGACGGCCCGTAGAATAGGTCCTCTAGAATAGGATCAGCAACAGTAGACGGGGCAATGTATCCCCTTAGTACTCCCTTTTGAGAGCAATCAGCTCTTCTATGTAAGAAATCTGGCTTATCAATGAAGAACTTTTCCCCAATTTGAGTTTGCCGATTTCTTCGGAGTTTAATCGAGCCGATTCCCTCTTCCGCTGACCCTGCCGATCGTCACTTAGCCAACGCCCAACGAGCCGATAACAACGCACCAGAATCTCAATGCCCCACCCCTTTGAGCTCTGGCGGACAACTATGCAAATCGTCGTTCTCACGAGAGCCCCAGAATTGCTGCCGAAAACGACTTGATCCTGAAGTCGATACCACTGGGTCTTCAGCCTGATGAAATCTCAATCGGCTTCTTAAGAACGGCAAACTCTGCGCCATCAGTTGCCCCCCGAGCCTTCATCAAGGCGAGCATATCAGTGGACTGACCAAATGTGTCGCCATCGGCCTCCGAATCGTAACGCAGAATCAGCCGATTCCATCAAAATCGGCTCTCTGAAGAACTTCCAGGGCGAGCTGCCCCCCGAGCTTTCATCAAGGCAAGAATACCGGCGAGGATGCATAAGTCGTTGATCAGCTTTCTGTCTACTGATCATCGACGTTGATGTAAACCCTTGAGCACATAGCCAGTAGGTCTTGGTCCTGTGCAACTGTACTAAAGTCGATGGCTGCGCATCGGCTTTGCTTCTGAAATTTTTTTTTATTTGGCCGATTTTTCCTTAACCGGCCCCCAATGTTCCACTGCACGCATGTCTGCACATGTTTATCTGCATATGTTCATCTGACTATATGCCCCCCGAGCCGAATCTGCTGAATGACTGCGGATATCGGCTTTCTTGGTTAGTCAGGGCACTGTACTTGCACGTCGGCTTCGCAAAGACTTATGCTGACTTTCATCTGCCGACGTGGCCACTGCCCAGTAGATCGTTGTTGACCACAAACAGAATATGTGCAGAAGATAATTTTGGCCGATTGCTGGAATCGGCCTCCACCTTGCTCGTTCGATGAAGGTTTTGTAATGTCCCTCCATAAACTTTTGGGGCCGATCACAAGGATCAGCCTCGCACGGTTTGCTCATTGGTTTAATCTTGCTACTCGGTTAGGCTGGATAAAACCAACCCAACCTCTGACTTGACGCGCCTGCTGTCGTCCACCTTAAGTGCATCGTATAATCGTGGAACACTAAGCTCCGTCGGCAAGACAAGCACCATGTTTGTGCCAGCCGATGTTTCATCATCGGCTTTCTTTTGCTTGGGACGCCACTCCATCCTTCGTGGACGACCCTCTTCATCCAGGGCTCGCTGAACCTTTGCGGCCAGATCAGGCCGTGCCTTCCTTAGCGTATGCAGGTATAACCTTTCGGCTTCCTCCAGGCCGCGCAAACGTTGAACCCTGCGCTTTTGTGAACGGCTGAGTCCGTCAGGGCACCACCTCGGACGGTGGCACCTGTCTTCTTCTTCTTCTAGTCCTTCGTCTTCGGAATCCTCAAGATCTGCCCAACGAAGTGACTCAGCACGTTTGCTTGGTGGTGGGAGAGGCCCTAAGCGCTCAAACACAGACACGTTGGCTGCCTCCTTCTTCTTCTTGTTGCATTCTGGGCAATTGCCGATTGTGGGCAATCGGCTCATTCCTGAATCCCAGCAGTGTCTGAAGAAAGGGCAGTCCCAGTGTCTGGCGTTGTCATCTTGCTCCCTTGATGTGTCCGTGGCACGGCGCTCGTGCTCCTCCTCATAGCGATCCTGCCGACGATGTCTTCTGGCTTCTCTAGCCAGACGATCTCCTTCATCATCATAGTTGGACCGTCGGCGTTGGTCATACTGTCTCACATATTTGTTGAGGAGGTGATCAGAGAGAGGTCGTTGATATCTTATGTTCTTCACTTCTCCCTCTGTAACGTAGCGCTTGCCATCATGATGGAGCCGATCGCGTGGAGCGGCCTCCTCTGTATCCTTGCTATGAGAGCAGCTGCCCTCATCTCCATCTTTGCCAGAGTGGTTCCCAGGTCCTACCATGTTGATGCTGAACGTGGGACCTGGCTGGCAGCCCTCGGGGTAGATGACTTCTACCATGTTAACGGCGGGAAGGGCTGGGTGTCTACCTTCATGGCGTCTTGGTTGAAAATTAAACGCCCCTTCTCTATCGCCGCTTGGATGTGCTGACGCCACACCCTGCAGTCGTTGGTGGCATGTGAAAGCGAGTTGTGGAACTTGCAGTACGGCTTTCCGTTTAGCTCTTGCGCCGTGGGGAACTTGAGACCTTCAGGAATCGTCAACTGTTTCTCCTTGAGCAGGAGGTCGAAGATTTGTTCAGTCTTGGTCACGTCAAAATCAAATCCCACAGGCGGCCCTGGTGGATTTACCCTTTTGCCGGACACTGGGGTTCCTCCCCGAGTCCATTCAGCCACTGCTACTTCTTGGTCTCCCGCAGGCACTTCACCTTCCTCGGTATCGACCATGACTATCGCACGCTTGAACTTGTCTTGGTACAGTGCAGGTGGCGCTGTTCATATCTTGATAGTTTCTGAACCATGTGCGCCGGCGAGGATAATCTGCTTGGGAGGCCATGTCCTTGAGCTGTGTTGCAAGGCCAGCTACGCCAACTCGATTGCTTCCTTTTCAGTTATACGAACCGAATAACATCGGTTCCTAAGATTCTGAAGCGCTGGATGTACTGTCACCGTTTCTCCGCGCTTCTGACGTAATTGTGCTAGATCGGCAATGCTAGACTCGGAAGCTTCTGAATGATATTGCATATGGAACTGTTCTTCCAATTGCTTCCAAGACTGGATGGAGTTTGCTGGCAAAGAGGTATACCATCCAAAAGCCGATCCTGTGAGGGACTGTGAAAAGAGCCTCACACGTAGCTGTTCCGACACTGAAGCCGGTCCTAGTTGCGCCAAATATCGGCCGATGTGCTCGATGGAGCTGGAGCCATCTGATCCACTGAATTTGGAGAAGTCAGGGAGCCGATATTTAGGTGGCAGCGGGATCATCTCGTACTCGTCGGGGTACGGCTTAGAATAGCCGATTGCCCTCCTTTTCGGCATAATGCCGAACTGGTCTCTCAGTATGGTACTGATCTGATCCGCCGTGCTGGCTGCAGGAGATGCACTCTGAAGATTCGCCGGGGTGGCGTACTTAGCCAGCCATGTTTGCTTTTCCAGCTCTGAGCCAACTGCAGGAGCTGGGCTCGAGTTTCGTCGGGGTGGCGTACTTAGTTAGCCACGTACGCTTCTCAAGCTCGTCGGCCGACGTCCCTCCTGTCTGCGCCGGAGTCCCTGACGTTGTGGCCTGGCTTGAGAGTGCCCAGTTGCCACAATCTGGCACATACGTGCACGCGTATCCTTGAGGGATCTCCTTAGGCGCCTCAGTCAAGAACTGGTAGTCACTAGGGTCACCACCGATCTTGTAGACGACGAATGCCGGTGTAGCCGGCACTTCAGGTGGTGCTGCCAACGCATATGGCAGCGGTGGACGGGACTGGAGTGGCAACTCTCCTTGATGTGTCCCGAGAGCTGGTCCTGACGGCGAGTACTGGTGGCTCATGATCTCCTGGATCACGCGCAGAGCGAGACGCTCCAACACGTTGACCAAGTTTTCAGAGTGGCGGTGTAGCGAGTGAGCCACCAAGTAGTTGATCTCCTGCCGCAGGGCCCTGGTGCGTTCCTCCGACGGGGCAGAGAGATCTATCCCATCGAGTGCACCTTGTGGTGAGAACCCCTTCCATCTGATGCCATGGGTACGGGTTCTTCGAAAAGAGCCGATGAGGTCGGCTTCGAGGGTGGCCTTGATCTCGTCATGTTTCTTCTTGAGCTCGGCAGGCAGCTCCTCGTAGGTGACTGGCGTGCCGTCCGTCGCCATCTCAGATGTAGATGGCGATGTGGTTGATGTAGACGATGGTCCCACCGGGCGTGCCAGAATGTGTTGATCGCCAAAACCCACCGGCGGGCAGCGGCCTGTCAACACGGTAGAGCCGGGAAGAGCCTAGAGCTGCGGCTGGCTGAGACCCCTCCGAGCGACGGCCCGCAATGCTCTTCTGGTCACACGCGGCGATGCGAAGTGCAAGGGCGTGCCACCTGACCTATACCTGGTCAGGAAGGTGATGGGGATGCCTCGCTTATGTTCCTGCATGGCATACACGTAAACATTAAATACGAGCCTCGATCGGCTCTCAGGTTATCCTGTGAATCGGCTCAAAGAGCCGATCCACCCATGATCCGTACGGGGTGCACGAATACTTGGTGATCCTGCTTGATCAAGATGAAGCTAATGAGATCTACGACGATTTAGGGTTTTCACCGCATAATCGGATCATCCTACTCCAGGTTGGGCCTCGCGGCCACGCACGGTGCTCATAAGCCGATCCTAAACAAGGCCAAAGAACCAACAATGACGTTGATCCGCGGAACATCCTGTTTAGGACTTGCGAACGCCACCCTACGTGCCACCGGATCCTCCCCTTTGTAAGGCCTAACTATTGCAGATATTAAACTAATCCTTGCATAACAAGGAGCAATCGTAACGGATCAGATCTACTAGATGATGAACAAGCAGGGTGCCGCCCCCACGCCTGAGATAGGCGTGAGGGCGGCTAGACATGCAAGGGTTGCACTACGTAAGCATGTTTATACGAAGAGCTATGCTAACCCTAACACATCTATGATAACTACGTTGCGCGCCATCAAAGACGCTTCAGTACGCGCAACGCATGAACAACGTGGGGCTTGTGCTGCCTAGATCGCAAGATGCGATCTAGGCAGCATGTCGCTTACCTGATTGAAACCCTCGAGACGAAGGAGTTGGCGGTGCGCCGAGATTGGTTTGTTTTGGGGTGAACGTTGTGTTGTTGTTTATTCCATAAACCCTAGATACATATTTATAGTCCAGCGGACTTTCTAACGTGGGAATATCCCACCGTGTGCGATACAAACTCTAAATCTTGATCTAAGATATAACCTACTACAATTAAAGATACACGGGCAAACTAGCCCAAATTCTCCGTGCAAGGCCGCTTCAGAGATCTTCCACGTGTAGTCCTCTAAGCCCATCTCTCTTACGGCCCACCTCTGGATTTGTCCAAAATCTGGTGATAACACAACAACAACAACAACAACAACAACAACAACAACAACAACAACAACAACAACAACAACAACAACAACAACAACAACAACAACAACAACAACAACAACAACAACAACAACAACAACAACAACAACAACAACAACAACAACAACAACAACAACAACAACAACAACAACAACAACAACAACAACAACAACAACAACAACAACAACAACAACAACAACAACAACAACAACAACAACAACAACAACAACAACAACAACAACAACAACAACAACAACAACAACAACAACAACAACAACAACAACAACAACAACAACAACAACAACAACAACAACAACAACAACAACAACAACAACAACAACAACAACAACAACAACAACAACAACAACAACAACAACAACAACAACAACAACAACAACAACAACAACAACAACAACAACAACAACAACAACAACAACAACAACAACAACAACAACAACAGCAGCAGCAGGAGGAATCAGGGATTCCAAAACACAAACCAGGTCATCTGTCGCACCTGCGGATTTAAAGGACATACCTCAACGGATTGTAAGAAAGCCAGGATAATATGCTTTGGGTGCCGTCAAGAGGGGAACATGATGAAGGATTGCCCCAATAAGAAGAATGGAGGAGGTCAGTCAGGAGGAGGTGGAAGCCGAGGAGGAAACAACGGAGGGAATTGGAAGAACAAGAAACCCTTCGGCAAGTTAAACTGCACCAGCTTGGAGGAGGTGGTTAACTCCGATCAGGCAGTGATAGGTACGCTCCAGATACTCACTCATCCTGGCAAAGTACTTTTTGATACTGGTGCAACTACATCATTCATTTCTCAGCAATTCATCATCAAACATGGGATTAGTTGCACTAAGTTAGAAACACCCTTAACTATACTTTCTGTGGGGGGAACGATAGTAGTAACCCATACCAAACAAAAACAAGTCATCATGATCAATAAATGCGCGTTTGACGCAGACCTGTTCATTTTACCGATGAAGGACATTGATGTCATTCTTGGTATGAACTGGTTAGAAGCTAACGGAGCATTGATCGACTGTGTGAATAAGACTGTGTCTTTGAAAAGCCCCGATGGAAGTAGAATGATCTACCAAGGAGACAAGCATACACAGATCGAAGTCGAGCTACAGCTGAATAGCATGAAGGAGGTGAAGTTGGAAGATATACCTATAGTAAATGAATTCCAGGATGTGTTTCCTAAGGAATTACCTGGAATGCCACCAGATAGGGAGATAGAATTCACTATCGACCTAATTCCAGGAACAGCTCCGATTGCTAAAGCACCATATAAGATGGGGCCTAAGGAGTTGAAAGAACTTAAGGAGCAATTGGATGACTTGGAACAGAAAGGATTTATACAAGAGAGTGTTTCACCATGGGGATCACCTGTGATCTTCGTAGATAAAAGAGATGGAGGTAGAAGGATGTGCGGAGACTACAGGAATTTGAACAATGTCACAATCAAGAACAAGTACCCACTTCCTAGAATACAAGATCTATTTGATCAAGTTAGAGGCGCGGGAGTCTTTTCCAAAATTGATCTAAGGTCCGGTTATCATCAGATTAAGATCAAGAAGGAAGACGTTCCGAAAACCGCCTTTGTCTCAAGGTATGGACATCATGAATACCTTGTAGTGCCATTTGGATTAACCAATGCCCAGCAATCTTCATGAATCTTATGAATAAGATCTTCATGCCATATTTAGACAAGTTTGTCATCGTATTCATTGATGATATCTTGATATACTCCAAAGATAAAACTGAACATGCTTAACATTTGAGGTTAGTGCTGCAAACACTAAGAGAACATCAACTCTATGCCAAGTTCAGCAAGTGTGAATTTTGGCTAGATCAAGTGGAATTTCTTGGTCATTCATTAGCAAAGATGGAATAGCTGTTAATCCGAGCAAGGTAGCAGCAGTTTTAGATTGGGAAGCACCCAAGACGGTCAAGGAAATCCGAGGATTCCTAGGAATGGCAGGATACTATCGGAGATTCATTGAAGGATTCTCCAAAATAGCAGGACCAATGACAAAGCTGTTAAGAAAGAACACACCATTCGTGTGGTCAGAGGAGTGTGAGAAGAGTTTTCAAACTCTGAAAGAGAAACTCACCACGGCACCGGTGTTAGCAGTTCCTGAAGTTGGCAAGGATTACACCGTGTACTGTGACGCATCCAAGCATGGATTGGGTTGCGTACTCATGCAGGAACGGAAAGTAATATCTTATGGATCGAGGCAACTCAGACCTCATGAAGTGAATTATCCAACACATGACTTAGAACTAGCAGCAGTCGTATTTGCACTTAAAACATGGAGACATTTTCTCTATGGAGCCAAGTGTGAGCTCTATACGGATCATAAGAGTCTCAAGTACTTCTTCACTCAGACAGAACTCAATATGAGGCAGAAAAGATGGCTTGAACTAATCAAGGATTATGATTTGACCATCAATTACACCCCAGGAAAGGCTAATGTTGTAGCAGATGCCTTGAGTAAGAAGAGCACTGGAGGAGTGGAACAAGAGTTATCACCGGAGTTGAGGAAGGAAATAAGCCAAGCCCAAATACAACTTCGGGAAAAAGAGGCTCGTGAAGGGCTATCGGCTTTACAAGTAGCCGATGAGCTAAATGTTAACTTAAAGAATGAGATAATGATGGGTCAATTGGACGATCCATTCATCGTAGAGGAGATGAGAAGGATAGATGAAGGTAGACCATCACAATTTCACCGAGGAGAATCAGGATCACTATGGTTTCAGAAGAGGATTTGCGTTCCGGATATTGCTGAGATCAAGGAAGTAATACTCCGGGAAGCCCATCAAACACCATACTCCATACATCCGGGAAGTACAAAGATGTACATGGATCTCAAGCAGTTATTCGGGTGGAATAATATGAAGAGAGAGATAGCACAATACGTGGCGGAATGCCATACCTGCCAAAGAGTGAAGGCTGAACATCAGAGTCCGGCAGGAAAGTTACAACCTTTACCAATCCCAGAATGGAAATGGGAGGAGATAGGAATGGATTTCATCACCGGACTACCCATGACCAATAAAAAGAAGGACATGATATGGGTAATCGTGGACCGGTTGACGAAAAGTGCACACTTCTTAGCGGTAAATCAGTAGGATAAAGGAGAGAAACTCATCGATCTTTACATCAAAGAGATCATGAGTAAACATGGAGTGCCCAAGAAGATCGTGTCGGATCGAGGATCCGTGTTCACGTCAGCATTTTGGAAGCAATTACATGAAGCTTTAGGATCCAAGTTGGACTTTAGTACCGCCTATCATCCTTAGACAGGTGGACAAACCGAGAGAACTAACCAGATCCTAGAGGATATGCTTAGGGCTTGTGCCCTAGACTTCGGAGGATCATGGGAGGAGCATTTGCCACTTGCAGAGTTTTCATACAATAATAGCTATCAAAGCAGCATCAAGATGGCACCGTTCGAAGCTCTGTATGGAAGGAAGTGTAGATCACCCATATGCTGGTATGAAGCTGGAGCAACCAAAGAGTTCAATCCTGATTATGTCAAGGAAAAGCAACAAATAATTGGCATTATAAGAGATAGGCTCAAGATAGCCCAAAGCCGACAGAAGAGTTATGCCGATCAGAAGAGAAGGACATGGGAGCCACAAGTTGGAGACATGGTATATCTCAAGGTGAGTCCGATGAAAGGACTTCAGAGATTCGGAGTAAAAGGGAAGTTAAGCCCTAGGTACATCGGACCTTTCAAGATTCTGAGTCAAAACCGAGGGTTAGCCTTTGAATTGGAACTACCGGGAAGGTTATCCCAAGTTCACAACGTATTCCATGTGTCGCAACTCAGAAAGTGTTTGAAGACCCCAGATGAGCCAGTATCACATGATGAGCTCGAGTTACAACCAGATTTGACCTACATCGAGAAGCCAGCGAAGATTCTCGAGGAGAACTGGAAACAACTCAGGAATCGAGCTATTAAGTACTGCAAGATACAGTGGAAACATCACCCCGAGAGGGAAGCCACCTGGAAAAAGGAAGAAGACCTGAGGAAAACATACCCCGAACTCTTCAGGTATTACAACCACAACTTCGGGACAAAGTTTTCTTTAAGGGGGAAAGGCTGTAACGTCCTAGGTTTAGAGACGATCGAGGGGTAGATTTTAGAAAGGGATGTGCATTGCATCGTAAATTCCGGGGAAATTTTGCGCTTTTAAAACAAAACTGCATCGAAGGGGGACAGGTTTCTCTCTCAACATCTTACAGGGTTAGGGTTTCGAGAGTGCGACAAACTTGTTCCTACTCAACTAAATTAGGGTTTTGAGAAGAGAGAAGAGATATTGCATCACAATCTTAAGTTGCATGATTGAATTCAAAATTAAGTTGCATGATTGAATTCAAACCTAAAGTTGAATTTGAATTTCAAATTCAAACATCAAATTGATATCCCATAATTCCAACTTGAGATAATTCAATAAACAATTATAAGTAATCAAGAATATAAATAGTACAACAATTAGATAAAGCTCATTAAGGAAAATTGGAGCTTTATTGATAATCACACAAGATACATTGTCTTTACAATATTCAGAATTGAAATATAAAAGATTACAACACATTACATGAATTGAATAATGGAAAAAGAGAGAAAAATAAAGAAAAATTACAACTTAATGAAATTTCCTAAACTACAAATTGATCTTCATGAAAGCCTAGATCAAGATGAGCTTGCACTTTATCTTGATCATCTTCTAGTTTTTCCTGCACATAAACACAACAAAGCACCAATTATACCAAGTGGCATTGCCACTTGGCAGGTTA
Source organism: Lolium perenne (assembly GCF_019359855.2). Taxonomy (NCBI): domain Eukaryota; kingdom Viridiplantae; phylum Streptophyta; class Magnoliopsida; order Poales; family Poaceae; genus Lolium; species Lolium perenne. The sequence goes on from NC_067245.2 coordinate 284,691,894, forward strand.
GTAATAAATGGCATTTTGGAGTGGATATTACCAAACCAGCCGAGCTGATCCACTCTCAGCTCAAGTCCCAAGCCTGGTACACTCACACACACAGGCAGCACACACAGCATGTGTGCATGCATAACAGCAACACACACACAGTGAGTCACCAAAGTGAACTGGTGGAGCTGTCGACCAGGGAAGCAAGGAGAGCTAGGTATAAAACCTTTTCACCAAGCCAAAACCCTAGCAGCTCCATCGGCAGAATCTCCAGGGTAAGAACACAAGCACAGCAAGAACAGGAAGAACAGCCACTGCTGTTCAACCTATCCTCACAGCCATAAAAAGTAACCAAGTAGCATCAGCTTGCAAGGCGGAGAAGGGCAAGCACAAGCACATCACAGAAGCAATCCTCTACACCAACACAAATCACTAGGAGCTGGAGTGAGGTATACCAATAGCTCATGAGCAAGCAAAGTTTTGCTCATACAAATCCAGCATATGCATATGTCATAGAAGCAAAAGAAGGGTAGAACCCTGTTTGTGTCATCATCTGGTTACTAAACCATTTGGTGTAAGCAAATATGGAAGAAGCCAATAGGTTAATCAACCAAGGGAACATTGGTTGGATCAAAACACTGAAACCACCAAGCAAATCCAGCAAGGGTTGATCCTATCTAGTCAACCATGAACACTTAGCACCTATAGCTAGCAATACCATCAGACAATTAGACAAACTTTTGTCTAAATAAATTCTCAGCATCAAAAGCCACTAGAAGTCCAGTTTTGGATCAACCAGTGAGCAATTGTTCACCACAGCAAGCCACAGAGAAAGGGGAGCTACCATGACAGCACC